>NC_134038.1:8608347-9208347 GCF_965140245.1 Athene noctua | reverse complement strand
AGGTTTAATGATACCACAGGGATTTTCTCCTTCATTAACCTGGGATTTATGAGTCTTTCTTGTGCTACGAAGATGTCAAACTGCCCACAATTAAATTCAGAGGTGTTTTAGCATCTGTGCATAGTCTGGATCTGGCAGTCAGTGCAAGCCATGGAGCAAGTACAAAATAATACTTTGAGTTTTCCATTTACTGTGCACACTTCTGGGAGTTTGGCAGCCACGGTAAGGAGTCAATAAATAATACAGTAAGAATATATCACAGATATAATTAACACATTTGATAATGAATATGCTGTGTTACAAGCCAGAATTACAAAGCCGTTAGGGAGCTACTTTAATTGATTGATCATTTATATGTCCCTAATAAGAGTATTTGACCTATTTGGATCCAAAAGGATCTTGCTCTTGCTCCCAGGCCAGTCGTCATCCAGCCACTGTGAATATGGTGACGTTCCCATTCCAGCTTTTGCCATACATCTACAATGGTGTTGACAGTCAAGAAAGATGTGAATGATTCAGACTGCCTTTTTTCCAGGACTTCCAGATCTTAGGTTGTCTCTAGTAAATGATCAATAGAAGTGGCTGCCCAGAGCAAACAATATGATCATGGCCCTTTGGTGCACTACTGGTGGAAGCTTTGCTATGTGGTAGTCTGGGTACAGAAAAAAACGAGGATTTCAGTGAAGAAGAAATTTTGGGTTTTTTGTCTGGACTTTTAAAGTGTTTTTAGAGAAATAAAGATTAGCATACATCAGAGTGGCACAGAAAAGGCTTCCCATAATCCTGAATATGAAAATATGTCAAGAACTGCATGCAAAATGGATTTGCATACATCAGAGCTGCACATACAGCCGCTCCACTGGGCATCCTGGAGTGCATTCAAAATGTTAATACTGAATTATGTGGATGCTGATAGTTGAATGCTGGAGAAACACACAAAGACATGCACAAAACTATGGCATCCTTTCCACTTGTCTTACTGAGATGGTTAATGTGTAAAAAAGGAATCTGCTAAGGTAGCCAGCAATCCTTGAATATTTAAGGGCTTTCTGGTTCAAAGAGAAATTCAAAGTATCACTTATCCATACAGAAATAACTAGCAGAGGAAGATTTAATTTATTTAGTTTTAAAATTTTAAATTATAAAATGGCATCATACTATAATCCATCAATTTTTTAAAGGCAGAAATTTTAACACAAGAAAGTCGTGATCAATTCAATATTGCTTTGGTCATGCCCTCTGCAGTGTTACAAACCACATAGTACTTAGAAATCAAGCCATAGCAGGCCAAATGCTGGAAACATCAGTCTGGATTTACTCTTTTACCTATGAGAAAGAGTGGAAGAGAGAAGATCTCTGTCTCTGGGCTCTGATTATTGAACCAGGATGGGGAAGCCCCTGCTACTTACTTTTCCTCAGCAATCATTTCTAGCATCTTCCCAGTTGGTGGTGCATTAGAAAACCAAGAACATTTCTCTTGCATCAACAAAAGATAAACAACAGTCCTACACAGGCTAGTTTGGTGCTGGTCAGAAACCCCAGTTGCAGCCTTAGGATCACCATCCTTAAGTGACCATAACCGTATCAGCCCTATGTCAGCACAAACCCCACAGAGGAGCAACATCTAAACCCAAATCCTGTCTTTGGGTTCAAGATCACATCTCCCATTCAACACCAACAACGGGATCCCACATTCATTGCAATACCCTTTCCTCATCTTCAACATCCATCTGGTTTTGGTGGCACAGGGAAGGTTTTTGTTTCTCTTGCAAGCTTTTGTGAATATTACTATTGCAATGAATGTGGCATCTCATTCTCGCTCTGATGAAAAGTTTCATGTTAACTTTTAAAATGGAGCTTACAAAAATATCACCACTTGCTCTAGCAATAAAGCTGCCAGCAAGTTTTAATGGGCACAAGTGTTAAAAACTAACAGTCCCCAGTGAGCACAGAAGCAGAGCCCTGGGGCTTTGAGTTTTCTTTTAAATGAGCCACCAATTTGTGTCAAAAAGTTTGCATTGCAAGTGGGAGCTACAGGATTTTTATTTGTGTTTTGCCTTTATTAAGCAAAGGAAAAAGAAAAGTCATTTCACCTTTAATTAAAACCTCTCAAGGATTTGCTGGGAACTGTATACCAAGAAACTCTTGGAAATATGCTTTTCTGCTTGGCTTGGTTTTAAACAGGATGAGTTTTTAATCTCTTTTATTGCATCTCTCTTGCTCAAAAAAAAGTGAATGCTGAAAAATAATGACTGCATCCAAAGGTAAGTCATTACAAGTAGAGCTTAAGCGTTCCCAGAGGAGAACTGACCTATGATTTCTTCTGGAGGAGATGTAGCATCGGTTGAAGGGCATCATTTTTTTAAGTTACTCTAAAAGGATCCTAGTCCCAGCTCCAGAAGCACTGTCACACTCAGCTACAAGGTGTTGATCCAGTACGTGGTAGATGTTGGGTAGATGTTGTGGTTGGGGTGTTCCCGTCCTTAGGAAAAGACAGGGGATACCAGGGGATTCTGTGCCTCAACAGGTTGCTGGATCGCTCCTAGATCTTTGTTTAAAAGATAAAGTTTCCAGTGACCAGCATCGCTGCTGCAGAGATGTTTCCAAACTTGCAGCTGATGGAAATTCTTCTCATTTTACAGCCTCCTGTATTTCTTACTTATGAGTTTCACTGACCTTGCTCTGATTTATGTGCACGGCAGATTTGGTGCACCACTGATTTGTATGAGAATCCGCGAGGAAAGTGTTGGGAGACAGACGGCAATGGGATTCACAGTGACAGCACATGGCACATGAAGGGAAAAAGATCTTGTCTGAGTTTTACAAATATATGCAGCCATTTCTGATCACAGAGCTATCATCCAGAAAGGCAGCCGATGAGGGGGACTGCTTACCCCTTGCAGTCACTCAGTGAGGTGCAGCTCCTGGCTGACACCCGGAACTGAGAGAGTTTGGCTTTAATTCCGGACATTCGTTCATAAACTTGTAGGAGGCTCAGCTGGATGAGGTGCTGAGAGGTTTCCCCCTGTGCAAAGGCGGAACCAACCAGTTACACATAACTAGATATTTTAATAGAAGTTTCTCTAATGCCTTCTGAAAACAGCCAGTAGAGGACCATCTCCTGCCTCTCCAAGCAATTTGTTATCAGTACAAAACCATCCCTGGCTCAAACAGCAAAAAAAGCCTTCCCCAACTCCCATTTGAGCTAACAGTCTTAAAGAAAGAAATTGAAACAAGTCCAGCCTTCAGACAAAACACTACACTGTGAATCTGTCAGCCCTGAATCGAAACCATGTTCTTTGGGAACACCTCAGAGCATCACCGTGCAGCATCTGTGAGTATCCACCCGCTGCTGACCCTGACTTGGACAGCATGCTGGGGGCAAGAATCACAGATTCATTTAGGTTGGAAAAATCCTCTAAGATCATCTAGTCCAACCTTAAACCTAACACTGCCAAGCCCACCACTAAACCATGTCCCTAAGTGCCACATCTACACATCTTTTAAATACCTCCAGGGATGGTGACTCCACCACTTCCCTGGGAAGCATGTTCCAATGCTTGACAACCCTTTCTGTGAAGAAATTTTTCCTAAAATCCAATCAAAACATCCCCCTGGTGCAACTTGAGGTTGTTTCCTCTCATCCTATCACTTGCTATCTGGGAGAAGAGACCAACACCCACCTTGCTACAACCTCTCTCAGGTAGTTGTATAGAGAGATAAGGTCTCCCTTCAGCCTCCTTTTCTACAGACTAAATAACCCTAGGAGGAATGTCCCCCTGCTTCCAGATACAGGCATCCTGGGAAACAGCTTCAGCCTGTGATCTCATCCTTCACTTACAGGACATGACACTATGCTGGGAACAATAGGAAAAATCCTAAGATGCTGTGGCCAGGTGGCCAACTGGGGAAGACCATCTAGGCTGAGCAGCCTGTACAAAACCATATGCACATAGCCCATAATGGGGGCTACACGGTACCTGGAGGAGACTGACTTTGCTCTCACATGCACACCAAATGGTTAAAGTGGGCTTCCATAACTTTCCTTTGTCCTCACCTTTTTACCCCAAGGTAGTGGAAGAAAAAGGAGAAGGTATAAGGAAAGAGGATTTGCCTGAATCAGCTAGGAGCAGGAAGGGTCTGGGAGTTTACTGCCCGGCTTACAGCTGGAATTAACCTTCATGTAAGTACTACAACTGTGTGCAAGGAGGATCGGGGGCATGCAAGGATCTAGCTACTGTCCAAATTTCTGGTGGTCTGAATGAAACCAACCTCCCACCATGATAAAAATCCTCTTCTACAGCAAGGGCTGAACCAAATGAGAGGGACATCACCCCTCTTCCTTTCCATGGCTTGTACTAGAGTCAAAGAATCATAGGATAGTTTGTGTTGGAAGGGACCTTCAAAGGTTGTCTAGTCCAACCCCCTGCAATGAACAGGGACATCATCTACCTGGACTTGTGCAAAGCATTTGACACTGTCCCACATGACATTCTTGTCTCTAAATTGGAAAGACATACACTAGAGGGATAGACCACTTGGTGGATAAGAAATTGGCTGGATGGTTGCACTCAAAGAGTTGTGGTCAATGGCTCAATGTCCAAGTGCAGACCAGTAATGAGTGGCATTCCTCAGGGGTCAGTGTTGGGACTGACACTGTTTAACATCTTTGTTGGTGACATGGACAGTGGGATTGAGCGCACCCTCAGCAAGTTTGACAATGACGCTGAGCTGTGTGGTGCAGTAGACGTGTTGGAGGGAAGGGATGTGCCATCCAGAGGAACCTGGACAGGCTGGAGAGGTGGGACTGTGCAAACCTCGTGATGTTCAACAAGGCCAAGCGCAAGGTTCTGCACATGGGTCAAAGCAATCCCAAGTGCAAATACAGGCCAGGTGATGAGTGGATTGAGAGCAGTCTTGAGGAGGACATGAGGGTATTGACGGATGGAAAACTGACTATGAGCCAGCAATGTGCACTCGCAGCCCAGAAAGTCATCCATATTTTGGGCTGCATCAAGAGCAGTGTGGCCATCAGGTCAAGGAAGGTGATTCTTGCCCTCTACTCTGCTCTTGTGAGAGCCCACCTGCAGTGCTGTGTCCAGCTCTGGGACCCCCACCGTAAGAAGGACAGGGACCTGTTAGAGTGAGTCCAGAGGAGACTATGAAGATGATCAGAGGACTGGAGTACCTCTCCTGTGAAGACAGGCTGAGGCCATTGGGGTTGTTCAGGCTGGAGAAGAGAAAACCTCAAGGGGACCTCATAGCAGCCTTCCAGTACTTAAAGGGAGCTACAGGAAAGATGGGGATGAACTCTTTATCAGGGAGTGTAGTGACAGGATGAGGGGTAAGGGTTTTAAATTGGAAAAAGGTAGAGTTAGGTTAGATATAAGGGGGAAATTCTTTACTATGAGGGTGGAACAAGTTGCCCAGAGAGGTGTTGTATGCCTCCTCCCTGGCAGTGTTCAAGGCCAGGTTGACCAGGGCTTTGAGCAACCTGGGCTAGTGGAAGGTGTCCCTGCCCATGGCAGGGAGGATTGGAACTACATGATTTGAAGGTCTCTTCCAACCCAAACCTTCTATGATTCTGTGGTCTTCTAGTAGATCAGGTTGCTCAAAGCCCCATCCAATCTGACCTTGAATGTTTCCAGGGATGGGACATCTACCACCTCCCTGGGCAACCTGTTCCAATGTTTCACTACCCTCATCATAAAAAGTTTCTTCCTTATATCTAGTTCGAAACACACTTCTTTTAGTTTAAAACCGTTACAAGTTGTCCTATTGCTACAGGCCCTAGGGTACTGCTGGTACCCTGTCCCACTCATCATCTGCAAAGTAGGGCTGGGGCTGCAGAGCATCCATGGGATGAAATATGATTTGCAGCTCAACACAGGCAGGATAAAAATGGAATTTGCTTTCAAAAACAGCTTTACAAAAGCCATGAGGGTGAGCTACATGTTTGGTAACTGGGATTCACGTCACTGTCACAGCAGATGGAGGGAATGAAGATGTTTCTGCAGCCCCACCGGTGCTACTGGGGACGAATAAAGCCCCTTTGCTGCCCAGATGCCGATCAGCAATGTTCCCTTGCATGCAGGTGAGGTTCCTGCGGGCAATGCCTGCCCCAAGCCCAGACAACACGGCTTTGTGAGAGCACGTAGGATGTACATGTTCTCCTAACTCCAGGCTATCTAGCCCTGATGTGTAAAGCCCTTGGCTTGACAGGTGTTGCACGTTACTTCAAGTTGGCCAGACATCTTTAAATGTAGAAATAACGAGCTAATTAAGAAATTAAAATAGAGCTGTCTTCATGGGAAAATGAAAAAAGTAAAACCCAAATAGTCCTAGAAAATAAAAATAAAATCCCTGTCAATGTCAGACTTAAAGTGACAAAATCTGGGTGGCATTTGTGGCTACATGATGACAAGTAATGGCCAAACCACTCACTCACTGATTTAATTTGGGGTGGTCCACTTGAGTTGTTTGGGGGCTGAGTTTCCAGAGATGCTGAGCATCCACACCTCACTGCCTTCCACAATTTTAGCCACTCACCACCTCTAAGAAGCCAGAACAGAATCCCTCAGGATTGCTGTTCCTCAAACTGAGAAACCCCCAATTTACCCCTGTTTCCAGCAAAATCCAGCTTTGGTCTGAAGGCATCTCCTCCCACACTCATACACAGGCGTCGCACACAGCCTAGCTGAGAAAGGGCTTTGCTACCAGTTTCGAAGCACATTGGAAAGGTGTTACAAAAAAGACTTATCATCTCTGTTTTCATCTCCTGACCCACTGAGGCTGGTTTGCTATGGGAAGATTAACCTGGGGCTAAACTCTTGGAGGGGGAAGTGGCATACAACAAGCCAGTTATTCAACGCCCACAATAACTCTTCACCACAAGCCCTTTTTTTTTTTTTTTTTTTGTGATTCCTCCAGATAATGCCATGCACAAGACATGCTGCCGCCAGCTCTGACTCACAGACGGGGAAGGGATAAATGAGCCTGTAGGCTTCCATCTTATTCTCACCCTTACAGAGCTTGAGGCAGAAATGCAGCATCGATCCCTGGGTCCTGACTCTGCTCCTGACTCCACTCCTTCCCTCTCCCAGTGCTGCTCACCATCTCAAAGGTAAATCATTAGGAGTGGGAAGCTGCAGCAGTAACAGAAATGTTGCTTTGTCCTCTGCAGCCCCCTTCATGCCTCCACCGCAACTTTTTCAGGGCTCTATTTCAGCGTAGGTCCTCCAAGCACTTCTTGGGCAGCTGTTCCTGGAAGGGGTAAAAATTAATTTAAGATGGAGTTGACTGCTGTTCCCACCAGTCTTTGCCAAGTCTGGTGCAGCCCTCAGTAAATTTTCAGGCACAATGGACCACATACATACTGAAAAAGAAGCACAAACCATGTAAGGGCTATTGAAGACTAGAAGAAGACTAATGTGTCATGGAGATCAGGGGAAATCCCAGAAGACTGGAAGAAGGCTAATGTCACCCCCATCCACAAGAAGGGCTTAAAGGAGGATGCAGGAAATTATAGGCCCATCAGTCTTACTTCAACCCCTGGGAGAGTTATGGAATTAATCCTCCTGGGGGATATCACAAGTGAAATGAACACGGCTGGGAAAAGCCAGCACAGGGCAAGTTGTGCTTGGCAAACTGATCACCTTCTATGACAAAGTAACCTGCTTGGTTGATGTGGGTGAGCAGTGGACATTGTCTACCTGGATTTCTCCAAGGCTTTCGATATGGTTCCCCACAGCCCCCTCCTAGAGAAACTGGTGCGTTATGGTCTAGACAAGTGGTCTGTGTGGTGGGTGGGGAACTGGCTGGCAGGCCACATCCAGGGGTGGTGGGAAATAACTCTTCTTCAAATTGGCAACCTGCTACAAGTGGGGTTCCCCAGGGATCGATATTGGGCCCAACACTGTTTAGTATCTTCATAAGTGATCTGGATGATGGGATCAAGTGTACCCTGATAAATTATGCTGAGGATACCAAAGCGAGTGGGGAAGCAGACACTCCAGAAGGGAGAGTCACCCTGCAGGAAGACCTGGATAGGCTGGAAGAGTTGATAACAAGAACCTTACGGAGTTCAGCAAGGACAAGAATAAGGTTTTGCACCTGGGAAAACGTAATCCAGGAGTGCAGCATATGCTGGGATCTACCTGGCTGGGGAGCAGCTCTGTGGAAAGGTATGTGGGCACCTGGTGCACAACAAGATCAACACAAGTGACCAGTGTGCTGCTGTGACAAAGAAAGCCAATGGGATGCTGGGTTACATCAACAAGGGCATCAGCAGCAGAGATAAAGAAGTCATTATCCCACTCTACTCAGTGCTTGTCAGGCCACACCTGGAATACTGTGTTCAGTTTTGGTCCCTGCTATACAAAAAAGACATGGGCAGGCTGGAGAGGGTCCAGAGGGCCACAAAGATGATCAAGGGACAGGGAAGCCTGACATGTGAGGAAAGGCTGAGAGGGTTGGGTGTGTTCAGCCTTGAGAAGAGAAGGATTAGGGGACCTTATCACCATGGTCCAGGATTTAAATGGTGGCTATAAAGAAAATGGAGACTCCCTTTTTAGAAGGAGTCACACGGAAAAGATGAGGGGTAATGGGTACAAGTTACTCCTGGGGAGAATCTGACTGGACACAAGAGGAAAAATTTTCACAATGAGAACAATCAGCCACTGGAATAGCCTCCCCAAGGAAGTCGTGGATTCTCCAACATTGTATACTCTTAAGATTCAACTGGACAGGGTGCTGGGCCATCTTGTCTAGCCCGTGCTTTTGCCAAGACGGGTTGGAGCAGATGATCCTCGAGGCCCCTTCCAACCTGGTATTTTGTGTTTCTACGATAAGGGCAATTGAGTTTGCAAATGCATGGTTAGCCATCTTAACACCAAGAAGGTAATAGGAGATTTAAAGTATGAAAAAGTATTTTAAGGGTTATTTGGTCCAATTCACACCCTTGTGCATGTGTTTTTAGTGAGTCAGGCTGTTTCATTTACGTTCATTGTGCAGGGAGTGTTGCAACCCATTGGCTCTGCCGGCATTGCACAACCTGCAGTCACAGCGGTCACTCCTCCACCATTAATGATGGAGTTTGGGGATCCACCAGAGAGCCTGTGCACCCCCCCATCCCCAGCTGTGCTGGGACATTAAGCTGTACTGCCACTTCCAAAGGCGTTCATTTTGCAGTGGCTACAACTGCTCCTGCTGCAGAGCTTTCCCATTCCCACCCACCTTTGCTGACACCAGCAGAGCTGCTAATTTGAGTTACTGCCCCCTACCCCCCATACGATAATCGCCGTCTATAAAAACCCTAGAGGTAAGGGGGTCACATGCTGCTTTTTATAACTTTGCCACCAAATCAGTTTTTAAGAGCCTTTTCTTCCGCTGTTCTGGACAAGATTAGCCACTGTAACTTGATTGTGTTGCTATGGCAGTAATAAGAAAAAAAGTAATTTCTTTTTCCTAAAAAAAAAATAAAATCAATAATTGGTATTACTGTGTAAGGTCCCTGACATTAATTATAAATAAATGTTAGACCTACTAAAATAAGAGTGTATTTACGGCAGTAGGCTGCATGCTGCTGCTGAAGCCTGTGTGGCTGCCATGATACAGATACAAAATATAAAAAGTATTGGGGACTGCAGTTTGCATTTTATTGCCTAGGAAAATGAATGTGTAAATAGTAATAAAATGCACAATTATTTAGCACAAAGCCAAAATACTCTGCAGCATTTAGAGGCTGATGGATGGCTTGCCTGCCTGCTCTAATTTACCATAAAACAAGGAAGACAAGGACGGAGAAAAATAAACAATGGCTCCTGTCAATATGATTAGCTGTGAGATGCCAGGTGAGAGCAGCCGGTCTCCAAAGAGGGTAAGCTTGCACTGTTTCAACTGGCTTTTCTTCGGTGATTTAGCCCAGATTGCCATGCTGCTTGGCAAAGGCAGCACTGCAAAAGCTGAGTGGGGAGGCAGGGATTGATGCTCCCAGGGCCTTTATGTGCCCCATCCCTGGTCCCTCCGGCAGAAGGATGGAGCAGCCACTCGGGGCAGGTTGGGGGCTTCGTGCCTGCAGCAGGAGGAGGGAGTTATTAGGCAGCCTTGTAACAGATTGGTTTCTGGACAAGAAAAAATCTTGCTGGCGCAGAAGTCAGCAGTCAGCTGTCAGGGGCATCACCCGTGACATGATGAGAGGCAGGGAGAGCCTAAAAAAGACTAGGGGAAAAAAAAGGTAAAAGTCCTTCAATGCCATCTGTTAAAAAGCAAGGAGAGAGGAGGGGGGCGGAAAAAGCATTTGAAACACTTTATGGGATAAAGTAAACTGCAGACAGAGCGAGCGCTACCAGCTGGCTCGCTGGCTGCGATTCAGCGACCCGTGGCGATGCCTGCAAAGGAGCCACAGGGACCCAGGCTGGGTCCCAGCAGCAGGGGATGGTTTGCCCGGCACTAGCCACCACCACAGTTATCTGCTGCCTCCACCTGCATCTAGAAGACACCATGCTATTGTCACCCACCCCACTGAAGAGCATTTTTGAGTGTGACATGGGTATATACTATCAACTCTAGGTTTTTATTTGTTTTCCAGCTCTGTATCTCCCTGTAGGCATACAAGCCCAAATTTCACACATTGCCTTTCTCTAGGGCAGAGAAGACGTGCATCCACTCACATTTGCACAACCCCTTTTAGGTCACTGAGGTCGCAGAGATGTGAACCTGGTGCTTAGTGTGATATTACCCGCAGGTTCCCTATGTAGACAGTGGTGCTCCTGCAGAGGGAAGTATTAGTCACTTGTGGATGATGGAATAGGTGAATGGAGGTGGATAAGCTCATGAACAACTGAGATGAGAGCCAGGATGTGCAGCTCCAGCCTGGTGCTAGGACACGTCTCAATCTCACACTTTTAACTCACACTTGTAATTTTGAAGTTAAATTCCTTTACTAAGCAACCATGGTGCAGGAGCTCACCCCTTCCATTGGCAAATGGGGGAGCCCTGCCTTCCCATTTACTGGGCTCCTAATTTAAACTTCAAAATTAAGTGCCTACGGAGAGGCAGCGTGAATAACCCCGAGTGAAGGGGAAGGATACGTTAGCTGACAACAAACACAGATTTTTTTCACTGCTGGACTTGTCAGTGTATTTTGAGCCTGCTCCAAGCTCATGCAAAGCCAGCTGAGTCTTCCAAATTATTTCCACCAGACGTTTTATCCAAATTTCCTTTTTTCAAAATTCAGGATGAACTTTAAGATTGCTCCTGTTTACAACAGTGGACTTTACACGCAGGACAGCTCCTACACATAACAGAATCAGGGCAAAAAGATGCAAAGTAACGGAACGGGGACAGGCAATTTCTATCCAGATCTGCTCCATTCACTTCAATGAGAATTCCAGAAGCATGTCCTCCAAGAAGAATCTTACTCTAGCTAGAGCAAGGGTCCTATGAAGGACTCCTGATGTGGCTTATCAGACATGGTTCAAAGCACAAAGCAACATGTGCCAGGATCTGTCATCAATTACCAAGCTGCAATGTAGAATTAAAAGTAGAGTGCTAAATACTGAGTTCTGCCCTTCCCCACACATTTGCCTTCATAAGAGGAAAAAAATTTCAGCAATCATCAGTATGACTGCCTACTTGGATTTGAAAGCCGATAATAAATAGTACATCTGTCTTCTAGTTATTAACAAAACTAAGCTTATTGCATAATATCTGCTTATTTTTGGAAAGCAGCCCTTTCTACCTGTCCCAACAGTACATTACTGAGTTGGCAAGAGGCAGGAGCTTTTGAGTGAATAAGAGAATTTTTTCAGATCAAACACACTTGCCAAAAATTTCATCTCGAAAGTCTGGGTCACCAATTACACAGTTTTTTGAAAGATGAATTCCCTTGACTTAAAAATCCCCTTGACCAGCTCTGCCACAGCTTCCATTTCATTTGGCTGTGTGTGATGCATGCAGTTTATTTATCTCACAAATTATTATAAAGAAAATTTTGGTGAGGACTCCTACCAGATCACACACTCAGAGTGCTGAGATGACACAACTCCTCCCACCTTTCTTTGCTCAGGACAAGACCTACTGCTCCAAACCCAGGCCCGGTTAGACTCTCAGAAAATGGCTTAAGATGGCATTCATCCTGCACTCTCTGCCAGTTCTGATCCCTGGAGCTGGAGGTTTGTTTGATCCTGGACCATACAGAAGGATGAACCCCCCAGAATACCTTGACTAGGCTTGGGCCCCAGGACATCTCATTCCTGCACTGCCGACAGATCTGCAACAGTTGAGGACGTCCTGCAACGTTTTGATGGCTTCTCTCTGCTGTTCTGTGCTGGCTCACGATAACAGGATAGACTGGTGGTATAGTCTGAATAGCCAGCCCCACTGTGCCTGTCATCCAGTGTTTATATGCCTTAGTTCAAATCTCATAAAAAGCCCAATTGCTGGTCTTGGAACGATAAATCAGCATTTCAGAATTTATTCTTGCTTCCATGCAGTGCTATCAATCACATCCAATATATATTTTATAGTGTTTCCTGTGGTGGGCTGACCCCGGCTGGATGCCAGGTGCCCACCAAAGCTGCTCTGTCACTCCCCTCCTCAGCTGGACAAGGGAGAGAAAATATAACGAAAGGCTTGTAGGTTGAGATAAGGACAGGGAGAGATCACACACCAATTACCATCATGGGCAAATGAGACTCAACTGGGGAAATTAATTTAATTTATTACCAATCAAATCAGAGTAGGGTAATGAGAAATAAAACCAAATCTTAAAACACCCTCCCCCCACTCCTCCCTTTTCGCAGGCTCATCTTTACTCTCAATTTCTCTACCTCCTCCCCTGCAGCAGCACAGGGGGTCAGGGAATGGGGGTTGTGGTCAGTTCATCACCCGTTGTTTCTGCCGCTCCTTCCTCAGGGGGAGGACTCCTCACACTCTTCCCCTGCTCCAGCGTGGGGTCCCTCCCACAGGAGTTAGTCTTCCACAAACTTCTCCAACATGAGTCCTTCCCATGGGCTGCAATTCTCCATGAACTGCTCCAGCGTGTGGTCCCTCCCACGGGCTGCAGTCCCTCAGGCACAGGCTGCTCCAGCGTGGGACCCCACGGGGTCACCAGTCCTGCCAGCAAACCTGCTCCAGCGTGGGCTCCTCTCTCCACAGGGCCACAGGTCCTGCCAGGAGCCTGCTCCAGCGTGGGCTTCCCACGGGGTCACAGCCTCCTTCGGGCATCCCCCTGCTCCGGCGTGGGGTCCCCCCCGGGCTGCAGGTGGGTCTCTGCTCCCCCATGGAGCTCCATGGGTGCAGGGCACAGCTGCCTCACCACGGGCTGCACCACGGGCTGCAGGGGAACCTCTGCTCTGTGCCTGGAGCACCTCCTGCCCCTCCTTCATCGACCTTCGTGTCTATGGGGCTGGTTCTCTCACATATTCTCACTCCTCTCTCTGGCTGCAATTGTCATTTTTGACATCGCCTCCCCTTAAATATGTTATCCCAGAGGTGCTACCACTGTCACTGATGGGCTCGGCCTTGGCCAGCCATGGGTCTGTTTTGGAACTGTCTGGCATTGGCTCTGTTGGACATAGAGGAAGCTTCTGGCATTTTCTCCCAGAAGCCACTCCAGTAGCCCCCCTGCCTCCCCCAACCTTTCCATGCAAACCCAATACACTTTCCTTTGACTTAACATCATTGTACAAAGCACAGTGTTGCAGGTAGAGAACAACACTAGCATGTACCTGAATATGAACAATTACAAGATTTTAGAGTTTAGGGTGTTGTGCTGGATCTGTATCTCTGAATGGAGTTCTCAAGTTATTATGAAGACAACAAAGCCCCTGCTCCATGCCTTGGGATGCCTTAGCCCTCTTGTGCTCAGATAACTGATAGAAAGAAAAAGACCAAACACATTAACCTTGCTGACTCTGCTTAGTCTCGTTTTGCCCTAGCAAGGGAGAGTCAACACTGTAGGAATACATTAGCACAACAAATAAGGCACTAGTTGGCACTTTAAGTGGCTCCTAATGTCCCTCCACAACAGTGCAATGTGCTGTCATCATGACAAGCCAGGCACCAGATGCCTTTATTTTTAATTGCACTGAAGAGATACCGGTCTTACCATTGGAGGCTCTGCCCAAAGGCAAGCCTGCTCACAGCCCCTCCCCAGGCAAATGCTGCTCCGAGATGTCCTTTTCCTGCACACTGAAAAATGTTTCTAGTTCATAAATTCATGGCATGGGTTCAAATGTCTCCCAGAAGCTCTTTCAGTCACAGCCACAAATACGGTTTCTCTCTTCAAATGCTGCATTGGCAGCAAAATCAAAGATTCACCACTGCTCAGCCGTTCCAGTTTGGAAACAATTTTTTTGGCTAAGATTTCTCCAGTCAACCTAATTCCCACTAGCCATCAATTGCAATGGTCTGCTCAGATGTAGGCAATAGCCTGAACGTTTTGTCTACAGAGAAGTAACCCCTTGATTTTAGTGCTCTTGTGAGCTTTTCCGCAAAGGTGAATTTCTCTATGTGAATCATTTAGACAAAACCGTTCTCTCTTCTGGCTCGCTATTGAACTGTCTCGGAGACAGCATTTAAATGCAAGAAGGCAAAACAATAGTATTGACTGTCCTTTGTCCGGGTTTATTTAATTCTGGAAAGCAAACAGTTTGTGTGAAATGCATTCCTAGTAATAAAATCGTATTGCACATTTGCTTATAGAGGGTCACCAGGGAGAGCAAATGTGCCTGTACTCAGCAATAAATGTTTGATTCCGTGTTGCACAGCAATTATTCAAAATGAGAGAGACTATTGGATCCAAGACTGCTGTCCTTTAGGACTCAGCCTGTCAAGTTGCATTGCTTTATATTTTTTATCCAAGTGGATTTAATCTCCACACTCTTCTTATTGCTGGGTGATATTCAAGTCCAAGATGCACTGAGCTTGAAAGACAACCTTTGACTACCAGATTGGCCTTTCGTTGTTAAAAGAAGCATTTCTTTTTTATTATTATTATTATTTATCAATATGCCATAGCACATTAAAGGAGTAAAATTTAAAATGCATGGATTTTTTTTTTTTCTCTGAGAGGACAGGGAAAGACTGAGATTTTAATTTAATCAACCCTAAAATTGCTTCTTCCCTAGCTTTAAAAATGCTGTAGCTTTAGTCATCAAGGGCAAGTTATGATGCTATCATATATTTATTTTCTTTGGGTTTTGTACATACTTTAAAATTTATCAGGGATCTGGTATTTTTCTGTATTCTGAAATTAAACAAGAAGTCGTTAATATATTTTACACATATATCCCCCTACAGATACTTTCTTGACATTTATTACCTATCTAGCCTTGCACTGGATAAACTTTTACATATTGCTCAGCAAAGACAAATGTAACAAAATTCCACAGAGCTTAAGTGGATGCAGAGATGTGTGCCATTTCCCCTTAAAGTAAGATTTAATCAACACAGTGCCACCTCAACCCTGACCAGATGATCAGTCAACACAGCTCTGAGTAATATCTTGGAAAGTCTAAGCCTATGGACAATTACAGACCACTTAATCACAAAATTTAATCAAGATAATAATTAGGCACTACATCCTGTTTAATGCGCAAGGATGTGAGCCTTCCAGCTCCTGCTGCCAGATCGGAACTGAACACAAGAATGGGGGGAAGGAATCAGCAAAGTCAACAGAATATATCCTTGATGACAGAAGAAAAACTAAACTCAAACAGCTTGCCAAATCTTTCAGAACTCCAGCACTTTGTGCCAGTTGAAAACCCACTGTAAAAGATTCTTTCAAAGATCTATTTCTTCAGAAGACCAATTTATTATTTTTTATTTGACCAGGCTTGAGAGATAAAGCTCAGGGTCCTGGCGCAGGAAGTGCTCGACTGATGCTTAGTAAGCACTTTTTGCTCAGATAAACCTTGCCCTGCAGAATGGACAAGGGTGGAAAGGAAAAGCTCTATTAAGTGATTTTTTCAAGGTCAAAATGAAGAATATAAATCTGTCAGTTGGCCACTGTACTACACTGCCTCTGTTGGGTCAGCTTTGTAGGTCTAAACAAAGAGTTACAAGACTCTGTGCTTAACAAATTTTCTGAAGCACATCATCTTTACTGTAAGCTAAGCAAAGTCACTTTCTGGGATAGATGCTATTAAGAGGATTTTTCCATATTTTCCTCTGACTTCAAAGTACCATGTGAGTGTCCTTGTTAGAGACAAGTGACATCCACACATCACTGAGCTGGAGAAACAGTGGCAGCAGCAATACATCTGTAAACATTTTAAAAATCCCTGAAACATGAAGGCTTAGAAGAAAGAGCAGAGGGGTGGAGAAAATGGACTAGATGACCCAGTACGTCACTTCCATTTCTAAATTCTACAAACCCTCTAGGTTAAAAATAGGATGACAAGTAGATTTTTTTTTTTCTTTAAACCTGTGCTATGTTATAGGTTGAGAAGGTCACAAGTAATTAGAGGGTCACAAGTGACTATATATGCTCTGCCTGTGCAGAAAGAATGTGTCCTGGACAGGGTGCTAAACACTGCCTTGTCCTCAGGGCAAGGATTGGCATGTTTTAAAGATCTCTTAGACAGCTTTATATTAAAGATCATGTCCAAAGGAGAGCAACGAAACTGGTGAAGGGTCTAGAGCACAACTCTTACAAAGAGCAGCTGAGGAAACTGGGTTGTTTAGTCTGGAGAAAAGGAGGCTCTGCTGGAGGACAAGACCTTATTTCTCTCTCTACCACTACCTGAAAGGAGGTTGTAGTGAGGTGGTGTCGGTCTCTTCTCCCAGATAGCAAGTGATAGGATGAGAGGAAACAGCCTCAATTTGCACCAGGGAAAACCACTTCACAGAAATTTTAGGAAAAATTTATTCACAGAAAGGGTCATCAAGCACTGGGCTGCCCAGGGAAGTGGTGGAGTCACCATCCCTGGAGGTATTTAAAAGATGTGTAGATGTGGTACCTGAGGACATGTTTTAGTGGTGAGCTTGGCAGTGCTAGGGTAATGGTTGGACTTGATGATCTTAAAGATCTTTTCCAACCTAAACGATTCTGTGATTTTATGATTCTGTGTTAGTCACAGTGGTTGGAAATCAGGTGCTAAGTCATTTGAAACAACATCCCAATATAACCTATGCGCTCTCTTTTCTTCTGTCTAAGCATGGTTTCCTGTGAAAGGAAGGAGGGCAGAAAAACCTACAAAAGGTGTATACCTTCATCACACTGACACACGACCTTTCCCATTGTGGAGCTGGGACCAGTCTCCACCAGCTGGTGATACTGGCTAATAATTTAAATTCAAAAAGTGAGTAGGGGGCCAGCAGAAAACCAACTCTACAGACTAACAGGGAAGTGAAATCCTTTCTTTACACATAAACTTAAAAAAAAGGAAACAAACCCAAGAAAAAGTAGAACTGAATGATGGTAACATTTCAATCTTCAGAGCCACTGTTAGCTGCGATGAATCCCTTTTGTAAATTCAGTGTCTTTAGCTGCAAATACTTATCAAGAGTGTTATTATCAGCCATTGTGAGCCTGTGAACAAGAATTACCACTGTATTTTAATGGCTGCTGGCCATATCCATCAGAAAGGGGACTCTAACAGACACATACAGTTATCATTGTTCAAATTTTAATGAATATATGGCATTCCCATTCATTATTTAAGTGACATTCAGATGCGGTTTCAGTCAAAGCTGCCTCTTCATAAATTTTATTAGCTACAAATGTGCCTTTAATAAAATAATACACTGTGCAAAAATAAAGTGTTGTACTAATAATCAAAAGAAAATGAATGGAAGGAAATAAAATCCACAGTGATAGTATGAACTCCTTATTCACGCAAAAACCTCTTTGATTTAATGGGCAATTTCTCAGAAGCCAGTACAGGAATGCAGGGTCAGGCCCACCAGGCACATACAAAGACACAAGAAACACCTTCTCCAAACTCTTGTGGCTCACACACAGACTGATACCTGATTATGTGAGTTAGAACAGGTCTATCTGTGGTCAGTTTGACCACAACTCAATAATACGGTCTGCAAATCCAATATACACAGCCCTCTGGACAGTTTTACATTCATTAGGACCACACACTTTGGAAAGCACTCTGTAAATTAGTGTTCGGGCTGTTGAATGTGGTTCAATGTGGTTAAGGCTCACTTTTCTCAAGGGTGCTTGTATTTTTTGATAAACTTGTGTGCTGAGGTATCTCAAGTTAGGCACTCACAACTGAAACATCCTAAATCTAATCAGGTTGCAAACACTGGCCGCAGACCGCTTGCTATCCAAGCCAGGAAGCAGCTATTTATTTTCTCTAAATTAATCCCAGCTCAGCAAGACACTTAAGCACGCATCGAACTTTATAAAGACAGAGTGGGTTTCCCACTCACTTAAATAATGCAGATGCAAATGCTCTGCTGAATCAGTTTATAAAAATCCAACAGCAGTCAGTAATAAATAGTGTGACATACAAGAGCAATCTCTGCTCTGAAGCCAGGAGGTTGGAGCACACTGCTGAGATCCGTAATGCAGTGTCCTTGCTAGTGCTGTGGGATTGCCTCCGTTTCCCCACATCCCCCTCTATTCCCCGGGCCAAGAGCCACACACACACTCCTCCTCCTCTCTCTGTCTGGGAATAAGACATGTCTCTAAATAGAAGTTATCTATTATGCAAGATTTATCTTGGGTTTCCCTGCCCCTCTCTTCTAACCGTGCATTCGAGATGAAAATACTGTCAGCTCCTAGGCTGAGTGTCTGAAGCAGGAGGGGCAGAAGCAGAGGTGGTTTATTTGCCAGACCAGAAGGCTTTTCTCCTGCAGCAGCTTTCTATTAAATTGGTTTTCTTTCTATCAGGATAAAAGAGCAAACTGAGGCTTCACTGAAGTTGGGAACCTGCCCCTACTAATAGCATGCCAAAGATGAAGGCAAAACTGGTCTCTGCTAAAGCTGGTCAGCTCTGATAGACTAGGAAAGAGTCAGAGAGACAAGAAGAGTCTCTCTGTTTGCCTGAGTGCAAACTTGCACATCTAACTCCTTCTGGTTAGCAGCCCTCTTCCCACACTGGCACCTAAACTCTGCAGGGACTTTGACTTAAAGGAAAAAAATGTAATAATAATCATAGCAGTAGTAATAATGATAATAATAATGATGATGATGATAATAATAATAATAATAATAATAATAATAATAATAATGATGATGATGTTCCCAGAGGTACCTGGGTGATGTCCCTGCACATCACATCTTGTCAGGAGTGAGTATTTGCCATTCATTTTACCACTGCATGCAACAAGCACCCGAAAATCAGGCATTCTTCTGCCTGTGCTCCCTTGGGGTCTCCACATTATGTATGTTGTGTCCAACACACATGGACAAGATGGGCTTTTGCAGAAAAGTCAGCCAGAAGCATCAGTTTTGTTGAGGATACTAAGGGACATCTTCCCTTCCCACCACTGAATGCTCTGTTCAGGATCTCATCTGCACGAATAATAATCTGTGCCCAGAAAGAAGACATCCAGTACTGCTTGTCGGGTTTTTTATTTGGAGGGCAGGAAGAGCTTGGAAGATACTTCTGAGTGAAGGTTCAAGGTGAAGGATAGTGGAGCACAAGAAAAGTAGCCTCCTTGTAGCCTTGAATATGGCCTTCAAAAAGGCATGACTTCATGCACATACAGGTCCTGTGGAGGGTCTGGCCCTGACTAATGTACAATACATAAGTGATACTTAGTGGTGAAGGAAAAAAAAATCAAAACAGCCCCCTAATATTAGCCAATTTAATAGCTTTAGGAGATAGACCATCAGCATCAGGAAATATGGGGCCGTGGAGAGATTCTCCAGGGCAGAGCAGAGCTTTTATCAGAGTAAATCTGGATTAATTCAGACATTTTTTGTGCATGCTCATCCCAGAGAAACACACCAGTTTGTCTATGCATGGATAATGATTTTTTCCTTCACTTTGGGTAAGCCCTTCACAGATTCCCACCATTTGATCTTGAAGGTACAACTTTGTAAAGAAGTTGCAGTGGGAGGTGGTTAGCCTCCAGTCTGGGTGGAATCTGTCACTGTTGTCATTTTAAAAGGCGATTGTGAGAAGGCATCTCACCCAGGCTGCAAGAAACAGCATCTTAATCTTGAAACTCTTTCTGTTCTGCAGGATTATTTCCATGGGAGTCAGAGGTAAGAAACACCCTCTCCACTGCTGCTCCTCGGGTAGTGTTAAAATGCTCTCCAAATATAAGCAAGGTAATTTCTCAGTGTCTTTGCTAGATTTAAAAAATGAAAATTAAAGCATTATTAGGGGCTAAGGGTCAGGCATATACCCAGCCAACTAGCTGGCAATGACTCCACCTGGAACAAAGAGAATCCAAAATAAACTTTTTTAATGAGAAGGATGGCAAAAAGCCAAGCAGAAGTTGCAAAGGACACCTCATTAAAGAAATTGATAAGACTAAGTCAGGTCAATCTGTTTAAGTAACTCAATGGCTTCAGTCAGATAGGAATAGATCTGTTTAATTTGCCTTCAGAAAAGCAGCAGCACAGTGGGAGCGGAGGAGGAGACCTCATAGGGAGCCATAAGCTTTCCATAGAAGTTGGTAATCATGCGGGAAGTCGCATCTGTGGTTTACTCACTTGGAAGAGAGACATCTCACACAAAGTGAGCTGAAACAGTTGTAGGCAGCGAGAGCAGCCGCACACGAGGAGCGGATCTGCATTTGGCAGCATGTGCTAATACCGTGGGATCTTCCCTGTACAGCCACAGCCTGTACAGGAAACACAGAGCTAACCAAAAGAGCCAGTCTGGGAAATGCAAAAAAAAAAAAAAAAATTTAAACTGTGAGCCAGAACCTTTCTTTTTTATACCTTTACAGCACCAGGAGAGCTTCAGCGTAAAAACCCAAACTGATTTTCTGCTTGAACAAAAAGCTCAGAATATGGTTCTCATTTTGAAAGTCAAGCCCAGGGGCCCCAAACGGGGAAATAAATTCTTGCACTTTGAAAAGATTGCACTAAACTAAGCAGCACTGCCTGGCCTCCATCAGGATGTCCGCTCTGCTTATGCTCACCCATGCTGATGGCAGGGTTATCACTTACTTCAGGATTTCCGTGATGCTGAGAACAACACAGCCACCAGTGTGCTGTGCATCCAGCCTGGAAACTGCCAGCAGCCAAACAGCGTCTTGCTAATGACTGCTGCTTACAGGGCACTGTATCAACAATAATTAGCAAACCGCTGCTAAGCTCAGAGACCTATTTGCAGGTATCTGAGTGACCTCACTTATACCTCTTCGGGGCTTTATTTCATCATTGAGCAGAATAATATCTCTAAATAATTGCATGGTTTGGTCATAGGTAAATAAGAATTTTGCTTCAAAACAATTAAAATAAACCCAAAGCTAGTTTTATTGGGCAGATCTCAGCAGCAACCCAGTAGGAGGTTTTGTCATCTTGGATTTAATCTACCTTTTAGAGATGATGTATAATAAATCATCATAATGGTTAAGAGCCAGACACAGCATAAATGGAGTCCCTATCACCCAGGTTTTAAGCAAACATTATGCTTTATAATGTATGAGTAAGTATGTCTCTCACAGGCTTGTGTTCTTTGCAGGTATACTCCGAGGGGTTTGGTGCATGTCAGCAGCCCCAACCATTAAATACCTGTGGTGGTTTAGGCCCTGCCGGGACCAGGGACCACGTTGCCGTTGTCCCTCCCCCACCCTCAGCTGGTCAGGGTTGGAAGTTAAGCACAAACCCTGGAGTTGAAATAAGGAAAGATTTAATACAACAGTGTAATAAACAATCTGAACAACAACAATAGCAATAACAACAACAATAAACAGTAATAACAATAAACAAGACAAAAGATATACAGAGAAATACAGCAATGGACACAGTCAGCCTTCTGCGCGTGCTCACCGTGACCAAAGCCACAAAGGAAAGCTTCCTGCGCTGCCGTACCGGACCTGACCTCAGCATGGTATGAGTAACCCGGCTGGAGATCCCTTCCCCCTGCTGGGGAAACTTAACCCTACCCTAGCTGAACCAGGACAATACCCTTCACTCGGGTCTCAGAAATCATGAGATTTTGAATTCTTGGAATAGACCCTTTGGTCTCAGCCCTGGGAATCACACCTCAAAGATTCTCCTGCTAATAGGAAAGTTAGAAAGCAACTTAAAACATGAAGCAAGAGATTCTCACATTCCCATAATGGTGTTTTGGTGAAACACCATTAAGATAACCATGACAATATCATGAATCTTATCAACACAGCAATATTCTACAAGACTAAAACCTGCATCTCCAATGTCAAAGTAAAACCCATTGTCTAGAACTTAGATTATTCTTTACCTTGGGAAAAGGTACTACATCACAACTGAAGGCTCTCCTGATTCTCCTAGAGGGGCTATGTTAGGCATGTATTTTATCAGGGATGTGGGGATGCCAGGGGTCCTGGCCACTTCTTGATGCACCAACAGCACCTGCCCTACTCGTGGCATAGAATCACAGAATCATAGAATGGTTTTGGTTGGAAGGGACCTTTAAGATCATCTAGTTCCCACCTCCCTGTGGCGGGAGGCAGGGACACCTTCCACTAGACCAGGTTGCTCAAAGCCCCGTCCAACCTGGCCTTGAACACATAACAAGGAGCCTCCAGTATCCCAGCACACACATAAATGGGATGAAAGGAGGCAAACCCAGCAGATACACAGGTTGGAGGGATGCACATTTTAGCCAGGATTTTGGTTAGATGATTACAACAGACCATTAAGGTGTTCTCCTCTAGTTGGATATATTGTTCACTCACAAAAGAAAGCACACAGGGCCGAGTACCTGCCAAGCCTGTACAGAGCAGCTGAGGCAAACTGGAGAAAAAAAAAAGCCACTGTGAAATCGGAAGGAAGACACAGACACTTATTTTCTCTTACACCTGCAAAACCAAAGCTAACTTCTCTTTTCTCGCAATGGAAAACCTGCAAATGCAGAGCTTTGGGACAAAACCACTCCCCACACTGTGAATACTTAAAAGTGAATGTTTAAAAATCCCATCCCCATCCCCAACTTAATTTCCTGAAGTTGAGTATATCTTGATCCACCTTCTCCTAGCAATTGCAGTTCCTCTTCTAGGGGATGTGAATGATAAAGCAAAGAGAAGGGGGAAAACCAAACCTGACAAATGCTCACGTCCCCAAGACAACCAACTCCGAGCAGGTGGACACAGCTGAAATCACTTGCATCTCAAGGGTGGCAAGAGACGGGTGATCTGGATCTGCAGAGAGCTTGGGTTAGTCAGATTACTTTTTCAGGGCTTTGTGCCAGAACGAAGCAGAACGAAACTGAGATAAACCCCTGAAAGAATGCCCCATACAGCAGGGGAACATCCAGATGCTTCCTGTGCATGAGATTTCAGGGTAGCATAAGATATATATCAGGACACAGGGTCAGCATGGTCAGCAGCAGCAGGTCAGAAGGGAAAACAAATTTAGAATATGACAATGCAAAAGCAGGGCTGCAGGGCAAGTGCTTTGTGCTGGGAAGCTGTCACTCCCTGAGGTCTGGGATTGAGAAACAGCAGCAGCCAGAGCACGGGAGAGACATCCCAGTGCAAAGCTGCACACGGGAAGACAGTAATTTGGGAGACTGTGCGAAACCAGATATTCATGAATGGTTCAGCACAAAAATTAGATATAAGGAAAGTATCACTGTGAAGCAGACTTGGCATTCCTAGCAACATGAAATGAAACTTTTGATTTAAAAGCTAACAAAATCTAAAAAAAATTTAAAACTAAAAAATCAGCCTGTTGATTTTTAAAAATCAGTAAAGTTTTGTTTGTTTGTTTTTCTGGAATCATATGTATCATGAGAGTCTAAGGATCATCCATCGCAGTCATTTTAGACCTCAAAAGAACTGACCACACTTAGTTGTTTGGTTTTGGTTTTAACATAGTTCCTTAAACATCCAAAATTAGGTAATTAAGGAAATAGTGCCTCTGGCAGACATTTGGGCTTTCTGTGGTCAGACTTTCCAGTTACATCATGTGCTCTTAAGCAACGTTTTTCCTTGACTCCAAGTATTTCAGTGTCTCAGAGGATTTTTAGATCACATCATATCTAAGGTGATAGCTGTCCAGCTCGTCACAAATACTCAAAATATGAGTTGAACACAGAGACACACAGAGTGGAGCATCAAGGGCAGAGGTATGATGCAGAATTACAATCCAAAATCTTCTGAATAAAGGTCATGTTTTCACATCCCACAGCTGCATTTGCAAGGCAGTGGTCTTTTTACTTCCCTACAGAATGACCAATATTTTTAACTTCATTCTTTTTCATATTTAGTTATCAGCAGAGAACAGAAATTATATTTCTCTACTAAGAAGTTTCACTTCTGCATTCCCTCATCCCTTCCTAAGAAAAGCCAACAAAACCACTTTTTTGCAGTGACAGTGAATACGTGTAAGAGCAATTTACTATCAAATTAAAGACAAACGTGTGTTATAGTATCAACAGTGACTTGCATACACAGCAGAGCTACCCTACTGAAGATAGCTCTCACGAATCCTCTGCTGCAAAACATCAGGCAAAATCATCTGAACAGTGTAAACAAAGGGAAACTGCCAGACAAATAACAACTGATCAGACATATGCGCAAGAGAAATTCCATCCTCAGGTTATTGCCATCAACTGGTGCTTCAGAAAACCACCAGAAAGTTGCTCTTTAAGAGAGGAGAAGCCATCGCCTCCTCAACCCTTTGGCTGAGCAATACAGCCCAAAGCATGAGATACAGTATCTGGCACATCAGAAACCGTGCTTTTCTGCCTTGCAGCACAGCGGCAAGTTTCAGGGTCAGCCAGACTTTTGAGAAGCAGCAACGCCTCACCGGAACATAACTGTTGCTATTCTTTCATTTCAAGAAACAAAATGCTAACCTTTGCCCAGTGGCAGAGGGCTCACAGCATCCTTTCAAGCAGGGGACAAGGCCAAGTATTAAATACTTGAGTAAGTTGTTTTCTCATGTGGAAAACAAACACTTTGCAGAAGGTTTCACTCACTGCATGTGCGGGCACCTGTGATCAGGTCAGTCTGGATCTCTCATTCTCATCTATGAGAGGGTACAGGGGGCACATGCAGGCAGAAGACACCAGCTGAGTTAGTGTTCAGCTAAGCCATGCATCTTAGAGTGATTAATTATTTGGGATTTGACTCTATATATAATAAGCTTTTATGAAAAAGAGTCTGGGTCCTGGGATCTGCAGGGCAGCTCTGAGTCAATCATGCCAGTAATCTTTTTTTCCTTCCTATGGAAAAAGGAGCAGTTCCTATTAATTTTGGACCATAAAGAAGCTTCTCCATCTCTTTCATACTCTTCCACAGGAACAACACCTATGTGCTAGATGCTTTTTCAATAGATGACACCAAAATACAATGTTTTGTTTGGTTTGGGTTTTTTAAACGGCATAAAATAAGCAGGCAGGCACAGCTCTGACTGACTTTCAGTAAGTTGCAGACAACTCAGCACTGTTTGGGCTCTGAAAGCCTCCCATCAACTTACCTGACAGACACAGCCCTAGGGCTTTAATTCTCCACAGAAGAAGAAAACCACAAAACCAGTATTAGCTCCCTCAGTTTAGATGCCCCAGCCTTTACCCTCTGGTACCTGCATCCCTAGCAAAGAGGTTAATGAGATGTCACTCAGCCATGCTGGGGAAAGACCCTTCTGATCTGTCACACCTCAACACCTGAGCAAGTCATCAAGGCTTCTTTAACTGTCACAGGGATGGTCCCACCTCCAGAGCCTATTTTTTTGACGTTTCCTCTAAAATGGGACAAATCACATGCTAAAATACCTATTTCTCTTTGCAGTCTACAAAAGGAGGACAGATAACCAACTATGACAGCAGTGCATGCGTTGCAGATGCTTGTACTTGGTTGGATGGATCCCACCCTGATCTCCTGCACTCTAAGCAAATTCCCAGTACAGGAAAATTCTCCCTGCTCCAGAAGGAGCACGAACTGCTTCTCCCCTCCCCACACCTGTCCTTCATGCACTCCCTTTCATTTCATAAGGTGAGCAGTTTTCTTCCAATTAACAGAAACTAGAGTATTCTTAAAAGAAAATGAAGCTCCAATTCCCTTGGCAACACCAGAGAATGTACTCCCTTCTGCAAGGTCATTTTTAAATTGTGAAGACGCAGAGGCATATTATTCCCAGTATTGATTGTAGCTCTGTCAACTGGCAGCACTGGGAGGAGACACGTGGAATGGGAGTCTTCCCCATGAGAGCCAGACACGTGTGAGACCTGGAGAGAGACGTAGAAACTAAGCCCTACGCTCAGCACTGAAAGGCAGGGCTTGTTGCCAAACACGAACATGGTTTTCCTTCATATCTTAGTCATCCCACATGTTTGTGCTCCACATTGTACTTCCTAAGGAAATGAGTCCCAGAAGCCAGGCTTTTTCCCTAGCTGTTTGTTTTCTCAGCTCCTCTGAGCACTGACTTTGTTTGACATCTTTCCCTTGCCCATTTGTCCTCACGGCCAGCCCAGGATACCCAGGAGGACAGTGCTCTCAGAACTTCCTCACCTGAAGAGCCACAGAAATGAAGAATAAAGACTTGCCTGGGAAAAATAAATGTACCGGAGCTGCCACAGTGGGGAAGCCCTGTGAACCCGAAAACACCTTCCCCAGCACGAGTACAGTCACCATATCTCCATCCCCCTTCCTAGCACTGTGACCAAGAGCAGACAGAGAGAACACTGTTCCAGGTTTCATCCTGCCAAAGAAAGATGAGTGTTGTGGTAGCAGCTCCCTCCACTCTCCATCACTGCATGTCAAGAGAAGCATGAAAGTAACATCTCTGAGTAGGTACTCGAGTAATTGCAGTCCATATGGCACCTCAGATTACAGAGTTGCCTGAGCATGAGTAATTCCTATGACCACCAAGGTTTTCTGCTTGAAAGGTTGACACCTTTGCAGCTACTGTGGGCCTGGCAGCCCTCCCGTGAGACACTACTGTGCACCTGGAGGGATTCATTCTTGTACCCATGCAACCTTCACTGCTGAAGGGTCATCATAGCTGGATTTCACCTCTGCTTTCATGGGCAGGCAGCCAGCAGCATCCCACTTGAATCCCCTCTCCAAGGATGTTCTTCCACCTCTTTGCCAAGCAGGGCCACCAAATCCTGCTGAGGGACACCTACGCTCAACACACTGCTGTCAGTTGCCACCATGTCTACTACCTATCGAGAGCTATTAATCATAGAATCATGGAATGGTTTGGGTTGGAAGGGACCTTAAAGATCATCTAGTCCCAACCCCCTGCCGTGGGCAGGGACACCTTCCACTAGCCCAGGTTGCCCAAAGCCCCGTCCAACCTGGCCTTGAACACTGCCAGGGAGGGGGCAGCCACAGCTTCTCTGGGCAACCTGCGCCAGTGTCTCACCAGCCTCACAGTGAGTCAAACTCATTCTTCTCATTTAGTATATTAAGGGTTACAAGGTTGTAGCTTACAAAACCAAAACCATTTAGTTAAGACTTTCATATATCAAGAACTCAGGTATCATAAATAACCTGTACAGCAAAAGGAAGCACACTTTTTTTTTTTTTTTTTTTTTTTTTTTTATAAATAGGTATATTTAGGATCAAGTAAGCATTAAACTCTCCTTTCCCCATTCAAAACAGTAGAGTCTCTAGGAATATTACTCTGGCACATTTTAACATCTCATCAGTCATGTTTGTACAACGTGGGATATGGAGAACCCTTAAAGAGAAAGAAAGCCCATAGTGTTATTTATCCTACCAAAGTCTCCTTGTACTGCAGATTCAAAGGTTCCCCATATGTCTTCATTACTTTAAACTTTTGGCATCTGTGAATTCCCCATGGAATAAGCCATCTGCATTTCATCTCTTCAATAGTAGATGCCTAAGGACTATCAATACTTCAGTATACTCTGCAGACCCATCCAGCTCTGTTCAAAAAATTTTTACTGTAATGTCCCGTTTAAAAAAGGGGTAGAGAATAAATATTAATCAAAACCAGACAACCTCTGAAAGAGGTGTAAAGCAGCAGCTACATTCTATAGCTGGCAAAACCACAAAGTGGAGTTCCCAGCTCTTCTACAGCAGAGATAGAAACGAAACCTCGTCTTCAATCCAGTGTCCTATCCAAAGTCTATCCCCTTCTGTTCACTTTAAAAATTAGCAGAGTCTCTATTTACCTAATGTCTACAAACAGGACCCCTTCAAAGGCTGGAATCGGGGATTGTATCACATACTTTTTTTGGAACAAAAATAAAATAAATGTTATCTTGTTTCCCTGAAACTGTAGGTCACCAGTGTTCAGCCTGTGATTATACAATAAAGGATCAATATTGTCACTGAAGCCCATCTTTTCAAAGCAGTGCCTATAGCAGCACTGCAGGTAGACGGGCCAAGTGTTACCAGATGTTGTCAGAAAGTGCAGTTGAGAGAATAATGATTCAGGCTTGTATCGGCAGAATGCATTACAGACATATTCTGGATTTTTCATAAATAACAGACTTCAGCCAGCCAGAAGTGGTTTTCCTTGATCAAGGATGGATTGACAGATACTTGTGTGTGCATCTCTCTCTCTCTTCACACCTTCTCCAAGAGGTACCTTGTGTAGGGAACATCTGCGCTCAGCTTGCCCAAATGCTCCATCTAAACTTGCTGCCATTTTTCTCTCCTGTACATTAGAAGGCAAGAGAGGTGCTCCCATTTTTCTTGTTGTAGATTGGGACCTCACAATACAGACTTTGCTAGTTTTTATTATTCCCACATGTGGCACAGTTCCCCTTCCCGTTGTTATCCACTGACACATTGTCACTGCAGGGGAAAAAGGAAGAAGGTGATAATGACACGAAACACAAGGTTTTAATCTGAAGTTTATTCTTTTTCAGCTGTCTGAGACTGCTTGAAGCGTAAATCCAGTTTTGCTGTTTAAAAAAGGAATTACCCAAGTGACTCACCTCTTGCTGAGAGAGAGACCATTAGCTTGTCCATCACATGCCAGCTTGTCCGTGCTTACAGCAAGAACCTGATTCCTGCAATTTATTCCTGGGTCTGCCATGGATTGCATGGCTTTGGGGAAATCACAATAAAAACTGGAATACTTGACAATTTTAAACTGATGCTTCCCTTCCCAACAGATTCTTCTTGTAGACTTGTTCAAATACTGACTCTGAGATTTTAAACTTTTGCCTACGTTTTAAGTCTCATTCACATAATCATTAGCAGCATTAAATTGGGAGAGAATCTGCTATGAAATTTAGTCATCTGGTACCACGAAAAAGTGCTGGCATGGTTGTTTGATGTTCTGAGAGGGGTGGTAGTCCAAACCAGAAGATACTAGAGCTTTTCAAGTCCTGCTCATTATTTGCTTTGCAATGACACAGGAAACAGTAAGGCCTTTAATCTGTAAGTAATCTTTCCTTCAGGGATCTGGGAACAATCTACAGGATAGGATATAGCAGTTGCAGTATTTTTTTTTCTTCCACGAAATGCTTCATTAAAGTACTGCTCACTTAACAAGTTTGGGAAGAAAAAAAAAAAAGAAAGAAAGAAAAAAAAAAGAAAAATAGGTGATGTGCTTTTTACAAAGGCAAAACTCCTGTACCTCTTTGCTTTTGTGCAACAAACAGCTTGCTTGAGTTGCAGGAGGCTTGGTTTTGCATGTTTCCCTGAACAAGAGGAAAAACCGATTCTCAAACACAAGGGAAAAATTAAGAGGGAAAATGCAAGACAAGATGGCCAGATGAGCAGTTAAAGGCTCTGACACCTTGATCTCAGCACATCAAAGAGAATACATCTACTTACATGCAGACTGTGCTCTTCTCCTAAAAGTACACTCCCCCCCCCCCCCCCCCCCCCCCCCCCCGCCCCCGTCGGTGCACAGATATTCAACTTCAGATCAAAGCATTCTCAAGAACTTGTTTTTCAGCCACTTTCAGTCACCCTCACTCCTTCCTACACCCCTTGATATATCAGATACAGGGCAGCACTAAGGATTATAAATTTTAACGTTGTACATCACCGTGATTGATCGGACTTCAGCAAAAAGACTATAATGATGATTTCAGAAAGAGGGAGGATTAATTTTGGTGTGATACTGCAAATCAATCTTCATTTTAGAGTAATTAATTGCAGCAGCTACAAGACTGGCAACACAGATACTACTGCTGAAGGAACCCACTAACAGTACCGCCCAGGTACCCTGCAGCAGTGCAAGCTACGGGCTTTGTAACTAGGACAGATTTATGATGGGACTCCTCTGCCCAGTAACCCCCACTAGTGAAACAATATTACTGCAGCAGGTTGCCCAGCGAGGTGGTAGATACCCCCTCCCTGGCAGTGTTCAAGGCCAGGTTGGACGGAGCTCTGAGCAACCTGGGCTAGTGGAAGGTGTCCCTGCCCATGTAGGGGGGTGGAACTAGATGAATCTTCAAAGGTCACTTCCAACCCAAACTATTCTATGATTCTGTGATTATTCTACCCAGCCAGCCTACCCCCAAGATCAGAGGCAGAGGACTACACTTGCAGGTTAGAGGAGCAGCAAATACCAGAAACACCTAGGGGAACCATGCTGCTCTTCCAGGCAAAATGGGGTGAAATCCTGGTCACGGCAAACTCGATAAAATTTCTCTCAGACAGAGAAAGGAACTCAATAGTTGATTTGCAGTGGCTGGTTATATTAAGCATACTGGAAAATGCCTTGAAGATCCTGGTTTAATAATTAAGAACATCAAACTTAAACTTTGGGCCAAATTATGTTCCCATTTTAGTTCATTTAGATCTGTGAAAATGAAACGAATTACTCAAGATTTTCATCGACGTAATAAAGCTGGTCATTTTGGCATTGCAGTCCATGGGTACTCATTACAGAAGCTAAAACCACAGGCTCGCTCCAGATGGCTTGTCTCTACAACGCAGCATACATCCAAGGCACTTCATAAACTAATCACCTACTGATCATATCCCTTCAATTAGAAATTACTCAGTATTTCCAAGTGCTGGCATCCATTTTAGAAATACCAGAAAATTATGAAGCTTGGCCAATAATATTCAACTTTTCCTAACATTACAGAAATATCAGCTAAACAACATTAAGCAGTTCGGTAAGGCAGTATAGTTTATAGCTGGCACATGGTGCGTTTGGAAGTTTCTCCACCTCTACACCTGCTGTGGCAACAGCCTTAGTGAGACCAGCTGAGAGCAGAGACAGGGAAAAAATGTCTCTTACCCTACAGTGTGGATAAAGATGGAGAGAAATTTTAGAGCAATTTGATTCAATCAAATAGCAAAAGCTCCAAAGGAAGCTTCAGCACTGCTCTTTCTTGATGAAGCAGGCCCAGGCTGGGGCACACGTTGATGCAGAGGAGAGGATGCAGGAGGGGACAGCTTTGCTGAGCACTGCAGGGTTAGCAAGGGCTTTCATTCCCCCACTAAATTGCACATTTGCTTACGTGGCTGAGCCACTTACTCTGATTTATATCATGTGAATATAGAAAACCAAAGAGGTATGGACCTGAGAGGAGGGGGAGAATGATTATTTTTGGTGGAAAAGAGAAAAATACAGAGCTCACTACACAATTTTCTGGGTTCCTTATAAATACCATAGACACAATGTCATCTGGGGCTTTTATTCTCAATGCAAGCTCCTCAGAGCATTGCTCACCAGCTATTTCAGTTTGAATCAATGAAGTCTGTTCTCCAGGAATACAGTCATTAGGTTCTCCAGCCTCTGCTGATAGACAGGCAGGGCTTACATTAGTCATGGCTAACAACTTGGAGCAACTAGCAATAAAGCTAAATTATGCCTTTGATGAAGTAGCAGACTTCCTTACTCATTGTAAAGAAAATTAAGGGTATTTTCCAGACAAACGGCTGTGCATGTCAAATTTGGTTCAATATATTTAATGCCGTAGCCACACTCTCAGTCAGAAAAAGGTGGCTCAGCTCCACAATATGAGATGTTTATATGGGATAACTGAACCAATGTGAGCAAAATCTTCCTGTACTATACCTTCTTGACCAGTGACCCAGAATTCAGTTTTTTCACTTACACTGGGTGAATTATGGTCTGTAGGTATCCTATGGTCCATAAACACAGGACCCTCTATAGTCATCTAACAACCTTGTATGTGCCTTGTCACTTCCCTTTGTGAATACACCCTGCTAGTCTGCTGAGGCAGCCATCTACCATCTCTTCTCAAAGACAGTAATTAAGACATTTGACTCAGTCACTCATGTCCCCATGCTTTTAGTGTTTATAAATATTAACGACCCTGGTTGCTATATAACACTACTGTACTTTAAAGCTTGGAGCATCTCAAACAGTCATGGCAAAGAGACAGTTATTTGGAAATCAAAGCTGACAACAGAATTCAGTAATAAAATTTTCAAAGGGAATAGGGTGGTTCATTTCAGGAGGCCACCCATCTTGCTCTCTGACATGTGGCTGCATTTAAGTAGTTCAAACACTGTGCAAGTGTGTCACTACACCAAAATTGTGCTTTACAGCCATGACAAATGTGACTTGTTCATTTGAGAATGTGCATGGGTATATAATAACATACCAGTTTCCTTTGGAGCAGCCCTATGAAAAGGTGTATTCTACTTTCCTTTTATCATGACATAGAATATGATATAAATACAAATATGATATAAATACAGCCTTTAAAAATGAGCATGTAGACCGTCAAAACGTAAGCAAAAAGTATATAAATTTGGGGCTGTAAAGGAGTTGGCCATGACAATGTAAAAGCAAACTGTGTTTGACTTCGGTACTTCTCTCAGTGGTCACTAGCTTAACTTGTGCCAATAAAGATCAATTCACAGCAGATAGGTATTCCATAGCCTTTATTCCAGTTAACAGCTTCACCCCATTCTAGGATGCAGACCTTTTCTTACAGATGCCACTCATGGCCAGGGCCCTAGTTTAGGAGCTCAATTTTACTTCACTGCTCGCAACTAGAGTCACTGCAGGTCATTAAGGAGACTTGTCTGGCTGAACAGCTTTCAGAATTGCAATGAAGTAATTATTTAATATCCTCAGACGAAAGGCATTACGCAAATAAAGAGCACTGTGTTGTACCAAAAAGGGTCCTCTGCTTACTCTCTCTTATTAGTCCAATAGAGGTAAATGGATTCTAGTCTGAGATTTTGCAATGCAGCTTCCTGGATAAAGAGTCTTTAGTTTAAAATAAACAGTGCTAAACAAGCTATAGTCTACTTAGCTTGACAAATTTAAACAATTAACCTGTGGGAAGCCAAGCTTCTTTTTCATATTTGCAGGTCAGCTGCCTTGAGACAATGTCTGAAGTACAAACAGGCTTTCCAGGGCCAGATTCTGATTTCGTTCAGCATGGCGTAAATCAGGAATAATCCGTTTAGAGATTAGTAGGAGCAAGATCAGATTCAGGATCTTGGAATTAAGCACAAACCATGTGCTTGCTGGGCTTACTCTAATTCTGCTTAAATACATAGCAATTCTCCTTCAGTGTGTCCCTATCCCATCCGGTCTAAAGCACTCTGAGATGAGGAGTGAAGGATGTGCTGCTGATAACACCCAACAGAAGATATTTGTCATTGCAAAATACTTTTGCCTACAAAGTTATTTAATAAACCTTGAAAAAAAAAAAAAGAAAGAAAAAAAAAAAACAAACCACAACACAAAAAACCCCCACCCCTTCAAATCACACAGGAAGAGTAAAGTTTTGTTTAACCATGGTTCCTGACCCTCATGAAATGAACTACAGTAACCATCTTTTACAAGAAACCAACACAATCACTTTGACTTACAGATTCTGTCTAGTTCTGGGTATATATCTAAAGAAAACATAAGCACAGCTTTTGCCAGATGCATGTAACGTCCTTAGGAAGCATCTCAGCAGGAATTCCAGTATTGTTTCAAATGAACGCAATGTCATTTGAAAGTCACTGTTGTCCTTCCCCTGCCACTGTCTCCTTTGAAAGGTCAGGCAATAAAAAGACAAACAAGTCCGTGAGTACCTTGCTTATTTTCAAGTATGATCAAAAACCAAGTCACCACCTTGATGAAACTGAGCATCACTGTGCAACTATACCAAAAAGATGTGACTTTTGCCATTCATTGTGCTTGTGGTACGTAGATGCTAACATACCAGTCTGAGCATGCACCTAGAGAATCCTGGTGAAAGAGGCCAAGATAAAAGTTTCCATCCTATTTAGATCAAGATACAAGTCTCACAAGTGACGCAGAACCAGAAGTTACCCGCTGAGAGGGATAGCATGAGCTTGCATAAATACTACTCTCATTTGGTGTGGAGTAGTTTAGTCTCTCTGACATGATGCTTACATCATTTATGCCTCCCAAAATAGCCTACTGAGCAGACTGAAGGACACCTTTAATTCTAGATGCCAGCTGTGCTGTTTTGCTCTGCACCTCCTTAAAAAAAAAAAAAAAAAAAAAAAAAATTAACATTCCCCACACCCAAGTCAGTCTGCAGGTTCCTGCCGCATGCCTTAAAGATCACTCATTAGGTTTGAAATCTTTTACCATGGACTGTTGACATGGATCTTTTATCCCAAGGCCTTTGAGGAAGAAAAAAAGTCTTGTAACAATCACATGTCCCAACAACTCTGGACAGGAAGTTGAAATTCAATAGGAGCTATAAGTGGACTGTCAAGGGCTGTCACACCCATGAAAATTTCCTTTGGGAAGGGGAGGGTAACTTTGTAAGGAAGAAAATGTTATCTTTATTTACCTTCAGCTGCATTCTTGGACAATGATGACTGATGGCTCTAAGAAAAGTATTCTGCTATACAGATTGAAGAGTTCTGTTGGCTTTGGGTAAGGAAACCACCATCAACAAGCCTGTTCATACAAGTGCCATGTGTTTTAAAGATTATGAGAAGTCATAAGCTCTGTAAGTCTAATTAAGCAGATGCCAGCTTCAGCAATCAATCTGAACACACGTGCTGAGCAACATCCTTGTGCTGACTCAGAGGGAAGCATGATACCCACTCTGTCTCCATGAGATATTTTGGTCTTGCCTTCAACAGGCTCCAGGTAATGAGCAGATCAAGCCCTAATGAGCTCATTAGATATGACAAGTCTATACTCAAGGTTACTGTGCACAACCTTATTCTCTCTTGGAGAAAGGTGAAACCTCATGCAGCATTTGTTACTTGAAGAGAGGATTAAAAACAAAACACAGCACCTGGTCTGAGATGTGGAAACACCTTAATTTCCTCAGAAGTCAATATTGTTGGTGCCAGCCAAAGCGATGTTGCCATATACCTGCTCAAGAATAGCAATCAGCTCAGAAGAGAGTATGGCAGCTGGAAAGGGAGATCTGAAAGATTGATTCTGACAGCTATAAAAGCAAGAGGGTTTTTAATATTCAGAAAAGTGTCAGTACCCTAATAACAGAATTTCCTTCTCTAGGAGTTACACTTGTCAAATGAAACCTGATTAGATACAAAGTAAAAAGGCATCCGGGCTTTGACAAGTTCAGAAGTGAGGGACTGTGAAGGGGGTGCTTTTCAAAACGAGCAAGTCTTGCCTGGTTTTACCCTTAATTTGACCCTCAGGCACCAATGGCAGAGTGTCACTTTTCACCATTTAAGAGAGGAGGATGCCAGCAGCACAGGAGCAGGTGGCACCAGTTTTAACGGCACCAAGTTTCACCCTGCAGAAGAGCTGTCTTGCAAAGCCAGCTGGCTTCTTCCAAGAATGGGAAGGGTTACACGCCACCCTGGTAATCCCACCCTCTGCCAAGCAAGCCTGAAACTCCCAAACCCAGCAGGTTGCCTTGGGGTCTCTTGTTCCACCTCCAGTCTGCTCCATCAGAAGCTCCTCACTGAGGACACACACCAATATCTTCTGCATATCACAGCCAGTAAATTTCTGAGTAAGACTGTTAAAGGCATAAAAGGTTTATTTGCAGACAACAGCCAGACTTATAATTATTTTCCAAATTCAGAAACATGCCAAAAATGTGGTTAGTGGTTCTGAGAACAACCTCAGGGGAGAATTACACCTTGATGAAATGCCATTTTCCAAAATGAAGCTGTGCATGGGTTTTTTTTTTGTAAAATACAAGAGAACCTCCAAGTTTGTGTGTGGTAAGATAAATCAGAGAAATTACATTTTGAGCAAAGCATTTTAAGAATTCACACACATACACACACAAAAGAAGAAAAGTTGAATGTGTGAGTCCCTGACAGCTCGCCTGAAGAGAATCTAAGGATTGCTTTCTGCTGCACCAACATCTTGGTCAGGCTTGTTCTCACAGGACAACGGTCCTTTTTCCAAAATAGTAACTTTAAATGGGGCAAACTTCTTAGGATTGTTTGTCAATTAGTGTGATGACAGTCCCCACAGACAGGACTTGGGTATTTTAAGCCACAGGGACAAAGGGCTGCTGTCTAAACTGGGGTGGGGGAAGGTCTTCAAGAAACAATACAGGCAGTGACTGCACTGAGCATTTCTGGCTTAATCCGGTAAAATTTCAGCTTTATACAGCATTCTTCATCCAGAGCTTTTACAGGTAAAGGAAAAGTGTATGTCCTCCTTTTAAGCCAATAGAAACAAAGCACAACACATAAGCTCCTCTCCTACACCAGCAGCAGGTCAGATGGCAGCAGAAGAACCGAGCAGCCTCTTCTCCTGGTGCCCTGTGAAACGGTCATCCCGCTCTGAACGAGCCGAGATGGTAATTCTAACCTATCAGCTCTTTTTCATCCAAACCTCCAGTTTGTCCCCATTAAAAATAAATCCAAAAATGAACTGCAATTACATAGCAACATCCCCTGCCAGTACTTACACTCAACTCAGTATTGACAGGAGCTTCTCGGCTTTTAGACAGGCAACGTACTCTAAACCCCTTTGTTTCATTACATGTTTTAGCCACTTCTGCCATTACTGTATCACCTTGTGTTTTTCAACCACCTTGTACTTTTTCAACAGCCAGCATCCATCTCCTGCTCCTCTGCTCTTTGGCCTCACAACCACTTATGTAGCTGCTCGAGGCTTATTTCTGTTTGAAGCATTGGCCATTTTACACGGCAGAGTTACAGCGCTTTTGGAGAAACCTAGGTAGGGCACAAATCAGTGTCTTAACTGGGCACTTACACCCAACTCTTGTTGGTGTAATTTAACTGTCTGAATTGTGAGCATTACGTCAAATCACAGCAACACTTGGAGAACCAATATATATAACGATTTTTTTGTTTTTTCCTGAAAACTTCCATGATTTTGAAGGACCATTTAAAAAATAGAAGTAGGTGTCTCAATTTCTACCACATTTATTTCCTGTAACTTAAGTGAAATTCCCCCTTGTAAAAGACCTAAATCACCCCATTTTTCCTCAGTCGGGAATGTATATCACAGTTCTCCAGTGTCCTCAAATGTTTTACAGTGCAACATATCCTACAGGTGAATGAAACACTTCCAGTTTTACAAAGGGTCCAAAAAGCACCCGAGTATTTCACAGAACTATGTATATAGTCAAACAAGTCCTATCAAACCTAATCTGGCGGCCTGGCACAAAGTTTGTCTGTAATCGGTATGTTTTCTAAAGGGTTTGCTTTAATAGGTTGTCTCCCAGATGACACAAACATCTCCCTGCCCTAGCAAGCTAATGAAGTGGCCATCTGAGATGGCAGGACAGCTATGCTCCAGCATCCCCACAGTTTTATCAGATTTGTGTAGTTGCTGCTATTTCACTCATCCTGCTACCATGATAGAGGCTTTTCCTTTATCATTTCTGGTCTGAAGCAGTTTCTAATTTTGCATATGTATTTTTCCATATTTTTGCAGTATTTACAGAAAATCTGCTGACAGCCACAATGAGTCAATGACAGTTTACACTCCTATGTAAGGTCTTAGGAACCAGGCAAGCTAAAGCAGTGCACCAACAGCCACATGGAAAAAGCACCAAACTGCATGATCCTTGCAGTATTACAATAACCTCATTGTAGTAGACAATTTTGTTGCATCGGCAGTGCTTTTGCACATCTCTGATGATTGCACTACTCAACAGACGGGCAGACAGTGAATTGCTAAAGCCAGCATCTGATGTCTAAAGCCCTTTCTTTTGTCCAAGCAGTTGAAGATTTCCTTTTACTTTTCTGATTCAACATCAAGCTGTTGGTCAAAAGGGAAACGTTTATATCTTTACTGGAGTCTCTAGATATTTTACAGGCTGAAGTCAACCTCCAGGAAAGCAAAACGCTGTTGTTTACAGCTGACAAGGATGGAGCAGAAAGCTGAGACAGAACAGGGTTTGGCTCTCCAAGCTGACTCCAGGTTCTAGCCACGTGTGTCCTCCCACCACCACACACTTGTCCTCAAATGCAAAGTTTAAGCGTCCCCAGCTCTCCCGAGGTCTTGGTTTGCTCTGACCTTGGCCGCAGAAAACAAAGCAGAGGAAGGGGTGTGGTGGGAGCCACAGAAACGGTCTGTTCTCCTCTAGCAAGGAGCAGTTGTGGAAGCGGGGTTGATGAGACGAACATATGCAAAAGAGACAAAAACCACAGAAGGGTACCAGAACAGCAGGACTGAAGGACATTTTGGTGTCTACTCAGGAAGGAGAGAATGGAGATAAAACCAGGAAAACTCTCCCTGATGCTCTGAAGAAGCTCTCAGTATCTCACACATGTTTTGTACTTCTGTGGGCACATCAGTGGAGATAAGTCTGGAGATGAGATGTTGAAGCAAAGCCGCATCCTCTCGCCCCACAGCTGCGCCTCCTGCCTTGGCGTTCCCCCTGTGAACCCATTACAGAGTCCCCAGTCACATGGGCAAGTCACACCACGGGCATTTCTGGTGGCCCAAAAGAAAGGATCTGCCTTTTGCCAAGTTTATAAAGCATCCCCACACTACCCTTTCAAACTCTTTTCCTCCTCTTAGCACCACAAAAGAGGACTTTGATTTCCATATGATATTTTATAAGAGCCACGGTACATTGGAATCTCACCTTCCTAAGCAAGAGAAGTTTTTGCAAGGGTCTGTTTAACTTCTGACCTTTTAGAAATGTGGCCTGGTTTAACCCCAGATGGTGAATGAAATAAAATAACAATAATAATGAAAAATATAATAATAATAATGAAAAAGAATGTAAAAATAGAGAGATAAAATCCAAGAAAAGACAAGTGATGCATAATGCAATTGTTCATCACCTGCTGATCGGTGCCCAGCCAGTCCCCGAGCAGCAATTGGCCCCTCCTGGCCAACATCCCCCAGTTTATACACTGAGCATGACGTCCTATGGTATGGAATAGGCCTTTGGCTAGTTCGGGTCAGCTCTCCTGGCCATGATCCCTCCCAGCTTCTTGTGCACCTGCTCGCTGGCAGAGCATGGGAAACTGAAAAATCCTGAACTTAGGATAAGCACTGCTCAGCAACAACTGAAACATCGGTGTGTTATCAACATTATTCTCACACTAAATCCAAATCACAGCACTGCACCAGCTACTAGGAAGAAAATTAACTCTGTCCCAGCTGAAACCAAAGGCTAATGCAATTTTTTCTTCAATTTCTATGTTACCATTACAGCATAATCTCCAGAGCGTGAGATAACTTCATCATAACTTGCATAACTTCATTCATTATGGCATTCTCAGCTGCTGAACTATATGTGTCACCATGTCCTGTCTGCAAACTTGGTATCTACCTGCTTTGTGTTTCCACCTGTGCTACTACTTGATCCCCTAGAGATATTAAGTAGCCCTCAGCACTAACATCTGAAGTTTGATGCTGAACTTTTGTTAATGGGATAAAGGACAAGCAAAAGTTCATTTTTACTTTTCAGGGTGTATTTTACTTTTCACGGTGAATTTTTAGGCTAGGATTAAGCCAACAGTTTGGGAAGAGTAGCACGTCTCTTTGTAAGATCCAGTGAAGCCACGGGAGACCTGATCATGCAGTCATTGCTTCTCAACAAGAGTAAATTTTATCTGAGGATGTGGAAGGGGGAAAGAGAAGAGAGAGATCAAGAAGCAAGATTTCTAATTCTTCTAATAAGCATTAGGCCAAGAAGCAGGAGAGATCCTTTCTTTACTTGAAATTCACAGAATTGCCCCTGAAGAGAAAAGCTGAGTGAACCTTTTGAAGAATAATAACTTCAATACAAAAATAGTTTCAAAGAGACAAGAAACAAAACCCCAAATTCAGGTATAATATCAGATTTGCCATCGGCCAGCATAAACTGTGTCAATGCAGGTCACATTAAATTCAGAGGAATCATTCTGACATTTCTGAAAGCAAACTTTCTTCTTGGCTTTTTCAAAATGAGTAATTTTGACTACCTGGGAGTTTGAAGTGGACCTGGAATTAAGATTAAGTAAACCTAAAAGCAAGAATGACTCACTTGATCAAAACGATAATTATCTTGACCTGCCTTTGTTTAATTATGATTTGCTTTGATTCAGTGTAAACCAATATTTTTCTCAGCTTTGCCACGAAAAAAATCTAAGTCAGTTCATCTGCACAAACTGATTTAAATCAAGGTCTAATAAGAGAAAACATTAGGTGCATGGAGCAATAGTCTTAGCAGCTAAAATCTCACACTCATGCAGGCTGCAGCCTATATACCTGCCCAAGTGCGGCTCACATAAAAGGCATCACTGTATCCCATCAGAATAAAGGAATTTAAGATATAGGCATGGATGCCCCTCTTGCACTTTGACAGCTTTGGATGTACATAGGGTGCATAAGAGACAAATACTGTAAGGTCAGATCCAGTTAAAGTTTCAGGTAGCCCTATACCATGTTCTTTAAGTACGACTTTGTAGAAGTCTCAGGATGAAGTAATGCAGGTCTCTGCTTCAAGACTAACCCTAAAGGACTGTCTGTAGGACTCAAACTGGTATGTTTGAACCCAAATATTCAGATGACATCTTCCAGTTTGATCTATGGTTTTGCATGCCAGGATGCAAGAAGGTAGCTTAAAAAAGAAATCCAAATCTGGCCACAGGTGTTATGTATTGATTTTGAGCTGGAGATAGGGAACCTGATTCATAACTAAAAAAACCTGGAGGTGACGCCTTATGCTTCCCTGGCAGGGTCATATTAACTGAGCTGGCAGATTTGATAGAATTAGATTTCTTTGTCGAGCTGGTACAGCACTGATGTGTCAGCACACACAGCATTTCAGATAAGTAAGATTAAGTCATTGATTGAAGATCCAGCCTCTAGAAATAATATAGTGTCCTTTAAAAGGAACAACCTTTGTTTTGTGTTCATGTACCACAGCTAAAAAAAAAAAAAAAAAAAAAAGTAAAAAAATTTTAAAATCCACTGATCTTGAGAAAATGTCAGTAGCAATTATCTAGTCCAGAGACTTAAAACCACATCAAATTTAATACCTCAGCTTCACTGTGCCGGTTTTTGCTCTGCAGAACAATCCTCCAAAGGGATGGATAAGGACTGATGGGATTCAGGAGTTTTAGGGATACCTGGGGTATGCGTGGTCACCTCCGTACCAGCAGCAGTCCTGTGTTAGGCGCCAGCAAGGTGGGGAAGGTCACGTTCGGAACCTGTGGGATCTGACCACAGCCACTCACTCCTCCTTCACTCAAACCCTTTGGGGCAGAAAACTATGGAGGGCTGAGCCTGCATTGAAAACTACTGCTGGAACAAAGGTCTTCCAAAGAAATGGAAAAGCTACTACAAAAAACAATGGCTCTATTGAGATGATGTCCTCAGAGCAAGAAAGCTACACTTGAAACATCGGTCACCAGACGCAGGGTACAACCATTTACATTGTGCCTCTTGCTCTCTGCGATACCTTGAGATCAGCCAACAGAAACAGCTGTGGTTTTATGAGGTTTACAGAATTCCTGAAATAAAACACCCTCACTCCGCCCAAAGGCTTTGTCATCTCATACACAGGCCACAAGTCTTCTTCTCCCAGAGGAAGGATGTCAGTCCAGATGAAGCAGCTTAATCAAGAGCACTTCAAAGCACAGCAGATCCAGGAACGAATTGCTTTTCACCCTCCTTTCCCCCCAGAATTGCATTTTCAACAATTACTACAGTCTTTACAGTTGACAACATCCCTAATCTCAATTTACACTTCAGAGCAAGGTTCTACCGATGTTATTGGGAGTTTCTTTTAAAAAGATCTCCCTGTCCCCCAAGGCCCCACATTTTCCACACTCCGCAGCTATTTCACAGCTGTGGGTGTTGTGCAGCCTTGACTTACAAGAGCTTTTAAAGGCTTATAGGACATTTTCCACAAAGTGACTTGAGTCACAAACCAGAGCACAGGATGCTCGCAACCAGTGAAAAGAGGAGGTTGGAATAAGTGGGGAAAAGGTGACCAGTAGTGTGATGGCAGTTCCTCTGTGGCTGCTGATGAGTGCCAGGGTGGTGCAGAGCCCTTATCAGAGCAAGGAGACATATGAGGTAGGAGACAACTCCTCTCTAATGTACTTACCTCCTAAATAGAAGCCATTTTATTGATAATGTTATCTATTTCATAAGTTAAAGGTTAGTGACCAGAAAGCACACCTGGCTCCTACAGGGTCAATTCAGCTGTCAAACACAGATTTCAGGTGCCACTGAAGATGCCTGATATACAAAGCCACCTTCCTAGGACCTCAAGTATGACACAAGGAGTCAGTCTCACGCCTTTCTGGCCCAGCTCCAGAAGACCAGGACAAGATAGTTCAGGGCAGTTCAAATGGCACTAAGTGATTATGGCTAAGAAGCAAAGATCCTTGAAGCCTGAGACCAGACAGATAGTTCAGGGCAGTTCAAATGGCACTCAGCAACTATGGTTAAGAAGCAAAGATCCCTGAAGCCTGGTATGTGATTCACAGTTCCCTGAAGCAGATAACATGTTGGGCGATACAGAGCAGATACCTACGGGGTGATGAGTTGAATCAACCTTCAAACACCAGCCCGGCCCAGAGAGGGATGCAGACCTGCTCTGGATGGGCCGCAAAGGCATTTATCCCTCTCACCGGTGAGACAAGGCATATCGTGCCTACCACCACGTGAGAGGCAGACGGGAGCTACCACCTTCCTAGGCTAGCTCAAGCCTCTGTTAGTCTGTTGTCTGCTAACACAGTGCTATGCAGTAAGAGCAATATTTACAAACATTACAAAATATTTACAACAACAACTTCTCTGCAAATCTGCGTTTCTTGCATTAGTCATCATGCTCAGGAAACATCTGTATGGGACAAGGAAATTTCTCACTGCTGTAAGTAATTCCACACTGTGCTGGTTTTGGCTGGGGTAGAGTTAATTTTCTTCATAGCAGCTAGTATGGGACTATGTTTTGGATTTGTGCTGGAAACAGTGTTGGTAATTCAGGGATGTTTTTGTTACTGCTGAGCAGTGCTTACACAGAGTCAAGGCCTTTTTTGCTCCTCACCCCACCCCAGCAGCGAGTAGCTGGGGGTGCACATGGAGTTGGGAGGGGACTCAGCCTGGACAGCTGACCCCAACTGACCCAAGGGATGTTCCATACCATATGGCGTCATGCTCAGCATATAAAGCTGGGGGAAGCAGAAGGAAGTGAGGGACGTTCGGAGTGATGATGTTTGACTTCCCAAGTGACAGTTACACATGACGGAGCCCTGCTTTCCTGGAGATGGCTGAGCACCTGCCTGCCCATGGGAAGTGGTGAATGAATTCCTTATTTTGCTTTGCTTGTGCATGCTCAGCTTTTGCTTTACCTGTTAGACTGCCTTTATCTTAACCCATGAATCTTCTCACTTTTACTCTTTCAATTCTCTCCACCATCTCAGCAGTGGGGAGTAAGTGAGCAGCTCTGTGGGGCTTAGTTGCCAGCTGGGGTTAAACCATGACAACTATGAGGTGTGAGCTGACAGAGAGTCCTAGAGTTATTTTTAACTTGCATACCTGTGATTTACTTACCCTGATTTTCATTTAGCAGTTATCAGGCATAACATGACCGTGACAGACAGGCTTTGATGCAGTTAGGCAGGATTACATACTTCAGAGAGGGGCAAAGGTATCTCTGCCACACTTTGCCTTATTCAGTGGAATTTACACCCATGTTTTAAACTATGTCAATAATCTCAGATCAGTCAAAAACACAGCTGCTTCTCTACTCCTTGCAAGCTTGATTGTACACAGGCTGTTTAACAAATATTTTTTAGTAATATTTGTATCAAAATTATTAGTACAAAGCTAACCGGACTTGCACTGAAATGCTTCAGAATATCTTGGAAGAAGGGCTGGCTATTAAAAAGAATTCTTCCACTTAAGAAGTGCTCCTAGGTGAAAACAAATAGCTTCTGGATGCCCAGGTTACAGTCATGTTCAATGCCAGCATCGTATTGCCTTTGAAAAAAAAAAAAAAAAAAAAGAGAAAAAAGTGCACTGCAAGGGAAAGACAAGGACATGAAGGAAGAAATTTATCTCCTACTTCACTGATTTATCTATCTAGAGGAGCGCTGTTTCAGATGAGGCATTGATAGTTCTATGCTGCCTTCTGCAAAGTATAGAACATATAGAAGATACAGAAAAATAATTAAGTCTGGTATGAGAAAGAAAAAGTTAAAGAAACTCTACATGTAGCGTCTGCCAGTGTTGAAACAAGACAAAAATGCATCCTATTCAGAGTTCCCTCAGCCGGTGCCATGAAAAGCTCCACCAGGTGGTGGGATTAACAGCACTTGAAATACGCTATGGAGCTAGATTTGCTCGTACTCCTTTGATTTTAAAAGCACATTTCTGCTTCACCACGCTTTTGAAAATATTTCTAAAAGAAGCTCCTAATAAAAACGTATTACTACTATCATTTAACAGCAGCATTTGCAATGCACTTGGCATAAAAGATGCTGTTATAACACAGAAGATGGAACCGCCATCTGCATGACCCTAATTTCCCCTCAACTTACTCCCAGTTTTACATTTAAAAAAAAGGCAAACTGATAAGCAGATACAAAGTCTTATAATAAAATCACGTTTAGTTTTAAAAGCTACTTTCCTCAATCGAGATGCCATCACATTATTAATATCATCAAGTTTGGAAGAAAAACTGCAAACAAGGCTACAAGTTCCTTTCTGGCTGGGATGTGTGAAAAATTCATACAATCAGGGCAACTTGCTGTCTCTACTGCACAGTCAGTCTGTGCACCAACTGAGTGAGACAAAAGAATAAGGAATTGGATGTTTCTCTTCTTTTGCTCTTTCGGGGACTATATGCTCTTAGACGCCTACTAGCAGAAAGGTAAAATAAATGTGTATTAGACAGAAGTGTACTTTAAAAATCTAGTGGTATCTAGCAGTAGCTTTAAAGCTGGTTTGGCAGGACCATACTCTGGGACTTTGCTGAGGCACAGGATTTAAACCTGCTGCCACTGAAATGTTACCTTACAGCAGCACCAAAATAGAGCAAATGGAGAAACTGGGAGCGGAACAGAGCACCAAGCTCACCGTAGACCTACGCTGGGGTTTTATTGTTTCCAGGATAATCAAGAAAACAAGTGCCTTTAACTAATAAACAAATCCACGTTTTTTATTCACATCCAACCCTTCCCTCCTCCACCTCCAGCCACTGCCTTGAACATGTGCTCAAACAGATTAAAAACTGTCAGGTTCCCAGATAAGCCCAGAAAGGACCTCAAGCAGAGCTGTGCTCTGCAGATAACCATCGTGATGTTGCCAAAAGCAGGCAAGAGGACTCGGGGTCAACCCCAACTTTTTCCTAACATAAGAGCAGCTCTGTGGAGACATTACAAACAGTAGGCAGAGCACTGCTGGCTTTGGATCGAGCTGTAAAAATTGAGGGGTGAACGTATTGGCTGTGGAAGGCACTGGCTGGCATGGGTGGCATGGCACACTATGAATGTAGTGATCCAAATATTTCAAAGCAGATGCTTCACACAGAGTCACCCCTCCAGCTAAAACCATGTAAATAATATACTGGAGGAGCATACTGCTAATTGAGTATCTCCTGAAGTGCCAAGAGGCAAGAAGACTCCAGTTAAAGGCAACTCTTCATTTTAACTTATGTCACTGTAGAGCACTAACGTAAATGAACTCCTGAGGACAGGATCAAAGTAGAGTAGGGACTTTCTTTTTTATATCCTTGAATTTCCTGTCCCTTTTCCACACTGAAATTTAATTTCCTTTTCAAAGAGAGCTTTTGGAGCTTATGAAAATTGACCCAAAAGATTACAAGGGCTTTGTCACCCTTCCAATCTCTCTGAAAGATCCATAATTAGGGAGGTTTTTCCTTAACATGTGTGCCCAGCAGGCAAATATATAATTCAGACTTACAATTACATATATTACATATACAATGAGTTATTTCAGTGTATTGGATACATAACAAGCCCAACCGTTACAAAGAGTTGAAAAATCTTGTCTCAAACGAGTAAATATACATCAAGGCATTTTTTTTTCCAGTTTGTTTTCATTTATGCCAAGACTAAAAGCATTCACAGTAAGGACCTGGGATGTATGGTTGCTATACAGATAAATACACCAAGTACAATAAAAACACACCTAACAACCAAACTGCTGACCTCGAAGATTAGTTATTTATACTCCACTGGAAATTAATTCTGCAAGCAGAGATGTGCGAGCGGGTACCTAAGACAGACAGACTGGTTTTTTTCCCCTCTAACGGAGTCATATCGGCTTTCCTCTCTCGCCGCACAGCCTACCCAAAGGGGTTAAAAAAAAAAAAAAAAAATAAATCAAATACAATAAAACAAAACAAAAAAAACAGGGTGTAGGACTCGCCAGGCTGCTCCCTCCCGCTGCTCCCCGCCCGCCAGCGCCCGCCCTGCAGCAGAGCGGCTCCGCGCGGGGCAGGACCGGTCCCCGCGGACCGGGGGATGCCGGGGGGCAGCGGGGGGCGGAGGAGCGGGGGGCGTCCCCCCGCCGCCGGTGCCCGCTGCCGGCCCCCCCACGAGCATCGCCTCTCTCCGGAGCCCAGCTCGGCACCCGCAGCCTCCCCTCTGCCCCCCCCTCCAGCGGGGGAATCCCGGCGGGATGGGGCGAAGCCTCCCCGCTCCGGACGGCCGGGGCACCCGCCGGAGGATGCCGCAAGCTCCGCCGGCGCGGGGGACAGCCCCTGCTTCTAAATAATAATAACAGTTACAAAGCAAAGCAACTTAACAGCCGAACGAGGAGCTGGAAGGGAGGGGGAGGCTCCCGCCGCGGGTTTTGCAGCAGGGGGGAGCGGGGGGATTCGCAGGTAAGCGGGCAGGAAGGCGAAGGAGGCGGGGGGGTCCCGCGGTACTCACGGCGGGGCGTGGGGAGCCGGCGGGCCGCCGAGCCCCATGGCCAGGGAAGGGCGGGGGGGCGGTCGCTGCTGCCGCTGCCGCCGCCGCCGCCGCCTCGCTGTCTGTCTGTCTGCCTGCGCTGCCCGCGGAGCCTCTCCGGGCGCCCCGTCCCTCCCCTTTCCCCCCCGCCAGGGCTTCCTACCCGCTCATACAACGCGCCCCCAGCCACGTGGACGGCGGGGGGGGCTCCTCCTCGCGGGGCAAGGCCGTAACGGGGCGGCCACCCCCTCCGCCTCTCCTCCCCTTCCCTCCCCTCCTCCCCACCCCTCCCTCCCTTCCGCCCCCCCCTGGGCCGCGGAGCGGGGCTGCGCGCCCGCGGGGCGGAGAGGTGCGCGCCGCGCCCGTCGGGGCTGGGGGCTGGGGGCTGGGGGGGGCTCAGGGTCGCCAGCCCAAACTTCCCCCTGAGCGGCGCCTGGCTGAGCTCCCTGCTCCCGACGTGACCTCCCTCAGGGGTCACCACCCACAAATACCTGTATTCTCACCCCCCACCCCCAAAGTCCTGCGCTGTGTGCATCCCAAAGGTGATCACCGCAGGGAAAGTGGAGAGATTCCATGCTTCTCAGAGGAGAAAACGTACGTTGCATCGTTAATAATAATAATAATAATAATAATAATAAAAAAAACTAGTACATAATAAATAATACCTTCTTTCAGTCCAGCATCAGACATTTTTAAGGTGACGATAAAAGGCCATAGAATTAAAAAGAATACAGCACCATTAAAGAATTCCCCCAGAGACTTTCAACTGATAAAGTGTCTGCTAAAACTATTTAACAACATAATGCTGGCTTTTTTCTTGTCGATGTGTAAAGACTGGAGCCAAGACGAGAAGTGGGGGGGGTGATAGCACCTCCAAAGGAGCAAATGATCTCTGGTCACCTCTGCAGTCTCCTCCCCCACAGGCAGTGTAACATGCACGGTGAACAGCCACAGCACATGTCACAGGGGGGAACGTGTTCCTGAGCTCTGAAAACATGTTCCTCAGTGCTGGATAGCCGGTGCACGACTCCCCTCGTGAAGGGGATGAGTTTATAGGTTATTAATCTACTTACTGAAACTGCCCACGTTGTTGGTTTATTGCATCCAGCACAACATACTTCCACTGGAAATTGTAACGTGCTATGTAGGAGCTGTAAGTCATCAATCATCACTGAGCTTGTTTCCATAGAGTTATATTAGTAAAAGCTTAAGTGTGAATTTAGACCGGTGTCACATCGTGTACCGCGCTGTGCAGATATTTGCATTCGGGTGTGAGTACCTGAGCTTTCTGCTTAGGAGCATAAACCCGTACAAAACCTTCAAGGGGCTCCCCCCATCGCTGAATTCTGCCTCTGGGTACTGCAGAGTAACATAGTGTTATATCCTTCATAAACATGGCTTGAAAGGGATTTAATCTAAAGTAACGAAGGGGAAAAAAACCCTAGTTGTCTTTTACAGGGAATGTATCAACACAAGGAATTACTGTGTGGGGAAACAATGTATTAAATAGCTCTTCACTGCTTTTTCCCAGGAGCTGCTTGCCACTTTGCTGGAGGTGGGATAGGGCCCTTGAGGAGCTCCAATTTGATCACCTGTGACAGTCTCTGTAACCCTCTTGACTCGATACTCTTCATACCTTCCGGCAAATTAGTTGAATTTGCTGCTTCACTTCCTTCCTGATGATTGTGGGTGAGCGGTTCTGTTTATGATAAAATCACTGGGGAACAGCTCACCAGCAAAAAGGCTGTGTGTCAGGTTTGGAGATCTCTCCCAAGCATTTTCGAGGTGATTTTCAAGTGAGAGGGTGATGAGGGCTCTGAAGAATATCCTGTGAAAGCAACAGTGCTGAGGGAAGGAAGAGTCTGAGCACTCTGCATTTCTCTCCCTGTTGTACCACATCTGGTCTGTCTATGAGTTTGACTGAGAAAAAGAATTATTCTAATAGAACGGGTGATTTCTCATCATACAGTTTATAAAGTTTTATTAGTGTGTCTACAGGTTTTATCAAGGAAGGAGACCTGCAGTAAAGAGCGTCCTAATTAATGATAGTTAGTAAGATGACACTGGCACAGTTGCCCAGAGAAGCTGTGGCTGCCCCCTCCCTGGCAGTGTTCAAGGCCAGGTTGGACGGGGCTTTGGGCAACCTGGGCTAGTGGAAGGTGTCCCTGCCCATGGCAGGGGGTTGGAACTAGGTGATCTTTAAGGTCTCTTCCAACCCAAACCATTCTATGATTTGATGATTCTATGATTCTATGACTGAAGAAAGGCAGCAGCAGATAATACAAAGGGGTTTTTTGCATTTTCAGTCCTATCCCTGTACTGTTTCTCTGAAGTACACAATGGGTAAGATACGCTGCACCCCTCCAGCCACACCAGCCTTGGCTACAAGTTTCAAGGAGCAGATATGGAAGCGAGCTGTGAAGCGGCTGATTTTGGTCAGAAAAGCTTCTTTCTGTAGAGCAAGGCAGAAAAGGAGGGTGTTTGCCCAGGGGTGCCTCAGGGAGGCACGACGCATCAATATGGCTGGGGTATGGAGAAGTGCCTCAGGTCTCTGCTAGTGCCAGGCTGAGCCAAGAGCAGAGAACAAGACCGAATTCTCCCGGAACAGCAAGTGTGGAACCTATTTCTCTTTGTTATATCAGTGTTACACTCAGTTAACTCCTTTGGATACTCTCAACTTCACTGATGCACCCCAATGAGCATGCAGGTAGCAAGTGCTCACCGATAATGCCACAGTAATTACAGCTCCCCTTTATACTGTAGCATTTCCCTAGCAAGTGTCATTTAGCTGGTTTTGGGAAAGAATCCAGGATTTGTTTCACAGACAGTATTTCCTCAACAGCTCAGTGAATATGAAATAGTTTGAACTAACCATGCAAATCTCTCTTGCCTCCTTATGTAGAGAAACGATATCTATTCTAAACTCTGGGCCAGGGCTTTCAGCTGCTGACGGGGGAGACATCAAAGGAGATATATCAGCTTTCACCAAGTGGGGATCCAACCCATTATTCATATTTTAAAATTCAGAAACTGTGTCTAAGTAAAGCATTTTTCTCTATATTTTTAAGTAACTAGTATTTTATTTTATGGCTGTTCCCTCAGTGGTAGGATTGTTTCCCGTAGTCAATGTTTAAAGGCCCTTCAAGGCTGAAGGAATTAAAAATGAATAATTTAAAGCTGGTCTATGATGCAGAATTTTTAACATATGTTTTACAGGCCATGTAGTACAGGGTTTTTTTGTCTTGTCAGTAGATATTTCACAAACATGCTGTGCTGGAACCAAAACCCTTTTTCATTTAAGACTCAGATTTGAGGCCTCCTATGCATTGACACAGCAGCATGCTGAAGTCTACAAGCCATAACAAGGAAATCATTATCACCAGCACTGATCAGAAAAGAGGAGGAATGAAGCAATTTTACCGCTTTTTCCTCTTACACACACCAGTAAACTGGCTGTGGGCAAAAATGTAGCTTTCCCATCTCAGAAAACCTCATCCCAAGGTAGAGACAGAGGAGATGTAATTAGTTTAACCTAAAACTACAAAAGGACCGGACCCAGGTGGGGTTTGAGGAGGCAGCATGAGACTGTGATGCTCAAAACATGTTGGCTTTTGGCTATTTTTTGAAGGTTGGCTGGAATATTTTTTTGCCGATCACCTGTTAACTTCCTAAACAATGTAATGCTAGGAACACCAGGTTAGTCACTCTTGACAGTTTAAATAGGCAATGCTAATTGCTGGTAAATAACCAATGATTCATCTTTTATGGATTTCACTTCTTGTCCTTTCCTAACTCCTTGCAACAGCAGAGGGAGGAGGCACCTACTCACTCTGTGGATGCTCAAAATCAGCCCAGGTTTCAGCCTTATGAACTAGTTTCCACACTCTTCCTGTTTTCCTGGATTGTACAGCTTTTCATTTCTATTTTATAGTTACTCCAGATTTGCAATTAAAAAGAAATAATTTTGATTATTTTAAAAGCTCTTTGGGCCCCAAACCAATTTCAAGTATTTCAGCAAGACATAAGGTTAGGCACCGCACTGGGAGAGTGCGGATTTGGGCTTGTCTTTGCTCTCCCTTCATTTGCTCTCCCTTCAGTAGGTAATCTGTCATCTTTCAAACAAGCCAATTGCCATTGTGTCTAGGCCAAGAAAAAGTTAAAATAGAAAATCAGCATTTGGTGTGTACGCGGTTGCCAAGAAGCTATTTCTCCTCGCCTGTGTAAATAAATTGTCATTCAGAAATGGTTAACTTGCTCTAAAAGATGTGCAAAGTGCTAACGCTGCACCATGCCCCCAGTGGGAGGAAAGAGGAGAGAATCCAGGAGTGTGGCCAACTAGTGCCCCATCTTCAGCTTCCCCCACTAGTTCTGTTGAAGGGGACCATTCTTCACACTGGCCAAAATGTTGTTGGATAATTGCTGTCTCCATTAACATAGCAGGTGTGATTACTGACCTTGCCAATTATGTCCCTGGTCCAAGACCAAGCTCCATGCAGGTGGATCCTTTTACAAGGCAAAGTGATTTACTGGTAAATCTATATATTTTTATGTAGCTAATCATTCATGTTTATTATGTGTTGTACAGACACACACCTATTGATTAGCTCCACTAGCCCTGAGATTAAATACTTCCAACGAAACTTTATAAATGTGAAGCTAAGAATATTGACCACAAATGGACTCTACACAATTTGTTTATTCTGATTGGTAAGAGAGACAGATGGTCTACATATATCTTATCTCCACTGAAGGGATAAAAGATGTTCCGTATTTGAATGTGTAAGAGGCATTGCCCTTATTTTACATAGTTTGCTACAGTAGTGAGACCAAAATTTTTTCATGCTATCTGATGGCAATTGACTTTGCCAAAATTGATAGTCAGATTTATTTCATCCAGTTTGGTTGCCCCCCAAACTTCTGACAGATGTTGCAGATTTGTGAGAGTGTCCCCTGATCCAAAGCCTACTAAAGCAACTGGTAAGAGCTCAGAGGTTTAAAACGGGCTTTTTTAGATCACATCCTGAGCCTCCATACTTCACAGAAACAGACTCTGGCATTGAGATGCATTAAAAGCAAAGAGAAAAAAAAAAAAAAACAACAACCAAACCCACAAACAAAAAAGCATCCAACATCCTTTCGTGCTTGCTCTTGGAGTTCAAACAGTGAGGAGCTGCAAGATCTCAGTGGTACTGACACATGGCCGGGGCTCTCAGCATCTGCTTTGCAGCACCTAGGTGCAAGACCGTGTCTGAGATAGCTTTGACACCAGAGCAGGATTTCTTTTGAGGCCAAACTATTGCACAAAGACATGTTTTTACCTTCTAGGACTCATTAGTGCTGTACACAGAAGCGTTGGGTGTGGGTGAAGGTTGTGATATGGCACAACCTGCTCTCAATAAATATCTGAGAAAGTTAGAAAAACCTTTCAGTATTGCAGCACATAAAAACACGCAGTAAACACCAAAAGCTTGATGTGCAGAAATACTCAGTAAATCTGGAGCTCAAGCAAACTCATATAAAAAAAACAATCCGAGCTATGACATACTTCCTCGCTTTTGTACTCTTAGATAAATGCAATTTTTGTTATAAGGACAATATAAAGCCTGAGAGGAATAATAACCACTAAATAAGAATAAAACACTGTGAGGATATTAAAATAGATAAAACCATAATACCTCTGGCAGGATACAGGAAGTTAAATTCATGTAGGAACATTCATCGGCCATCAATAATTTACTGCAGAACAAACGAATAGCATAAGCACATAAAATGAGGATAACGGTAAGTAACTATATGTCAAAGAGAGACAGATATGGTATACTTTTCAAGTGTTTCATACACCTGTAGCATGTTCAATCTCCCCAACATAAATGACCCTTCTTTGCAGTTCAGGCAAACAGTAAAATTCACCTGATTTACCTTTGTGCATCTTGATCTAACAGAGCCTTGAGTTCAGCTGTTTCAGCTGAAAATCTTCAGCTTTCCCCAAGAAAAGACTTGAAAATGGGTGCATTAACTGATTGTGAAGTTATTAGCATCATTCCATTTTATATTTTTTTCAGCTATCCTCCAGAATAGTCAGGAATAAACCAAAAGGTGAAATTAGACTCAGAAACTAAATGTTGTTGATTAGGTTGAAGTGTCTATTATGCTTGTGTTTGAGTTTTCAGCCCATAAGAAGAATAGCAAGTACAGCCTGTTAAAAAAACATTTTGACAAAAATGCATTTTTCTGTGGCTCAAACAAAATAAATATAGTAACCCAGAAGAACCTTTTCAAAGTCAGGCTTATGTGCTTGTCTGATCAGCACCAGCTAACCGTTTCATCTCTCTTGAATGTCACAGAAGCACGCAAGCTGTGCCACTGTGCAGTTTTCAAGATAAATGTTTTTCCTCAAAGGACATCGCACACATACCAACGGCTGTACATGCTGCATCAAGTTAAACACACTAACAAAACAAAACACTAATTGCATGCGGAAGTCATCCCCTGGGAATACTATGAGTAAAACAATAAAACACACCTGGCAGATGTTAGTCACATAGCTTAATTTAGTATGGAAAGGCATTTATGTTGAATGGTAAAAAAGGAATACAATAAGCTAGATAGGGTAGAAAAGGCTTTATTCTTGCCAGATGTATATGTTCAAGTAACATTTGACAGTTCTTTCAAGCTGCTGGGATGGGTTTGGCAGGGAGAAATGGTGTGGTCAGAATCAGTAGTGGGTAGTCCCTCCAGGGTGGGATGGTGAGGAGTGCTGAAGATCTGCCGTTAACCCACAGCTTGGAGCTCAGTGCAGGGCAGAGTATCTGAGACGTTACTAGAGAAAAAAATAGGTCTAGAAATAAATTTCCCAGGTGTAGACTGGAAAATACTAAGGTGGCATTATTTCTGTGTGCAAAAGCTAGCAGAATTCTTCACTAAAGCAGCACTAAGTCAGCTGCAATGCTGTTTTAGATCTGATATTAACAAATCGGCAATTAGAGGAGACCTCGCCATCACTGACGGCTTTGGAGTAATTGATCATGACTTTTTTCCGCTTAGGTTGCATGGGAAGATAAACAAAAACAAGACTACAAATATAATTCCCCGACTACAGAAGAGCAAAGTTGAGTGAACTAAGGAGTTGCTTTAATGATTATAGACAAGAGCTGGACAAAAGATTTCAAAGACTTGAAAATGGTATTTCTGTAAACCAGACAGGTGCTACATTCGGAACATAACTGACATTGAATCATAATCATAGAATCACAGAACACCAGGTTTCCTTCTGTTTCTGCTTGTTGTATATGTACCTGAAGAACCCTTTCTTGTAATTTTTGACATCCCTGGACAATTTCAATTTGAGTTGAACTTTTGCTTTTCTAACTGCATCTCTGCACACCCTGGCAATGCCCTTGTACTTCTCAATGGGTACTCATCTGCTTTTCCATCTCTAGTACACTTCACTTTTGGTTTTGAGCAGATTCAGAAACTTTCAGTTAAGCCAAGGGAGTCTCTTGCCCTGCCTACTTCTCTTACCTTTAAAGGGGATGAACTGTTTTTGTTCTTCCAGAAGAGTGTTCTTGAAAAACTTCCAGCACTCGCTAGCTCCTTTATCCTCCATGGAAGCTTCCCATGGAATCCCTCCCAAGTGAACTCTGAGTGAGCTCTTCTAAAATCTAAAACCTTTGTCTTAGTACTAACCTTCAGTGTGCTCAGCAGGGTCTCAGACTCTACAATATTGTGATCACTGCAGCCAAGCTTATCTCTAACCAAGATATTACAAAGCAGGTTTTCTCAATTTGTGAGTAGCAAGTCCATCTAAGTACACCTAAGAAGTTGAAAAAAAAAAAAAAAAGTGATTTAGAGAACCAGATAATAATTAATCTAAGCTTAATATAGTGTCATTTAAGTCTTAGAGTAAGTTTAGAAGGAAAAATTAATTTAAAATCTGAATATAAATACAAAATAGAATAAAAGACAAATCTGTGTTTACCAGAGAGAGGTTAAACAAGATTAATTTGTAAGATTATTTAAGACAAGAAACGATTCTCAGGAAAAGATTAACGTTGTAAATTGTGTTTACCTGGTCTCTGATGAAACAGATGAAATGATGCTACTCAGAGAGTTGACTGTTTTCTTGGAAGCAGAGGGTGAAACAAAATTTGTGGTCCAAAGTCCATGTGTGCTGAGCATGAATTATTAGAAGTTATGGACAGATCCTTTGATGCTTTATGTAAAAGTGAATTCAAAATAGCTTCTTAAGGAGGTATGTCAACCTTTGCATTTTTCCCAATCTCCTATCATCTCATTGGATGTGCCAGTTTTGCCTGGTGTTGAGATGCTTGCCTTCACCACTGAGCAGCTCAACTTAGCTAGAAGGGTCTGCATGCTGCTAGGGTACAGAAACAGTAGTAGTTTAAAACACTAGTAGTTTAAAATGCTGCATAACACATGTCCATGCTATCACAGAGGCAGAAGGGTGTCTTGTCACCCAAGTCAAGCTAAAAGACAAATCTATGACTCAGGAAGAGGAGGTAGCCAGCTTAAAGCACTTGGGTGTGTAGGAAGAGTTACCTGGGCTGGAGGGTCATCAACTTCATGGCTAGAAAGCAGTCAGCAAATTTGAGGGAGTTGTCAAGGTGCACTTTAGACCAAGGTAAGTGAGGTGAACCTCACCCTTAGGAATGAATAAAACCATCTGCCTTGAGGTAAGAGCTCTTTACTTTCTTCCAGTTAATGAGAGGAGAGATTGTGGTGTACAAGATTACTCTCAGCTGCCAGCAGGATGAAGCTGTGAAATGGGCAAATGAGATTTGCTCATCCTTGCAAAATGAAAGCTGAGGGGGAATCCTATTGCTGTGGATTGATTGGGAAGTAAATGTCAGGGAAGGGGGGAATGTATAGCAGCTAAAGGAGGAATGAGTATCAGCTGCAGGTGTATGTATTCAGGCTGTAAATTAAAATAATCTTGCTAACTATCATACAAAAAGACAAAAAGATGCAAGAAAGCTTTCAGTGAAGAAGGGAGAACAAATTCTGTGAAGTTTACATATGGGGCTTGATGCATTCCTGGGGAATATTTTATATGGTTTCCTGTATAAGAAAACAACCTACTTTAATGAATAGGACCTATACCCTCTTATAAAAGGAAATGTAGCTTGATTTTGCATATGGTCAAAGGTATACATCACTAGCAAGTGGCACCAGCTATATTGTGCTAAAAGGAGTAAGAAACAAAGACATTAAACAGCCTGGCAGAGATTCTGTTGGTCCTAGCAAAGGCCGCCATGCAGGACATATTCCTAACCTCTCTGATGGACAAAGGGATGCCTGGTTTGCTCCTATAGGAGTGCTGAGGTTGTGACCAGTCCAAGGAAGGCTGAAAATAGGGAGCTGCTTGTCATAGGAAGTGCTGTTGGGATCTGCTATTATTATATTAATTCAAATAGTCACAAATGCTATAGAACTTTAAAGTTTCCTACAGATAAATTGTTCCAAAATGCAGTTTCTAAGGTTTGATTTTGGGTGGAGGGAGGATTTTTCATTTAAAAAAAATATAAGCTAGCCGGTACAGCACAGTAGCGTTTCCACAGCACAACATGGGCTACTGTTCCATTTCCTCTGCTACTGCTAGTATGTGTCATCAAATGTACTTTTTATCTTTTTCCTAACTTACATTGTACTTTGAGCTGTTTAAGAAGTCAGAATAAGGTTTGATCAAGATACAGGGGGGGAAAAAAGCTACTGTGAAACAGCCTGACATTCCAGTTTCATCACTGTTAATTAAATAGGGCACATTTCAAAGTAAGCTTCATGAATGCACACAAGGTTGCAATGCCTTTGCAATTGTCCCAGTCTTCTACTATTTCTTCAAGAGGACATCTTTCCCTGGTTGAAAAATCTCCCCCATGGTGTGCCTGAGAATTGAAACTTGATCTATCAATAACTTCAGACACAAGGGCTCCATACTCAGCTAGTATAAATCTGCTTTTTGGCACCTTCCATACATCTATGATGATTTGTTTCATCCAGGGATCTACCTTCACCTTTTATTTGGTAGGACACTCATTATGTCTTCCCTTTTTCTACCATTCACAGCATTAAAAGTTCCATCCAAGTATTAACCCTCTGTAAAGTATACAGAATAGGAACATAAATTGTACACTAGCAGCTGAAAATATACAGTTGTCTAAGAAATAAAACACTGGGCTGTTATATTCCCTTTTTTCCCCATGGTATCTTCATAGATCTTCTCAGTGATATACTCTGCCTCTCTTTACTTCAGCAATACACCCATCCTAATGCATATAAAATACTGTTTCTCTGTTGTTCCACTTCCCTTCTCTATAGTGTATTAAAGCTTATGTATTGTCATCATTGGATGATAACTGTATCAGTTACACTGTCATCACTCCTAGCAGTCCCCATCAAGGGTCAAGGACCTATTTAGTACAAACCCACATTTCCTACTGAAACTGGCTTATACTCCAGCCACTCCTCCCCAAAGAGCAGTTGAATTAGGAGCTGAGGTACCATCCTTATGGGTTGCTCTTATGTCTCTGAGCACTGAGAAGAGAAATGCAGCTTCCTGCAAAATTATTTCTTGTTTTACACCAAGGAAAATGAGTGAAGCAGGAAACAATATGTTAAAGACACAAGGACAGAACACACAGCACATACATCACCTCCCAGCTGCCCTCATGATTAACTCTGCTCCACAAAGGAGTCAGGAGAGCTGGTTGGCAGCAGTTCACATGAGGCAGTAGAACATGTTCCTCTGAATTCTCTAAGACCTGAATTTAGCCTGAAATGCAGAGCTCAGGGCAAATATTTCTCTTAATCTCAGAAACTGTAAGGTTATGGACACTGGTACCACCTGAAAGGGGCTGAACAAACTCAATGTCTCTAATCTCCATTTGTTACCTGAAGGAGCATAAGACTGAAGAACCATTGCTTCCAGGGGCAGCAACTAGGAAGACTTGTCCTATTTTGCTTGCAAAATTGTTCCTGTCTGTGCAGCCCAAATCCTTGTGCTCATTCCCATGACTATGTGGAATGTAGTTATGTTCAAAAAGGATTCGCTCTCTTTTTTAGTAAACAACATTTATTTAGTCATTTACTTCACCTGCAGAACAGAGGAGAATGTGCACTTCTAGGTATAGAAAAGTATTCAAGCTTTAAAATAACTTCAAGATAGGGATCAGCCAGAAGATCTGGACAAGTCATCTGATCTGATTTCTGGAATGACACAGTCCATGGGTGTTTATTCAATTAACTCTTATTAAGTGGAACAAAGAGCATTGGTCTGAACAGGTGTTTCAGAAAGACATCAGAGGCTCCCAGAGACCAAGAATCCACATCTTCTCTTGCTACTATTTGACAATGGTTTGTCTCACATATTGTACAAAAACCTCGCTCTATTTTTTTCACGTGTATCTGGCTTCAGCCCACGGCTGTTGATTCTTGTTTCTTTCTGCTGGATAACAATGGGAAACAAAATTGTCTTTGTTTGAAGGTCCTCCATGCTATAATGAAGTTAGCACTGTGATCTGCTTCTGATGAATTAAGTAGATTGAGCTTTTTCAATCTCTCATGTGATATAACTGACCAGATGTGAACTTCTACCCAACAGATGGCTATACAGCACGAGTCACCATCCCTCTGGAGTCAGCACAGAGAGATAAGCCATTCCAGGGTGAAGTTCATCTCATCTTAAAGTGGATGTTTAAAGCAGACCGGATAAATGTTCCTCACAACATCCCTATTTCTCTCTAGCAACAATCAAGGAAGCCTGTCCTGACTACATCTCATGTCACTGCCTGCATTGTAGACCTCTGTATTTAGGCAAGATGAATTTGACTCTTTGTCTAAGTCATTTTCCCAGATTTGAATCATTTCTTTGACTTTCTCCTCTGCACATCACATTGACAGACTTTGCATCATCTCCAGCAGATGCATGACATTAATGTTAGTGTCTGAAGAGGCCTCACTCTTAAGTGCTGCGAGTGCAAGCTGGGGCAGTTCACTGAAAATATGATTAGGGAGATATAGCTGGATTTCAATATGTGTGTTGGCCATAACCTGTTCTTTCTATTGATTATACCTTTTTAATGAGATGCATGTGGCACTGATGAGAAAATGCCATAATAGCAATGTTCCCCTTGGAAAAAGACCAGTTTATGTAACTATTAATCTTGATATTTTTGTTCCATATCTGTTTTCCATTCTTCTGATACTAACAACCCCTGCAGCATCACAGACCAGCTCCTTCCATACAGTTTGGTTTCCAGCATTAGCCATTCAGCTGTATCTAATCATACCAGGCTCAGCCACTAGCCCAGCCAGACAGCTACCAGATGTTTTATTTTTAAATAAATACTTACATCTGTCAAGTTATAAAGCAGAGAGCAATGAATCCATTCTTGATGGCTTTTTGTTTTTGTCTGCCACTTGAAGAAGACAAGCTAAGAATTACACAATCTGCAACAAAAGACAAAGGATTCAGTTATCTGGACAGTTTCCCTTTAATTGATACAAAGTATGTTTAAGTGTTGGTGTATTTACCGTCACTCCATAGTGGTTTATTAGGTCTGAAGCAAAGAAGTGTAATGAAAACCCTTTCTCTTGCCCAACACCTTATCCCTGTTTTAAACATGTCTTGTTGTAATGCTCTCATGTGACAAATACGATCAGTATAATATATTTGTATCTTCCTTACTCGCCTGGGCAGCAGGCATGGCTGAGTAGGAACTTGCATGTCTTTCTGGCTGGGAGAAATGAGAAGGAGTTTTCCCATCAGAGTCCTGCTGTTCCCTTTGGGGGGGTTCTACCACAAACTGTAGGAACAGCTCAGGCGTGCCCTATCTCTGCCTGTCCCTCTATCTCCTCTCTCTTGCCCACTCTCTTCATCCCTGACTTCTTCACTTCATCACTAGCTCTGACTGCAGACACTTTTCAGGAAAATGGACAGCATTTTTGGACAAGTGTTGCCACTTTTTGTTACCAAGTTTCAGCCTACACTTGCTGTATCATCTCACATCGACCTCATTTTTACGTATAAACTGTTCCAATGCAGATAATGAAGGCAGACTGTACTGACTGTTTATGATGTTACCTTCTCACATGGTCAGACCATGGCTTTCTTTTTGGGAAAGCAAGAATGAATAACGGTAGAGAAGGGATTCCTCCAAATAATTGATTTTTCTCGTTAAATTTTGCTGCACACTATTGTGGACAGTGGGCTGAGGCAATTCAGGCGAGACCACAAAACCCCTCCGCAGCTCCCTCCACATTGCTCTAAAAGTGATTTGTATCCATTTATTTTAGTTGGCAGGAATCAACTTAAGTTAAATCAATATAATGCGGGCTTCCACTGATTTGAGAAGATTCATACAATGGATTGTGCTCTTTGAAAAAAAAGCATTTTTCAAAATATTTGGTACCTTTAGTTAAAAAATGGCACATAAGCCAGTTTGAGAGATTACAGATAAAACGAATATTTTTAGTGGTGGTTCATCACAGGGGTAGTAAAAACTAGGTAAAAGTGAAAATCTTGTGGGATAAATATGAAAGTGTTAAAGGCATGAAATAATTCAGTAAGAATTCAAACCGTGTCTGGTATTTTGAAACTAATCTTTACTTAGTTAATATAATCCTGCATTAAAAGAAAAAAAAAAAAAAGAAAAAAAAAGTAAAAAAAAAAAGTAAAAAAAAAAAGTAGTGTTCATTTCTTCCCTTATTTTTCTTCTGCTTATATCAGAAGATCTTTATAATCATCTGTTCACAACATCACACAAACAACCCTGTGACAATTAGAATAATGTTTCCTAAAGGATTAGGGGAATTTGTAGAAAGAATCATTGCTTCATGTGGGAACAATCAAACACTCATTGCAGGCATCTTTGTTCCTTAATTTCTTTGTGCCAGTACCTTGATTTGTTTCTCAAATTTAACAAAGAAGGGTACGAAGCCACTAAAAATCTAAAATTACAATATAGCCATATGGAAATATTAAGTTTAGGAAGTCTAAGCACTTAAACCTACTGTTCAGGGTATTTTCCCTTTAATGTGTTTACATAAATCACATTAGTTTTTATGAGAGTTATTTTTCAAATTTATAGACATTTTCAGATGGATCTTCATCTCCCAAGGTAGCCTATGCAGAGACTGAGTGTGTTTCTGCAAATTAAAAACTATGGAGTTCAAATTTTAACTCTGACACTGGATTTGTGGATGTCATTGCGTATATCAGTTACGCCTGGACTTTTGGAAATAGCTTTTACTTTTTAATGCTCAGCTTAGGAAAGCTGAATTATAATTTCTGAATACCCAGCATTTAAATTACTGATGTAACATGCAATATTTGTGTGGCAGTTTTAGAACTGGTCTGTGCTATGGCTTCATATATAACAAAAACTGAAGGGGAGAAAAATCACTGTCAGTATTTGAGCAAACACAGTGCATAGAACTGCTGTCTATCTTGGGCTTCTCATCAATGTTTCATTGAAATCCCCCATTTCTGGAAATAGCTGATTTGGGGGTGTTGTGGTTTAACCCTGGTAGGCAGCTCAGCCCCTCACAGTGGGATGAGGGAGAGAATTGGAAGGGTAAAAGTGAGAAAACTCATGGGTTGAGTAAAGAACAGTTTAATAGGTAAAGTAAAAGCTGTGCATGCAAGCAAAGTAAAATAAGAAATTCAGTCACTACTTCCCATCAGTGAGCAGCTATCTCCAGGAAAGACGGGCTTCGTCACTCTTTCCTTAGGAAGACAAATGCAATCACTCCAAATGTCCCCCCAACACCTTCTTCCCCCAGCTTTTATTACTGTGCATGACATCGTATCTTATGGAACATCTCTTGGGTCAGCTGGGGTCAGCTGTCCCAGCTGTGTCCCATCCCAACTGCTTACGCACCCCCAGCCTACTCACTGGTGGGACAGTGTGAGAGGCAGAAGAGCCTTTGACACTGTTTAAGCACTGCTCAGCGATAACTAAAACATCCCTATGTTATCAACTGTTTTGGTCACAAATCCAAAGCACAGCACCATATGAGCTGCTATGAAGAAAATTAACACTATCCCAGCAAAAATCAGTACAGAGAAATACCTCATTATTCAGAAAAATAATATTTCTAGCTTTGATGAGTTATCTTAATATTTCTGCATCTTCTTATATTTATATAATAATAGTTATAGATAATATAAGTGTATTTTAATTCTATTTTTATTCTTATATGCTGTTTCTAGATTTGATAAGAACACATACTGAATGTTCCCTGAAGGTTCAAAAAGCAGAAGGCAAACCAAACCCCTCCAATATTTATTGTAATATTGAACACAAAGTTATTTTAACGATGATTTGGAGATTTTGGGATGACTTAGTTCACCTGTTCATAATCTAGCATTATTGTGGAAATCAGTGAGAATCTCTTGAGTGTGTTTGGCTGCACTAAACCCAAGAGAAAAACCAACACAGAGTAAAACCTACCTCCCCATCCCACAGGAAGACTGCCCCAGTGCAAGCTGATTCCCAGACCTTTCTGCTGCTTTGAAGACACGTGGATGGATTGGTAGCCTCGCACAGTGCTGCAGAGAGTTCACATGGAGCGGGAAGTGCTCTGTGCCTGCAGATCACAGAACGTCGAGGGTCCAAGGAGGGACTTCAGATGCTCAGCTTGCAGTTGAGAAGCAGAAGCCACGGCAGACAAAGTTCAGGGCTCTGTGTAGTGCACGTATCCTGCCAGCCAAACCAGATTTTGCCTTGGAACTCCTGAATTCACCTTAACTCGCCCTTTTTGCACCACTCTTTATGGAAGTATGGGTGTACATTTTGGAGTCACAGCTTGCCTTATTCGTCCTGTGTACAACCCCAGCGTCACTGTACTCAGTGACAGCCAGTGTCTGGAAAGTGAATGTAAACATACTTAGAACATAAATAAGGTGAAAGTTTGTCACAACAAGGCTAATAAGTAGTACAAATCAGGGAGGTGTGCTGCTAGCTCAACCTGCCTTCGGAACAGAGGCTGAATCCTGACTCATGTCACTCAGTGCTTAAGCATCTTTGAACGCTGGTTTATAGCATTCCATCTTGCCCTGGTGAGACTTGGAAATTTTTCAGAAAAAGGAGAACAATGGATCACCAAGAAGTCAAAGTAGTCACCAAGAATGTTTTGTTCCACCATTGATATAGACTCACACAAACGCTCAGCAGCTAGCAGCCATGTTAGAGTGCCATTAGCTACGGCCCCTTAGCAAGGCTGTTGGATGGAGACCTCGCTTCCCTTCATTCCTCTGCTCTGAAACGTCCTCCTCAAGGAGGATTAACTCCTTAGTGTTGGTGTGCATTATATACTTGAAGTCTTTTCTCTTGGCTGAGACATCAACTAACAGTTTAACTTCTCAAAAAGTTCAAGGCCTACCATCTTCCCTCTGAGATACTAATAACTCTGATTTTTGTGCCAAGAGGTGGGTAGTCCTACTTAGGAAATAAGAAGTGGGTTGAGAGGTTTTCTAGGCCAAAGCTAAGCCCAGCCTCTAACAGCTCCTTCCTGAGGGCAGTGGGGTGTTATCCATCACTTGACATCTTTACCAAAGGCTTAGAGTTTAGGCTGGTTCTGTGCTATCCTAAAGAGACTCATGCTCAGCCATGGGCCATGGGCCATGGGCTTGATGTGGCAAGCATTGGTGAAACACTGGTGAACATTATTCAGAAGTTCAGCAAAGATGATTATGATGACTCCTGCCGGCTTTACCATCACTATGATTCCGCTTTTGCCCTACATAGTGCTTGCTACCAGCTAAGCTTTCACTGACTCAGGGCTTCTCAGACCTTCTTTCTCAAGCATCACAGTCCTATCAGTCTCGAGAAAGCTTTAGGACTGTTTGGATCTGGGTTTTAAATACTTTGCCTTCTAGCTGTAGCCTAGTTCCTGCACCTCAAAAATAAGCATTTCCATTTAAGTTCAGGTTCTCATGACTGTGAAGTGTTTTGAAGAACCAAACCCTCACTTTGTTTGTTCTCTGACATGGGTAGGTTGGACTGCTCAGTGTACATGAAGAGTCACAGCTACACAATTTGCTGCATTGGTGATGTGAACTGGTGATTGTGCAACTCAAACTGAGATAATGTAGACATACAAAGATAAGGGAGAAGCATTGTGTGGTTGCACAGGATTATTTTTTGCCTGGAGGTCCAGTCTTCTGCTTCTTATTTATTTTGAGAACATTTTTTGATCTTTCTTTGCCTAAGCATAAATATGCCAGTGTTGGGAGGCAAGTACATCCCGAACTGGGCAGTTACCTGTATTACATTTCAGTGAGACAAAAATCACTACTGTGTGCTAGAAAAAAGAACAAATTCCTTTCCTGGTTTAATGGCAAGTGACACCTGTACTGCCCAATAAGCTTTTTTAAAATAATCACCTCGTAGGTAGCTCAAATCTCATTCCCACCTCCTTCTCAGTTTCTTTTGCTGCCATGGGTGGGGGAGGGCTGTGCTGTGCTGGGACGGCAGCAGATTTACAGTGCACAGTAACAGCTGCCAGGCTCCTTCAGCTTAAATGGCATTCAAATAAATTCTTTCATTGAAGGAAAAACAAAACAAAGAAAAATAAGAGGAAAGCCTGTGTGAGGGAGCACAGCACATTAACCATCTGGGTCTGTTCCATCCTGTGCAAGGGGAGGTTTCATGGGAGACAGTTCACTTTGAAACGCATAGGTGTGACAGAGCTGAAAGCTCAACTACATCAGTGCATGTCCCAGCGGGCTTGTTGTTGCATGATCATTGCGCTTCTTTAGACTGGTTAAAACAATCTGTGATTTTATCCTAAAGTCGCTGGCTTGATGTTGTTAGAGAACTTGATGTGTTGAAGCCTCTCCTCTCCACAGGCTTTCTACTTTCTCACCCCTGGCCCATCTTCAGGAAACACCTTTGAAACATCTCAAGCCACTCATTCCTCTTCCTCCCGTAACTGAGGATGAGCATTCTGTCATCCTCACAGGTGTCCATGCAGAACTGTCTCTGCAGCTCACAGCCCCCTGCGTTCTCTGTGCTGGGTGTCAGAGGGCACCTGAAGACCTTCAGACTCATTGGGAACTGAACGAACATCCAAAGATAAAACTCTCCATAGATAAAATCCTTAAATACATGCATAAACCTCAGCCATGGTTTTCAAAGTTACTTAATACCTACAAATGTAGAAAGAAAGTGGGATTTTTAAGATCCCCTACCACTTAGGCATCCAACTTCCATTATGCCTCTGGTTTCTCTTCTTTTTTTTTTTTTTTTTTTTTTTTTCTAATTTTGGTGAAATTTCTGCATCTACAGACACTTTTCAAAATCTACCCATAAATATGTTTCCAGACTGGTAGTCTGTGTTGATCTGACACTAATTAGTGCTCCAAGCAGCAGGTAAATCAGAAGCACATCTGCTAGGAACACTCAACATCTCCCCATCACTACTACCATTGCCCAGAGCTTATCCTTTTTTGCTTTTTTGCAATAGCAACCATGCAAAGGGCTCTACTTCTCTTTCCTCCTCTGGGCACCACATAGCTGCAGACAAAGAAGTTTGGGTAATGATAAGGTACTTCTGCAAACAGCCTGATGTGAAGTGACAAATTCCTATCAGCAGAAAGCTCTACAGATGTTCTCTCATTTCTGAATGAATATTTCTGTGCCACCTTAGGAGGGAGAATGTCCTTGCTATAGTATCAGAACAACTTTGTTCTTTTTCATAATATGCTACAGCACAACTTTGTGTGCCATGGTGAGCTACATCAGGCAAGTGAACCTGCTGACTGAGACATCAGTGGACGCAAAGATTTATTTCTGAAGAAAAACCTGAGTGAGATAAAATCGCCATGGCAATGTTCAGGTATCTGAAGCTCCAGAGATTATGAACAAGCAGCAGGGTAAAGCCAGACACCATCAACAGCTGAGTGGGTAACTCACAGCAAATCATGGTTTTGATTAAGTTCACCCTTTTCCTAGCCACAGACAAATCGTTAAAGCTCTTAGGAATCCTCTACTTGCTTACGGTAATTACAAATTGAGCCCTTTACGCAGAAGACCAATGTAAGTACTGTGTATCTGTTAAACCCCCTGAAGCCCTGGAGATAGAGGGTGTTCCAGCACCCAAGGTATTTCAAAGACTGAGGATCTTGTCACTTTGTGAATTACACATACTCTGAAGGCCTGCCTTTTGTATTCAAGAGAATAACTCAGAAGTACCCTTGTCTCCTGTGTTTAAGGCAGGAGCCTGGCAAAATGAAAGCAGCAGACACTGGTGCACAAGCAAAGAGGCTGGGAGACAAGTGTTGTGTCACTGCTGTCTTCATAAAGATCTCAGCTCATTTGTGCTTCTCCCCTATATGTACATGGAGCAAACAGGTACACAGAGACACCCGAACAAGTCCATAGCAAAGAGCAAATGTCTGTTCAAGCTATATTCACATTTCCTGATCATCCAGCCATTCTTACATGTTGACTTGCAGTCTGCTTGTAGTCAGGAGCCAGCAAACTTCAGTCACAGCAAGAACCATCTCACACATGGGTATGGATGTAGCCTAAGATAGTTAGGTAGCCCACATCACCATAGTAACTGCATGCTGTTGCATTAATTTCAGCGAAATAAATGAAGCTTGTAAGTCAAAGGCTATCTACACAGAGCAGTGCAACAGCACATAAAGAAACGGCAACAGTTCTGAATGAGACAGCCAGGCTTTCCTGTCTGGTTCATCCTGCTTTTCAGAAGGGCTAATTGCCTGGTTGGAAGACTTCATTAGCATGGTTAGCCTGCTTTCAGTATCTGAGCTGGTGTGTTCAGCTATGGCTTGGGGATATCTGCACAGCACTGCACTGAGACCAACCAGAAGTATGCAAAAACCTCTACAGTACTGGACAGATTTTCAAAAACTGTGGTTGTGATAGAGGAATTTAGCAGGTTTTGGAATTCCTCTTCTCACTGGTGAGGTTTGCTTAGCACCTTTTACATACTGATAAAGGCAGGTTGAATTGTTCTTTACAGTGAAAACAAGCAGCTAGCTAAGATGAGCTGGGATCTTCATTCTGTTGCTGTTGCCAAAAACCCACCCTGTTTTCTTCAAAAAATAAAACAAATGCACTCACCAGGGACAAAAACAGGGACAAAATTTTGGTTCGTCTGAGCTGACTTAAAGGTAGCCCTGCTAGGAGGAGAGCAGGCAAGCACATGGCTTGTTGGTCACTCTAACTGCCAAAACGTATTGATGTCTGGCAGCGTGTTGACTTCCCCTTTAGTCAGAAGTTAGCAGAATTGTCAGAAAAGGAAAGTCTGACTAATCCAGAAACTTTAGTGTCAGAAGGTAGAAAAGCAAAGCATTAAAAAGAAGGAAGAAGATGATGAACAGAAGAACTGGATTAGTGATAATTACGCTGTTGATGGCAAAGGTGCTCTCCAGGTCTGATTTAAATGGCTTTTATACCATGGGGTTGGCAGGTCACCCAAGTCTGTCCTCCAGATGATCCCCGGGATTGTGTGGCTGAGCCTGTGAACTGTCCTCCTAAAAATGCATCCATCCACAAGTGGGGCAGGACACAGGCTGTCAGGCTCACAGCTGCTGCAGAAGCTCCTCCACCCCTGGTATTTCAGCAGTGACTCAGAAACATCATCTGAGTGAGGACTCCAGGCTGCCACCGGCCTTAGACCTCCACAGAACTCCACTGGAAGAATGATCACAAAAGACGGGAGATGGTCTGAAGAAAACCCTCAACTATGACACTTCTTTGTTTGCTTTGTTTTATTTTTATTTTATTTTATTTTATTTTTTTATTTTTAAATTTTTTTCCAACTTATTGGAAGCTAGAGCTGCATCCAAATATAGCAGGTTGGGGAAGGCATTTTTCAGGGGTTTAGTTGAGGGGGGCATGAAGGCAGTTTGCAGCACCCCTGGCCTGTGGTTCACATGGACCAACTTCACTCTTCAGCCTGATCCACCATTAAAGATGTTCTGATTATGTCTCTTTGCTTATGTGCAACATAAGGAAGTGGGGGGTTTTATTTTTATTTTAATAAATGCTTTGGCCATCAGTCTGATTATTTTTTCCTTACAAAGCTATCCATTTTCCAATAATCCTTCTGTCAGCACAGGTGGTGATAATTCAGGTTACAGGTTTTGACAGAGAAATCACATCATCAGCAAGTCACTGCTAATGAATATGTTTTTTCGTTGCTCTCTGTAGATTTCTTCTCATGTCCAGACCTCCACTACTTAGAGTAGGAGTGAAAGATTTTTTTTGCAGCAGCTTAGAAACCTTCTATATCCTTGCATGGGACTGCCCCTTTGCTGAATTTTTAATTCCACAAAGGGGGACTGAATCCAGGACATGAACAAGGTGAACAGCAAAGTCCCACCCCACGCTGGGAAGTCTGGAGGAGGCATCATGCAGAGGTATCTCTGAAAAGATCAAATGAGGGTGTGAGGTGGTGGGGACAGCACAGCCATGCCACGAGGCAAGTCTTGGTTTTCATGCAGAAAATGTGTTTTGACTGACCCTTGGCTGGGAAAACAAAGTGAAGGAGGACACTTTCTTCCTGTTTCTGACTGCTTGCACAGGGCTAGGTAAATATATGGCAATAATTTTACAGCAAACGTGATGCTTTTCAATCACATCATGATGCTCCACTCCAGAATCAATGTATCCAATGGCTGTTTTGTAAGAAAATTAAACCAAAAAGAACTCAATCAAGAGTGAGAAGATGAGTAGACAAGTCCTGTTGTGCACTGATTTCAGCGCCTGTGTGTGTATCCCAGGAGTCCTGGGCTGAGGCCACAGACATTCTTGCAGTGAGTCGATTGCTGCTGCCAATGTCATCTTTATAAATCAGCTATATCTCAATTGATTTCAGTGACACTCTACTGGATTTATACCTGGGAGAAGACACTGACCTTAAGCACATGGTCTGAACGGGCCCAGTTCTTTTCAGCTGAAGACATTTGGAGCTTTTCCAATACCATTTGATTGGCATTAAGACCAGATCTGTAATGAAAGAGTATATAATAGCCTGAGAATTGAATCAAATATATATAACCTGGGTCAGGAATATGTTGATGTACTTTAAACCAGCTCCATGCAGGTTTTAACGAAAAATAAGGACATGGCTCTTTAAATGTCATTGTGTAAGGCCCATGTTTGATACGTAATAATAATGTTTTCATTTGAGCTTGTTGCTCAACAGCACACATCTTGCTTGCTCATTAAAATTAATAAGCTACTTTCTCTGGAAAAGGCAATACCCACACCTATGTTTCAGGAAGAAGGTGACAAGAAAACAAGGATGACATGACAGTTCAGGAATGCCCAAAGCCCTTCCTCGCTTTAATGCGATGCAGAGAACAATTTTGCACAGCTCCTTAGCTGGAGCAGTTCTCTCCCCTGGGCTTTCCAATCTCTAATTTCTATGACCCTGTGAATCTAGTGTACACACAATGCATGACCAATGCTTCTACATGGAACAAGACGCATTAATTTTTTATTCTCACCAACCACAGAACTAGAAAATTGCTTCCAAGACTGTGTGAAAGTTCATCCCTGGAAAGACATCTGACTTTGGTGGGTGGATTTGATCGCAAATTATGTTTGAGAAGGCAAGAAAAAGGGAGGGAGTAAAGTGTTGGCTAGATTTGAGGAGTAATTGCACATTTTCCTTTATGAAGACAGGAGCTTTCTAGGATGCAGATGGAGGAGAAAGGAAGGGAAGAGGGGTTATGAAACCCACAGATCAGATGGGCACATGGCTGACAGATGCAGCTGCTATCTCAGCATGAGTTTTATATCTGTGCTTTCCCTTTCATTCTTTCCTTGGCCTTTTCTTCTGGGGCAGTGACGTTGGACTGCCAGAGATGGCAAGCATCTCCCATCTGTACCTAGAGGTGTTGTCATGTCAGTGGTGACACTTGCTGTTAGGGGAGGCTGAATCCAGCAGCCCCAGGGAGGTGAGACTGGGGCAGCTCCATGACCCAGGTCCCACCAGTAGCCAGGCTGAGCCTGTGTTCCCTGCAGGCACAGATGCACAGAGCACACCTACACACCACATATATACATACATACATGGCTGGCCACACAGATTACAGACACACAGAGAACTCATCGAACACAGAAAACACCGGTGGCCTCATCCTGCTCCCCTCTCTGTCTGAGCAGGGCAACAGTCAGTTAGTGGGAATATGTACACAGGCATATATGTACAGCTTGGATCCCTCCAACAGCTGGGCTCTCCATCTGCCCCTGGATCCCAGTCTCTCCTGTTGCTGGCACTTGAAGACACAAGCCCCTAAGGACCCAGTCCCAGTCGGTATTACAGACCATCTCACTCACACAGAAAGCTGTCTGGGACTCCCCTGGTCTCTCCAAGTCTTCTTTGGTCTTGCCCTCAAAGACTCACCCACCCACTTGCTCCCAGGCCATGTCACTTTCTCACTGTCTGTTCCAGCTCGATCTTCGCTAGCGATCACAGGCTCACTCCCACACCCCCACTCACTCCAGCTGCTGCACCACAGACACATGGGCCCCGTGACTTTTGGTCCCACGTCAGTTGCTGCACATAGAGCCCCCATCCCATAGGCACACAGAGAATCTCTCATCCAGGAAAAAAATGACTTAAAATAGGGTTAAAATGGGATTTAATGAGAAGACAGGACAAATTGCACTCATGAGGCACAGGCCATGTCCAGGCAAGCATACTGTCCTGCAACCTGTTTACACTTGACCAGCCACTTTATTCCCATATCCCTCTATTTTCCCATTCTTGCTCCTCCCCAGTTTTTCTTTCCCTGCCTTTGGTTAGTCCCCTAACCATCCCTTAATAAGCCTTGTGCAATCGAAAGATGCTCTTCTCCTGCATCCCACAGTGTCCCACAGCACAGGCAGAGCCCCTTCTCGGTTGGTGATGAGACCCAGAGAGCTGGCTGCATTGTCCCATAGGGTGGGTGCCACCCCCATCCCATGGAGCCAGAACTCATCTTGGGGCTCCCTGGCAGGTGTTGAGGCAGGGGATCATGTCTCTGACTGGGGTATTGGGGCTCCTCCACTTCCCACATGCCTCTGGGCTCCTTTGTGTGTGTGGAGATGAGCTTTTTGTCATGTAACAATTATGAGGAGGGGTTGGAAGAGGGAGTGAATAGGGTGAGCCCGAATGGTAGTTCTATGATACATAGTTCAGGGGTCACTCTAGTGGTAAAGCCAAGCTGAAGTAATCTATCCTGAACTGGGACAAAAAAAACCCAGACTTGCACACATTTTTTAATTTTTACATGAAGCATTAGGGTTTTAGGGAAGGGTCTAACAGCTCTAATCCATTCAGCTTCCACACTTTCATTTGATCTTAAATGACAACAGCTTTCAAGTATACCTTTACAGCGTTGAGTTGCCTGTTGCAAACACACTTCCTCCCATCCTGCTTGCAAGTGTTACTGCTGTGAAGTGAATGGAGAAAATCATTCATGAAAATGAGTGGAATGGAAAACCCAGGAGTAATGAGGACACCATGAGCAGAGATGAAGTTTGGGGACTGCAATATTGTTTCTTTTAAAAATATTTTGGCGTTTAGAGAATACACTATCCCCTTATATGCTGCAACAAGACAGAGTTAACACTTGGGTTCACCGAGACTAATTTTTCACACTAGCTTGGTAATAATACTTAGGGCAAATTTTTTCAGGATGTTTAGATACTAAACTCACACTGAAAAATCTGGCTTTAAAAAGCTGTCTCTGAGTCCTCTTCACTGCATAGGAAAGATTTGGCCATCAGTAAAATTCTGCTTCATCCTGTCTGTGTGGGACTCCTTTGCTGAGCTGTGAGACATGAGCAAGATAACAAGGAGCGGAAAAAGGGATCAGCAGCCTGCTGAGTCACATCTGTTGCTTTTCCCTCTACAACCAGACATTTACTATCCTGTCAACATCTTCTCCCATAAAGTCATACTAGAAACAAAGATATTGTTACTAAATGAAAATAAACTGCCTCAGATTATCTCCAATTTATGTACAGGATGGATTAAGCAATCCAGTATAAGGGTTCATCAATGTTATGCTACATAATAAGTATAATTATCAGGGTAATACTCGGGTTAATCAACTCCAACCTAATTGGATTTTGCTGCAGATCATTCCCCAGTCACAATGTCAGGAAAACTCTCTCAACATAAGTGAGGTCAAAAATACTTCTGGTTGAAACTGAATTTCTAATGGCTTTGATATCACTAAATTTTAATTTCAAAAGCTCTGGCAGGTGGTGTACTGGAAAGAGAAGATCTATGGTCAGCCGGTCAGATCTGACCAGCATATGAGTTTCAGTCACGTTCATTTGTGACCCTTGGGCTGTTCATCCTCCCAGGCTGCCTGAGGATGTGGGACTTCTCTGTTTCTGGAGCTCTCAACCTGAAGTCAGGTGACATGGGAAGAATTAATGTCACGTATACAAGGACACCTGGGGTTTTTAATCCAGAGCTCCTAGCATCAGAATCTTGTCTCTTAATCTCCAGATTCCTCCATCCACCTCAGATAGCACAGAAAGTATGAAAATCCCATGTCAACCTGGGTATCTTAAGTTTTCCAAACTTTTACAGTAGAGTCTTGGGAGCGATGACAAAATTCAAGATGAATCATAGAATCATGTAATGGTTTGGGTTGGAAGGGACCTTAAAGATCATCTAGTTCCAACCCCCTGCCATGGGCAGGGACACCTTCCACTAGCCCAGGTTGCCCAAAGCCCCGTCCAACCTGGCCTTGAACACTGCCAGGGAGGGGGCAGCCACAGCTTCTCTGGGCAACCTGTGCCAGTGTCTCACTGAATGATGAAGTTTTTAAGGATCTGGGACTGCTTAGAAACTGATACTTGATTAAAGACCTTAGTACCCACTAATACAGTAGAGACCCTGGGACCTCCTATGGTTTCCAAACTCAAAGGTACCATGCAAGTTTAATGAAAGATTGCTGCAACTGATACATTTCCATGGATATTTCAAATCAGCATTTTCTAGCAAAATTCAGTTTTATAGACTGCATCGTCTTTATTCTCTCCTGGTTGTACTCAATTTACAACACTAAGCCCTATCCCTCTAAAGTCTACATTATGGTATGGAAAGATCAAGGTGACTAGCAAAATTAGGGAATCTTCTAGGAATTTATGAATCCCCTAGGAACAGAAGTGTCTTCAGTGTCTAATTTGAGATCCACTAGTCCCGTTTGCAATCTAGAGCTATCAGGCAGTCTTAGATTGCTTTTCTGGGACTACTTTTATTTCCAGCCACCTCAGATGAACTACTGAGGGGAAAAAAAACAACCATCCACTTGTTAGAATGCAGCTCTTTTTCTGCACCTTTTGGGAAAAAAAAAAATGAAAAAGAAAAAGAATCCCAAGGAAACTGCTGCTCTGGTGTCTGACTTCATGCAGGGCAAAGGATCCATGCTGAATCATGAGAAAGAGGCAACTGTTGTGCCCTTTGGCAAGGATCTGACGGACTTCCTTTTCTTGCTAGCTGAACAACAAAGTAAATGGACACAGGAAAGTTATATAGATTTACTGTCATATAAATATAGTTTGCACACAGTGACGAATTGAGCAAGTATAGCTCTTTTCGTTGGCCTCAAGGGAGAAGATGAAAGAAGCATCAATACCTGGGTTTAAAGCCCAAGGTGAGGAAGACAGACAAACTACAGTCCTTCAGGGCAGCAGATACTGAAAATCGTGCAGTAGGGGATAAAGGATGTGTGGTAGCTCATGGTAGCATGGGTCCAGGATCCTGGTCTTCTTCTGTCCCATGCTCCCCTGGAGGCTTATTCTGTGATGAAGAGACCACAGATCATTTCCATATGACCAAGATTTCCAAGTACTGTAACTGAACCCCGATGTCCCAAGTCCCCAGACAGTATCCTTCTCCCAAGAAACTCCTGTCTCCTTTTTATTTCTAACATACCTTGGAAGAACACTCTGTGTTCCCTTCTTTAAGCCTTTTCTCAACCAAGTCATTGGCAATGTCTCACAACCATTGTAGAAGTGCACAATATCATCACCATTCTTCACTCACCCTGTGTGTTTACACCAAGCAAATGTCTTAAAGCTGTACAACAAGGCTGCAACACACAGATGCAGAGCCTAGCAAGCAGTAGGGCAGCTCCAGAGTTTTGTTTTTCGGGATTTTCCTTCATCTGATGTGATATATTTTGAAATAATTGTATTAGGTTGCGTGGTTAAGACTCATCTCCATGCACACAAGGGCGAGCAAGAGAGTCAGAGACACAAGCCTCTGACTGGGCTGGGGCTATCCAAGGAGAGCCTCAGCCTCATGGGCTGGAGGTGGCACCATCCCCAGGGGAAACAGGAGCAGCTTTCCAGCTCACCCCACAGGTCAGAGATGGGTCACTGCCTGGGTGTGGGACACGTTACAGGATGAAGGGAAAGAGCAGCTGGGGATTGCACAAGACCTAGTATGGGATGGGTTAGGGGAGGAACCAAAGCCAGGGAAAGAGGGATCCAACTAGTTTAGGGAGGAACAAGTGTGGGAAAGTAGGGGAAAAACATGATCAAGTGGCCAATCCCGTCTAAGCAGGTTGTCAGTCAGTGTGCTTTTATGCAGGTCATGCTCCCGAGCAACGGACCCAGAAGATATTTGCGGGAGCTGTTAGCAAAGGCATTGATACCCATTACACTGTTACATTACACACAAGGGTCTGGGTTATGATCCTGAGGAGCTGATAGATATAACCAAGTGATGATCAGAATTTCCTCTTTGCTATAATTTCTTTGGTTTTGCTTTTAATGTGTTTGGCTCCACCCTGGATTAAAACTATGATTTCTGAATCTGGAATCCCTCCAATCTTTTGCTTTCCACCAGACTGATGTTCTTGTCAGTTAACAGCAAATATCAACTGCAGTGAAAGGGAGCTTTGTGTATGCAGGGTCACAGGATGCAGAGAAGACCCACTGGGCTCAGAGCCCTGCCGTGGGTTACCACAGGTTTCTTCTCAAATGTCAGACATTTTCAGTGAAGCAGCCTGGGCTTTGTGGACTGAACCTCTGCACAGAAAGACTTCCATTAAGTTTTGTTGCTACACAGCAAAACTATGGGGTTGGTTTGACTTAACCATGTATAATTTCTTCTTTGGATAGTTTGCAAGCATTCACAAGTACTTTCGAATGCCATCTTTCCTACTGCCCAAATCTCAAACATTGTTTCACATCAGACTTGCTCCTGAGACCGTCTGATTTGCACCACTCTTCTTCCATGCATGATGAAGTGACTCCTTGAATCGTATACTTCAAGATGAAATATAATGCAGTGAAAGAGAAGCATATTTGAGGTCTGTAGTCAGTTTTATACCACTCAAAATATCACCCTTCTCCCTGGAGTGACGTGTGTGAATCCCACTGAAAGACAGTACTTCCCAGTTTATCTCACTAGCATTTGCTTCCTGGGTTTCAAATCATGCTGAGGATAAATTCTGTTTATGTAGGAAAAGGTCTTCTGCTTCTCAGAAACAAAATTAGGTTATTTGATGGCCAAAGCCCCCACAATGAGCACATGTCTATCCTCACACTGGTGACTTTCCTCCTTATGCACACTAAGCTCCTTAAGGCAATTGAGACCCTCAGCTGTCACTGGAGTTCACAGGGGACGAAAATGGTTTGGCATTTACTTGGAGTATTGTAGGATGAGGCCTCATTTCATGCGGGTGTATTAAAAGACCTTAAAGTATTTATTTTTGCATTAAGCTATTCTTTCCTCAAACAACTGGGAACAATATGCCTCCCTTAGTGTGGAAGTTTGTTCTGATGATATATCTAACACTTTTCTGTAGCAGGTGGTCTTCTCAAAATATCACATTAAATTAATAACCTTCAAGGAAACGTACCTCACGTGATAACTGCTTGGTATTTTATCATGACATTGAGAGCTGTTTTAAGATCTCCTACTCTTTCACCGCCTATAGGACCTGCAGGGAGGTAGGTGGGACTCATGTGACACCTATGCTCATGGCTCAGGCAACTCTTCTACCAAATCCTGTGTCATTGTCACTTTTGGCAGCTGTTCTGGGGATCAGAAGGAGGCAAGCAAGATGAGTAGGCATGACAAATGGAGATATCTGTATGGTCACTCCATGCATGCATGGCTGAAATGATGCTTGCAGGCTGCAGCATCTTTATAAATATTTCACTCAGAAAAAGATCTGCTTTAATTTTGTGAGCTCTGAGTTCTTTCATGGTCATTACCCTTTACAGAGAAAACAGTGCGTCTGAGTCAGTTTTTTAGAAGGGCTTGCCTTCCCTGTTAAGACTAATTGAAATGATGTAGATATGGGGATGTATATTTTCCTCTGGGTGCAAAAGACTGAGTACTTCTGTTATCCAAAATCTTATCTACCAGGGAGTTTAATTAGAAAAAAAAAATCATATATAAGCTAACAAGGGTTTTTCCTAAGCCCTCTGAAGTCAATGGATGAGGCCCTATAATCCTTACCAGTTTCAGTGATTTGATCATATGCACTCACTGTTCTGAGGTTACAGACATCGATGCTGCACTCGTTCTGAGAGGTCTGAAATCAGGGGCAATAAAATCATTGTCCTAGCTTATAGATGGACTTAGGAGAGCAATGTGGTTTCTATCTTGCAGACCTGCTGTCTTTTTGCCCATGTTTTTAATCACTATGATGTAAATTCCCTGTTTCCTTGGTTATGTACATGTGTCCCACCTGGCTCATGCATAAGCATTTCAAAATAATCAAAATGCCTCCAGTCCTAAGTCCAATTTTATTACATTCTTAACAGTTTATTTTTAGAGTTAGCAGGATGGACAAATTTCACTTCTGCCTGAGCAGTGCATGACCTTTAGGTTTCCTTAAAAACAGGCCTCTCCATCTGTGTGATCTTTACGAAGCAAAATGTCGTTCAATTAAATCTAATCTTCTACTTACAACTCTTGCCAGGGTTGCTTCCACTGCTGCTTTGGGCCCAGCTGACTCTGCATGGACCAGGTTCCTGTGTGAAAAAAAGCACATTGACTGAGGAGGGACTGTCTCACTTGTTAGTTGGGCTGGTGTGCTACACTGCTCATACTTACTGACACCGGATTAGGGTTAAATTACCCCAAACACAGTGTAATTTTACTATAATAAACTGCAAACTATATTAGCTTCACAGCCAAGACAATCCTGTTGTCATGGTATGAGAAGTAGGTGATTACTACTGACTCCTCCATATCCTCCAGCAAGTCACTTAACTCTACACTCTTTTTCTCCATTTTCTTCTCCAGATCTTTGTCTCTCAGCCTGCCCTATAACACCAAGGAATTGATGCTAATCACATTCATTATCTGATACTAAAGTAATAAGCATCGTGGAAAAAAAAAAATCTGTATGTGTATATATATGTGTAGCTCATATCTCTGTATATCTCTTCATAATTCAATGTATCTCCAGCCATCTTGTCTATAACTTTTGGCTTATTTCAGTATTACTAGATTTCGTACTAGGTACCAACAGCTCCCAAACCAAGTACTTCCCTTCTTTCAAAATGCATAGATTAACTATCTAAAAATAACACAGTGGACCTCTGTTCCCAGGGATGTAGTTGAGTCTTGGTACAAGAACCTGAACAGCTGTGTGACAGACTTTCATACCAAAGCTCCCCCAACCAAATTTAATCTGTATTATGCTCTTCTTGAATCTAAGTTCAGTGATGTCTTTTTTGCACTTATGTTGTTATATATAAAGGGGAAAGAATACAGCAGGTTTCAAAACCATGGTATACATCCAAGTCACTAGAAAAAAATGTCTGAACTAACCTAGGTGTAGTTCTTTCTGGACACTTTAAAATAGACCCCCGAAATGTGTCCATGTTTCTTGCCAAGAAAGGAATTGTCTGCAGTACAGTCCCTTGTCTTAATTGCTATAGCAATTGTAGCAAAACCTCTTGGAGATGATTCTTGGCAGTTGTAAACCATTGTCATTCCTTGAAGGCGAAGATCCTGGATCACTTTCCACATCCTAGTGACATATCCTGTTATGCAGAGGGATGGTATATAAATAGGAATGTATGTGTTGCATTTTAAGTAATTGATTGGTGCCCAGTACAAATTCAGTACAACAGCAGTAGAAAGACTCCAGGACACACAAAAATCTGGTGTTGCCACTGTCTGTACCATGAGAACAATAGGTACACAAAACAATCCTGGAAAATAAAATAAGTTGTAAGTTGTGAGCATTGACTCACTTCGTCTTTAACCTCACATGTCCAGGGGTGTTCAGAGGCTTCTAGATGATATGTAATCAAAGTTCTGCTAATTGTCTTGAGCAAAAAGTAACTTCCTGAATTCTGTTGAGTGAGGAGCCAGAATCCATTTTAGGAGTTTGTGATCAAGTTCCTTTCCTGACAATAAGATTAAAAGGGTGCCTGGGAAATAGGTGACAGTGGCATCACAGTGAAGGGGGAATATAGACATGCATTAAAGGATAGCAGCAGTGACAAAGAGTCATTCTCTGCTTGCAGCCAACAGCTAGAGCAATACATGGACAAAAGCTTATTTAGGGAGCAATAGGTTGCTTCATTCAATAAGGCGATAATCTGCTTCTCTCTTTCCCCCTTGATGGATAAAGTTCCTGTCTGAAGGCAGAGTGGATTATTCTCTATGTGGAAATTGGATTATGGCTGAAGAAAATGGAGCACTCTGCTGTTATGGCTCATTAGACAGAGGCTTAGACGTCATCTTCCCGCAGATCTGCTTGGTTTAGGTGCTGGAGGCACATGCTGCGAGCAATGCCTACTGATGTGGTTCAGGGTGAAGATGACAGGACCTGGTAATCCTTTTTCTGTTGTGATCTTAAAAAAGGTCCTGAGTTTGACAATTTTCCAGAGAATAACCCTTTGCTTTGGGCTTGACTAAACCCTCAGGGTTTGTTTTGCTAACATTCAACTTCTTTACCAAAAGAAGATCCATTTTAGCCTCTTCTTCCCTCTTTCCACCAGGTATTGGAGGTGGTTTAGATTTTGTCTGAAGAAGTCCATTGATATAGCTGAAAAACCTAACCACTGGATCTAGCTCAGGTCCTTGTGATCTGGTATCATTGCTAATGCACATTCAGTATGCTGAAGGCAAGGCTGGAGCGACTGTCTCGTTACCAGCTCACTCAGGTTACTTACACCTTCCTTAGGGGTCTCCTCTCTGGGCTGATGGTAGATCCTGTCAGAATCTTTTTGGCTTATCTCCAGATCATCTCCAGCTCACCTTCAAACATATTGCAAAGCTGCACTACAAGGAATGGGATGAGAGTTTTGTACGGAAGCCACACGTTCTTCCTCCTTCATCTGTCCACTGACATCACTGTGCCTTTCCAGGCACGTCCCACGGAAGCAGCAGATGACATTTAGGTGATGTCAGTCACAAAGGGTAAGCAAATCCAAACTGTATGCCTCAAGGACCAATGGAAAATCAGCATTTGATACTGATGGAGAATATGTGACTGCTGCCATATGGCTTTTCTAAAAATGAATGTGATGCTGAATGGGCAGCAAAGGAGACTGAGGGACCACACACAGCTCAGTAATAAGAGAAGACATATTGTTATTAATATGCCAATAAAGTCTCTCATCTCTTAGTTGGAGACACTACTTCTCTAACAGGAAATCCTTCCCTTCCCTTCCCTTCCCTTCCCTTCCCTTCCCTTCCCTTCCCTTCCCTTCCCTTCCCTTCCCTTCCCTTCCCTTCCCTTCCCTTCCCTTCCCTTCCCTTCCCTTCCCTTCCCTTCCCTTCCCTTCCCTTCCCTTCCCTTCCCTTCCCTTCCCTTCCCTTCCCTTCCCTTCCCTTCCCTTCCCTTCCCTCTTTCAAAGATGTGTCTAGTAGCAGAGGAAGCTGTCGATTTCTTTCCTTTCCAATATAAGTTAAACAAAAGATCCACTAGGGAAGGAACACCACTGGTAGCCATAAATTAGATTTCTGTAAAGTAAAATTCTTGCTGTTTTATCACTGTGGATGGTTCTTATTGCACATAGGGCTGTGCAGCATTCAAAGAAAGAGGGCTGCAGGGAATGAAGTGAAGGCAGTGAGACCCTTTCCCAAAGCTGGGTTGTGGTGATCGATGTGCAGTGGTAGGCATGTATCATCCATTTATCTTCCGGTGTTTTTTAAACCATCTGAGGCTGTAACTCACTGTAAGTTCCAAAATCCAATTTTTTCCTGCCCTCTCATAACTTCTTATAAAATATAAGCCACCTTTTAGTCTAAATTTGGCAAGTGTGTGTTATAGGCATAGTAGAAGGTTACAAAGAAGGAGTGATTTAGTAACACAGGATACTCAGAACCTTTGTGGGATCACCTTTTGGGGGAACATTCTTGAATGTAACCTTTACGTTTCATTGCAACTTTTTTAAAAAAACATCCCTTAATAAACTACTGTTTGGGTAAATGTTTTTCGTGTTAATTGTGCGCTGCTCATGTCTGATCCCTGAGAGAATTCCCTACTGATATTGAGAACTATTCATCACAGGGAAAGGGCTAAGGCCATAGTAAAGCCATGCTTTCTTCACCTGAAGATTGCCCATGATTGCTATGATTTTGCTCTGTGGTAGTGGCTCTGCTTAACCCTTATGGAAAGAGCAGACAGAGCACGACCTGTGTGCTATTCACCCAACTTGGGAAACACAGTGGCATGTAAACATTGTTATTTGTTCATTTGGGGTTCAGCATGTTCTCGGGAGGGATTCAGGTGTGCTTTCAGGCCTTAGTGTACACCTGAGCCTTTCCGAGAGGACACAGACCTGGGGCTTGGACATGCAACCAATGTCTGTGAAGCACTAAGGTATTTATGGGCCAAAAAAGTGCACAATGCCCTGTGGACTCCCTGGGACTTCGCAGTGTAGTTAGAAGTCTGACAGGTTTCCTTCCTTCCTTCCTTCCTTCCTTCCTTCCTTCCTTCCTTCCTTCCTTCCTTCCTTCCTTCCTTCCTTCCTTCCTTCCTTCCTTCCTTCCTTCCTTCCTTCCTTCCTTCCTTCCTTCCTTCCTTCCTTCCTTCCTTCCTTCCTTCCTTCCTTCCTTCCTTCCTTCCTTCCCCCAACTATTCTCCAACATCTAGTGAGCTAGTGCTAACATGCATATGACAGGCATCCCCTTTGAGATAGATTAAAGGGAATGGAATTTGTTATCACAGCTCCATGGGTTTTCTCTATCCAAACACAGACAATATGATCTAATAATCCTGTGATGAGGTTGAAACTAATGTGTTTTTGCACCAGTGGATGGCAGTCACAAGGATGCTGATGAAGACATCAAGTGTGAGACATGCTGAATACAGGTGCTTTCATTCAAGTCTCAAAAATGTATACAAGGATAGTGACTCTCCTGTTGAGACAGACCATCCTCACAGTGTGTTAACAAAAGTTCTCTGAGAAGCAACTCTGAACTGTAGTGCCTAGCACCATCATCTACTGCCCGGGTTAAATGTCCTAATAGTTCTGCAACTAGAGTCCAAAGCTGATTAGCAAGACTTTGTTTGTGTACAATATATGATGAGGGATTGACTGCTTTCCTGAGTGTGGTATCCATGGGCAAGCTCCCTGTTCAAAACCTAAGCCATTAAAAGTCCCATGACTGAGGGTGTTCACAGTCTATAGCAAAGCATGAAAATTTTCTACATGAAAATGATTAAAAATGAATGGTGGAGGAAAAAAAAAAAAAAAAAAAAAAGGAGGCACAGATGTGAATTGCTTTACAGATCTACTTTGACAGTCAGTAGAAATACTACCAAATCAGAACAACCAGCCATTCCTCCTATACCTGGATGTTTCTAACACTGCCCATTTTGCTTTGTCATCTGTACAGACAACAGCACAGAAGCAAAGTGCAGGGCTTTTTCTGACCTCCCCTGACTACTGTCTTCTGGCTTCAATATGAGACATTGCTCTTTTCATACTAAAGCTTGCAGGACTACCAATGCCCCAACAGTCCAACTAACAAAACTTGGACTTCCATTGCAACAGCACACAGAGGAGGCACTGTAAAGCATTAAAACCACAAGTGTTAATTAATTAATAACCAAGCAGAAGAATTTATTGTACATAATTTCTGAAACCAATTATATCTCCTTTTGGGCCTGGATAATGAAAATTTTCCTCTGTGTGTTCCCAAAGCACTATAAATTTGAAACGTTCTTCAGTGTCCTCACCTAGAAAATGGGGCTAGTGGTGTGGACTGCAGCAAGCTGGGCTCACTGGTTCCTGCTACTCAACGGGTCTGAACTGTCAGCAAGACAAAGAATTCTATTTAGGATCTGCACCCTTTTTAATAAAATAGAGTGGGTTTGGGTTCAGTTTTTTGTGTGTGTGGATATTGCTGTTTTGTTTGTTGTTTTTTTTTTCTGGTGGGGGGTGAGGTGGGTGTTCTTGTTTATTTGTTTTCCAAATAAAATTATGGTCAGTTCCTGAGTTACTTCTTTTGAGATTTAATCAAATTTAGTTTCTGTCGTCATTGTATGTCCAGGATGCTATGTATTCCACGCCATGTGCAAACACTCCCAGCAACTGTAGTTGCAGAGAAATGGCAAGACAGAATCTGCAATGGAATTCAGACATATCTTTCCAGTTCCATAATACTTTTCATCTTGAAGCACCTGAACATACACTGATTGTAAATTTAAATCTCAAAATGTTTCATGTCAATCCCTTCACAGAAAAAAAAAAAAGATATAATAGTGAAGAGAATATGTTTAATTATTATAATAAGTACAACACTAGGTATATTTATTCTAGATTCACCTGGTAGCCTGAATAATTATAACAGATGGTGAGAAAAAAAAATGGCTAATTGTCAGTGCCTGCGACTAGATTCAGTAAATAAGAGAGGAAGGTCAAAGAACTAAAATTTAATGGCCAGGGTGTTTATGCAGTGTGGTGGTTTGAGCTCAGAGGGCAACTGAGCACCACACAGCCACTCACTTCCCCCCTTCCCCCCAGAACTGGGAAGGAGTAAATAAAATAAAAGTCTCAGGAATCGAGATAAGGACAAGGAGGAATGACTCATCCATTATGGTCACGGGCAAAAGACAAACTTGTTAGGGGAAGAGAAAAAGACCATAAATTTAATACAGACACTAAAAGCAACAACACTTAACAGACAGAGTAAGGCCATGAGAAGCATTACCACGTCTTGAAAACACCTTCCCCCCAGCCCTCCCTCTTCCCGGGCTCAGCTTTGCTCCTGATTTCTCTATCTTCCCACCAGTGGCACAGGGCACAGGGAGTGGGGAGTGTGGTCAGTCCTGCCACTTCTTCCACCTCAACAGGGGAACTTCTGGCATTCTGTCCCCCTGTTCCAGTGTGGTTTCCCTCTCATAGGAGAAAGACCTCCACAAATTTTCTCCAACACAAGTCCCTCCCACGGGCCACAGCATTTCCCAGGCTGCTCTGGTGTGGGACATCCCCGCATGTTGCAGTCCTCCCAGTGCTGAGCTACCACAGTGGGGACTTCTTGTTCTCACAAGGCCCCGACCTCCCTTGGGCACAGTCTCCAGTGTGGGGTCCTCCACAGACATCTGCCCCACCGTAGACCTCCATTAGTTGCAGGGGGGTGGCCCTGCCCTCTCACCATGGGTTGCAGGGGGGCTCTGCAATAGCACATCTTTCGTTCCCTTCTCCTTTCTTCCATTGACACAGAAGTTCCATGTTCACACAGAAGTTCTCCTTGCGACTTCTCCTCATAATTTCAACTCCTCCCCCCAGGCTCCCCTTCTTAAATACAGTATCACAGACATGCAGCTACTGTCAATAACTGCCCCGGCCTTGGTGCAGAGGTGGGTCTGACTTGGAGCCGGGAGAGCTTTGAGAAGTTTCTCACAGGGGGACACTGCTGTAGCCCCCTCCCCTGCTACCAAAAAACTTCACCACTCACTCAGACCTATGACATGCAGGTAGGTAGCTCTGCTTTGATGTTTTCACTGATCAGGGGCAGTGACTCGGAAAGCAGCAGCTCACTGTTGTCCCGCTCTTCCTCCTTTAATTGCCTGCTTCTTGGTAGCTGAACTGTGTTGCCATCATTCTAGACAGTAGCATTTGGGACCAAAGCATATATTGCTTTGCAATATGTTTATGCATCCTACCAGGCCTGAGAGAAAGCCTATGCCTCTTAGGGCATGCTCCTCCTCAGCCTTGTTTGCAGGTGGAGCTTTGGGCAGTGCTCTTTGCTACTTACAGCTGTCATTCAACTGTCAATTGCTTTCTCAACTAGACTGAAATGACAGGCTGACACTTATTCTATGTGATATACTCTATTGGGTGATATTTGTGGATGGACAGTCAGCCAGGTGGATTTCTAGCCTACAGTGTTGAAGTGTGAAAGAGGATCATAGAGCTGGGGATTACTTTTGTTTGAAAATGATGTAGTACTGGTTGTATGCTTAGCTCATGTGTGTCTGTTGCTGTTACTGCAGCATTCGGGTGAAGGGAATAAACTCAGGATGTAAAAGACTAGGTTTTTAGAAAAACTTAAAAAGAGTTGGTATGGGAGTCTCTCTCCGAATGAAGCAGTGGATAGCCATCACTGCTCTAGTTCTTGGTGCTGGACAGTACTAACCAGATAATTAATAGTGGATGTTTCTTGACTTCTGCCCCAGTCACATGCTCTCCCTCAATCACAGAGCTGGGCATCACAGTGATGAGGATAAACAGATCAGCCAAGTTTTGGGCTCCAAGTTGGGGGGTGCCAGTTATGACTTGGTTCCTGTACCTGGTTGCAAAGTTCAAAAGGAGAAGGAGAGTAAAGGCATAAAGCCACTAGGAAAGAGAGATGGGACGTTGGCATGCTGGTTGACATGTGGGATTTGCTATATAGAGAGAAACAAGCTTTGGGATGCCATATTTTTTATGTGAGCATGGTAGGATGGGAGAAGTGCCGTCAAAAGCAGAGGGGAGGTCTACTTCCACTTTCTGACTGGGACTGCAAAGAAAGAGTGGGACATGAAGATGGCAAATGTGTGTGCACAAGAAGAAGGGACAGAAATAGAATCAGTCATTAGGGAAGACAGGTTCTTACTACCACTCAAACTACTGAAGCTAGCAAGGAAGCTCACTCTAAAGTAATTCACCTCCTAGCTATGCTGATTAAAAGGATTGCAAGACCGTAAATCATCCCTGACACAGAATAGCAATGAGTGTCAATCAACTTTATTCATCCTGCTGCCACTATGACCCCAGCTGGGTATAAGACCTAGAAGGAAACTAAGCCCCCAGAGGAAAAGCGGTCTGTAAGTTCCTGATGAGGTCAAAGGGGTCTTTAATTTCTTTCTCTCCTTCCCTCTCAGGTCCTCATCTCTCCTTAGAAATATGAGGCTGAAACATATGCTCTCAAGAAATGATAGCTTTGTTCCCAGAATAGGCAGTGTCTTGTTTGTAGCATGAGAGAAGCACACTTGACGATTTGGTCCCAGCTATCTACTTGCTGATGGACTGCTCCTGGGGAGGGCATATCTTTATACAAATTCAGCTTGTACAGATGGGAGGGTCCATACTCTTTCCCACTTACATCTTATTTCTATGGATACATGTACTGTTCTGAAAGTCCTCTTTGTTTTTCTCTCTGGTCCACTGTTCTGCTCCTTTCTCTATCTCCTTTTTGTGCAGTGCTGTTTCATACTGCTTGCTTCAAACTTTTTTTCTATTTCGTTTCCCTACCCCTCTCTCCTGCCCCAGTTTCTGTTTTCTCTCTGTCTCCTCTCATTTTCTTTCAGTCTGCCTTTTGTCTCTTACCCTGGTTCACTGTCCTCCTCCCTCCCTCCCTCCCTCCCTCCCTCCCTCCCTCCCTCCCTCCCTCCCTCCCTCCCCTCACTTAGTCTTTGATTTTCCATCAGTCTTTATCAACTTTGTCTTCTGCATGATTCCCATTGCTGCTTCTTTTCTTGTTTAATGTTCCCAGCCTCCCCTGGTGCAGAACACTTTCTGCTGATGTGGATTCTCTAGTGGCTTGAAATATGGCTGACCTCTCCATGCAGGAACCAGAGATCAGTTCTGATGTAAAAGGCATTTTAAGACTTAGATGTTTTCACTTGTGACAGTAAACACTTCAATTGCCTCTAGAGGCTTGACTCTCTGGGTCATTTAAGCTGTCACCAGAGTTATCTACTTAACTACTGCAGTTCTCCTTGTCTGATCTATAGCTTCAGAGTTTCTTAGTCTGTTGCCTCTTGGACCATTCCCCTGTGAGTTGTGGGTGGGAGCAGCCTACTTCCTTCCACCCCTGCATCATCAGGAGCAAAAGGGGACATCTGAAGGGTGTTTCAGTCCACCTGACTCTCAGGGAAGACGCTTACCTGAAAGGGGCATACTGAGGAAGTTGTGCACCATGGGCACGACAAAGAGCCTCCCTGAGCAGCTGGTGTCCTAGGAAAATGGTATTTTCTTAGTGAGGTCTTTTCTGGGAGGGCATGCAGAGGCAGAGAGCTCTGGGGAAAAGTCTCTGAAGAAGACTAAGAGGTACAACATACACCGAAAGTCAATGAGGAGATGCATTTATTAGATTGGGGGTTAACTGATGAAATTACAATTGCTTAATGTCTCTCAGATCATCCCTGGGCCCTCCGCCTTTCCAGCTGAGCCACATCTGCCTACTCAGCAAGAGATTTAGATCTTTTTAGCCCTTCAGATCTATAGGCCAAGACACAGGATATTCTTCCAAAGCCTCATCAGTCTTCAGCTTTCAACTTTGTAGCATGGTTTGACACTGAAAAACTCTTATCCTCATTTTTCAGTGCACCTCTACAGCTGAGGAACACGTGGTAGCAGGGTCTCTGGGGATGCCTTACTATTGGAAAGCAAGAGCAACTCTCACTCTTCTCAAAAGGTTGCCAGACAGCAGCCAATTAAGCATAGTTATAAATGAATTTCTTTTAGTCTTAATAAAGGCAGAGCAATTCCCTACAGATAACTCAGAGTTCCTCTTATTGACAATATACGTGCCCAATATGAAACAAACCAGACTCAGAGGACATCATTTATTGTGTAAAAGTTCACAGTTAAAGAAAACCAAGCGTGCTATATTTATACCTGGCTCTGTGTTCTTTTTTCCCTCTCCCTTGACCCCATTTAACATTCCCAGAGGATGTCCTGAGACTAACTGGAAATGTTCTGGACTGGACTAAAATGACAGCTTGATTCCCAGAAGATGCAGGATGTTAAACAAGATACAGCAAAGGGTTGGTAGCCCAGATTACTGTAATATTGCTATAACACATACACAGAGCAATGAAATAAAACATAAACTCATCTAATCTGTCAACACAAAATAAATAAGGACTAAAAAGTTGAAACTTGCTTCATTTTTTCTCCCATTAAAAATGCTTTAAAAATTGGTAATTTGTTAAACTGATGACTGCTTATGAAATATTTTAATTGGAAAAGCAATGTCTTTTCTCTCAGGAAAGTTGTATTGTCACAACTCCCCCAGGATCCGCTCCAAGGGGGACTCTCCTGAGCAGAAATAGCCATGACAGAAATCATGGCTCTCCCTGTTTTTTTCCTACTGGCTCACGCCTCCAGCACACAGAGGCACAGTTCAGCATGCTGGCTGCGTGCCTGATGGCAGCTCCACCCCTACAAAACCCAGCATGCAGTGGAAGGGTGCTCAGCAACTTCTGTTATGTTCGAGTCTTTTGGTACAGAACAAACTTAATGTAATTTATTATGAATGCGCAGTCTGGCTGCAGCCATAACCCTGTGGACTGGACAGGACCCAGGCAGGAGAGGGACAGGGAAATATCCCCTTTTCATCTGTGCTCCTCAGTCTCCCATTGAGCAGCTCTCCAATAGGGATGTCCTCAATGATCCCCCTGATTCCTATATTTCAGCATTTCACTTTGCCTCTTGTTGAGTTTCTTCTCTATTTGAAAATCACTTGATGGGCTTATTGCTGAAAGACGGGATCAGTTGTTTTACAAAATGAAGCACAGATTCTTTCATCTGGGGAGGAGCAACCCCATGCACTGACTGGTGCATGGTGGAAATCACTATGGAAATGGGGGTCCTGGTGCTCACCAAGTTGAACATGAGCCAGAAACATGTGCTTCAGCAAAAAGGCTAATGGTGTCCTGGGCTGCATTAGGCAGAGAACTGCCAGATAGAGGGAGGAGATCCTCCTCTTCTACTCACCGCTGGTGAGACACATTTGGAGAGCTGTGTCCAGTGCTGGGCTCCCCAGTGCAAGAGAGACATGGACATTGGAAAGGGTCCAGCACAGGGCTATGAAGATCATTAAGGCAATGGAGTATTTCTGATATGGAGAAAGGCTGAAAGAGCTGAGACTGTTCAACATACCTGAAGGAGGGTACAAAGGAGATGGAGCCAGGCTCTCTTCTCTGGTGCCTAGTGACAGGACCAGAGACAATGGGCACAGACTGAAACACAGGAGGTTACCTCTTAGCATCGGGAAACACTTTTTTACTGTGAGGCTGACTGAGTACTAGTGCGGATTGCCCAGGGAAGTAGTGGAATTTCAGCTCTTGAAGATATTCAAAAGCCATCTGGACATGGTCCTGGGCAACTGGCTCTAGGTGGTCCTGCTTGAGCAGGGGGATTGGGCTCATTAACCTCCTGATGTCCTGTAACCTCAGCCATTCTGTGGTTCAGTGATTCAGATGCAGAGATGCATATACTGCTCTGTAGTTTTTCTTTTACTGAAGAAAAAAAGAAAAAGAAAAAAAAAAGAAAAAGGGAAAAAAAAACCTTCGTAAAAGGCAAAAGGCTGCGATTCCCAGAGGCAGAGACCTTCCTCCCCACACCCATGTCTTGGAGGGACACCTCCACCCTTCAGGGATGATGGAGCAATTCAATTTTCATGACCAGTCAGGCCTTGGTTTCTCTGCTGAGTCACTCAGTTTGCAGCAACAGTTGCTGCAGTGTGGTCAGCTCCGTCTGCTCAGCAGCTCTGGGCTGACAGCGGTGAGCTGCCTGCTGGAAATAAAACAAAAATTGATTGCACATGTAGTGAATATAGTAGCAAGTTTCTTCAACAAGAATCACGAATGTCTGTGAGGCAAAGCACTCTCCCACCCTACCCAGAGATGTTGCTATAAGGTCAAATCAAGACTCTCTCTACCCTACCTGTCTTGGTCCTTTGGTGTGCTGGAGACAACAGAGTGCAGGATATTGGTGGAGGCAGATGCAGACCAGCTGTGATGGAGACGGACACTGATGTGGGACCTTCATGTCTGCCCAGACTAGTGATCACGTGTTGGTCTATCTCAAGGGACTCTTCCCACAGTAACGAGTCAGAGCAGCTGGTTTCAACAAAAGAGGCTTTTACAGCTCAATTTTCCAGGAAGGAATAACACAAAATAAAAATGTCGTTAAGCCCACATGATGCTTCAAGAAAAGCTTGTGGATTGGTAATGCTGTGAGTGAGCATTATGCGCATCTGCTCTGAACAAGTCAGCATCCCCAAGCAGCTTTTGCACTGAGCCAGAAAAAAAGTGCCTCAGACCCCTAGTCTCTGCCTTGTGCAGGAAACTTCCATAAATCAATCAAATTTCTAGGCTAATGCTGAAGATGGAGTGACAGAGGATTGCAGGATTCCCAGGATTTACAGCCCAGAGTCAATCACCTGCAGTGAGTCCTCCTGCTTTTCTTGGAAAATGCATTCCTCCACTCCCTAAGGCTAACAGAGTGAAGGAGGAGCCATGTGGGCTTCAGCATGGGCTCTCGAGTGAAACCCTCATGGGAGTCTTCTCTTCCACCACTACATCTTCCATCAGTGCCTGGACTGATGCTCACTCTCCTCCCACCTTCGCAGCCCCTGCTCATGAGGGCCGGGCTGTGTCAGCATCCCATACTGCACAGCCCACCCCAGCCTACATGGAGATTTTTGCTTTTTTATAGAGTGATTACATCCTAGAAGTAACACTTGCTTATCAGCAAAGCAATAAGCACAAATTCATTGTCTTGATCAGGTTACACTAAACAATATATTTGGCTATCATCTGACTCCAGGATGTGACCTTTTAAGCTAATTAAATTTTGCCTAAGTGTCAGCTTGCCCTGAATTTCTCACAACTATTAATCCGTTATCACTTTGTAGGCAGATGCAGACTTTAAGAAATACATTGAAAGAGGGTATCCACTTTTTTTTTTCCCAAGCAATTAATGAAAAAAGTGAAAAAATCCCAGTAGCTGTCTCGAGGTGCTAGGTTTTAAAACAAATTCCTTTCTTTTAACTAATATCTGAAATGTTTGTGGAAAGTATTAGTAAGCCTGAGTGACCACGGACATTTGTGGTTTTGTGAAAATTGACTTTTGTTTCAGTAAAAAATACTAAGGATTGAAAGAAATATTTTAAAACCATGGCGTGTTTTCAAAGCCCACAGAGGCCTCCAGATAAAGGAAATGGTTTTTTAAAGGCCATATTTCAGCTGGGGGAGGGGGATTTCCAGCAGTTATAAACTTGAATATTTCTGTATCAGGAAGTGTCTTTATGAGATATGGAGAAACGGTCTCCAACTGGCGTAAATACAAAGCAGAGACAGCTGAGATCTCTGAAATTTATATACCCGCTGCTTGTCATGGAGAAAGACTGGACTCTGCCTGGGATTTACTGTGAGGCTGGAGGGAAGGTTGTAGCCTCCCTCCTAATGCCGAGATGCTCAGCTGGAGCAGGGACAGCTGCGCAGACCATGGCGGGTGGACTTTGCTTGTGCCCTGCGGCTGCAGCCTTGCCAGTGCTGAGCAGCTGCTTCACACTCCTGGGGAAGACAAAAAACCCCAGCTCTGACGTCTTGGATATCCAGCCTCCTTGCAGAACAAGCTGCATCTTGCTCTATTGCCCCACTTTGGAAGGGTTAGAGTGATTTTTTTTCGGTGTTATTATTTTAAAGAAATTTTAAAAGTTATGACTTCAAGAGGGGAGGAAATGGTGTTTCTGTGTTTCCTTCTCTCACCTTCACTGTTACTTCCCCCTTTGCCTTCTCCATTGCACCAACCTATTGTCACACTGTGCTCTTAATGCACACTGTGCACAGTTGCACTGTCTTCAGCAAGGCTGCATCTGTTACGGGAAAAGGTGGAATTTCATCTAAAAAATTCATCTCCCCACCTCTGAGAAGGGATGTACTCTTTCTTCTTTTTCCCTTTCTCTTTTTTTTTCCCTTCTTTTTTCCTTTTTCCTTGTTCCTTCTTCCTTTTTTTTTTTTTTTTAATTTATTTTTTTTAATTTTTTAATTTTATTTTCATTTTAGCAAGTACACGGGTGAAATTCTGTGGTCACACTGACATCAGTGAGGTCAGGATGTTCCTCCAGGCTGACTTCAATGCATAGTCACACGTTACAAGCCAGTGTGTAGATGTATCTCTTTCAGTCTGTCTCATTCCCACAATTCATACAATTTTGATTTTAGATTAAATGCCAAATGAGTCTTCTTCCACACAGATGAATCTAAAACTGCTACAAAATCTGGACTTCCTTAACAACAGCAATGACAAGCATGAAGTTATCTTTAAGATATGGCTTCCATTGAATATTGTTAGCATTTTAAAGAGAAGAAAAATATGCATGAAAGGAAAAGGAAACACCACACATGTAGACAAGTATTCTCAGGAATTCTGGATTCTCCACTTGGATTGCCAGTTTTTAACTAGAGTGAAAGACTGCTGGATAAAATTGTGTGGGCAGCAAAAATAAGCCAGCCAGTTGCACTACAGCCAGACAGAGGGAACAAAATGTTCAAGCCCCTTCTTGTTCCCCTGCTTTTCCCAGGAGTGTGTAGGTGCAACCCTGACAGATGCTGCAAAACCCTGTTTGACAAGCCAGACCGTTAACGGTGTTGAGTGTGATACCAGTAAGTCACCCACAGCCAGTACCTAACTCTCAAATCTTGGCATCTTAGCTAGGTTATAAAAATATTTGTCTTTCCCTGTGGTAAGGTGTAGTTTGTGTATCCTTTCCTTGTGCTGGGCAGCAGGGTTTCATGGAAGGAATCCCTCTGGAGTTCAGTGGGATATTCATTCCCGTAGATGCTCATTACTTCCATGCAGAGACTAATACAGGATCTAAATTTTTAAAAGATGCCTTAAAAGACACCTATATCCCCTTAATGACATTGTGATCTGATTAATTTACTTTTTCAAAGAACGTGAATGGTGACAAAAACATTATATGATTTTCAGGATAAGAAATAGAAGTTTCTCTAGAAGGAGGCAACAATGGCAGACTTCAAAACAAAGCCCTTTTAGGCATTAATATGCACATTTCTATCCTAAATCTTCAAAGCATCATTAGTAATTCTGGATACACAGATTCTTGTAGCAGAAGCACTTGAAAGAACCCTCAGCGTGGTGAATCCTTAAAAAACAGGTCCCTCCAAGGTCTCTCAAGACACCCATCAAAACCAGGCAATTTGTATCACATGTCACTCCAGTGATCTTTTATTGTTTTATAAATAGCTGCTATCAACCCGTCCCAAATAGATACAGAAACTCTATACCTGCTATCTCAAAAAAACGCCTTTTGGGTGGAACTATATGGTAACAATACTGTATGCCATGTAAAACCCAAAAAGTGTAATAATGGAAGCACTGAATTATTTGTGAACTGTCGTTTTTGATTTATATCAAATGACGTATTCCCTTTCAGTCTTCCTAATTACCAGTACTTTTTTTTTTAACTTTTTTTTGGTGAAACAATATCAGGGAGTATTTACTGCATGTCAAACGCCTTATTTATGTCATTCCACATAATTATCAATTTGGGAGATTAGATCATTGCTAGTTCTGGAGATGCTGCTTTGAATTATTTGGAAGGTATAAATCTGTAAAATTTAATGAATTTCAGGAGTATTTTTTCATTAAAAATGTATCACAGTGGTTCAGTGTGTGATTTCTAGAGTCACACTAGGCATTTTTAATTTATTTTTGAATCTGGCAAAGTGCTTTTTCTTCAGTGTGAATAAGTTGTCTGCCAAAGGGAGTTTTGTGATGCTCTGAAATGTATGTTAGGCTCTCTAGCTTGTGCTTTGACTTATAAAAAGAAAAGAAAAAGAGGGGGACTTGAGTGCAGCCATTTCTCTGTGAGACTCTAGTGCACAGTATTGCCCGTTATGCAAACTCTTTTCTTACACTGCCCACTTCATGATTCTTAAAATCCTAAGCCAAATCTCAGATGAGCTATGACACTATCCTCAGTTTCTACATAGTAGGACATCACACATTCTGTAAGTTAAGAGGACTGAAATCTTCTTTAAAAAAGTATAAGCAATGTTGTAATTGAAGTCACTGACCCTAGCTTCTTGTGTTTTGGTAGAACTGTTTAAGAAACTTCTGATGGAAATGGCTAAATGAAATGTTTTCCATTGAAAAACATCAATTTTTCCAAGCCATTTTGATGTTTCACTAGGAAAAGCTGTTTTACAGTCTCACAGCTGTCACAAAAGGACAGCAAAACTGTCACGAACATTTCAGCTCAGGGAACTGCAGACTAGGATTAAAGAAGGGATGGTGAATATCCTTCCTTTTCTTTCTTTCTTTTCTAGTAGGAAGAGAAGGTGTAAGGAAACAGTATGATCACCCTCTGGCTAGCCTGGAAGATTTGGTGGGTTTAATTTTCACCAGTAAGGTCTGGACCCATAGAACTGCCATTTGACCTATCCTAGAATTTAATTCTGGAGAAACACTGTCCAATAAAAGGTGCTGAAGGTTGTTGTTGCTATTGTTGTTGCTAGCATTTTTTTCTCCTGTCCAGAACAGTTTCTACTGCACAGAAATTCCATTTCCAGCCTTCATCTGCTGCTTTATGCTATATAGAACACAGAGCAAGATGCTAGATGAGGATGCCCAGGAAGCAGAGCAGGAGTCCTTGCCCGTGTCATTGGTTTGAAATCATCTGGCATCACCAATCAGCCATCCTGCCACACTGGGATCCTTGTGCCATCAAGGCAGATGGGAAGGGTATCAAGATTCCACCTCCCAAAGCTCTGTTCTGGATATAGGGAAGAGGATCCAGCCTCCCTGTTAAACCCTGCACAAGCTGCTAGCAAACATTTAGATCCATCAGAAAACAGTTCACAGAAGTTCTCAGTTAAAAGAGATGGTGTATATATATCTCTTTGTGTTGTTATTTGCAGCCTCTGGAAGATGTCAAAAATCTTGTGGAGGAAGTATTTGCTGATCTCTATCAGCAATGTAATGAGATGGGTGACTCAGTGTTGCTCTAATTAATGCATGGAAAGACCTTTTCTAAAATACATTTGGTATGTTTCCCCCTGGAGACAGGAGATATCTGCAGCAAGCACATCCTCCCACATCTCTCCTGGTCTCTAGAATGTATAAGCAAATCCCCTACCGATGCTCTTTTACTGGGGCAGGTACTTCTATAGCACCATGATGGGAAATGCAGGGCAAGTGAAGCTCAGGAATTTTGGCAACAGTTTTTAATTTAATTCTGTATCATCTAACCATGAAAGGTCTGTGATTACACCTAGTCTGTGAATAAAATGCTTCAGTGTGAACGACGGTGGGTAGACTAGCCAAAATTGATAACATAAGACTGCCTCTCTGGCATTGCCTCTAAAGAGTATGGGGTATATTTGGGGTATCCTTCTACCAGGAAGTCATCATCTTGGAAGTTTCTTAGTGTTTTCAGAGGGTTAGTTGCACCAGCAAGTTCTAGGCTCAATGGGAAAAAAACCCTACCTGACCATGCTGCAAACAGGAAAAGAGATTGTTTGAGTGGAATAAAAGCCCAGCAGTGCCCTAGCAAAGCATTTTGAAGCATTTACACACTAGAGGTTAGCCTTGTGCCAATTTTTTCTCACTGGAAGGATTGACAGGGTTAATTTGTTTTCATAAAGTGGTAGAACTTCACAGTTCTGACATCTGTCAATACCTTTGGCCAGCAGGTTCAGAGGTTGTTAGTATGGATCACAGGGACACACGCAGAGCTTAATGAGACAAACCCAATCGCATTGGTGAAAGTAGGCTTTAAATGGAGAAGCAGGCAAAAAAAGCATTTATCTAGAAACTGGGATGGAAAGAGACAACTGCTATTACTCAGGGAGTGTGAAATAATTTCCATTGTCTTCCCATCACGCACTGGACTTTGTACAGATGTACTGGGATCCTTTGGCAAGGGCCACTAGCGTGGGGTAGAGCAGAGCAATCTGAGCTGAGACTAACTCCTGTAAGCCAGGCAGAGAGAAATCAGTGAGACCACCTGGCAGGCAGAGAAGGTGAGGAGAAGACGACACTGTTATGTCTCTATTAGCATGCCTGTTTGTAACATCCCAATCAGTAATGAGCCAGGTGACCACAAAGTCTTCATTAATGGCTTTACTAGTGATGATTTAGGGGTGGTTCTGCCTTCCCTAGTCTTATCTTCTTCCTGTGTAGTGATTTTTGGATTGTTTGCTGGGTTCATTTACCACTGGCCATCTCTCTGGGTTTTACAGCCTTTTTTCATGTGTAGAGTTGGCACCAGTGACTCACACCATCTCCTGTGTCAGCCATTGTGGTGGGCTGACCTTGGCTGGCTTTCAGTTGCCCACTCAACTGCTCTCTCACTCCCACTCTTCAACAGAACAGGGGGACACAATAAGATGAAAAACTCATGGGTTAAGATGAAGTCAGTTTAATGGAAGAAAACAAAGGCCGTGCACAGAAGCAAAGTAAAAATAAACAAATTATTCTCTGCTTCCTATCAGCAGGCAACATCCAGACACATCCTAGGAAGTAGACGTTAATATGTGTAGTGGTTGCTTCGGAAGACAAATGCCTTAATAACATATGCCCCCCCTCCCCATTTCCTCCAGATTTTATTGCTGAGCACAACATCCTATGATATGGAACATCCTTTTGGTCTGGTAGGGTCAGCTGTCCCAGCCCAACCTCTTTCCCACACTCAGCCTACTGGTCTTTGAGGGGTATTTGAAAGAAAGCCTTGATGCTGTGTGAGCACTGCTCAGCAACAGCCAAAAGACTGGTGTTTTATCAACACGGTGCTAGCTAGAAACGCAAAACACGGCACTAGGAGGGCTGCTATGGAGGAAGTGAATTCCACCCCAGCCAGACCCAGTACAGCCATGCAGAGAGAGTGGGGAAGGCAGGTGGCTTCACACAGAACTGGCCTGAGGAAATCAATCTTTTCCTCACATTTAAACTGATTACTGTCTCTGTCAAAGCTGTGAGAACCACCAGTTCCCTACAGTGACATGCAAGACAGCACTTGGTGTGAACTCTGCCTTGGATCCACAAGAGTGTGTGTTCAAGACAACCTCAGACAAACTTTCCTGGCTGCATGGAAAACATTAGCATCCTAGAGAGAATCCTCAAGAATGCTCTTCAGGTTCATTGTATGATGTATCACAAAATACTTATATCTGCATGAGCTGAGAGATAACAGCTACTGCACCTGGAGTGGAAACCTGTTAGTCTTGTCTCTCTGGAACCTGATTCCCATATGACTCTCCTCTGTGTTTCCCCACACCTCTGTGAAAACATAAGCCATGCGCTCACCCAGACTAGCATCTCTCTAGGGAAAGTGACTGTCAAGTCTCAGATCTTTGTGGAGACACCAAAGCTATTTGGGTTTGTTTGTTGCCTTCCACTTCCTTTATGGTTAAATAAAGGGGGCATGCTGTTCTCAGAGGGTTTTAGGTACTGCAGGATTAGATGATTGCATCCTGCACCCCCTTGTCTCTATTAAATCCTCATTGAATAAAGGGTGCCAAGGATGACTTCCTCAGATGTAGCTTTCTATATTGTAGAGATCTGCTGTAGGTTGGCTTAGGACAGGCCTAGCAACATGTGGAGGTAGCTTTATAGTTTCCTGGTCATGTTGGACCAGATGAAGTGCAGTTACGAACAGCTGATAAATTCTGCAAGACTCTGCCTTCATCTACCTATGCCATTCAGGAGTTTCTGCACAAAACCATAGGCGTTTCTCCTACTCCTTAGTCAGAAGTTTGTGCTTCCTGAGTTATCTCACACAATATTCAGGAAGAAGAGTTGAGTGAAAATTGAGAAAACTTTATTTAAGTAATCACACAACAAATCCAAATTTTCTTGCTGACTTAGCAATATCTTCTGTTGTGTCAACAGAGGGCCAGCAAGGCCATTTCTGTGAGGTATTTTTGGTTGTTGATCCAACAAATTTATAGTTGTCTGGTAAAAGTCCTCAGCTGATTTACACTAGCTGAATACCTGCCATGCTCTGCCTCTCAAATCAATACAGATTTTTTTGTGTTCAGTTCCTTTCTTGCTTTAGGAGAAAAACAACAATAAACCCACATCCCACCCTATCAAATAAAAATGAGCACAGGACACACAAAATAAGTTCACAAAAACATTGTCTCTTGGAAGAAAATTGAAACTCTTCTGAGTGAGAACATTATAGCCTATGGCACCATCATGTAGCTGCACTTTTGTAATGGACACAATATAATGAGTGTTGTTCATGAAAGCGGGTTATTATATCCTAGCTGGAGGTCATACTCTGGCATATATAGAGCCAGTAATTTGTACACAGTGGGAGTTCTGCTGCTTTTCTGGTTTTCTTAGTTTATGTCTATATCATAAGGTATCTGCATATTCAAACTCACGTTGCTCCCCAAACTATTCTGTCACCCTCAAATGAGAGATGAGTATTTGAAACGCAGTTTCAGCTCAAGCCCTTAAACTCTGCTGATGTCAAAACTCTTTCCTTGATCAGTTTGTAGAGCAGTTTTAGTGTGGCTCTGAAGGGGTTGTTACTGAGCTTAAATGCAAGTAGTCCCTCCTCTGGTCTCCTACTGGTCTCAGCCCTTTAGAATTCTTCTGCTCCTGCTCTGTATGATGCTGGACATTAGGTTTTCATTATGCACATTTTTTCCATGGATTGGAGTTTAAGCAAAAGCTGTCATCAAGGTATTCAGGCCTTTCAGTGAGTGGCAGGGTTTGGTCTGTCCTCACAAGGGTATTGGCACACAGGCTGTAGGATGGCTGCAGGAAGGAAACGTTTTTGGCTCGTACAGTCTTGTATGGTCCCATCCATGTAATCATCAGTTCCCCTACAGAGGCAAGGTACAAACCATTCATTTCTTGTTCCACCTCTCCTATGGTACTTCTTGGAGGAAACAGAACCAGTGTCTGGGTACCAGTCAAATGACACCTATATCAGGAGTTAGAGATGTGTGCATGTCTGCAGGGCTGTGATCTTATTGGGCATCACAGAGACATGGTAGAATGGCTCCTATGACTGGAGTGTTGGAATGGAAGGATACAGACTCTTTAGGAAGTACAGGCAGGGAAGACGAGGAGGGGCTGTTGTTCTTTAGGTCAATGACCAGCTAGAGCACGGAGCTCTGCCTAGGGATGGATAAGGAACTGACTGAGAGTTTATGGGATTAAAGGAAGGGCAAGGGACAGGTGATGTTATAGTGGGAGTCTGCCACAGGCCACCCAACCAGGAAGATCGAGCAGAAGAGACTCTCTACAGACAGATAGGAGCAGCGTCATGTTCACAAGTCCAAAGAAGACTTCAACCACCCTGATACCTGTTGGAGGGACAACAGAGCAGGGCACAAGCAATCCAGGAGGTTCTTGGAATGTGTTGATGACAGCTTCCTTCTCCAAGTGATAGAGAAGCAGTGAGGAGAGGTGCTGTGCTGGACCTTGTTCTCACTGACAAAGAGGGGCTGGTGGGGACTATGAAGCTCAAGAGCAGCCTTGGCTGCAGTGACCATGAAATGGTGGAGTTCAGGATCCTTAAGGCAGTGAAGAGTGCACAGCAAGCTCACAACCTTGGACATCAAGAGAGCAGACTTTGGCCTCTTCAGGGATCTGTTTAATAGAGTAACAGGATAAAGTCCTGGAGAGAAGACGGGCCCAGGAAAGCTGGTTAATATTCAAGGATCACCTCCTTCAAGATCAGGACTGAGTCTAGAGGAGGGCCACGAAGATGATCAGGGGCTGCAGCACCTCTCCTATGAAGGCAGGCTGAGATAGTTGGGGTTGTACAGCCTGAAGAAGGCTCCGGGTAGACCTTCTAGCAGCCTTCCAGTACTTAAAGGACCCTACAGAAAAGATGGGGAGGGACTCTTTATCAGGGAGTGTAGTTATAGGACAAGGGGCAATGGTTTTAAACTGAAACAGGGTAGATTCAGTTTAGATATAAGGAGGAAATTCTCTACTGTGAGTGTGGTGAAACACTGGAATGGGTTTCCTAGATAAATTGTGGCTCCCTCCCTGGCAGTGTTCAAGGCCAGGTTGGACGGGGCTTTGAGCAACCTGGGCTAGTGGAAGGTGTCCCTGCCCATGGCAGGGGGTTGGGACCGGATGATCTTTAATGTCCCTTCCAACCCAAACCATTCTATGATCAGTGGCTTAGCAATGTTTCTCTGATGGCCTTGGTCCTGGGAGATGCTGTTTTTGAATTTATCATGCAGCAAGAATTCTAACTGGTGGAGTGATCATTGAAATAAAACAACTTCTAATATCAGGTCTGACTGTGCTCTTTTCTTTTGTATGTCTTTGGGAAGTCAGTGGAAACCTCCATGGCTTTTGTTTGAAAATTTTACATTGTTATTTGCTCAACTATGAGAGAAGGGAAAACAGCAAGTATGACAGAAGTTTTATTGAGGTATTAAAAAATCCAAGAAGCAGTCTGAAATGGCTAATAAAGTAGTGTCCTGTGCCCCAAACTACAGGCAAGAAATGTTACACTGGACCTGATACTTTAGTAGATAAAACAGCCCTTGTCCATACAGAAAACTAATTAGGCACAAAATACTCTGTACAGGCAGTCTCCATTATCCCTGAGGTTTTATTATAAGTAAACTTATAAGTTATTATAAGTAAACAGAAACAGAACCAACATATTAAGAGTGTGGTCTTTTTCAGTAAATCATATTCTATAGTATTTTGCTCTTCATCACATAACAGGTACCTTAGGTTAATTATTTAAAATGACTGATGTGTTGTGGATGAGAGGACATTCTGCACCTGTGTTGCCCCTAGTGTCTCTTCATTTGGAGCTTGGAAGAAGAATAGAGACATTTTCTTGATGTGCCCTTTTGTGTGCTGGGCCTGCTCCAGAAGAAACTGCTGACTGCTACCATCACCAGTTGTCTCAGAAAACAAGAAGCTGCACATCTCCACACAGCAGTAGGAATTTTAGCACCCAAAGCTGTAGCATCTGTTTTCCCTCATATTATTGTTGTATGGCAAAGCTAAGAGTAGGGTCTCAAGTATAAATCAGTGACTGGACCATTAAGGGTTCAATTCATCAAAATTGTGCTACAATTTCCTTTCCTGCCTCTTCAGGCGTGGTCCCTATCTCTTCTCCACAGAAATAGTCTTTGTTGCCTCTGTGTCTCTTCTCCCTTCTCCCCATCAGTGCTACTTCCTTCCCTCCCTAAGCCCCTAGGTTGGTCAAACAATACGTGCTGCATCTCTCCATGGTTGGTGGGCTCATCATGCCACTTTACATCCCATGAATCACATCATAGACCTCAAAATGAGGGCAAACACATTTGCAGCTACCTACTCTGACTAGGTTTCATACCCTGGGGCAAGGCAGGGTAGTCGTGGATTCCCCTGAACAGAGAGGGTAGGCAGAAATAATTTGCAGTCAAATTTTTACATGGAAATAATGTTACAGACTACATAAATGTGTGATGGCCTCTCTGCATGACAGGGCACTCTATACAGTTGCGTTTAAAGATATCTCCACTAGCACTACAAGAGGCTTAGCAGTAGCTAAGCCTTGTTCTCAGCAATATTCTTTGCTAATAAGAAGGCTCACTGAACCCACGGGAGCAGAATCCTTGGCACTGCTTTCATTGTGCATTTTGCACACAATATTTTGTCATCTGCCTCTGGGAGGAAAGCTATGGGGCGGGCAAGTGTCATCCAAAGCCTGTGTACAGTTTGAATATTGCATTGATGGTAAACAAAATGTACATCACCTTCAAGCTAGGATTTTTTTCTGACATAGTCTTGGTGCTGGCATATGGTGGGAAAACTTTCAAAGTACATGGAAAGAAACACAGTAAGTAGGAGTTGGACCATTCACAGGAGCCAAGAAGTCATAGGGCAAAGATGGTTTCAATTTGCCTTCAACCCACAGAGTCTCATGCCAGGGTAAGTCTGTGTTGTAACTTTTTGGTTCCCATGGAACCAGAAGAGCAAGGGACAAGGTAAAGATACATGGAAGTGCAAAAAAGTCCCCATTCTGAAGAGTGGGTATGGAGGACAGCATGGCCAGCAAACCACTTTGCACAAGTGTAGCTCCTGAGAGTTTAGTGCCCCAGCTCTTTCCAGAGTGCCCTAAACCAGACTGGACTAGAGAGGAAATAAGAGTCAATGATTACAGCTTTGAAGTAACTGAGTAGTGATGTCTATGTGTGTCCAGCAAATCTCCAGTGCACAGTGAAATAACGTTCCCAGGCTTCTTTTTTTTTTTTTGTTTTTTTTTTTTTCTCTCAGGAGGTTGTTATTTAGAGATAGTGCAAATGAGCAGTAAGTTCTTCCTGGGGATTTTTGTGTGCCAAGAAAAAGTCCAAAACACACACAATACAGACAACTATCAAACAATTCATTGCCTTGTGCAAAAAAATTCACATCCCACTTGTTTTCAAGGCCAGGTACAGTGACAGATTAAGTAGAGAGGATGTTCTATTTCTGTGTGATATGGGTGCTGCCTCCTAAAATAACTTGAAGCCCTTGCAAGATAGGCAGACAGTACAGGAGCAGCAGGTCTCGGCTGTGTGGTGTGCAGCATGCCCGCTGGCCTGGTGCAGGGGAAAATGGAAAACTTAACAGGCTCTTTTTTTATTTGCTTGTCTTCTTTACTGATTGTGTAGATAAATATTTAGGGACTGTCTTCAAAGGACAGTGTAAACAGCCCAAAGCAGCTGAGTGGAACCCTGCCCCAGGGCAGAATGAAGGAGGCAGTAATGTGGCCAACCTGATAAGGTGTCAGGGAGTCCAGTTGTGCCAAGACACGTATATCACACTGGCCATCGACTGCCAGGAAAGCATAGCCACTATGTTAATACTACTCTTGGGCTGCATTTTTCTGTTACAGTTGGATCATTTGACCATGATTACCAACATCTTAATGAATGGATTGAATCACAAGGAGGCTGCTCTGCTGACAGATAGGTCAGTGGTTGGGCAGAGGGCTCCATTCAGATCCAGATCTGGTGTCTGTGGGAAAAGAAATTTTTTCATCCTTAATATGCTGGGTTAGATGAACTGAAAACAAGTTTTTTATGTAAAAACTAATTTCCATTCCAAAGCCACAAGCAAGGAACATTTGGGGGGTAAAAAGGAGAGTTCCGTTGATTTTGAATGTCTTGGTTCCAAAAAATAGAAATAATTTGTTCAGATTTTGTCATAACATTTCTTTCACTTTATATTATAATTTTTAAAAGAAAAGGGAGGACTGTATGCCTATGAGACTCTCTATTTTTCCCCACCTGCATCATCCCATCTAATAAAAGACATTAATTCTCCCTACAAATCATCCTTCACTACAAAACAAAATAAATTTCAAAAGAAAAAAATCCATTTAAACACTGGTATGCGTTGTTCTTCTAAGATCAAACTGCTGAATTGTATATATTTATTTAAAACATTTTTATTTTCTCTTTTTTTGTATAATAAAATATTATTACATATTTTCCTTTCATTTTCTAGCTCAGCAATGAGGCATTTTCCAACACAAAAGTATTTTCAACTCAGAAATTCTTAAAACCCCATAAATTATTATAATTGCCCCAGTGCATTCTAAGGACATTTAATCAGTGGTAAACTGGAGGGAGGTTGAGCAATATAATTTAGTAGTTACCCAGATTTCTAGAGTCCTTTACTAAATGTTCTAAAGAATCTGTTTCTAGCAAATTAACCTCCCCCAAAATATTAAAACAAAGGAGTAAGCAAGCCTGTAATTATTCATGAGACAAGTGCAATAGGTGTTTTTAGAACATCACACATACCAAAACACTGTACAAGCAGTAGACCCAGGAACTCCATGTTAGCACGTTCCCAAGTACCCGGAGTAGGAGTGGAAGGATTTAGGAAGCTGTTCTCTATCTCATTAGTGGTTTGGCTCAGGATTTCAGTTACTGCTTCTGCAGCTTACCCAGATCAGCACCTGCTGGTGACTGAGGCAGTAGATGGCAACTTGGCACTGATGCCCTGTATTTCTCAATTTCAAAAGAGCCTTGCCATGCATTTCATGATGTTCCCGTGTTGCGCTCTTTCTGTCATTGTCAGTGATGCTAAAGCAAAATGATCTCTATTTGTTACTGGTGAAAACTGATTCAGGGCTAAACCAACACAGGAAAAAATAAATTAAATGTCTATCAAGAGCTCATTATTGCAACAATAAGTTATTAATAATTTGCTTCTGCTGGAGAAAGCAGAAAGGAAATGTCAATAACATTTACCAGTATGAATACTCTCAGAATTACTGCACATTTAATTACTGCTTTGAATTTAAAAGTCACTTTTCTCTCGCTCTAATCAAACACAGTTTATTCAACCAGGAACAGAGTTCCTCTCTCATCAGAAACAACATGAAATGTCTCAGATCTACCTTCATGGGAAGAAATCTCAAATATCTGTGAGGTCAGAAATCATTCCGGGGTGTGTTTTAACTGGTCTTTGGGCTGCTTGACTCTCCTTCCTGCCTGGTTACTTCAGCTTTCCCTTCCTTCCTAGCAAGCCCTGCTCCCATGTCATCTACTCTAGCTTGACAATTTGCCACTGCTTCTTCCACCCTCTTCAGCCTGGTGACGACAACCCTGCTCCCAGGAGTGACCACAGCAGAGGCAAGGAAGCTTGGGCATGGGCATTGCTCCCACCACGGGCCAAAGACTTTTTGAGCGCTGGGTTAAAGTACAGTGACAAGAACGGGCAGCTCAGCAGCCTGTCATTTTAATCGGTATGAAAGAAAAGTCAGGCTGTAACACAGCATGCAGCACACCACGAATGTACACCCTGAGGTTAACAACAACTTGGCACAGTCTTCTTTATTGAGACTTGATGAATGGCAGTTGCAGAGTCACCCCTACCACCTCTTTCTTGGGTGATTCCATTCTCATTTAGCTTCTCCACATTCTCTCGCTTTGTTTTTGGACACATATCCCTGGAAAACACACTGATTTTCCTCCAAAACAGGATACTGTTGCGTTTGCATGGGCTGATGGGACCAACAAGAGAGGGACCTGCAGTGCAGCTTACACTCCATAAAGCCCCCAGAAAACACCATATGTAATCGAATATGCCTTTCTATAGATATAACTTGGGCTTAAGCACTGGAGGTGAAGCTGTGAGAAAATCCAGGGAATACTTCAGAGTTACATCTTTGTACCTTAATATGGGCCTGTACAGGGTGAGATAGCAATTTGCTAATTAAACAGTGTCAACACTAACTTTGAAATCACACCAGAAGCATGTTACATCGTGGCTGTAACCATAGGCTGAGAATGATCCTGTTATTAGTGAAGATAATTAAGACAACACAAGGTTGTCATTGCTTGTCTTGAGTTTTACTCCTTTTCTGTAGTATAAGGTAAAAGCTACATTTTCCAGCCCGTAATCTCTAGGAGATTTGCATCTAGTTCTGCATGACTTCTTCAGTGTTTTGAGTCATTAAGTCATTCATTTTTTCTCTTAGTTTCATTAAACAATATGACAAACTGTGTACGGAAAACTGCTTCATTTGTTAACCATTAATTTTTTCAAGTGTTAAAATAGTACTTGATCAGCTTCTCTTGCAACACAGTTATGTTAATGTTTCAAGATAAAATTTGTTTTAGATGTTAGATAGAAATATATACATTTATATAGTTCTTTCTCCCACCAGTCTTATGACAGCCCAAGAGAAGGATATAGGCAATAACTATAAATCATTAAAGGCCTGCAGAAGGTGGACTGGTTTGTTCAGGTGGTTGTTGTTTTTTTCAAGCAAAAACTGGATTACATCAAATAACACCATGGAGAGGCAGAGTAAAAGCACACAAAAAAATAACTACTCCTTTGCACAGCATATATCTACGCTGAGGAGCTCCATTCTGTAGCTGAATTTTATAACTGATACAGCCCAGGCAACCACATGTTTGCATTCAGAAGAATCTGTTCTGCTATTGACATTATGTTTGCGCTGAATGCAAGCTTCATGTGCTTTTTTTCTTCTTCGGCCCAAATAAGACAAAGTAAAATTCCCCCCTTCATGGAAATTTTCACATTGTCTCTTGATACAAATACTACCTCCTCTTCCTTTTGTTACAAGCCTGGACTGTGTCTCCTGGGATACAAGTTTTCCAAAATTCCCAGAAATCAAGTAACTCATCTGGTAAACTTTTGCCCAATTATCAGAAAGTAGAACCGAAGATCTTTTCACCCGCTGTCTCAGAAGAATCTCAGAGTATTTTCATCCAGTATCTTCCCCTTCAAAAGTTCCATCTCCACTCAAAATATTTTTTGAGCTTTCATGTTTGCATTTAGACAGGAAAATTAGTCCACCTTAGGGTTATGCAGTACATGAGGAGGCTCAGACCTCAGCATTATTAGCTGAATGTTTTTTGCATAGTACGGAGAGGCACTCCGGTTTGATCTATTTCCTGTTTGAATTACATAAAAGCCTGAAACCCATTAGAATTGGGGAGAAATTTCAAGCAGTGTTGTGAGTTGCATTTAAGTGCATTTTACAGTAACACAAGGCAATCTTCAGGCCCCTGCTACATTATGTTTTACCTAGCATGATTAGGACTGTGTAGCTCCTTCTTCATAGAAAACGGTATACCAAGAGCAATATTGTACCATCCATAATATACGTGTCTTGCAAAAGAAAACAGTTGGATCCTGATGTGAAGGAACCTTACTTGCAATGTCCACTCATTGTTGGTCATATTATATCGTTGTTAAAACAGTCTGCAAGCACAGAGGGAAAAGGGACCGCCTCAGGGCATCAGGATACATCAGGCGCATGGGAATACTCCGTGCGTTGAAGAACAATGTGGTTCTGGGGTGCAGCAGCTGGGTTTACCAAACTGGCTTTGAGAGCTTTCTAGTAGTTACCATAGCCGATCAACACATACGGTCCTGACTCCACCTTAATGATGACTCTTAAAATATTTTGTAGACATAGTATGGCTGCCATACATCATGAGTCAGTAATTTTTACTATACTTTGGGAAAGTTTATAATTCTAATTCTTGTGCATGTGTAGTTGTGTGGTTAGATGAACATGCTGTAGCTTATCCAAGAAGATATTTACAAATCCTTTTGCTTCTGTGATCCCTCTTTGCCTTGAGCTGGTAGGGTTTACTGAGGACCCAGTAGACACAATACAAGGCTACCAAAATTCTGAGCACCTTGGCATAAATGCAAATGTCCCTGTTGTCATCCTAGCCACAGCTGAGTGTCTGTGGGGAGAAGGTGGGAGTAAATCTTCATTGCATGAGACTGCCAGGTTCCATGAATCCTAGGACACCTCTATGCAACCTGCAGTAGTTGAAAAGGTCTGTTGATTCACTAGGTGGAGAAAATGGTGCTGGGACACTTTACACAATGGAAGTGCCTGACAGAGGGTGGCTCACACTTAATAGAAAGAATCACACAAAACAACTGACTCTGCACAAGCCGGTTTAAAAATATCCATGTGCCGATGTCAGCTTCCTTTTATTTTTTTCTTAGAATAGCAGTAATGACCTTGGCACAAAGCACAGCCTAGAGACAAATGACCAGCTGGGATTAATGGTCCTTGACTTAATTTCTGCCCATCAGTGCCTCCCAGCCAGTCATTAATCCTGCTGAAATGCTCTGTGCATTGATTATTATTGATTCATTCATTGATTATGTCCCGGTTCTGAAGTTAGATGCTGAAGTACCAAAGGCACCCTGGAGACTCTTCTAATAAGATGAGTTTGCTTAATTCATAGACTGTTTGAGGTGCTTTAGAGAAAAGCATCATAAAAAGAGGTAGAAAAGGCATAGAGAACTTATAGGACAATAAGATCTAGACTCCTCTGGCTGTTAGAGTTGATGGTATGTATCAAATTACTTTGAATAGGCCTGGTATGTAAAGCAGAAGCATAGAGGAATCTGACATGTATTATATGTGTCACCTCCCAAGGGGACAGTAAAATTCCAAGCAAGAAAATCCATCAGATAACCTGTGCCTAGGGCAGAGAAGGCATTTGAGGGGTTGATGTCCAACCTCTCTTATTGGAGACATCACTGTTCTCTTTGCTTTCAAAACCAATGATCCTCTTTTTTCTGCAGATTACTTGGACACATTTAGTTCCTTTTCCCCTTGCACTTGTTGCTGTCTGACCTCGTCTGTTCTGCAAGGAGCTGCATCTGAATGATTAATGTAGCACCCTTCAGGAAATCAGATTGATTGTTTTTAATACCTGCTTTATGACAGGATTTGCAAATTACAAAAGAGAGGAAAACGGTTTAAAAGATGATACGGCTTAATAACCTGCCACCATCATATTTTCCTCTTCAAGTTGCCCTCCTGGGATTCAACACAAACAATAAATTAAAGTGAATAGCAGCATCTTTGGGTGAGTTCTCTCATGTTTTTTGATGTTCCAGTATGCATCAAATGGCAAGAGTGTACATGAAAGAGAAAAGTTGTGGTTGACAGTGTTCCCAAATACACATTGCTGAAGTGCTTCCAAAGTGCTGACAACTGCCAGGCACCCCATGATGATGCAAACACTATCGGTCAAGTTGTCCTGCTTCTGAAGAATGTGGGTAGATCTTTCGTAACAAGAAAGAAATGGGGTAATATTGGCCTGGGAATTGCTTCTGTGTTCTTGATTTGCAAAGCATTTAAAAGAAGGAAGTTATTATAAATAAGTCCCCATTTTGTTCACTACTTGGCCAACAGGAGGAAGAAGTTCAATGTCATAAAGGACAGAGTTCTAGTTCCTGCCTATCTCTACTCATTCATTTATAGGTGACTTTGTGACCCTGTTTAAGTTTCAGAATTGTTTTCTGTTTCATATACCTTACCATTAAAATCTGATTACTGTTTTCTTCTTCCACAGGACACTTACATATTTTAATGGTGCAGAGTGCACTGAGGTCTTTGCATAGGAAAAGTCTCCTACTGTGTTATTGTAAATAAGCAATAAAGGATCTTGGTGAGATTAACTGTCTCCAAGCTATAAAACTGTGAACTATTTCTTCAGAAACAATCAAATTCACATAATCAGTTTCTTATAAAAATACCTTCTTGTGTGTGAGAAAAAAAAATGGACTTCAGAAAGTTGTGATCTCTGTGAGTCTGAGGTCAGTTCCATATAAAATTTTTCTTCTGAAATTATGGGTCTATAATGAAAACTGTGATGCCTTAGAGACATTGTGGGTACCCATATAAATACATCTGTAAAAGCTCATTAGGGTCATCCTCAGTCAATGGGGAGAAATAGTGGATAAACAACTGGCTGGATGGTCACACTCAAAGAGTTGCAGTCAACAGCTCATGTCCAAGTGCAGAGCAGTGATGAGTGGCATTCCTCAGGGGTCAGTGTTGGGATGTTTAACATCTTTGTTGGTCACATGGACAGTGGGATCGAGTGCATCCTCAGCAAGTTTGCTGATGACACCAAGCTGTGTGGTGCAGTTGACACGCTGGAGGGAAGGGATGTGCCATCAGAGGGACCTGGACAGGCTGAAGAGGTGGGCCCGTGTGAACCTCATGAAGTTCATCAAGGCCAAGTGCAAGGTCCTGCACATGGGTTGGTGCAATCCCAAGCACAAATACAGGCTGGGCAAAGAATGGATTGAGAGCAGCCCTGCTGATAAGGACCTGGAAGTACTAGTGGAGGGAAAATTGACTATGAGCTAGCAGTGTGCACGCATAGCCCAGAAATCCAACCTTGTCTTGGGCTGCATAGAGAAGTGTGGCCAGCAGGTCAAGGGAGGTGATTCTCCCCCTCTATTCCACTCTAGTGAGACCCTACCTGCAGTGTTGTGTCCAGCTCTGAGGCCCCCACCATAAGAAGGACGTGGACCTCTTGGAGCAAGTCCAGAGGAGGGCCACAAAGATGATCGGGGGGCTGGAGCACATCTTCTATGAGGACAGGCTGAGAGTTGGGGTTGTTCAGCCTGGAGAGGAGAAGGCTCTGGGGAGACCTTATAGCAGCCTCCCAGAACTTAAAAGGGACCTACAGGAAATGTGGGGAGGGACTATTGATCAGGGAGTGTAGTGATAGAACAAGGGGTAATGGTTTTAAACTGAAAGAGGATAGATATAGACTATGTATAATGAAGAAATTCTTCACTCTGAGGGTAGTGAGACTTGGGAATGGGTTACCCAGAGAAGCTGTGGCTGCCCCCTCCCTGGCAGTGTTCAAGGCCAGGTTGGACGGGGCTTTGAGCAACCTGGGCTAGTGGAAGGTGGCCCTGCCCACGGCAGGGGGTTGGAATTAGATGATCTTTAAGGTCCCTTCCAACCCAAACCATTCTATGATTCTATGAAATAGGAATTTTCAGGATGTGGTTTAGTGAATCTGATCTATGTATCTGCCTTAAGATGAGGTGGCACCTATGATCCACTGCTTTGTTTTCTTTTAACTCAAACAGGAGCTTGGGGTTTCTAGGTCCCTAGTGTTATTTTAAACAGACATAGTTAGGTATTCTCATGTATGCCAAATGGCACCAAGACATCCACAGTCTAATCATTAGAAGATTAATTAACATAACAGGGGTGCAAAAGAGAGACGGGGTCCATATTTTCTTATAGAGCAACATGCTATCAATTCAGTTTCTTAATCCTCTATTTTTTGTAGACAATGAGTGTCCAACTAGCCTGCTGGCCTTATACCTAGGTTTTCAATCTCATGGATGAGTTTTGTAATCACTGAGCCTTTGGTTAAAGGAACAGGAATTCCATTTTCTCCTGTATTATAGGAAAAGGATGCAGAGTGGCTGCAGAGGTTTCCTGGCAATGCTGGTCCCTGAGAGCCCCTCCCTGAAGCCCCAAGTTAAACACCTTGATTTGGAGAGCTGTGACACATACAATCATATCTTCCTGAATAACTTAAGCAACCTTCCAGCTAGATTTTGTGTATCCCACTCTAAGAGGTTTGACTTTTCCTGACCTACAACTGCCTAGGTGTCTAATGTGTCATATGAATTCCATGAGGTGGAAGACACCTAAAATTTAAGTGCCATCATGACAAGCTATGCAGAATATACAGTTTCTGTGCTTTCAGTCTTGCTTGTTTATCTCTGCATATAGCAACAAAGCCTTGCTATCTCCTTGCAGCGAATGTTTTATCTCTGTGTGTTTGGTTAGCCTCATTTCCCCAGTGGCATGGGATTGAATCCATCTGGGGAAATACCAAAAAGTCAGGAGCTGGCAGTAATAATGTAGTCTTTGTTTTAACACATGGAGACATCCATGCGCAAACACTGATGAGTTGTAATCTGTGCTTTGTGACCACCTACTTTCTTCCCTTCAGTTGAATCTACTGAACTTTGTGTGGCTGTTTTTGTTGCTTCTGGGATACTGCCTCTGATTAATAGTAATGTAACTTGGCCATGCTCTGCAATCTCCACAGGAGTCTACTCTCTCCTCTCAGATATTCAGATAGTTTGCTTTTCTCAGTATGGCTTTCCTACCATTCTCATTTTTCAAAACTGCTGGAAGGCTTTTATAGTCTGCACAGTCCTGTACAAAGATATCAGTGATACAGGCAAATGAGTGTTCCTGCTAGTGCCATCCTGAGCAGCGAGCTGCCACATCTTACACTCTACTTCTAGTGTCTGTAAATCCATAAAGCTGTGAGAATACCAAAGTGAACAAGTATAATCTTTTTTTTTTGGAAGACAGAATACATTGGCAGGTAAATCTTAATGATAATTGCTTCTAATTAGCACTTCTACCAGATGACAAATCTTTCAGTCACAGCAGAATGTCAATTGAAAATGTGCATATTCTTGTTTTGCCTTTGAAAACATCAAAGAAAAATCATATATATTGGTTTTATTCTATTGCCATAGTTGTTCATTAGAAGCAGGGGTAAGAAATGAGGGGCGAAAGGCAGGTTATGACAAAGTGACAAATGGCTTTGAGAAAATGTGGTCTACATTGAATGGAGGATTGCACTCCGTTTTGCAGTCAGTTTCCTACTTCTAACAGGTATTATTTCACCCTGTTCCATTCACACCCAAAGCTTCTTCATGAGCATTATGGAGAGGTTTAATAGTTACTGAGAGACATTGGGTTCACTGCACCAGGCTTTCCCTGACTGAGGACTGAACATATCCAGTGGGGAGTCTCCATGACTAGCAATATTGAATGAGTGTAAAGTGGGATGTAATGCAAGGGATATTTCAAAGTGAGATACCATCACTAAAATACACAAAAGACATATTTTTCTCCTTTTCTTTTTCTTACATGGAAACTAGAATGGCCTTAAAATTAATTTCTATGACAATCAGTATCCATCTGAGGTAATTCTTCACTGGGGTCAATGGGACTGAGTGGAGCTGCTGTTCTAGACGCCCATTTCACAGACAGTTGACTCAACTTACATTTCTGAGGTTTTATTGGAAAAGAAGAGTAGCTAGAATCTTTTCTTTTAAAAATTGGTGAAATTGAGAAGAATTGAAAGCATTATCCTAGAGAAGCCTGGGCTGGGCATTGCTTCCCTCCTGCCTCTGCTTCCACACGCACACTGAGAAATGTGGTAACGTGTACCCTTAATGCAGTGCAGTCTACTTCTTCCTTAAATGAGAAAAAAGGGTGCTATATACTGCCTTTTTAACAGGTGCATGATTAAATACTGACATGGGTTCATGGCAGGTATTGACAGTTTTGAAGAAATCATCTTTGAATGTGGGATAAGGACTAATGAGATTCAGAGTGCTATTTTAGTTTTTATGGGAGCAATTTCCATTTAGCTAAGGACTGTTGTGCCCCAAAAATATGGTTACTGATCTCAGGTGGCAGTGTTCATGTAGGATTTTTGCCTAACCCACTTCTATTTGTAGACTGATCATACCTATCTAAACATGGGACTTTGATCTCATCTTTACAGAATTATTCTCTACAGCACATCCTATCCATTGTCTGAGATCTTTCTGAAGCCTCATCTTAGTCTCCAAAATGTTCACAAACATTTTCCAGTTTCGTGTGACCTGTTAATTCAATGAGGACATTCTATATTTCTTTATACAAGTCATTAAAGAAAGCATTTAACAGGACCAGATGGATTCCTGCAGAACCCCATCTTTCAGTTTGACACTAAACCATTGATAATTCGTCTTCAAATGCACTTCTCCACCCTTCACTTAGTCTGTGCTGTACCCTCACTTCTTGAATTGTAAAACAGGGATGACAACATTCCTGTAACTCACAGGATTGCTCTGAGGATAAATCTAACTGTGGTTGTCAGATCTAACATGCTGTAGTGGGCTGAAAAACAGATTTTGTCCACCTTCTTATGATCCTGACTGCTAAAAGCAACCTTTCTCATCATGCACAATGAAGTGTAACATGTAGACATGTTAATTCAGATCCCTTATCTAGACCTGGAAATGTTAATTGTGGAATTCCAACATTATTGGCGTTTCCTGGAATATGTCCAGACAGAGTTGGTTTTCTTTGTCAGGGGGAACAAGTTCCCTTTTAACAGCCTAGGAAGTGGAGTTACAGAATCACAGAATCATCTAGGTTGGAAAAGATCTTGAAGATCATCCAGTCCAACCATTAACCTCACACTGACAGTTCCCAACTACACCAGATCCCTCAGCACTATGTCGACCCGACTCTTAAACCCCTCCAGGGATGGGGACTCCACCACCTCCCTGGGCAGCCCATTCCAACCCCCAACAACCCCTTCTGGAAAGAAATGCTTCCTAATATCTAGTCTAAACCTTCCCTGGTGCAACTTGAGGCCATTCCCTCTTGTCCTGTTGCTTACTACTAGGTTAAGGAGGCTCATGCCCAGCTCTCTGCACCCTCCTTTCAGGGAGCTGTAGAGGGCGATGAGGTCTCCCCTCAGCCTCCTCTTCTCCAGACTAAACCCCCCCAGGTCCCTCAGCCGCTCCTCCTACGCACCAGCTCCGTTGCCCTTCTCTGGACACGCTCGAGTCATTCAATGGCGTTTTTGGGGTGAGGGGCCCAAAACTGAACACAGGAATCGAGGGGCGGCCTCACCAGTGCCGAGTACAGGGCTCAGATCCCTTCCCTGTCCCTGCTGGCCACGCTATTGCTGACACAAGCCAGGATGCCATTGGCCTTCTTGGCCCCCTGGGCACACTGCTGGCTCCTGTTCAGCCGGCTGTCAATCACCCCCTCAGGTCCCTCTCTGACTGGCAGCTCTCCAGCCACTCCTCCCCAAGCCTGTAGCGCTGCTGGGGGTTGTTGTGGCCCAAGGGCAGCCCCCGGCATTTGCCCTTAGTGAAACTCCTCCAGTTGGCCTCAGCTGATTCATCATATTCTCTCATGCCAAAACAGAAGGAACGACAAACGAAACAAGAAGAAGTAGATAAAGGAATGACCAAGGACAACACAGAATAAGTCAACTTTCCCTCCTACACTCTTCCCCAGATATCCAAAATGCTAAGTGCATATCTCCTGTTGGCTTACATGGGCACTGAGTAATTCAGATCTGAGAATGTATCCAGTTCTGTCTAAGTCTTTTTATCCTGACCACAATCTAGCCTTTGTTTTGGCACTGAAGAATTAAATAATTGACTGTAGTAGATTATGCATTCCAGTTTATACCATGGCCAAATTATGACATAGTAAAACCCTCAACAGTAAGGGCTATTGTTTAACTACAGAACATAAGAGTGTGAGGGCCTCAGAGAAGAAAAATAGAGTTCTTGTTTCAAGACAGAAGAGCATCCCAATTAGAAATTGTCCATAGATCAATTTATAGCCCCCCCAGGGCACTCCACCCATAAATGTCATTATTTATCTTGAGCACTCCTACTGTTACATGTCTGCTAAAAAGTTATACACACAAAGGTTGATTGCCAACTCATTCTAGATGTGTCAGGCTTCCCATTTGTCATCATCCAACATTCAGGGACCACACAGACTTTGCAGTATTCACAGAGAAGGAGCTTGCCTTCTTTTGCTCAAAGCTCAGATTTATCTCTTTTTTTGGTCCTATTTTTGTTCCAAACTACAACTCTGGTGAATGAAAATGGACAGGTATCTCCAGAGGGCAACTGAAATCTTCAGACTCCTGAATTGTCTTTAGGAAATGTCACCTTCATTCCATTGTCTAGAGAAGGAACACAGCGTAGCTCCATGTTTAATTTAGATTCCTTTGTTGAATTTTTTCAGTCTGGGTGAATGTGAGGCTATCCATAAGTGCCCTTCTATGATAGTCAACAAACTTAAAAGCAGCCAGAAATCTCAGATGATGTGTCCTATGTATCCTAAAGTGGTGCCAGGCCATTCCATCCATCAAAATAATTTTTCTTATCAATATTTATTCTTTCTGTCTCTAAATCCAGCCGGCGGGAGAGGGAAAGTCCATTAGAGCACTTTACATTCTAAACATTTAAATTCTACTGCTTTACTAGACTGAAACATTTTTGATTGTGCTAAGGATGTCAGTAAAATAATTACATGATTTAAAAATAATGGGATTTGATAAATTTGTATTTGTGAAATTATCTTTACCGCCAGCGTCTCCTGATCACATATTAAGGGATTATCAGAGGTTGTTTTAGGATCATTTTTAATTATTGAAAATGGAAATTTGCCATTGTTACAAGTTTTTCTTGTTATTTGCATTTCACTCACTATAATTATCCAGACTGGGATTAGACAATACCTTAAAAAAACATATACCCGCCTTCCCAGTCTAATTATCACAATCCCACCAGCTGCAGCAGTTATTAAACCTAAGGGGCTGCACAGGTGGAGCACCAGCTGAGCCTACTACAACATACATCCTCACTCCCGAAGCTGTCATCCACTGGGACCACACGCAATAAAAGCCACATCACCATATTGTCCATACGTCACTATTGCGAATATCTGGAAGGTAAAGTTAACCATGTGGTTCTGCTTCCTTTTCCATCTCAGTTTCATTTTCTGGTTCTCCTGATTTTTGCTAGCACAAGTGTCTATGTTGCTAATTCTCCATATGTGAACAGTTGCTTTTCTGTGAAATAGATTTCTTCAGTGTAAATATTTGAAATAAGAACCTTTCCTTCCATATATTTATATCAGGTTTTTAATTTAAAAATCAACTGACAGATCTCTTTACATTTATAATTTCCTAGTGTTTTTTCCTAGCAACAGCAAAACAGTAGCTTAGCATACTTGTTCTTTTTGCCTAATGATAGGTCATAGTTTTTGCTTCTTGCTTAACTGCATTTTGTTAATTGCTTTTCTGGTTCTTTTAATCTTGAAACTATCTTATGTCTCCTCTTTTTTTTTTTTTTTTCTTTGCCTATTTTATTCTTTCAATGTCTTTGCTCTTTATTTATTTTCAGCTACTACAGCTTTGTTCACTTTCTTTTTTACACTGTGTCTGGTTTTGCTCTCATTGCTGGAGTGAAATCAAAGAATATTCTGTCATAGTTTTGAAATCTTTCATTTTCCTTTGGAAAATATATGAGTTAAAGTCAGTGGAACTTACTAAAAAAGAAAACAATGCAAAGTTTTATGACTATGAGAAGCAAAGAGATTTCAGCAGTTACATTCAACTCGAGGCAGTCTTGCTAGATACAGACAGCTTATTCCAAAGTTTAATTTCATTTTATGATTTCTTCCTTGCATACTTAATGTTGCCTGAAAGTACACAGGGTTTTTTTTTTTTTTCTTGGGAAGATGCAATCACCAGAGGTTGCCAATATTTCAAAATACCTTAAAGAGTGACAGGATTAGGAGAGCATTAATCATCTCAGTTTGGATTGAGCCTTTATTTCTGCTTATGTGCTACACACAGGTTTTTGCTTTTCCTAGTGCTTTGCTAAGAATAGATAACTTCAGACTCCTGATAAATATTGCTGCTTTCTGAAACCTCTAGGTATTCTCTCATTCTCACTTGCATTTTAGACGTCTCTCTCTTAGATTACCTCTGAAATCCTGACACAACTGCATTGTCTGATGCAGCTGCAACTCAGCTGAGTTTTCCGGTGGGCTGACAGAGAATCAGGCTGCTGTTCATGAACAGATGTGTCAAGCTGTTCAAAGACAGCATCTCTGTCAATGTAAATTCCTCTTTAGGCCCTGACTGTAGTGCTCATTACCATAGTACCTGCACCTCCAAAATATTAATAAAGTAGACACTGCTCCAAGACACAGAAAAATCACCACTTCAGCTTTCATGATGCAGGAAATGGAGCTACATTAAGCTAGAATCAGTGGGAGCCTGAAAATAGTAGCCTGAGGTTTTTCCCAGATTAAAGACTGAAGGAAGTAACCAGTGCAGCTCTGTTAAATTCCTGCTCTGAAATTTGCCCTGGAGGAAACTTCCACTATTTACTGATTAAGCATAGAGCCTAAGAGACAGTGTAAGTATAACAGTGTCATGCTGGTATCCTGAACACAGCAGGAGTCAGCTGAGAGAGACAATTTTTCTTGTTTTAGAAACCAGTCTACTTTCCCAGTTACCTTGATGCCCAGGAGCAGCTCAGTCTCTCACCTCGCTCTCCCCTGCCCCAGGAGAGCATCTTCACTCCGTGTTACACTATCTGCTAATTTTGCGATAGTTCTTTCCTCCCTCTCCCATGTGCTCAGACAGCCAAAGCCAGCGGGTGCCAAGGTCAGCCCCTTGGGGTACCTCTGGCACCCTCATCTTGGATTTTGCTGTTCAGAGCAGCTCACAAGTGCCGTGGGCTGGCACTCCCAAGCTCTCGTTCATCGATGCAGTCACTGTATTTACTCTTCTGATTTAGCCCAAACAAAATGTGTCATTTACACCACTTGACTTTAACCAGGCCTGCAGCTGATCCGTGCTGAAAAAGGCAGTCTTTAAAATATTCCTGCATAACACTATAGGCAAGATGTTACTTGTGTGAATGTTAATGAAATTTAAATGTCATGAATACAAGATCTCAATTAGAAATTGCTAAAGATTCAGAACAGTCCAGATCCTCAAAGGCATTTGAGTACATAATTCCTTGAAACCAATAGCACCTATGCAGGGACAGACACCATCTATGTCATTGTGGGATGCTGGAATGAATGGAGACCAGGCAACTTGCTGTCAGGCCTAAGAGGAAGCTTATGTTGCTATTGACACAAATGTCTTCCAGTTTTCTCAACAATTATCTTTCAGTCAATTGCTCAGGATTGTGAGTCTGAGCAGTCCCAGTGAGTTTCTAACCCTCACAAAAACCAAAAACAAATCTTGAAAATAATATCAGGCTACTTGGAATATAGGATACAGGCCCACAAGAAAGGGAAAACCTCTTTCCCATCTCATGAGTATTCCTGTCTTTAGTGAAATAACACTCACTGACAACCACTTGTTCTTGCAGTTCTTCCTTTTTTGGGTCTTTGCCATCTGGGATGTCTAACTCTTCCTTTTCTAGGAGAAGACATTAACATCTGCTGACATTGACCTTGACCTTCTTTACATTGTAATGTTCTTGAAGCATTGCAACTGCTAGTACTTTATACACCAAATCCCAGCAGATGTACACTTAGGTTTCTTCTCTTGGAAACTCATATTTTATGACTAGTCAAGTCCTTAGGCTTCGCTGTCTAGGAGAATAAAAATAAATTATGTTTATGTCACCAAACTACAGTCCTGATGTTTCCTAGGCTGTTCTGTGACTCCCTCATGCATTGTATTTCAGAGTTGGGTGTAATATGAAATGAAAAATAGGTATATGAGAGTTTTCTTATTTTAAATGCATACTAGAGGTGACTGTTCTCGCTGTGCTTCTTCGCACCTTTTCCAGGATGCCGTATCAGAGTAAGCAGCCGCAGTAGGCAAAATCTGTTTATTTTTAATTTACTTTTTATTGTACCAGGCTGAAACACTTGGCACTCCATAAAGTTTAAGACAACAACATCAAGTACATCATTGCTCAGCAAACATAAATTAAACAAGCTTATAAATCTCCAGGTCTTATTCCACAGTCAGCTGAGATCAGCTCACAAATTGTTGGGCTAACTGCTTTATCTCTCCATGTCTTTGCTTATTCTTCCTTTCTTTCTCTGCCTTATCTTCAGATCTAGACTTTGAAGCAGGAAGTTCCTCTTCTTGTCATTTGTACAGTTCCGAGGGTAATTCAATCCTGATCTCTTCCTTGCAACTTCCACCACAGAAGGCAACAGAAATCATGAATGGTGTTTCACTAATCCATAATGCCATAGCTGGCATCTATCTCACCTGCATTAAGACATCTCCACTGTAGATATGTCCATCTGAGCTGGTCAGCCTTGGCTGCCTTTATACTCAATATGGAGAAGCAAGTACTTTGGGGATATTAATTCCTTTGGCTTGTTTTGGCTATCAGCTTTAAGATAAAAGGAATTGTATCTTAAATTATCTGTACAATAGTAGCCAGATCTTCCCTGGGCAGTTCAGATTAACCAACTCAGGCAGAAGTGACTGGTTTTTGCTAAGAGAAATTATGCCATTTACAGCTTAGCAATAATCTTCTGTTTAGAGGATCTCCATCCATTTGGGTAAGTCAGTTTTCTGCCTGATTTGCACCTCAGGAGAAAACCAGAAGTTCAGCCAAAATGTTACTTAATTATTACAAGCCCTCCAGGAAATCTCACAGACAGGTATGAAATCAATTCAACTTGACTTTGTTATTTTGAAGGACAATGGGGGCAAAATAAGATGAACTTGAGGATGACAGCATCTGATGTTTTTATTTCTCTGCATTAACACTACAAATAGAAGGAGGAGTTACAAAAGAAGACCTCATGTGAAAGGTGAGATAGATTCAGTGCACAGTGAGGGCACTGTCACCACAATAAATCCTTCAGAAATTGTGATTCTTGCATGGTCACAAAAGTCATGAAGGATGGCAGGAGGTGCCTCACGGTGGTTCCAGCTGTCTGGGACCTGACCAAAGGTACAGAAACCATTTCTTTTTTTGAGACTTCTTTTTATTTTGAATGTGAAAGAGATTAGAGACATGGAAGCTTTGCATCTAACAGAGCCTATCCAAGCATGGCTCTTCACCTTGCACTAACTGGTGTCACTCTTTCTAAACAATGAAAATATTTTGCATTAATCTCTAAGTTAGTGCCTTTTTTTTTCAAGTGGATATGTTTTCAGGTTAGAGGAAAGGGCAGAGGATGCCAGCTGAATAAAAAACCATTCCAAGTACTGGCACTTTTCATAGTATCATGTCTATATTCCACAAAGGTAAGCAACAGTATGATGGGTGTAAAATTTGGATTAAACCCATATTTTGTCAAATCCTGTATGAAATTTCATTATTTTAAAGATAATTTTACTTTTTTAAGCACGTGACTCAGAATTTTTGCGGTTTGAGGATATAATAATGTACAATGAATGAATCTGAAATGCGCTAAGACTTGGTGTTACAACTACTTATTTGTGCAAAACTACCAACGGAGAAACCATTTGCTGATGATCAGTGCAGTGTACTTACTGCACCACAGAAGGTGACTCTCCATCTAATTTCATTTTAGCCCGAGTTTAAATTTCACTTCAATGTTTATTTGTAAACATCAAGATGATATGGACCAGATCTTTCAGATGATACTGTTCTTGAAACAATAACTATGTGTGATTACAGGATTGAATTATCTTCAACTGCATCATCATCTAACTTTACTGAAATGTATGAATATATCTCCTTTAATAATAGCTTGCATCAGTCATTTCCAGGCATTGTATTTTTATTTCTGAGATTTTTATTTTTTTTTTCCGTCTTAAAGAATCAAGATGAGAAAGAAATACTTCTCTAAGCAGCAGTTATCTTCAACTGATATCTCTTAGTTCACAGGACCAGGGCATACACTCTGCTTCCTTTAACAAGAAATATCTCCTGCTCTAAACTGACAGCTTACATGCAGTCTACACACACATGAATAGTGTCAAACATTTTATCAAGTGCAGGAAATATCCATGACACATACAGTCATGGCAATATGCATGACCTTACAATAGGGAAAGGTGATTTTTCTTAAAATACAAACTGAAAGAAAAAAAAAAGTTTTCACTGATTCATGTTCTCAGTCTCACACTCATGAGCAGCAACATGTTTGTGGTGACCTGACATCTGCACAGTAGCCATACATCACAATGCTTGTGTCAAAATATTAGATCCAGGAACAATTGCAATGACGTGGAGGACAAGTAACACTAACTGACAAACCATTCTTGCATCTTCTGAGTTTCTCTCAGGATGTGTAGGTTTTTGATATGCATTTTTGTTCTCCTTTGGGTCTGGCAGTGATCAGTGTCTCCATTCTGTTCCACTTCTGTGAATTACCAGGTCACCACCATTCTTCATCTCCAGGTCTGAGTGTCTTGTGAAGCTGGAGGTAGATGTGCTGGGGTCTAGATGACCTGCTAATCTGTGTGCCCTTAACACAGTCCATTCTGAGAGCCCTGTCCCTGCTGTATGCTCCTGCTCCTGCCTCTGCACTCAGCCATCCCCACACATTCTCCATTCACACCAAGCTTAGTCTTCCTATTACAATTCTGTACACCCTGACTAACATAGATCTGTGATTAAATTGTAATGTCAAGTTACACTGGCTGTTAAAGAATCATGCTTTGCTTCTTGATAATCTTTCAGCTCTCCTGGTGCACTACATTTCAATCTAATACAACATGCAACCCAAGACAAAATTTGATTATGCGTTTTCTACGTGTCTAAAACCACTGAGAGTTTGCTTTGATTTTCCAGGTAAGGTAGATTTTAATTATCTTTAGCTATCAAGAATTAAATTTGTACTTAGTTTTTTCCAACTGGACATGGTCGCTACAATAAATCATATATTAGATTAGCTGCCCCATCCTAAAATAAATCTTTCAGGTAGAAGAAATCATCCTCTCATGAAAAGTATGTTTCCTTGTCACTGACAATAAGTTAGAATTGGGTTGCTCCAGTCAGTTGACTTGTGATTGGTTCAAGCTGCATAAGAGGAATCCCACTTCTAACAGAAACACAACTGGAAATGCTTCTAGATGTTCAGAGAACTATAAAGACCCAGAGCATATTCTGACCACCTAGCACTCACCAGAAGGCCATGGCTGGACTGAGAAGGTACAGAAAATCAATGGAATTCAGGCATGTAAGGCTATAAATAATCTGTTTAATAAATTTGAATAGTTTGAGTCTTAGAATGCTTGAAATGACTGATCTACAAAATAAGATCCTTCCTGCCTTGTTTCTGCTGTTCTAGCACTAGAGAAGAGAGACAACCCACTCCCCCAAACACTGTGGACCTCCAAGGCGTGGAAAAACTCATCCAGAACCTACACCTGCCTTTCAAGAGAAAAAAAACACTATTCCAGTTCCTAAGACTTTAGGAAGATAAAGGTCTGGATCTGAGTTTTGATCAAAATGAAATTCACCTGACAGTTTCAGGTTTTGGAGGAAACACAGGAAGTTGATTAACTAACCTATAATGAAATCCTGCTATTCTTTGGAGATGAGGGGAACAAGCCACTACTTTTTTTTTTTTTTCTTTTCCCCTTTTATCTTTCCTCGGGTGCCCAGACACTTTCTGTTCAAGCTATGTACTGTAATGGCTTATAGTATGCTCAGCATTGTCTAAGCACAGAAGGGAACATCAGGAATGCCATTGTTGGAATAATCTCACTCTCTTACTACTTTTAATCTAACAGTATTACCAACTCTTGGAAATCAAAAATGAATGTTGTGTTGGATACACAGTGTATGAAGTGCTGTTGCCAATACATGGTTAGGGATAGATGTCCCACAGGAAAAATAGACTACAGATTGAGATATTTTCTTACAGAAGAACTGATATTTTATGTTTCCTGATGTGGTGGAAATGAATCTCTTGTAAAGCTGTCATTGCATTGTCCTTATGAATGGCAACAAGTAGTTTACATTTATGGAAAAAAAGACTCAACTTCTCATTTGTAACTGCAAGGCAACACAAACACCATGGAAAAGCAGTCTCTGAAACAAAGGCAAATAACTTTTGCAGTGGTGACCACTGACTTGAAAGCCTTATGGAACAGCTGCTTCTGAATATCCTTTTAAGTCCATTGAGCCTTGATCCAGCTGTTAAAAATAACAATGTTTTTCATTCTCCATAGTAATCGGATATAGCAGGGCAGTGCTGGAGGACCAGTTGCATAAAAAAGCTTTAGTTATATAACTAAAACCAGGAAACTATAGGCCTGTCAGTCTGATCTCGGTGCCAGGGAAGGTCATGGAGCAGGTCATCTTGGGTGCCATTAAAAATCATATAATGGAAAACCCGGGTATCAGGCCTAGACACATGGGTTTATGAAAGGCAGGTCCTGCTTGACAAACCTGGTCTCCTTCTACAACAAGATGACCCGATTGTTGGACGAGGGAAAAGCTGTTGAGATTATCCTCCTGGATTTCTGAAAAGCATTCAACACGGTTCCCCATAGGATTCTCACAGAAAAACTGTCTGCCCATGGCCTGGATGAGCGAACAGTCTGCTGGGTCAAGCACTGCCTGGATGGATGGTCCCAGAGAGTGGTGGTCAGTGGAGCTAAGTCCAGCTGGAGGCCGGTCACAAGTGGTGTTCCTCAGGGCTCGGTGCTGGGACCATTTCTGTTCAACATCTTTATTGATGATCTTGATAAGGACATGGAGTGTATTTCAGTAAATTAGTAGATGACACCAAGTTAAGCGGGAGTGTCGATCTGCATGAGGATAGGGAGGCACTACAGAGAGACTTGAATAGATTGGATCAGTGGGCCAATGTCAGCAGGATGAGCTTCAACAAGGCCAAGTGCCAGGTCCTGCACTTGGGCCACAACAACCCCCAGCATGGCTACAGGCCTGGGGAGGTGTGGCTGGAGCTGTCTGGAAGAGAAGGATCCGGGGGTTCTAACTGACAAGCAGCTGCACATGAGCCAGCAGTGTGCCCGGGTGGCCACGAAAGCCAGCGGCATCCTGGCTTGGATTAGAAATAGTGTGACCAGCAGAAGTAAGGAGGTGACGGTCCCCCTGTGCTCTGCACTGGTGAGGCCACACCTGGAGTGTTGTGTCCAGTTTTGGGCACCTCAATACGAGAGAGATATCGAGGTGCTGGAGCGAGTGCAGAGGAGGGCAACAAAGCTGTTGAAGGGCCTGGAGAACAAATCCTATGAGGAGAGACTGAGGGAGCTGGGACTGATCAGTTTGAGGAGGAGAAGGCTGAGGGGAGACCTCATCACTCTCTACAGCTACCTGGAAGGACATGGTAGAGAGGTTGGTGCTGGTCTCTTCTCACGGGTGATTAGTGACAGAACAAGAGGGAATGGCTTTAAACTGCAACAGGGGAGGTTTAGACTGGACATTAGGAAAAAAATTTTCACAGAAAGAGTGGTCAGAGAGTGAAATAGGCTGCCCAGGGAGGTGGTGGAGTCACCATCCCTGGATGTGTTTAAGGATTGTTTGGATGAGATGTTGGGGGATGTGGTGTAGGGGAGAACTTTGTAGAGTAGAGTTGATGATTGGACTCGATGATCCAAAGGGTCTTTTCCAATGTGAATAATTCTATGATTCTAAAATGGACCATAGCTCCCAAGTCACAGAGATGCCAGGTGAGTCTGTGTGGCAGCCTCCGACCACCCCATTACAACTCAGTGTGCTACAGCAGCATTTGCTGAAGGACTGACGCTGATGCACCTATGCAAACAGCTGCAGAGCATTCTGCCATGCCCAGATTTGGTTTCCTCTCTGCCCTTCTGTGTAGGAGGGTCATGGAAAGAAGCTGCATGTCTGTACCTCATAAGCTTACTCCTCTGGTGGCACTGGGTTTGTAAAGATATTCTGGACTTTGCACTGGGGCACCCAAGTCACTGCTTCACTCTCTGTGCTGCAGTGTCCATTGGGGAAGCAGGGTACATTGCTGGGGCAGTTGCATCTCCTGATGTCATGGATGCATTCGCAGTGGTCACCTCTCAGACCCCCTGGGTTGTTGTCTGGACCTCTGTAGCTGCATGCCAACAACCACTCTGAGATGATGCTACACTTTCCTTTCTCCTGCTTCCCCAGGAGCCAAATTGGCACCCACCTGGGATACATTCCTGAGGTCACATTTTGAGATCAAGAGATCAGAAGTTCCCCAGCAGCAAAGCACTTAAGCGCAAGCACAAGCTGAAATATTCAAGCAGTCCCTCTGGAAGTCAGTAGGACATTTCACACTGTTAAGTGCTTCTCTGGATTGGTCTCAGACTGAGTTTGAACTTTGCTGTTTTACTTACCATAAGATTAACTAAGGATGAATGAAAGAGGTAACAGATAAAACTTTCCTTTTAAAGAAGCTGAAAATGAAGACAAATATTTCCCTGAGGATTTACCAGCAGTAAGGTTGGAGAAACTGGCATGGAAAAATGAGACCTATTTCCACAGAGGTCTGCTACCTATTTTTAGCAGCAAACTTTCAGCTGATATTTCTTTGTATGCTTAGAACTGCACTACATGTTGCAGTTGGGGTTTGCAGGATGTGAAAATCCAGAGGCGCCTGGTAAAGTAATAATTGTCTTAATTAAGATAAATTAATTCAGCTGATCTTAACTCAATGTACATAGGCAAGATGGGGTTTGTTCTATTATTATCTCATGCCAGGAAAACTCCAGAGTTGAGAGAGACGAGACTTATCCAGTAAAACACCTGATAAATGCATTATACCTCAGGGCATTTTTTGGTCTTTGAAGTCACATCAACCCGGGTTTGCACAAAACACAGTAGAGATTGACAGGGGTAGGCACTCAGAAAACATTTCTCCCTCCTCACAACAACTCTCCTTGTCCAGTGCTGACTGTGACTGAAGCCAGACTGCTGCTATGAGAGTGGAAATTGCTTCGATGAGGGCCCTTTGGGCAGATGCAGTGTGTGTAGAGAACATTCAGGCATTTTGGGTACTTACCCATGCACCACAAGAATGCTGAAGAGTTTCCAGTTTGCAAAGTACATACCAGGTCCAGACCTCTGAACATCTTGAAGAATGATTTTAAGGAAAAGAAGTTCATTTTCAAAGACTTCATATTAAGCCAAGCAGAAATCCTGAGGTTAATATATTTGTGTGGGGATTTGACTTTGGCTAAAGGCCAGGTACCCACCAAGTCGCTCTATCACTTCCTCCCCTTTTTCCCTTGTTTTCTCAACAGGGCAAAGAGGGGAAAGAAAATAAGATAGACCAACCCTTGTGGGTAAAATAAAAGCAGTTTTAATATAAGCAAAGCAAAGCAAAGGTCTGTGAGTGGAAGCAAAAATAAAAGAAAGCAGGTTTACTTCCCATTAACAGGCGATGTCGGGCCTTCTCAGGAAGCAGGGCTCTAATACACCTAGGGGTTGCCTCGGAGGACCAAGGGTGACCCCACCCCCTTCCTCCTTTCTCCCAGCTTTACACTGAGCAGATGTCATATGGTATGGAATATCCCTTTGGTCGGTTTGGGTCAGCTGTCCTGGCTGTGTCCCCTCCCAAGATCTTGCCCACCCATCCCACTGGGGAGGAAAAATGTTGGAAAGAGCCTTGGTGCTGTGTAAGCACCACTCAGCCGTAGCCACAACACCAGTGTGCTACCAACACCCTGCCAGCTCCCAACATAAAACACAGCACCATGAGGGCTGCTGTACGGGAAAACAAATTCCAGCTCAGCCAGACCCAGTACAATTTGTTTTCCTCAAAGGCGTCCTGTCTCTGATCTTATGTGGTACCCACCCATGGGCAGAGCCTGGAGGAGGATTGCCAAAATCTGTGTTGCTGAACATGTAGTAGATAGAAAGGCCGTGCTTGAAGGAATGGTCAGTCTGAAGCATGTACCTTCAGATGGGTAAGATTGCTACTTGTCTTCGGAACACTTTGGAAGAAAGAACCATTGGAAGCTACTCAGCTCCAGGAAATATCCAAGTGAAGGTAAGAAGAGCATCCTAAAACTTGCTGAAAATGCATGGTAAGTCTCACCAGTACATAGATGCAGCTGGTAAGTTCACCAGACATTTTCCTTCTCTTTTCAGCTGTACATGAGGTGCTGGGCTCTGCCTGATGCTATGGCTTCAGTGAGACCTCTGAGAAAGCAAACCCACCTCAAATAAAACCTCACAGGTTTTGATCTGCCAAAATCATGAGAACTTAAATTGGCATATTTCACACAGCCCTGATATTTCCCTTCCTCCTTCCCGCAGTTTTCTATCATCTAGGGTACCATTTGCTCAATCTATTACAATGCACTCTTGATTTCAGTCTCCCACTTTGCGACCTTAGTGCATTTTCTTCCCGCAAAGGATCACAATATAAATCACTAGGTCAGGGAATAATGAGTCTAGTATTTTTAAAAAGCCTCCCACACACAGGCAGGATTTCGACTGATGATTCAGCAGGTGATGGGCTGTAATAAGGGGACATTTTTTTCCTTTAATTGCTGTTGAAAAAGGAAAAAGGAGTAAGAGAAATACTTAGTTTTCTGAGACAAGGATCTTAACTTCACTGGGCTTTGGTTCACTAGAATCACCTAATAGGCTTGAGCATAAAGAGCTGGACAAAGCTAAAAGGATAAACAAACTAGTGAAAGACTCCAGCATGACTTTCTCTTTCAAATCTGAAAAATGGATTAAATATGATTCTACCATTATGTAAAGAGACAGTGAGAAAAGGCTGACCTAGTGGTCTATGAACTGGACGGGGTGCAGGATTTCCCGGAATCTAACCCTGTCTCTGCCAGACCTGTTTGCCCCTGACTGCAGGGGTAAATGTTCAAAGAATCGCAAACACAAAGTCCAGAAAGGACCATACGACTCACCTCACTGAACTGTTGCAAAAACTATCAGGCATTTTTGCCCAGTAATTTCTGCACTGAGTTAGCTAGTTCTCTGAGCAAAGTGAGGGTCACCAAGGACACACTTGTGTCAAGCATGGCTGACAGGAGCTGTGTGTGGATCATGTTTTCTTTTTTAAATTATTGGTTAAAGATGCTGACATAAGCTCTGTGGAAGGCAGTAGAAGTTTTCTCAGAAGCAATATGCAGACAAGATTTCTGCCAGCAGCACCTGGTGTCTGCATGAGAAGTGAACTCCCAGTTCCTACCCAGCAAGCAGTGGGAACAGAACCATCTCCTCTTAACGATCTCATTCCTAAGCATAGCAGCTGCCAAGTCCATCCCTGGCCCAACCCAACTGCGTCACCCAGAGCCTGCACACATGTCATCTCTGGCTGTTGAACCTACAGCAACCCCACAAGATGTCAAGATTTGGCAAAGAATTTACAGTTCTTGCAGGTAGATTTTGTAATAACTAATTCTTTCACTGTACAGAGGAGGAAAATCAAAGAGTCAACCTGGTGATTTATGATTTCTTATAACGAAACCTTTTTTTTAGGTCTTCCTATTCCTTTAAATAAAAGTTAATAGACATCACGCTGCCAAAAGGGCAGAAAAACTCATTGGGTAACAGGTGGGATGACCTTGAAATTGAATGTGGCAGAAGTGAAAATGTTTTGACTGACAAAAAGTAACATTTTAAAACACCCTATGCACAGATGTTAAAACATCTGAAGGAACTGAGTGACCATTTCAGTGGAAATTATGCTAAATTGTGGTAATCTACAGCATCTTAATGTAACATGCTGTTTACAGTATGTAAATCCAAGGAATTCCCCTTCTTCGTCAAATATGTATCAGATATACTCAAACCCCCCCTGTTCACCTATCACTTTACAGAAGTTTCTTTATTCCTTGAAACAAACAAAAACCCCTCCAAACCTAAACCACACAACCTCCTTCACAGAAAAGTTCAACCAGCCATTGAGAAATTAAAGCTCAAGAACAAAGAATGTATTTTTACTATTTGTTTCTACCCTGACCGTGTGTTTTCTCCTCATATTTTATACTCCCTCCTACCTGAAGCTTTCTTATCTGAAGCTCATTCTCTCTTCAGTTTGACCTGAGGTCAAATGTATCATTTATTTCCATGATACCCTTCAGCATTTTGCATTTCCCTGTGAAGTCCTCAGCCAGCTTGCTCTTTACTTAAGATTAAAGAAGGTTGTTTTTCATGCTGTTTTGAGTAACAAGAGTGTAAATCTGCAAATGCCTCTAGTACATTCTCATGCCAGTCTTGCCATCTGCACCCTTTCCTCTTCATTTCCAGGAGAAGAAACCGCCTTCAGAGTTTCTGTGGTATTGGCCTTTTGTACACCAAGGAAGGTGAGCACTTTTGCAGAATTTACAGGCTGTGATGACTTCCCAGTGATCTTGAGAGAGTTACTAATACACTCAGAGACAACAAGTAAGATGACAGATAACATACTCGAAATACCTGAATCCCCGTCCGGCAATTCCTGATCTGCAGAGACTCAATTCAGAAGTAAACTCACAGTCAACCACTTTACAACTCCCAAGCTGAGCAGAAGGGGAAATCTGATATGAATCTTGTGTCAGATGCTATCTCCAGGTCAGTATCTTCTCCACTTACAATGGATATAGAATGCCACAACTCAGGGATTCAGGCTGTTGTAAAAAGTGTACATGGCTTTCAGGATGAAAGGGAGATGTTTCTAGGATACTGCCTTAGAGAATCATAAAAATACAGAATCATAGAATCATAGAATGGTTTGGGTTGGAAGGAACCTTAAAGATCATCTAGTTTCAACCCCCCTGCCACGTGCATGGACTCCTTCCACTAGCCCAGGTTGCTCAAAGCCCCGGCCAACCTCGCCTTGAACAATTCCAGGGAGGGAACATACACAACATCTCTGGGCAATCTGTTCCACAAATTCTCTGGTGAACCTGTTCCACCCTCACAGTAAATAATTTCTTCCTTAAATCTAATCTAAATCTACCTTCTTTCAGTTTAAAACCATTACCCCTTGTATTATCACTACCCTCCCTGAGAGTGTCCCTTCCCATCTCTCCTGTAGGCCCCCTTTAAGTACTCGAAGGCTGCTATAAGGTCTCCTCGGAGCCTTTTCTAGGCTGAACAACCCCCCAATTCTCTCAGCCTGCCCTCACAGGAGAGGTGTTCCAGCTCCCTGATCATCTTTGTGGCCCTTCTCTGGACCTGCTTGAGTAGGTCCATGACCTTCTTATGTTGGGGGCCCCAGAGCTGGACACAGCACTGCAGCTGGGGTCTCACGAGAGTGGAGTAGAAGAGAAGAATCACTTCTCTTGACCTGCTGGCCACACTTCTCTTGATGCAGCCCAGGATAGGGTTGGCCTCCTGGATTGTGAGAGCACATTGCTGGATCATGTTGAGCTTCTCATCAACTAACGCCCCCAAGTCCTTCTCAGGGCTGCCCTCAATCCACTTGTTGTCCAGCCTGTGTTTGTGCTTGGGATTGCCCCAACCTGTGTGCAGGACCTTGCACTTGCCCTTGTTGAACTTCATCAGGCTTGCACAGGCCACCTCTCCCGCCTGTCCGGGTCCATCAGGATGTCACATCCCTTCCCTCCAGAGTGTTGACCACATCACACAGCTTGGTGTTGTCGGCAAACCTGCTGAGGGTGCGCTCAATCCCACACTGTCCATGTTGCCAAGAAAGGTGTTAAACAGTACCAGTCCCAACACCGACTCCTGAGAAACATCAGTGGTCACTGCTCTCCATTTTGACATTGAGCTGTTGACCAGAACTCTTTGAGTGCAACCATCCAGCCATTTCCTTAAGCACTGAGTGGTCTATCCACCAAATCCATGCCTCTCCAATTTAGAGACAATGATGTAATTCAGGATAGCGTCAAGTGCTTTGCACAATCTAGGTCAATGACATCAGTTGCTCTTCCCTTGTCCACCAGAACTGTAACCCTGTCTTAAAAGGACATCAGATTTGTCAGGCGTGATTTGTCCTTAGTTAAGTCATGCTGACTGTCACCAGTGACGTCCTTATTTTCCATATGCCCTAGCATAGTCTCCAGGAGGATCTTCTCCATGATCTTGACAGGCATGTGCCAGGTGAGACTGACTGGCCTGTAGTTCCCTGGGTCTTTCTTTTTTCCCTTTTTAAAAATGGGGGTTATGTTTCCCCTTTTCCAGTCAGCAGGAATGTCACCTGACTGCTATGACTTCTCAAATATGATGTATAGTGGCTTAGCCACTTCATCCACCAGTTCCCTCAGGACTCATGCATACATTTCATCAGGTCCCATGGCCTTGTGCACCTTCAGCTTCCTTAGATGGTCTTGAATCTAATCTTCTCCTACAGTGGGTGATACTGGCCTTATATACTAATGCCCATTAATAGAAATAATTTTTTCAAGTAAATATTGAACCCAGCTAGCTACAATGATGATATTGGGAGCTCAAATGGATGTGCATGAGGAAAATATTCTGGAGAGGATTTCTGAGGTGTGCAAGGGGATGGAGTTGAAAGAGAAAATATTTTCTGGACTGTGAGGGAGAATTAAAAGGTAAAGTTACACAGGAAGGTGACAGGAGTGGGGAGTTCCACGGATTAGTATGTTGTCTGAAGAAACATCTTGCTTTCGTTTGGTTTGGTCTGAACCCGACAGATGGTTTATTTGATAGCTTCTAGCTGTCAACTGACAAGGACTGGGAATAATTTTTCCTCTTGTCACCAATTCAATGAGACTCATGATATTATAGATCTCTCATAGTTCCCCCTTAACTGTTTCTTCTATACTTAGAGCTTGATGAGCATTAATCTCCTTAGTTCCTATCCATTTCCTCAAATCACATTTTCCTTCCCCTTGAACATTTTCCACTTTCTAGCAAGTTTTTGCACAGTCTCTACTCAAATGTGCATGGCGGATCTGTGTTGTAACGTAATAATATTCTTTGCTCTTTCACCTATTTCTTCTCTAATAGGTCAACTTTTTTTTTTTTTTTTCTTCTTTCTTTTTCTTTTTTTTTTAGCACTGAGCTGCTTTTTCCACAGAATTCTCTATGACCTGGGGCATGAGTAAGGGACAATACAGAGAAAGTGCAGGAATGCGATTGTCTAGGGTGAAACATATGTATCAGACATGCTGATTGTCAGGGAGCCAGGAAAATCACTACTGGAGAGGCACTGGTTATCCTGGATGGGAAAGAGCATCAGACACTGAAACAGAAAAAGTAGGGGACTGAATATGGCACCCAGATCACACAGCTTGGGTGTCAGGAACACCCTGCTCTCCTCTCCTTCCTTTCCACTTTTCTCCATCTTTTTTTTCCAGTTGCTCCTTTTCTCCTCTCCACTCCTCTGTCCCAAGCAAACTAAAGAAGCAGGACAGCCCAGCAGTGATGGAGGGCTTATGGGAAGAGCTAATTGCTTTCTTTGCTTTGTTCAGAAGTACAAACAAACCATTACTTAAAATCATTACCCAGTCATCATACATCATACAGACCAGTTCTATTTTCCATGCACTAAATATGTCACAGGCACCACATTTGTCACTAATTGTACAATAGGCTATGCAGGCCTGCTTTAGGAGCTAGTAATTTGTTAATATCAGACATAGGGCTTTGGCTTTATCTCCAATTTCCAAATGTTATTGAGGCAGTTAAATTCTTACTTGTTTAAGAGGCACCACAAGCCACACTTTCTGTCACTTTTATGAAACTGTGTATGAATAACAGCAATGCCCATGTTATGACATTGCATTCTGTTATAATAATGGTAGAATTACTAAGTGCAGTTCTGAAAAAGATGACCATTTCTTCCAAGCATATTTAAGTTTTTTCACTCTAGTTTTCCTTCTCTTGTTAGTTCCCAACTAATTTAAACTGCATTTCAGAATTACTCATTTTGTCTTTCATTAGTGCATGATGCTTTGTCTCAGCAGAAGCTTAAACAAAAAAAGTGGAAACCTGAAAAGAGGTCCTACTCCCACCCTCAGTTAGATTTAAGCAATGACAACAAATGCAATAGAGCTGCAGGAACCCTTTAGGGGTAGGAACTGGCCTCAGATAAATCTTTGCAGCCAGAATATCAGTAGCTGTTTAATTCTTCCACTCTCAGCCTCTAGCAAATGCATACAGCCAAAATGTGTGCTTCAGTCCCTGCCCTGCTTTGGGCACTGTGGAAGCTGAGGGGATGTTCCAGCTAGCAAAATGCCCTAAAAGACTAATGATTCAACCTAGTTATCTTTATATTCCCATATGGAATGTATTAGTTACATAGCCAGCTACACTGGCTAACCAATAGCTAGTGTGAAAATGGGACAACTTCTTGACAATGTCTCTTTGCTTTGGGGATATTTTACATGTTGTCCTACAGGTTTTCTCGTCTCTCACACTGTGACTAGTTGAAACAGTGATTCAAATACACACGTGCCAGCTACCAACCTAAATTCATGTACAAGTGAAAACTGACTGTATGTCAGCATCAGAGAAGTGTAGTGATCCTTGAGGTCCTCAAGGTTGGTCTGGGTATGAACAGCCATTGTGCAAAGCTCTTTCTGGACCACCATGTTCCCCCCTGACTTTGTAGTTTCTTGCAAGGTATTTTATCATTGGACTCAGTGCTCTTAAAGGCCTTTTCCAACCTAAACGATTCTATGAATCTATTAGTCTCCCTGGGGATCATACCCTATGATTTGGATGAAGCTGCAGGAAAGAATCCAATGGGAAGAGTTCTGAGACAGCACCAAGATTGCTGGGACATCCACACAGTGCCATGCAGCACCATGAGGAGTCTAGCTGTGATGTGGAAAGTTATGCAACCTCAAGCATTTGCTCATAATCAGCTGCCTCTCAACAAGTCCAATTTGTTTCAGTAGAGATCTGCTCAAGTTATTATAAAGCGTCCCTCTCCAGTAACAGCTTGGGTGTGGTGAGCTTGGGTAGCTCTGCAAGTAGCTACCCAGTGTAAACATGACCTGTAAACATGGATAACATATCCAGGCACATGAGAAGGGGATGCAAAGATGCCCCAGACAAGGAGCTTGTGGCTCCACTCTTGTTGCAAAATCTGTGAAATGCCAGTGAGCAGAATTTAAGCAATGATCTGCAACCAAAGCAGACAGCTAGGTGGGCAGTACTGAACCTCCAACTATCCCAGTCTCTGTGTAATATAAATTGTCAGCCATTCCCAGAGGTCTTGTCAGTGAACACAGGTATGTATCTGCTGTTCCCTGTAGGACATCTGGAGAGGGATTACACATCAGTTAAATGTATTTTTGTACAGGTTAAAGAATGACTTTTCACCCTGAAACTGTACATCCACCCTGTTGGCCTGGTGATGACTTCAAGTCAACTAAAGTTAGAGCTGTTCTCCAGCTATCCAGTTTGGGGTGGGAGCAATTTGTGTTTGCCAGCACAGACTTTAGAGCCTGACCTAACTGGACAGGCTTTCCAAATAGGTTTTTCTGTCAGTGCCAAATCCAAGCTGTTGCAGCCAGACTGCTATCAGTACTGAGGTAATGTATTTAAAACTACATTATGCTGTGGTCAGTGATGGAGTACTCAGTCATGGCATAGCAAAAAGCATTAAAAAGTAAAAAAGGTAGGGGTACCAAGAAAAATTACTTTCCTTTTATTTTGTGATATTTTTGGAAGACTTTAGATTTTGGGGGGTGAGAAATACTGATTTTAATTCTTCATAATTTTAAATACTATGCTTAGTGCTGCTTAGGATGGATGGAAGGGAGGAAACTGCTCAACTCAGAGCCAGGAGAGAGGATAGTCTCTGCCAAATGTCCCAGTTCCTGCCCTGTACAAACACACACACACACACTGGGAGAGCAAAGACATCCCTAGTCCCTGTTAAAATCTACCTCAAATCTACCAAGATATGATATACAAGGCAAGATTTGTATGCTGAGCACAGACTCTGCTTTCTGTGTTGGTTGGTGCAGCACAAACAACAGTTTTGAGCACCTGTACTCTAAGGGGACAATAATTCACATTCCTCCTTGCCCCTTGCTTTCTAGATTATAATGATATTTTTTTCATCATGTTTGCTTGTGTCTCTATCTATAAGTCATGTATATGCTGCCAGTTACCTTTCGGAGATACATGCAATGCGACAGAGATTCACTGACTGAATGAGTGCTGTCAGAGTAGACAAAATCAAACCTTCTTCTCCTGGCCTTCCGCTATGTCACCATGATAGATGGGAGGTGTGCAGGTTGCTCTCTTCCATTTAACAGTGTTTGGATAATGCCTACTGTATGCTCCAGGGGGATAGTTTTCTACCATGTCCTTCAAGGTAGGGACAAAAAATATATATGTCCCCAAACGAACCCCCCCAAAATAATCTAAAAAATTCCAGTCTTCAACAGTGCCAACAAAGAGAAGTTGAAGAGAGACCTCAAAAGGACTTCTATCACTGTATTTACTCCTGAAACCTGAGACCCTTTCCTGCCCTCAGTGTCACACCCCCACCAGAAACTCACGTTTGCAAGCCCAGAGATGCTATTCCTTGAGAGCCCTGCTCTGTGCCACAAGCTACCTTGAACGTGCTCACTTGCTTCCTGATCTGAAGTGTACACCCTCCACAGAGAAAGCCATTTTATTCCAAATGCCAGTACAATTCTTTCTTTTCCTTCCTAAGAAGATAATCGCCAGGCAGTTGTGACATGGCACTGCCTGCATATACAATATACTTTTGAGTTCAGAGCTCTGTTCTCGCCTTATACCTCCATGTTTGGTAATTTTTGGAGAAAGTCTAGTGGGAAAGGTCCATACTGAGCCAGTCAATGTGTGATGTTGCAAGGCCAGCACAAGGATAATGGAACCTGAAATCTCTCCTTGCTTGGTTCAGATGTCTAAACACAGGCATCTAATGTAGTTTTGCTCCCTCATATAACCTCTCTGCCTTCCAGCTGCCCCTCCAGGAGGTCATAGCTTTTCCATGGGTCCTATGTCTTATCTGCCAGACTTGTGTGAATATCTAGGATAGCTGAGTAAACCTAAAATAGATGAAAATTGAGTGGAATATCCTGAGATGTATAAAATGGCACTAGCCACCCTTGTCAAGGCAGCTGGATGTCACTTCAGGTGCCTTGCAAGTGGTGCTGTGCATGCCCAGGCCACTCACCTGCCTCCCCCGAAGCAGGGCTGTTCTGAAAGTGCAGATGGTTTCTGGTCGCCAATTGCAGCACCATGAGGATGGTCCCATTGTGTGATATGTCATGGCATTTCCTCATTAATTTCTGTGTCGTCCTTTCAGCATCCAGCATGGGAAGCAAAATACCTCTGCTTTTTATTTTCCCAGCCCCATGGTCGTCTGCTTTTCTCCAGTTGTTTTTGCTTTTGAACAAAAAATGCACTTGCAGTGATTTGTGCTTTAAGGCAAGTTGGGATGGTTAGAGTCATATTTTCTAATTGACATTTGCATTGTCCTTGTTAGTCATAATTTGTTATATGCTGTTGTCTTTAAGTGATCATAATTATAAAAAAATAATTGGTTACAAACTTTCAAGAGCTTGCCAACTCATTGCCAATAATTAAGAACATTGTTTAGTGTAAGCTCGACAGCTGGCATACACCTAAAGGAGCATTCATTTCCCAGTCTATTGCTGGTGTTGCTGTTGTAAACTGTGCATAGGAGACCCCCACACTTTTTATTCTTCTTTTAAAGAAAGTTTGTTTCCAGGCTGAAAACTCACTTGTCACTGGTTCAACAAACCAGGCAAGGGGAAGAGCAGGCAAAGAGGAGGCGGAAAAACAAGATGATGTTGCAGTTAATGCGGCATCCATGTATCGTTTGCTTTGCCTTCTTTTCCAGCTGTGATTTTTTCACAGACTTTAAGAGCTGTTTTTTAAGAAATTCAGGTTCTGCTGCCCTAAACTTCCCTGTCTAAACTCAGGTAAATTAAGCTTTCATTTTCTCAGCTACTTTTCTGTTTGACCGATGTAGTAAACATGATTTTCCAAAGAAAAGTGCTCATTTTCTGGGGAAGGAGGGTGTGGTTTGCACTCCCAGCTAATGCAGTCATTTGAAACTCTTGCTGAAGATTACTGCCTTCCTCACATCATGTGCAGGAGGAAGACTTAATTAATTGAAGTTTGTAAAGCACAACGAGTTTATCAGATAAAGGATGTTATTTAATTGCAAAACCATAATATATTATTATTTCTTGTTATTGCTTTAATACTGTAATTATTCTTGTAATAGTTTGTGGTTCACTCCCTCTCTCCTGGCTGTTGGTGTGTTAAAGTAAGCTCCATTTAGCGATGTTTTGCCTTGCTTTCTGCCTGTAGCTCGTCTACCCCCTAGTAGTAACTGCATTTAGAAATGCAACAAGATTTATAGAGGGGAAATCTATCTGAACAAAATAGTTCAAAGTCCAAAAAAGACAAAAAAAAAAAAAAAAAAAAAAAAAAAGAGGCAAAGTAGGGAAATTCAAGTAGTGTCCTGATGGGTTGAAAGCAGAAACTTTTCAGAATTTGCTTCATCTGTACCACTGCAGTTCAAGGGCTTGGATCAATAGAAAATCATTCACTGGCTCCAGTGGGCTTTTGGTCAGGTCCTGTGTGCAATTCAATTGCCTAATGAGCTCTCAGGAAGGGCAGCAAGCCGTGCAAGCAGGATACAGGGGACAGGCTCTTGTAGTTCTCTCAGATAAATACAATGAACAAAACCTTTGCAAGTTTGAATAACCACTGGGTTCATATGAGGACATGTTCCGCACATGGAATCTATGGGCACCACATAGTCTAAAAGGCCCTCTATTTTTAACATGGGCTCAAATTTTTAAGGAAAACAGGACTCACAGTTACATACCCAACAGACCTTGAGCCAGGGGTGGCTCAAACCCTGATGTGAGAATGCACATTGTTTAAGTGCTTGCTTCTACTACCTTCCAGTAGGCAGCACAGGAAGAACTGAGGTGCAAGGACTGTGCTCATGGCAGGATTTGTAGACCTCTTCACAGTGCAAGTGAAAAGAAGTGAGGAAGCGCACCCCTTCTTTGAAAGATCCCCACCTATCTTGTCTCTGTGCAACAGATTGCGTGGAGACATACAAAGGAGAGGACCGAATGCAATTAATTTTACCACCTGGAAGAAGAAAAAAGACATGTCAGTATGATGGCATATTTTATAACCAGCCTGTCTCTAAGTCCTGTCAGAACTCAGATGCATAGTCATGCGCAGTAAGAGCTGGGGCAGGCTTGGAATTTCAAGTGAAGTTCAAAGCACACCACTGAATCGAGACTCATGTGGCAACAAGCACCTTGCAAGGGCTTCACAAAGCTGTGAGCAGACCACAGGACACTTCTGGGGTCATCCTGATTACAGAAAAACTAAATGCTTGATCACCTGTCGGAGCAGCAAGGGCACCAGCTGTGCCCAAGGCTTTGTTGTGCTACTGCAACACTAGATACCGTTGCAGTGCAGAGAGGTGTAAGGGACAAACCCAATGACATGTGGCCATGAGCAGGCAGCAGCTGAGGTCATCTTCATAGAAGAATTTTTCCCTCCAGTTCTTCTTTTGTCACATAAATTGTTCTCACCTTTAAATAACACAATTCTATTACAGTTTTTATTATATTGTCAACCTAATCTGAAAACTTTTTGTGACTTAGGATTCATCCTGAATTTATAAGGTCAGAATCTGGCTTTCAGTTGACCTCCCCCTTCACTGCCATACTCACAGAATGGCTGGGGCTCTTGCTAACAAGGACAGTGGGGACGTAGGGACCCATCATCGCTGGTGACAAATAGTCAGTGGAGGGTTGACCTTGCCTTGGGCAAAATATAGTGTTGTCTCCTCAATGCTCTTTTATAATCCTTGAAGCTGGAACAACCTGGTGAAACTCAATCTTTCTGCTTTTCCTCAGACTTGGCTTGGTTTTGATGCCCAGTTCTTTGTGCATGAGTGTACTGGGTTTGACTGGGATAAAGTTGATTTTCTTCAGAAGAGCTCATATGGTGCTGTGTTTTGGATGTGTGACCAAAACAGTGTTGGTAACAAATGAATGTTTTAGTTATTGCTGAATAGTTCTCACACAGAGTCAAGACCTTTTCTGCTTCTCACTCCACCCCACCAGTGAGTAGGCTGGGGATGCACAAGAAGTTGGAACACAAAGCCAGGACAGCTGGCCCCAACTGACCAAAGTGATATTCCATACCATATGATGGCATGCTCAGTAATTAAAGCTGTGGGGGAGAAGGAGAAAGGGAGTGATGCTTGGAGTTATGGTGTTTGTCTTCCCAATTATGTGTGATAGAGCCCTGCTTTCCTGGAGATGATTGAACACCTGCCTGCCAGTGGGAAGGGGTGAATGAATTACTTGTTTTGCTTTGCTTGCCTGTGCAGCTTTTGCTTTACCTATTAAACTCTCTTTATCTCAACCCACAAGTTTTCTCACTTTTACCCTGCTGATTGTTTCCCCCATCCCACTGGGGGTGGAGCTAAGCTACCTACTGGGGTTAAACCACAACACTTTAGGGAGTTTTCTGCTGCCCAGTTTTTGTACGTGCATGTGCCACCTCAGGGACATGAGCTCAGGAAAGTGCCAGCGCTGGTCAGGAGCTCAGAGCCCCTTAGCCAGTATGGCTATCAATTAGTGGATGACAAAATTGCACAGATCATCACTAGCATTTGTATACTCAGTAGTTCACATCACAGTCAGAGATGATTGAACACAGCAGTTCAGATCGCTACATATGAAGTAAGCAAATCAGGCTTTGCACACAAAGCTAGACGGCGGGTGCTCACTTCCAGAGCGAGCCAGTCTTTGAGAGAGTACAAGGCTGCAGCTCGGTGCTCTGCCTCCTAATGAGTTCACGCAGTGTTTCATCTGGCTGTCGGGATCTGTGTAGGATTGAATCATACCTCTTGACAGAGTCTGACTAATGCTGTGTGAGCTGTGCTGGGAAGACTGAGACAGGCAGTTGGTACCCAGTCCAGATCTGGGAATAATAGTGGTGCTCTCACTTTCCCTCCTGGTAGTAAAAGAGAGATGTTACCTGCTGGCAGGAATTTGCTACTGATGAATGACAGCTGTTCTGGATAACTGTACCCGTGCCACAACACCAGCTGCACTGAAGACTGCATGTGCAATATGTACATGTGCGTGCTTTGAAACATAACATGGAGATTTGCACAGTTGTCTGGCCTCATATTGTTTCAGTCCACAGTCATGTAAAGATACAGATACAGCTTCTCTGGACTTAGGAGGGCCTTGAAAAGTTAATTTCCTTCCCCAACTCCTGTCACCTCCTCCATCATCTCATGCTTCCCTAGGGAACTTTGTAAAGAGCCTCTGAGGTTCTGGTTTGCCTGGCACCGCAGCGTCACCAGGGCTGTGATTACAGAGCTGCCTACAGGTCAGGGGATGAGAAGATTTCGCTTCCGAATGGGTCTTTGTGTTGTTTGCAGAAAAGCCAAGCTTTCAGAAGGTTTTTCACTGGTTTCTAATGCAACCAAGCCAGATGGGCTTCCTAGCTGTTTGTATCCAGACTCTAAGAACAAAGACACTATCAGTAATTTTGAGCATGCTATATGAAGTCATTCCTCTTTGCTAACCCCAGCGACTCTCTTAAATCCTAGACTTGACTGGAGCTTAAAGGACAGCTGTACAATACTGATACACAATGGGAGAATCTGGCAGGTCAGGGATTTCCTACTTTCTGCTCCTCCGTGACATCTGTGGTGACACGGGATGGAGATGTCAGTAAGTCCTTAGCAAACCAAACATCACAGAGGCAGATAAGCTCTGGTCCTGCCCACAGACACCAGACCTGTGATCCCACCAGCCTCTGACCCGCTCATCCCTCTTGTTCTTCCTGGTGCTCCCTTCTGCTGTGGTGGCCTGAAAGTGGCAACATCTGTGAGCTGTAAGAACAGCTGTGGTCAGGGATGCATCTGGTTCAAAGAAAATTGGCAATTATGTCCAGAAACTACTTTCTGGGAAAGCATTATGGGTTACAAAGTAAATAATCCACTTTCATTACAATGATAGTTTTAATAAGATAGCATTATGTTTTAACAGTTCACATTTCATACACTTACACAACAGATTATCTCTCCTTTCCTCCCACCCCCCAGATTCAAAGCGCAAGTGCTGGCAGAACATGACTGACTGAAAGTCAAGTAGGATGTTGTGCTCTTTAATACCCACAGAACTCAAATTGGCACTAGAAAAACCTTTGCACAGCATCCAACTGATGTGCCTTGGAGCTGATTTGGAAGGGACTCCTGTTAGATGGGAAAGAAGCCTAAATCCAAAGTGCTTTGAAATCAAAGAGGATCTTTGACTGGCTTTAATGGATTTTGAATCACGCCTCTGCCCAGGCTGAGTCTGCCAGAGGGAGACTGTCGCCACTGCTAAGCCATGCTGCAGGGTGTTGCAAAGGTGGTCACACAGCCTTAGAAAAGGGACTGGGATGGTGGCATCCTATCACGCCTTTTTTAGACCAGGTAAGGCTTGGTGAGAGAGGAAAAATATGGGGTCTTAGGGTTTACATTTAGAGACAAATAGGGAGAATACTCTTCCTTAGTTCACAGGGGGAAAAAACAGGTCCAAGAAGGTGAAGTGTTCAGCTGGCATGGCACTGGGAACCTCATGGGCTCCCAAAGGGCTTCTGTGCTAGGGTCAGCTAAAGTCAACACCAAGCACTGAATGAGTCACATCAAGGCACATGTGTTAGGAAAAGCCCAAAGCCTATATACTCAGGTATCAACTAGCTTTAGAGGAACATCTACCTGAAAATATGATTGTAGCGTAAGCAAATGAGTAGATATATTTCAGCTATGCCTTAGTAAATGCCTGTCAGCCTGCACTTACCCTGATGCACCAATGGTGATCCCCTGTAATGAATCATGGCTGGGTACCTGAAATGGAAGAGATGTTCGCTAAGAACTAGCTTCAGTGCTGAATTTTTCCTCCTCCTCACCTTGGTGACCTGCAGTTTGTGACTGAGATGTGATCTGATCCAGAGTCCTTTTGCTGCTCCATGTCCATAGGGCAATAGTTGATGTGTCTTCCTGTCTGAGGGTATACTGGCAGGGTCAAATGTCCAGATAATGAAAAGCATAGTGACTGTGCCGACTTTGTATATAAGCATGTCTTAATGCACACATTGTAATTATTCAAAATCCAGCCCCTTAGAAATTTTCAAGTTTTTCAGAATTCTCAGGATTTTTTTTTTAGCTTGGAATCTGAATGCTTTCTCCCTTTCTTTAACATGATGAAAACCGCTTTTTTTTTTTTTTTTTTTTTTTTTTTTCCTTTTTCTTCCTCCCTTCCCTTTTCTTTCTCTGGCAGCAGAGGTAAGGAAGGCTCGCAGCCCTGTGTTAAGCAGCCCCAGGCAGCATGGCTGGCCCCAAGATGAACTGCATGGAGGGCTGGGAGCTGCTCTGAGCACCAGGCACATTCCATCAAGTTCCTCGTCCGAATGAAAAGCTGAAGTGGCTTTTCTGTGCAGGGAGGATTGAAACCAGATCCTGTTATTAAATTTACGAAATGGGAATGTAAGGATTTATGGGGGAGGTAGTGAACCCTCAGAAAGAATTCGTTAAGAATAACCCTGGGTGAACAGCAGCATGGAACAGGCTTCAGAAGTAAATGTTCTATTAAAAAACCCCAACAAAAACCCACACAAAAAAAAAAAAACCAACAACCCCAAAGCATTTAAACAAAGCTACTAAATGTGAACCAGATAAAAACTTTAATTATTTCTAATGACATCAGCAAACAAAGGACTGAAGTGGGACTCATCTGATACAACCAATAAGAAGCACAGACAATATCGTTTTACAGTCACGCTTGAGAAGTTCAAAGCCATGCAATGTATTTAACTGCACACCAGTACTGCTTGCAGATGTGTAACTAAATCCTAGGCATTGTTTTAGAAAAAGAAAAAAAAAATCAAATGTCTCCATAACTTTCTATTTTTCTGGAACACATGTGGCAAAATTCAAAGGGTTCTGAAGGCAAGCATTATATTGAACACTTCAGGGTCTTAGTACCATTGAAAAAAATTTGGCTTATTGATGCAAACTTTAGCCAGTTTGGAAAAGCAACACTAGAGTTTGTCTTATAAGAAAAGGGGTGAGGATGCCTGTTCATGGGTTTGCATATGTTTAAAGTTCATTCAAGAGGGATATCTCTTCACTTGTTTAAAAAAAATTATATAATTTAAAGAAAATAGAGGGAGGCCACTGCACATTACTCTGTAATGTGTCCTTGCCACAGTGGAATCACAACAGTGAATGCTACAGACCAAAGCGGGGCCTTATGAAATGAAATGCCAGAGTTGCAAACAAGCTGCTTGTGTGAACCTTTCCAATTCCAGTCCAGCCCCTTATTTCCCTGGGACAACAGGTAACTCACGGGGTCATTCTGGACAGGTCCTCGGCAAGAAAATGAAACCCAGACCCCAAGAAAAGGGGCAATAAAAGAAAGCAAGAGCTCTGAGACAGTAACCACATATTGCTCTTAGCTACAATAACACACAGCAACGTGTGTAAAGATCTGGTTCTGTCTGACTCTGGGACAATCGCTGTGATCAGCCAGACTCACTCCTGGAAAACAGTGGTGGCCCACCGCAAATGGAAAGAAATATTTCTATGGGTTTTATTGCTTTTGTAAGGAAGGCAGGATACCTCTCCTTGCATTCCTTTGCTTCTGTGGTTTTTTTCATCACTAGACTTTTTATATTAAAGCTACATCACTTTCCCCGCACCCCCCCGCCCGTTGGTTTGTTTTTTTTTTTTTTCCTGTTAGTTGATTTTATTTCTCCGGCCACTCCACACTGTGTAATAATGTGTGTAAAAGGGAATATTTGCTTTTGCAATGCTACCTGCCCCGAGAGCGGTAAGGCATCCCACATAACAGCTGTGGCCACTAATTCACTGCAACTGCAGTCTGTCTTCTCAGCATCAGCTACATTTCTTTTCCATATGCTAACTCCCTTTTAGCTTAATTTTCCCATTACCCAGCAGTAACATTGAGTAACTGTGTTGGGCTGTATTCAAATGCAAATTAATATCCCTTTCTGCCCATTAGCTCTGCTGTTTCTTGTCTAGCCAAAGCAACTGGAAACAAGTGAGGAGCTTGGTTCAGTGGTCGGACAGAGGGGCCCTGTCTGGGCTGGGATTGCTGTTCATCCCCGAGAGCAGACACGGAACAGCAGGCTGCAGAAAGGAGAGGTCCTTCATCAAGATGTTTCCTGTCAAATAACCCCTGAACTCCAACCATTCAGCATACGCCGTAGCTCTCTTGAACTTCAGTGTTTGACGTATATAATTCACACAATGCCTATGCTGTGCTCTGAATTGGAATCATCCAGTGGATTGACACCGAGAAACCTTTAAACGAGGTGTGGGGGAAGGGGAGCTGAGGGGAAGAGATGTCACTGAGCAGACCATATGACTCAAATCTTAAAAATCATTACTGAGACAGGCTGTTAAGCTAAAGAAACCTTTAAGCAAAACAGCCTGGCATGAAGCAAGTTCCCCAAAAGAGAGGATATAATGCTGACGCTGATAGCATGAAGGAAAGGGAGAGGACGGAAAGAAGAAAATACAAGGAAGGAAAACATTTTTTTTTCTCATTCTAGAGAAAGGGTGGGGGCCTCTTTCTTTCTCAGCTCCTTCTTTTTCAAGATCGCTTGGGACTAGAAATAGTAGCACCATGCTGGGCTGAAAAATGTGGTGTAATTCCTCTGTACACCCACCCAGAAAATTAAGCTCCACCCACGTGAGTCACCAACCCCCAAAATTTCTTCATTTCTTTATGCCTGTGCAACTCTGAGATTCATTTAAATTTGTTTTCCACTCTGATGCTTAATCTTCAGTCACCTATTGGTCTCACCTTTCCCTTTCCAGCACAAGCATGGATGGTGTGTGCAAATAGCATTACTCCACGGCAGGCAAATTTCCTGCTTTGCTGAGAACATTGTTGCATTGCTTTGCAAAGAACTTTTTAATAATTTTCTATTTTTTTCTGCCTGCTGTTTGGAAAATCTTTAAGTTGATTTCTTCCCTTTGAAAATCCCCAGACAAGAACAGGAATAACATCCATCACTTAGAGGGCTTCAATGCACGATAAGAAACACTATCAGGAAGAAAATCTATGATGCTTGAACCCATGATGAGACTAGTTCAAGCTCAGTTGCTGGAAGGCATGCTGGTGTGGACAGCGTGCATTGGTTAAAAAAGGGTAGGCACTACTTTTCCAACCACAGTTTCAGCTGGCTCAGTTAGTAACAACAGTCATTCAGTCAAGAGGCATCAAAGAGAGCATCCCCTCTCTCACAGGAATCCCTGTAATACTGATTGGAAATCTCAGATTTCTGCAAAACTCTCGCAAAAAGTTATTTGCAAAATGTCTTGTACACCAAACCCAAATGAGTAAAGATAAGTACTTAGCACATGAATAATGAATAGCTAAGAAATAATTGTAATCTGTTCACAAAAAGGAAGGGAGGAAAAAAGTCCTGGAATAAATTACTTGCCATGAAAAATTCACTGCTCCTTGGAAAACTCACACCTTTAAGGTCATGATAGGTAAAAAGACAGCAGTTTAAGTTTTCCATTTCTGAGTTATTCAGAACATTATTTATGTTCATATATGAGATCACTTCATGCGTAAGAATTCTGTTCTTCCAGTGCAGTATAATGAACATGTCAGCCCAGATAACTGCTGAAATTCAGTCATCTGCAAGATGTTACCATGAAAAGAATCCATTGCACAGTAGTTTCTGGCTGTGGAGATTGTTCTGGAAATAATTTTTTTGGTACAGGACCTTGTTTTTTTGGTCCCCTTTGAAATGAATAAATTCCATGGCAGATCAGTGTTGTTTAACCTTAGACACACGAAAAGCAAAGGCAACACTCCTGCAATACAAACGTGTGAAACCAGGGAAGGAGAGGTTTTGTTACAAGGTGATGAAAAAACATTTTTTGGACAAAGATGTGAGAAGCTAATCCACCAGTTACTGAAAGAAATCAGAAAAATGTTACATGAAACAGATCAACTTTCATCTCTGACCTACCTACAAAGGACAAGCGCAAACTAAAAGCAAGCAAAACAACCCTTGTCCTGCTGACCTTTCTTATCTTTTAAGAGAGGCAGCAACTGGGTTCCCAGCTTTGAAGTAAATCAAATGATGAGCCTACTAAAACTGATTAGCACATGCCTGCATGCCGGGACATCATGAAAAAGAGTTGGGAACGCAGTACTCTGAAGTGGAAATGGCTGGAAACCTCTGAGGCTGTGGGATCACAGAGGAACATGTAGATTGTCAGCTGCAGCAAAAAGGGTGAACAAAATGCAGGGATGGTATTTCATGCTGCTGAATGTGCATATTGTATTGCTCTTGCTTTTGCATCTGCGGTGCTCCCCATTCTGCAGCTCTAAGCGCATCCTGAACCCCTGAAGTCCCTCCGGTCCAGAGCCTAGCTGCTGACAGAGCCTAGCATCAAATATGTCAGATGAAGTGCAAAAAGCCTCATAATGAATGATAATGGCATAACAGGCCAGAGGGAAAGTTTCTCCCTAATAGCTAGTGATTGGTTCAATAAAAGCAGAGCAGAGAACAACAAAAACAGAGAGAAAATTGGCAGCAGGATTAGCCCTGCTATTACTGCAGAGATCCAGATACCAAGGGGCAAACAGATCAGCAGCGATACCAGGGTGCTATTCTCCCTCTGCAGGATACAAATAACTCCCATTGAAATCAATGACATTTATTCATGTCCTGTGGCAACAAAATGGAACCCCCTATCCACTTTTCTCAGTGGTGCTGTTGCAAGCGAGATCAGTGAGGGTGAAGCATGTGTGCGTGTGTAATTTGTGCTCCCTGTTCGAGAATGCTTAACTGTCATGACAAACTGCAAATACATTGCCAGCATATAAAAGAGTCTGCAGGTCCCTCTCAGAGGTAGAGACGGAGCCATAAGGCTGTGTGCAGGCGTTGGGACTGTTTGATCCATTCCCATTTTATTTCTTGCTGGCAGATCAGTTCATTCAATGAAGCACTCTCAATGCTCTTCCTTGGTGTCTCTTGCATTTTGGGGTAGAAAGTGCTTATTCATTCCAGTTTCCTCTCTTGGCCTACATCCCAGGTACCAGCACCACTTTAGGATGTGGGGAACGCCCAGCCTGCAGCCAGAGCTGAGGCTGAGGGAACCTTGTGTTGCCTCTGAAAAGGCTGAAAGCTTCACTCTTGATGGGTTTGCCCACACCTGGGAAGTGGATTCTCTAAGGCTTAACCTGGGGAAATGAGAGCTGGGGGTACATGCTGGAGAGCAGAATCTGAAGTCAAAGCCTTCTTGGCAGTGGGGGAAATGGTGGGAGAAAAAGGGACTTGAATCCAGAGTAGCATGTGTGTCAGGGATATTCTGTTGCGGGGTAAAGCGATTGCTCAGGTAGTTTTGGAAGAGGCTACTCTTGGGTTTTGAACAGTCAGTAGGGCTCAGCTAAAATCAGATCAAGGTTTGACTAAAAACTTCAAAACAGGGAGGATAAAACGTGCTATGGTAAAAACCTCAAGTTTTTTGCTGTAGCAGAAAAAAAGTCTAAAAGCTTTTGCCTACACCTGAAAACCCGGTGCTTTTTTTGTTCTGCTCAGTGAAGAATAAGTTCCACTGGAGATATAGTTCATACCAGTTACTAGTTAATTTGTCAATACTAGAGAGGCATAGGCTGAACTCGAGCAAAGCACTCGTTCCAGGAGAGCTGTACCTGTACATGGGTAGTTACTCTGGTCAAAATAAATACTTAAAGAGAGCTGCTACATCATAACCAGCTTAAGTCCTAAGCAGATATTCTGCAAGATACAGAAAATGGAACTTCCCTTCTTGCACTGGATCAGAAAGGGTTTTTTTTTCACCCCTCCTTTTTCCTCCTCTCTGAAAGTCCTATTAATTCACCAGATAGGAGCTGTGTAAGAACTGTTACATTCCAAGGGGATAAGATAAGTGGAATGGAGGAAGGGAAGGAGTTGCTGAAAGGTCTTGGCAAAACTCAAGAGCCTTCTCCCCACACCTTTTCCCCAGTCACTCATCTGCCTTGCATTTCCCTGGTACTGAATTGCATAAAAAATAATAAAAGTCTTGAATTCAAGCAGACACAAGTTGCAGACACTTGCTGCAAATCCCTGTATGCCGACATCTGTTGCAGAATTCATAGCAGTGGCTTGAATCCATTTAGTCAATGTCAGCTGGAGACTTTCAGAGTTTTTCAGGTAGAACAAAAAATCTCTGTGTAGGGACCCTTAAATTACTGTAGCACTTTTTAATTAATTTAGCTCCATGCACTGAAAAAAAGCAAAGTAAAAGTCCCAACACTCTGAAAAATAAAATGAGGACTCAGACACTCTGAAACTGTAATAGGTTAGCTGGAAGTAAACCAGTAGAAACCCTCTTGTAAATATTATTATTTCAATTCAGATTAAGTCATCTAGAACACTGACTGATGTAGGACATTTCGTTGGAAAAACCCTGCTTCTCTCACATATAATGTGACTCTGAACTGAATTAAATTTTTCATAATCTACGAAATATTAAACTGCATAAAAATTATCTCTGTTCAGTCAAGAGAGTTTTGGCCAAGGGGGTTGACTATGAATTATTTCCTGTTGAGGTTTGTCCTTTATCTTGGGGCAATTCTGTTATTGTAACCCGAGATTAATTTATTGCAATTCACCTTGAAAGGAAAAAATAGTGTCCCCATGGCAGTTTTTTTGGTTTTAACTAGTGCCCCTGTGTAGCTGGGTTCCACACGGGGCTTTATCCAAATTAAAATGGAAGATCTGGCTGCAGTGTTGTGAACACAGCAGAAGGCAGTGCGTACCTCTCTGATCTAAAAGGAGGCCAGTGTAACTATAACTTTGTCACAGAAGCGCCTGCACAACCAGCTGGTGTTAACATCATCCATGGAATCTGCAACCAGCCAAGGTGCAGTGTGAAAGACTTCAGTGTGGCTGGGCACATGAAAGCACCTTGAATGTCAGAGTGACTACTGCAACCTGGTCTAGCTAGATGTGTCCTAGTCTGTCTATGCATCCCTCCTACAGTCATGTCTCCTGGTTGGTAGAGGTGCTTCTTACACTGGTTTAGGGACTTGATTTAATCTTCTTCCATAGGCAAGATCTAGTTAAATCCACTTTAACTGGGACAATTTTGAAAGGAATTTTGGAAGCTTAAATGAGGATAAAGTCAGGCTTCTACCAAAAAGAAATCCTAGTAGGTATACTCTAAATTTCACTAAATTAATCATGATTCTAAAAACAAATCTATCTGGCAACTTACGGGGGTGACTAAGTCTGAAATTGACAGGTGCAGAATCCTTCTTACTTTCACAACAACAACAACACAACAACAACACAATAACAACACAATAACAACAACAACAATAGTAATAATAATAATAATAATAATAATAATAATAATAATAACTGTTTGAGATATGAGTTAGTTTTTCCAAACATCTAGTCACCCCACAAACAGGAAGAATTTGTTCTTTATTGCTTATAGAGCACTACAAAGTTAGAATAGAATAGACTATTATTTCAGTTGGAAAGGACCTATAATGATCATCTAGTCCAACTGCCTGAACAACTTCAGGGCTGACCAAAAGTTAAAGCATGTCATTAAGGGCATTGTCCAAATGCTTCTTAAACACTGACAGGCTTGGGGCATCAACCACCTCTCTAGGAAGCCTGTTCCAGGGTTTGACCACCCTCTCAGTAAAGAAACGCTTCCTAATGTCCAATCTGAACCTCTCTGGTGCAGCTTTGATCCATTCCCACATGTCCTGTCACTGGATCCCAGGGAGAAGAGCTCAGCGCATCCCTCTCCCCTTCCCCTCCTCAGGAGGCTGGAGAGAGCAATGAGGTTCCCCCTCAGCCTCCTTCTCTCCAAACCAGACAAGCCCAAAGCCCTCAGCCGCCCCTCACAGGACATCCCTTCCAGCCCTGTCACCAGCTTTGTTGCCCTCCTCCGGATGCATTCAAGGACCTTCACACCCTTCTTGCACCGTGGGGCCCAGCGCTGCACCCAGTGTTCAAGGTGAGGCTGCACCAACGCTGGGTACAGCAGGATCATCACCTCTCTTGACCAGGCGGTTTCGCTGTGTTTGACCCACCCCAGGGTGCGGTTTGCTCTCTGGGCTGCCAGGGCACACTGCTGGCTCACACTGAGCCTGCTGCCCACTGGCACCCCCAGGTCCCTTGCTGCAGGGCTGCTCTCCAGCCACTCCTCTCCTGATCCATACTTGTGCCCAGTGTTACTCTGTCCTAGTAGAATCCAGCATTTGGACTTGTTAAATTTAATCCCATTAATCTCATGTTCCAATCTATCTAGATCCCTCTGCAAGGCCTCCTGACCCTCAGCAGAATCAACAGCACCTCCCAGTTTTGGTATAATCAGCAAACCTGATAATCATGTATTCAGCTCCTACATCCAGAGAGTTGATAAATATATTGAATAGAACTGGCCCTAGAATTAAACACTGAGGAACACTGCTGGTGACCGATTGGCAGCTAGATGTAGACCCATTCACTACATCCCTTTGAGCTCTGCCTTTCAGCCAGTTCTTCACCCAGTGCACCATAAACCTGCTCATCCCTGTCACTGGAGAATTTTAGATAGTTTAGTTTGGGGAAAGGGGTTGTTGCTTTTTCTTCAAAAATCCTGTATAGTTATTTCCAGAAGAAAGGACTGTTTGATGAGCACCAAGCATAGCCAGGTTAAAAGATATACTAGCATGATATATCTGTGATTCTCTACATACATTCATGTCCAAGCATTTCATCACCAGACTGAAAGGAAAGACAAGTGGTCAGCTGGTGGATGTAAATCTATCTGTGTAACTCAGTCATCAGATGGATTTGCAGAAAGCCCAGGAGCAAACTCTGTCCTGTTTTAAATAGTATCTGAGTGTTGTTCATATGTGCCTTATCAATCATACAGTCTTAATGTAAAGGCATCCATGCTATAGATGGAAATAAAAAGACCAGGCACTACTAGGACTGTTGCTTGTAGACAAGTAAGTGAAGTATTGGGCATTTTTATTCTAAAGAGCACAGAGTACCAAAAGAGTCAAACTCATTTTATTTCTACATTTAAAGGTCAATTCCTGATTCTTGTCTAAATCCTCCCATGCAATTTTGCTCTCTGAAGGTAAATGTTCAGGGTCTTGACAAGACCTGGAGCTTTATCTCACCTATCTTCAGCCACCTGTAGAGCAGGTACCTTATGTAAACTGATCACCTCATTTTCTTCCATAATTAGCAAGAGAAGCAATTCAGCAAAGTTGCCCCCTGTGGTTCCTTTTCACTGTGTTGATGGTGGAGGGAACCTATATTATGAATATAAACGACCTGCCTAAATTTTAGATGCTCAATGCTGCCCAGCACATGCTAGGTTAGGTTTCAGCTACACCAAACCTACTTTTCTGACCTCTGGGAAGCCTTTGCATAACCAACACCTGCCTCACTGCAGCTGTGGCAGCTGGAAAGAGGGGCTGTAATTAGGGCACTGTCACTCTAACTGAATGTGCACAGATGTCGTGGTTTAACCCCAGCCAGCAACTAAGCACCACACAGCTGCTCACTCCCGTCCAGCAGGACCAGAGGTGAAGAGAATTGGAAGGATAAGAGTGAGAAAAGTCATGGGTAGATATAAGACCAGTTTAATAGTTAAAATATAATAACAATAATATCAAATATGTAATGAAAAGGAAAATAACAACAAAAAAAAAAAAAAAAAAAGAAATTAACCCCAAGAAAGGCAAACAATGCTAATAAAAAACAATTGCTCACCGCCAACTGACTGATCACCAAGTCATCAAGCAGTAGCCAGTCATCAAGCAGCAGCCCCCAGACAAGTTTCTCTCTAGTTTATATGCTGAGCATGACGCCATATGGTATGGAACATCCCTTGGATCATCTGGGGTCAGCTGTCCCAGCTGTGTCCCCTCCCGGCTTCTTGTGCACCCCCAGCTACTCGCTGCTGGGGTGGGGTGAGGAGCAGAAAAGGCCTTGATGCTGTGTAAGCTCTGCTCAGCAGTTACTGAAACTTCCCTGTATTATTAACACTGTTTTCCACACAAATTCAAAACATAGTCCCATACTAGCTACTATGAAGAAAATTAACTCTATCCCAGCCAAAACCAGCACAAAAGAGCAGTCAGAGGATGAAGTGCCTCAGCACACTTGTGTCCTACTTAACTCTCATCTGAGACACTGGTTCTTCTCTGCCTTACTAAAAAGTAAGCACTTTTCAAAAGGAACTTTCTTCTGAACTGTCCGCATGACAGTAAGATGCCAAGTCAAGATGTCACTGAGAAACTTTCTGGGAAACACATGCCACTCACTCCCTTTTGTTCTGCAAGATTTATCTCTACCTCCTTATGCTCCTGCAATGCTCTGTGATGTTCAAGGGACAGAAGAAATTCATAAATCTACCTCTGGCATCTTGCCTCCGTATGTCCAGTTACGAACTTAGTATTTTCCATAATATGTAAGGTATTGTTCAAGCAATTACTATTTATATTATTTCTTTTAGACCTATCAAAATATGTCCCGTCTATCAGAACTCACAAGGAAAAGGTGTTGTCATGAAACTGCCTTTTATAAATTCTCTAGAATCTGCACTGTGGGAATAAAGGACAGGGGAGGTTTCTGACTGTTCTTTTCAGATAGCAGAAAGGAGTCATGAGGGATAAAGAGGAGAGAAGTGCTGGACAAGTTTATCTTCTGCACTTTTGCCTTTGCCACCTCACAAAATTTAGTCTGTGATGTTGTCAGATTCAAGATCCATCATGTATCCCATCATCACTCACTTTACTCAGCACAAAATGGTGGGTTTCCACCACATTTACTTGTTTTTCACATTCTCACCCTTGAACCTCATGCTACCAATTCCAGACACACTTATTTCCTTTTCCTGTTATTAATCCTTCATAATCCTTATTCATGCACTCCTACTCACTTACTGCTTCCACCTGGGCCACAACTATGGCCTGACGGCTCAATTCCTGCTGTGCCCTGCACTTCTCAAAGAAACACGAAGCTCAAGTTAAAAGTGCTTTCTTTCTCTATCCATTTGTGTTTTGCACATTGAAACACACAATTTGGATTTCAAATTGCTGACAACCAGCGACTGCATTTATTACATTTTGCATCTCAGAGTTTAACAAATATCACGGATGAAAACCCTGCATGTCCAATTTACATAAGTGGGGAATTCAGATGCAGTTGCCCTGGGTCTTTATGAACTCCATGAAGTGCCAGATGACCAGTCACTCTAATTGCTACATGGGTTTGGGAGCATTTGATTTCTGAGGAGCGATTATGCCTGAAACAGATTGTGCCCAAAGAAAAATGATCTGCATGAAAATGCACTTAATTATAAACTGCCACAGCCAAAAGGGAACCTGACAGCCTAGCTGCCCCATAGGACTTCTGCATACATCACTGAGCAGAAGAAATGATGCTAAGAACCGAGCTCGTAAAATCCACTGACAGGCACCAAAATAAACTCTGATTTTCAGAAACAGTTGGTTCCCAAATAGCTTTCATAGATGCAAGGGGAAGTACGGGGTATGAAGGGCATTTGAGAGGAGAATTTGGTAGAGTCAACATTTGCAACCATTTACAACCTTCCAGAATCAGAGGTCTGATGTACATGGAGGTATACATGTGTGTTGCAAGTTCCATTGGTAGAGAATGGGACTATAATAAACAACGCAATACATCTTCTACCATGTGTTAGGGATTTACACTTTTCTCTTGTTAATTGCTTTATGCTGCGATTAAAGCAGCTAAGTATTGAGTTCCTTGTCCTTTCCTTAAGAAATAAGATGCCAGATACCATGAATGCCTGGTACATCGTGCACAGCCAGCAGCAGATTAAGGGAGGCATATTCTTCTACTACAAGATCTGTGCCATGAAAGGTAGTTGCACATAAGGCAACTACTCTTAACAAGGTAGCACATCACTGCCTAAAAGTACAGCAAACAAATATCATGGTAGGATCCTGATCACCAGGATTCATCAATTCATCAAAAAGAAAATAGAGCTAAAGTTTTATTATCTCTACCAAAGAAAAAAAAAATGACAAGAAATTAAGTATGACAGAAATAATGTCTAAGCTACTGGCATGATAAATCTTGCGGATGCAGATGGAGCAAAGGTAGTGGGAGATACTGTTTTGTTTTGAAAGAAGCCAATTAGCAAAAGGAAGAGATGCTTGTGTTAAAGATCAAAGATGCTGAAGTAGATACAGGTCTGTTAGTGGAACTTCTGATTCTAGCAGATTAGATCAGATCGAAATCCTAGAAAAATGACAGGAAGTAATAAGTACAGTAAGCATCTGTGAGGAAGGCATCAACACAAGGACAATCATTATGCAGAATAAGAAAACAAGTACCAAACTAAAGCAATGGGACACACATAACAAGCAAGTTAACTGAGGATGGTCCAGTGAGTACATTAACGATAGCACCCTGACAGACAAAAATAGATTCCAGGCACCTATGCAGGGCCATGGAAGCTGTGGGAACATCAGGTGCAGTATAGTTCTTAGCAGGACTAGTTATCAGCAGTAGACTACTGCCCCAACATAGTTTAACTGTTTTTGACACCCAGCCTGATCTGTTCAGAGCTGAATGAAGCCTCAACACATGGAAGAATGCAGCATTGTGGAAACATCTTTTATATCCCAGCACCCAAGTACTCCAGGAAGTAAAACCAGAGGATCCTATAGATTGGTTGTAAAAACAGGGAGATTTCTAGAGAACAGGAAAAGATCAGTGGTGTGATTATAACATGTTCTAATGGTCTCAGCACACAGACGCTGCTGAAGGATGCCAGCCCTTCTCCTGGTACATGAGCATCCAAACCAGCCTGATGCCAGCTAGACTAGGGATCAGTCACAACAAAGAGCAAATTTCTATTGGAGGCACATGGCCAAGGCCTGAGGATCATAGCTTAAATACAAAGGGAAAATACAGGCTGTCAAAAAAAAAGAAGCGCAGAAAATGACATGTTGTAGCTTGTCATTTATACCAGTTGACATGTATTATTAACTACCGTGGGACACCAGGGAGCACGACACCAGAAATATTCTCAGTTTCAGAATGGTCTCTGTCTATAAACACATCTTTCAAAGCGTTGGGCATCTATGAGACAAATTTGAGTTAGAAATAGTGCAGTGCAGTCTAAGCCTGGTGAAATGGCTGTATCCATTTGATCTGCTGGTGTCAGTGGAAAATGGGCCTTCAGGACCACAAAGGCAAGCTAGCACTGCAGTGTAAGAAACCAGCAGGTAAGCAAATCTGAACTGGCTTAAAGCTTCTGCAGGCAGCAGTGTTAGTACAGTTAGTAAACCTCACCAGGATCTAAGAACACCACCAGTCTCATCAGCATGTTCTAGCTGGATGTTAGAGTTTCACTGGAATACGCCTAAAGGGGCAGGTGCTACTGGATATATATGACAGGGAAGGTAAGGCTTTGTGTTACTATGTGATCAAATATCTCATGGATCTCCCAAAGACAAAGATTATAACTGATGGCCTCTGTATTATCAGAGCAAGTAAGATCCAGACAAGAATACTGGCCTATTAAAACCACCATGCGGGAGATCCTGAAAAGATTTGCATAAACACTTCAAGGTGGGATAAAGATAAGAGTTTTAAAACGGCAAGGTCCTATTGGACTTTTCAGGCTCTATTACTAAATTCAACAGTATCAGGGAATGTTCTTGAACACTGGGACATATTTGTCTGTGTTGTTAAATTGACAGACTGGTGTCTGGCATGGTTTTGGCCCAGGCAGTCTGGTACTCTACAGAATACCTTCCAGGAAGAGTTTGGAAGTTAGTACTGGCCAGGTCTTTCCTCAGTAGGCAGTTTGGATGTGGCCACACTATCTCAAGAATAGGAGAGTTCCATGGTACAGCCACGGGTTGTTCTGTTTCTGCTGGTTTCCATGCCAGGAAGTTTTTCTGGAAGTGTTACATTGCCATAGATATAACTTTGAGACTCTCTAGGCAATCCAATGAAGACAAAGTGTTACAAACAGTAAAATCACTCTATAGCTGCTCTCTTCTCCAGAAACGTGGAGGCTGTGTAGTGCATGCAAGACCTGTTGAAGGGGAGTAAGCAATCTTTCCATCAGACCTCAGAGGTAGCCTGAGATGGAGACATACCTCATCCTGAGGACTAAAGGCATTTCTCTAACAAGCCAGGGTTTTTCATATGGGCAAAGCTCAGTCTTAAGATAGTTCATAGCAAAAAAATGTGTGAAAGGTCATGCTGCAGAGCTGAGCAGGTCTGAATGTAGCAACAAAGACCTCACAACCTGATGGGAAATGCAACAGTTAGGCTAGCTAAATGTGTGAGCCACAGACTCAAGGCAGTGGATGAATCAAAACTTGAGAAGAGTTGTAGTGAACAGAAAGCATGTTGTGAAATGTAGTGCGAAGTCTAGAGGCTAGGAAGACCTAGACAGATCCTGCATGTCCATGAGTGAGCCCAACACGGGAGAAGTGGGACCGAGGAAACACATATTTGAAAAAAACCCAGAGCCCACAGGTTGCCATGCAACAGAATGAAAATAGCAACAAGGTTATAATCAAGATACCGAAAACAAGAAGTAGGGGAACTGGTTTGAAAATGAACTCATATGAAAGTGTGTGACTTCAAAACATTAAAAAATGGTTGTGGCTAAAGCCACATCTGTAGGTTCAGAAACATGTTAATATCCAATTGCCTTAGTGGCAACTGATCCTGTAAAGCACCCTCAAGTTAAATTGTTCAACATAGTTGTTTACTCATTCCTTTGTCACTTAGAAGGAGCATATCTTTCAGGAAGGAATTCTTTGGAGGGTGACTGAGAAGTCACTCTGTACAGGGCTACATACAGTTGCAGGATCTCTGAAGAAACAATAATTGTCCATTTTGTGTTGCAGACATCTCACGATGTTATCAAGCACTGAGAACATGGAATGCTTCTTAGTCTTTGACTTGCACACTTCCTTCTGCTTTGTGCAGCCCCACACTACTGTAAGCAGTCCTGACCCAGGTAAATGAGGAAAGAAAACAACAGAAACTGTTTAGGACATCAGTTGTAAGGCAGTGATCATGCTGGTCCTCAACCTGCTTCGGATGACTTAAACCTTTTCTGTTTCATACAAAAGCAAGATCTATAATTAGGAAAAGAGCAAAAGAGGGAGAAAAAGTAAAGGAGATGGATCATCTCAGAGACCTTTCATGTCTGTATAAGGTCAATTTATGATGGAGAGGTAAGGGAGATTTCATTGTGTAGAAGAAAGCTGGGAATCCTCTGACTAAAAATGGAACATTAGTGTGAAGGGAATACAGCTGAAAGGGAAAACAAATATTTTCTTTCTCTCCTGGGATATTTAAATTGTGTCAGGTTTCAGCTAAGATCCTGAATACACTTCAGAAATCAAAACCATGTCCTAACCTCTTAATCTTGCAAGGTGTGCAAACCAGACCATACCTAAACAGTTTCCTGCTCTGTGGCACCACCTCCTGGCACAGAATGACAACACAAATCCGAAAAGAAGATGAAAGCAAACTTTTTGTGCAGTTGTTTTGTTTGATCTGTTATTGTTAGAACTTCTTGTATGAGGGAAGAAGAGGATAATACCATATATTGGTGCAGAGGGCTAAATACATATAATTGCAAGCAATTACATCATTTATGCTACAGAATTAAATCACGAGTGAAAATAATAGTGTATTAGCACACCTACACATACTGTTGTATCACTAATCTTTGGTCTTTAGTAGCATGTACATTCCATGCCCACCCACCCAAGGTTTCTTGTGTCTTTCAAACTTACTGTATAAACATAGAGAAAGCAAGGAACTGCTCAAGGGAAGAAATCACAAAATTGTCTTTGTGTCATGTAGCAACAGGAGGCCCTGAAATAAGATCTTGTCTGCACAGGCTGTTCCGCCACTTCTGAAGCCGGCAGAAAGCCATGCTGTTGCACTGCAGGAAAGATTTCAGTTTTATTACGCCTGAATCACCACTGGATGTTCAAGGTGAGCTGCACTAACAAACATGGCTCACTACAAGCCATTAAGCAGGAGAAGACTCTTTAGAATGAAAGCCTTGAGGCATTTTTCAGAGGCAGTTCTTGGTCTCTGCCCATCATTCTCCCTTCTCCCCAGAAGGGAGCTTTGCCTTCCTTCCATCTTTAGATAAGGAATGATGTGTGAAGTTACAAACAGGAAGGTGGGCACATGGCTACAAATAAAAAAGTTGTTATTTTTGCCTCCTGTTGCTTTTTAGTACGTTTAGTCTGTAAATTAAAGAAAAATCGGCATTTGTACTTCCAGCAAGCTGAAATGTCTATTTTCTAGGCATAGACTGATCAGCTACAGTCTTACCCTCATTTCCATATTCAAAAACTTGTCACAGTAGACAAGTTAATGGTTTTAGGTGGAAAAGCCGCCTGAATATATTTGGTACACCTTTATTAAAGATTTAAAAGTGAGTTGGCACAAAGCTCTTTTCAGAAAAGTAGAAAGAATTCATTTAGGAAGAACTAAAAACAGTAAACTCAGTAAATGGGTGGAAGGTAGAATTATATTCTATTTAAATAAGACATTCTTGCATTTAGGAGGACCAATCAAACAGGTAAGCATAAATAAAATTTGTAACTGATCTTTCAAGATGCTATTTGAAAAAAATTGCTTGAACGATAACAAAAGAGGAGGGAAAAAAGTTGCTGATCCTGTCACTTTCTAGGTGCATAGGATCTGGATAAAAGAATAGAGACTTACAAAACTGTTACTTGACATCTTTATTCCATGTACTTGAGAAAAGGAAACATATTCATCAATACAGTGGAAAAGGGGATGCTTTGGGAAAAAGACTCCTATTTAGCTAGATCTGCATTTTCATCCTGCTACAAAAAAAAGAAAATCTGAGATTGCCTTTCTTGCTATGGTGTTTACCTTGATCACAGGAAAGTTAGGCTTAGTTCTTCATCTTGTCCCTCCCATGACTGTGGTTTTGTGTCAAAAACCTCTCTACCTGATCTGTAAGAGGAAAATAATAGTGCTTCCTACCTATGTGACTGCAAAAAACATTGGGAGTTTCTGCCAATACCTTCTGTACATAGCTGTCAGGACTGTTTGCTAGATCTGTATCTGAACTTCATGAGTCTTGTTGCAGTTTCAGTGATCTTGTAGTCTAAGGACAGTACTGTTTTACAGTAAAGTATTTCTCGCTTAATAAGGAATAATAAAACCACACTCAAGAATATTGTAGAGGCAGCATACGGAATGCAACTCTTGTTGCAGTTATCAGAATCTAATTACCCAGGGGGAAGGATGCAAAGTTGAAGTAAACTTCTGATGTCAGAACTTCGCAGAAATTTACTTTTCAAGATACTAAGGAGTCTGAAATCCAGACACTAACTTTGGACCAATATTTCTGTGTTGTTAATAGGACAAGTTTTATGATGACCTACTTCCTGCAGGATCTAACATAAACTTGTCAATGAAGAAAGATTTTGGAGCACTAAGATGTCAGGCAGCTTATTCAGCAGATATTTATATCTTCTGTCCTAGAAACGAGAAAGGTGCCATTGTCTTTGAGAGGATAAGACTGGGTGCTAACTCTATACATTCACTGAAAAGTCCTGAAACAGCACATACCAATACTCTTTGGAGTAGCAACAGCAATACAGCAGAAAAAGGGAGGGTGTGATCAAGACATGGTTTAGTAACTGATACACCAGTGCCAAAAATGTAGAGGTCTAAGAGCCCGGATCTTTTACCAGCCATGGTAGGAAGGAACTGAACCACTGAGGGTTCAGAAAGCAACTGTGTCAGGCAGCACTGTTGGGTCTCAAAAGCATTTAGGAATTCACTAAGCCTCTTTTCTCTCTCTTCTGTAGTATAAACCCACCCTTTTTCTCCAAGGTGACTCAGAGGAAGCACACATCCTCTTCTTTCAGGCTAAAGGAAAATTTCTCATGCATGTTTATTATTTCACTCCTACCTTCTTCTTCCTAATGTGCCTCCTTTACTTCCTTTATTCCAAATAAAGGTATAACGTTACACAGGTGTTAAGAGGATTTTTGGACTTAATTCAAGCAGTATTTTCACATTTCACATTCATTGACATAGTGCTTTCATGTTTAGGCACTTTTCTCAGTACATTTGCATAGATACTGAAAAAGTTAATTCTTCCTCACTTTGGTTTAGAATCAAGGCACCCAGTAACATAAATAACACACTGAAGGAGGAGGTCACCCCAAATAAATAGGGACCTCCCTAAAAGAGTAGTAATAATAAAGACGTACTTATACCAGCTTTCTGAGACTGGTCTCAAGCAGATGGAAACATCTGTTCTCCAGGGTTCTTCCTCTTATGAGCAGCAGCACTGAGAGCAAAATTAAATTGCATGTGTTAGAAGTTCAGTCTTCTCTCCAGGGTACCAATGCACCCTAAGATTTAATTTTTGCTAGTAAATAGTGCCAAAGAGATTGCAGCAAGAGACATGGTAAATCTCCTGTTGGAAGAGCTAGAGTCTCTTACTTTCAAAAAGCAGGTGGCTGCATTCAGCCCACTTTTTGGGAACAGTCCCAGCTCCTGATATCCCCCAAAATGTGTCCAGGCCTTGCCTGGGAGAGGAGTGGAAGCTGTGTCAGGGAGCAACTTAGTAATTACCCAGTCCAAAGCAGACTTGCAGCTGTGTGACCCGTTTAGTTTAACAGCGTAAGCATAGCAGAAGTTTCCAGGAGTACCTAAACCAGGCCAATGTGCTGCCTTGAAAACGTGTGAAAACTGGAATTACATTATGTATTTTATAATTTCACCAACTTGAAAATAAGATTTTTATCCCACAAGGCACTGAAGTCCATTGTTGGAAGCACAAGGACAGAGACAGGGACTGTGGATATTTGTTGTGTGAATGCAAAGGAGACTGCAGTACATGGAGATAATTAGTGTTGTGACCTGGCACAGTAGCCTGGCTGTGTGCTTCTGGCTGTGGGAGTTCTCTAAGTTCCTAATTGCAGACTGGAATCACTGTGAAGTTAAAGAGCTTGAGAGCCTAGCTCTCCCATCGCTCATATGCAACAGAGGTTCACTGCTACCCAGGTCCCAGAGGCATTTGCACCCATGTGGTGACCACATAGTGGCATTTGGACAAGAGTCCTACTCTACCTCCTCACCTCTGGATAGACTCAGACAGTGTCCAGTGCCAGACGCCTTTGTACAGAGGGTCATTCGTTCTTGCAGAGGGCCGATCCCACTTTGCAAATTGAACTATAGATGGGCAGATCGATCAGGAGAAAAAGTAAGGAAATGAAGTTTGGGTAGGGAGAAGATAAAAGAATCAATATGGGACTGGTGAGGAACAAAAGTCACACCCAGGGCTGGCCAGAGACATGAATTCTTCCACGCAGCTTTAGAATGAGGTAATATATCTAGAATTTAACAAGTGTTCTTTGAAGCACTTGGATAACATTGTGACAATCGCTGCAGAGTTGCGTATTTGCAAATGGATTATGGGACACCTTCAACAAATGCTTACTATTTAGCAACTGTTTAGTCCTTAACATTTTGAACTCAAACCAACCAGTTTCAATAGCTTACCTAAGAAGTTGTGTAGTTCAACACTCTCCACCTCTGTGCTAATATTTTTCTAGCAAACAATTTTCCTAACAATCTCCTTCTCCTTGGATGCCTTTATTCAGTTGTCTTGCTACTTGGTAACCTTGACATCCCATTCCACTGTTAATAAGTGAAGTCAGCAGCTCTGGACACTTTGACATGGGCACTACTTACTAAAGTAAGTCTTCCCTTGGTTGGACTGCAAAGCTATGTCGTAAAGATATTTTCATATAGTTATTATGTCTTCTATTTCTTTGGGAGGTGACATTGTCTTCATTGTTCTTTTAGCCATGGAGAATCAGACATGACTCAAAAATTTACAGCATTGGGCTCAGCTTTGGGGTACAATAGTTTTGTTCATTATATTAACAGTAGTGTTCAACCTATTAAGGTAAATGGCATTAAGAGCCATTGCTTTTCATAAATTAGTTGGAAAAGAAAGTTCTGTGAGAAACTTGTTCCCTGTCTCACACAGGCATTAACCACAGATAAAAAGGAGGTGGGTAACTATTGGGCAGTGCCTTTCAGGGTGTTTCACATACCAGGATAAACAAATTCTCAATGGCTGCTGTCCCATATTCCAGTTCCAGTCCCAAAGCATTTTCATAACAGTGACATTACTTGTTTTCCTAAAATAATAATACAGAGGGGAAAGATGATGGAATGGGATGTGTGTAGCTTACCCTGCTATTTTACCACAGAAACTTAGCAGTGAATTTTCTTTATGCACTTCTGCTAGCCTTCAACTCTGCTGTGTGCATCTATAAATGTAATCATGATTGAAACCACACCAAATAAACACACAGGTACATGAACTGACTTAATCTCCTTTGAAGAAACCTAAGCAGACATAGGAATAAAAAGAAATATTAGCAGGAGTTTCTGTAGAAAGGCAGATGCAGGTACAACTGTAAACTACTAATGTATCCAAAATACCTTCTTCTTGGCCTGACTGTAGAAGAAATCAAGTAGCACCTGGAAAAACTGTACAGTTCCACAGCATGGGACCCCAGGAAGTATTTGTTAGGAAGATTCTCCAGCCAAAAATACATTAAGCTGTTCACATGTTGGGCAATTGACATCATAGGTACTCTGGGATGAGTTAGCTGAGATCAGTTCTATTGCACCGAGACTAATGATCAGTTAGACATGATCATGAAGCAGATCTTGGGAACAGCAGACCTTTTTGGCTCTGAGTGATTTAAGAGAGAACACATGGTTGATACAAGTAGGAAAATATCTAGAGTGGAAAAAATGGGGCAATCAAATGCCTCCTGAAACATAAAACTCCATGAAAATGTAGAACACAACTGGAGAAAATATGAACAGGTAGTCATTCTGTCTGAGTGAGAAATACGGTTCTGTCAAATGGGACATGATCTGAATGTGGCCCAGCTGTCAGGTGCTCTTGATTACAAAACCATTGGGTTCCTTTAGAGGAAAAGGACGAAAAGCAAACTGTGACCCAAGCATCTCTCCAGGACTCAAAGGTAGAAAGAGTGAGCCCAGACAATTGAAAAAATGATATCTTTGCTTTAGGGGACAGAACAAAATAAACTTGGAAAAGGCAGCATGTGTAAGAAGCCCTTTCCAGGATATCTTGGCAAGGTTCTGACCCCAGCCCTTCCCTCAAAGTGTCAGCAGCTCAGGAAGAAGTGCATATTTAAATAGAAGTGCAATATTTAAGTGCAATATTTAAATAGATGCTATTTTTCCCTTGTTATTCTTCACTCACATTTATCCAGGGTCATATGAGGTCAACTTTTGTAGGAGGTCCATCTGTTGGCATAGAGGATATACTAATCCCAGGATTCCCTGGATACCCTCTGGCTACCCCAAATGAATTGACACTGTTCTGATGTTGGGTAGCGATATGCCTTTACAGGAATGTTCAACAAAACTACTCTTTCTGCACCTCCAGCCTAAGCTGTTTCAGCTCTGCTTGACACCCTAAAGTTGCCTGTTCACTTTCTCACTTCTGCATGTTACTTCAAAAAAATCTACATGTGTTTCAGCTTTGCTTGATACTTCAAATTATTGCTTGATGCCTTAAAATCATCTCTACACAACACCTCAACTATTGTCACCACTTATATGTTACCTTTGCTCCCTCTTAGCTCTGCCACCTGCTCGTGCCCTCAAAGCTGACTTTATATTATTGTTTGAAGGAGGACTTATGGTACGTAAGATATCAACAGAGTCTCTGTAAAGAAGCACAGTCATGATAGCCTCTTTTGTTTCCTTTGTCATATCCAGTTTTCTTACCCTGTTAGTACCACTGTTGCTGAGGTCAGGTTCACCCCTCCCTAGGTCCTCCTGATATGGTCCCATCATCCATTCAGTATGACATCAAAAGCTGACACAAAATTGACAACGAACATAATCTGTTTAGTTAGTTCTTGCTTTGATAGAGATACAGGGAAAACAGTCAGAAATCTGCTGGGATTTCTTTGTCCTCATATGCATGAACCAAGATGTAAGTTCAAGGCCAGGTTGGACGGGGCTTTGAGCAACCTGGTCTAGTGGAAGGTGTCCCTGCCCATGGCAGGGGGGTTGGAACTAGATGATGTTTACGGTCCCTTCCAACCCAACCCATTCTATGCTTCTATGATTCTATGCATCTAACCTTCTCTGATTTCCCTTCTCTATAGACTTTACAAGGTTAGTCTTATTTCTCACAATAGATGATGTCACGTCCTGCTCAGATGAGGGAGACAAGTGACTTGGATTTGTAAATCCCCAGAAGAGCAGACAATGGTGAGACAAGTCTCAAAGTCCAAACATTTATTAACTTCCCACAATGTACTAATTGAATACACGATAATTGGCTAAGCATATATTGAGTTGTGGCAAGCAATACAGTATGCCTTGCATTTCTTAATGGTAGTGAAGAAAAAGGGGGAAAAGGAAAGGAGGGAGATAGAGGGAAGAGAGGAATAGAATTCATGGGTCTGGATTTCTACGCCAGTGAAGGTTCCAGGAGGCATCTGTCTTCTTCACTTCATTGCACTCTCTGCCCCCCTCCGCCACCTCTTTCTTGCCCCTCGATTTATACCCACTTGCCTTGGGTCCATCCCCTAGATCAACCCACATACCTACGTATCCCATGTATGGGGAGGGGTAAGGTGTTTCATGGGATGATGTAACATGTAGCATGATCACGTTAGCCTTCATTAGCATATTGAGGGGTGTGAACTTTGATATGCATTTCATGGATAATGAAGCAAAACTCATTCACTGGACAGATGGCCTTTGAAATTTGACCAGGTGCCCCAAAGCAGAGCCATCCTGTCTCCACAGGACTCCCTCCTCCAGATGCATTCTGTGTTATTCAGGCAGCCTTATCAGCTTCGACCTCCACACTATCCACCCTGTGAGTATAGTTTTGTCTTGCAAGTGTTTGAGGCATTCCTTAGCTCGGAGGGCCTCCACTTCCACTGCTAGCTTTTATCTCTTTCTCAAGTTGTTTTTCTCAGTCCGTGCTTCTCACAGGCCTGTTTTTGCAAGTCATCTCTCACAGATGATTGGAGCAGACTGAAGATTTTGATAGTTTTCATTTAACTTCAACATAATTTTTAATGAGACTATACAGAAGGAGTGTGGGAAGTGAGGCGTTTCACATCAGAAAGTAAGTGACAGTTATTAATTCTAAGTTGAATACACAACCTGAAGGGAGGCCAGCCAACAGTAATGTTAGCAGGACAAACAGGACAAGCAAGAAACTCTAGCCAGTAAATGGGTTAAGTTTAGGTTATACAATACTAAACTCATTTCCCATTAAGGAAGTTTGCATAGAAATCACATAGGCAAGAAACCATATATGAAGTCCTTTGTTTCATCCTCTGGAAGGGTAAGGGACCAATGGCACTAAAGGAGCATCCTTGGGGTAAGAAAGCTATTGACAGAGTACAGAGCTAAACTGAAAGACCACAGTTGTCCCACCTATTAAAGTCATTATCACAGTTCCTGTCCTAAGGCAGAGGCTGGCAGAGGAGCTTAATTGGTTTATTGATGTAGGGCTCACTACAGTTGAAAATAATAAAATCAGCAAAACCGGTGAACTCATCAGTCATTCGAAAGCCTCTCCAAACAAGTGCAAAACATCCCATCAGTACGACCCCAAAGAATTATATAAGTTTATAACAGAGACTCACTTTCTCTTCCCTACCTGGGGAGGAATTCCAGGAGACAAGGCTGAAGTAAAATATTTTTCTACACTTGATGTGTCAGCAGAGTTCTGGCAGATTCCCTAAGAAAAACAGAGTGTACTTTTGTGAACACTATGTGAGCCTTTTGGGAGACATTGTGAGTTGGACTGTACTATGCACATAAGGTGTTTCACAAGAAAATATATTCTTGACACTAAAAAAGATTCTGAGATTTTCTGGGTAAAATTTTGAGCTGTGAAAAGATAGTAGACAGTATTAGCAAAGCCTCTGAGGAGATCAGGACAGTCCCAGAACAATGGTGGTTACTGCAAGTTCCTCATGTCAGATGTGACTTACCGGGGACTGTAATTAGCACAACAAGGTTACAGGTAAATCACAGCAAAGATGAAACCCTGGCTCACACACCTGGTCTCCTGAGGAAGGATGGGCACAGAGACTAAAAGGAAGTTTTAAAGAGTTAAAATTTCATAGGAAAGTCAGTAAGTGAACTACTAGTATGAAAGTGTTACTCTGCAAAGACGATTGAAAGACATTAAGTGGAAATCCTGCTGGAGCATGAGAACATGGTAGAGTTAATCAGAGGCTCTCATTTGGAGATCCCCTTGTAGTAGGTACAAAGCTAAACTCAAACACGTCTTAGGAGGTATTGGCAGGGTGGCCTTACAACATCTCAGTCACATGTGCCAGGAGGGCCAAAAAAAATCAATGTCAGTACAGCTGGAATGGAGAAGGATACAAAAAGTTTCATTTATTTCTAAGACAGAAGTGTTGGCTGCAATTGACTAGCAACCACTTTTTTTTTTTTTTTTTTTTTTTTTTTTTTCCCCCCAATTGCCAAAAGGGGGCTGGCAAACATCTTGCAAATATAGACATAGTTTTGGGGATGTTTAGTTTTTTGTGGGGTTTTTTTTGTTTGTTTTTTTTTTTTTTTTTTCCCAGCTACAGATCTGGTATTTACAAACTGAAAACTTGAGACATATTTGAATTACAGACACTCTTTAATGCCAAAATCCTTAGCCTTTTCATACCAGTGATGGGTTCATGGCAAGTCATGCTCTGTGTGTGTGGTCTTTGCTTTATCTGTCTGTTACTTTCAGGCTGGCCTTTTACTGTCCATCAAACAGATGTCTGCACAACAATTCTTGAGTTTTGCAGTGGCCTTCTTTAGTTGATTGCTGTAGAAATAGGGTCAGACATGTTAAATCACATTACCTAAGTATGAAAAGTCACCATACTACATCCAAATAAAAGTCCATCTATCCCAACAGTCTCTCATGGCAAGGACTACTAGTAGATGTTAGGTGCAGAGTAAAGAAAAAGGCAAATATAAGAGGTATTCTCCAGTCTTCTAGTGATCTGCAGGACAAGGACTTCCAGAGGTATGCCTTTGTGTCTAATTTCCTTTTGAACTTAAGTCAGCTTCAACATCCACAGGATCCACAGTCTATTCATGAACTTGTGCAGCCACTGGTTTTGAGCGAGTCTGACATTTCTTGTTACGCTACTGTTGACTGCTAAATTACTATTTTCTCTGTTTTTTGGTGGATAAGAAAACGTATCTGTCCTGAGTATAGCAGATAGCAGGTACTGAGTGATGCAGACCACAGGCAGGCCCCTGGGATCTGCATGAATGCTGAACAAGACAACCTTTAACAAGGTAAGAACCATTTCTATGATATCATTAATTGCAATCAAACTTTCAAGATGCTCCTGGGTAGACGAATATCACCAAAGCACTTGGAGCTAGGCCAGCCACTTGCAACAGTTATATTTTAAGTGCTAAGAGGAATAGTGAGTTAATTATATTTTGATGCATAATATGTGCACCTTAAGACTATGTTAAAAAAAAAAAAAAAAGAAAAAGAAGACAAGAAAGAATAATGCTACAGATTAGGTATAACCACTGCTCTTCTTTCAAGGATTTTAAGATTTTATAAGGCTTCTTTATGGAGCTAGTTAGCATCAATGACAGCAGTTTTACTTCAGGCACAGACATAAAGCATTGGCCCAAGCAAAGACACTTGTAAAGCATGCATGAACAATGAGGATCAATTCTCTATTTTTCAGTAAGGTTTTTGGGTCTCTGAGAAGCCAAAATATGATAGGAGTGAACAGCCAGAAGAAAAATGTCAGAATTAGGAGGAATAAACTGTGGGACCTAGAGACAACTTGGGCAGAGTAGTCACTGGGGTGTGTGATGGGGATAATTTGGGGAAAGAAATTATTACAATCACAGAAATTGTGCCATGTTTCTGTAAATAAAAGGGGTTCCATTAAAGAGGTATTTGTCTCTGTCAGCAGTTTTTTCTAACTGAAAAAATACAGAAGACCACACTGGTTTAGTTAAGTGTGTGTGTCAAAAAGGGTGGCAGGAAATGTTCTGGCATTGCAGATGCTTGCTCTGAAAATATTTGACCATAAACCACGGGTGGCTAAAGAAAACAGAAGAAAAGAGAAGATCTACCTAGATTTTCAGCAATTATAGTTCCAAATACTCTTTTTTCCCACTCTTCCACTTTCAATACTCTTGCATTTGCCACTTCTTTAGAAATCACTGATCTGGCCCATCACCCAATTATCTTCAGGCTGAAAACACTCCCCAGTAAATCTATTCTAAGCTGTGCCTGCCACAGTTTCAGTCTGTTGGCAATCTGGTCATTTTAGTTTCATTTTGTATTTGTGTGTTACCTGACACAAAACAAAATCTAGGGGAACGATTTTCAATTTGTATTAGCATCAATTGAATGTAACTCTGCTGGCATCAGTAGCATAATGTTGAGTTTCCTAAAATGTGCAAGGCCCTCAGATGGAGGAGTCCTTTTGTGGTGCTATTGTCTTTCACAGGCTTTGGAAAAGCTCACTAAAACCTACAGCCTTGTGTTTGGTTAGTCTTGGTGTAGGGCCAAACTCCCACTCAGATGCTTACTAACTGCCTCAGTAGGACAGGGGGAGAAAATACAGTGTGAAACCGCATGGGTCAACATAAAGACAGGGAGATCACTCACAAGTTAGCATCACAGACAAGTCAGACTTGTCTTGAGGAAAATTTAATTTATTTTATTGCCAATCAAAATAGACTTGGGTAGTGATAAAGACAAAAACTGATATAACTTCCCCCTCCTCCAACTTTTCCCCAGACACAGCTTCACCTCTTCATGCATTTCAGAGCAAACAGGAGAGGTTTCTTCACATTTCCCTTCATAGTGGTCCCCTGCTTTCTGTATTTTTTGTGGTTGGGCAGGGCACTAAGGGAGGTGAGGTAGCCACGCTGCTGGTGGTGTCGCCGTTACTTGCACGTGTGGTGTGCTGGGTGGGAATCAAAGTCAGCAGAAGGTCTTGACAAAGTAAATTAGCAGCTTCTGGGCTTTGCTTGTTGTAAAGCACAAGAGCAGGGGCATGTTCAACAAAGAATAAGCATATCAAAACCAATAAAACCATGTATTGTTTTATTTGGAGTGTCACTAGGAGGTTCCCAGGCTGGTAACTCATCAAGGAAGGAAAGGGGATCAAACTTTTACAGATATTGAGGACGTTCAGAAGCAGAGCAGTTCAGGCTAATAATGTTTTTCAGTGGGATATCACAGTGCATGTGGCAGGGATGGAGTCATTCTTTAACAAACTGAGATTAAAATGAAAACTGCAATGCAGTGGAGAAGAGCAAGTAATCCCACATCTGACTGCTAGTTTCCTCCCAGGAATATAAGATTCTCCATATGCTGGTCTTAGGGTACCTCCAGTCTGGTCCAGCTCCACAGCCCTGTGTCTGGCAGCATTCTAGCTTGTTTGTTGAGATACTACACTTTTAGGGAAAGTTTTTGACTGTTTGCTTTGATTTGCTGCTCATTAGTGTGTGGGAAGCAGATTAACCACAGCCCAGGCTGTTTGGGAGTCACTTTCATGGTAAGAAACTATCTCTTTCAGATTTCTTCTGGCTAAAGTTGGCTGATCGTAAACAGAACAGTAAAAAAGAGGGGGAGATAAGTGCTCTCTGTCTTCCACATACTTTACTCAGTGAAGCACATGATCCCAGTCACAAGAAGACACAAGTCCCCTCCTCCCTTTCCTGCTCTAAAGTAAGATGTGAAAAAATCAGTACAATGGGGAAAGCAGCTCAGAACATAGACTGAGAGACCATGATATCAGAACACAGTCACATTATGGCACTAATAAGTACTTTCTGCTTATGATGGCAATTGGCAACCTGATGAAGATGCCTTTTGATAAGGCAAGTTCATATAGCTTTCAATCTGAAGAATTAAGGGCTATTAAATTACATTAGGAGCTGTTCAAAACGAGCAAGTAGATTTTGTTCATGATGGGTGGTGGACCTGTGCAACTCATAGTTAAATGGTTGTGTAGATGCAAAGAGTTTAGATGGGTTTGAGGGGAGACAGGAAAAGGACAAGGACGAGATCCTTTGGAGATTATGAGTAGGCAAAGCACATCAGGTTTAGACTCCCTGAAACAGTCAAAGGCTGGGAGTGTGCTTGGGGGAATTTATACGTGTGTCCTGTTTTCTTTTTTCCCTGGTCATCTGTTTTTGCACTGTTTGCCACAGATGTCGGTAGATAGGGGATTAGTCTGACCCTTACGAGGAAGGAGTATTCGTATGCTCTTATGAGGATAGCTGTTACTCCATGGTGCTGTAAGTATGCCTGCAAGCTAATCTCACTGGAAATACTGAGATAAGACCCACTTTTGACAGTCTATAGTTTTGGAGACAAAACTATGGACCTCCAGTCTGGTTTCCTGCCTAGACCTTCATCCAGAAATTCTTTCTGGAATAAGAAGGAAGACTCAAAGGATAAGCATCTTCTTGTTTTGAGGTCATTCTAATCCATTACCATAGTCATTTTGTGGCTTTCTTGGAAACTGTAACATCTGCTAGTTCAAAAAAAGTTGTTTGGCTTTCCCTGAGTGACGTTGCGTCTTGTGGCCTTTCAAAGGTCCTTCCTGCCCACATTTCACTAGTACAAAGAAGTTTTGAACTGGCTCTGACTCCATTGGTAATCCCACATATATTCTGTCTAGGGGTCCAGCTGTGAATTCCTCATCCCCCAGAGTGTGAGAGCCAGAAAAAAGTGATTGTTAGTCATAAAAAGATCTCTGTATCCATCTATCCCCTCAACAGTAGGTGCCTTTACATCTCCTCAAATCTCATATTTAAATTCCATTTTAAAACCTAGTGCAGGAAAGAAAGTTAAAATATTTTTACCAATAGATATAGACTTTGACTTTGGAGTGTGATGGAAAGCTCAGGCAAGGCACAGAGGGACGTTAGCTGTTTCACTTCTCTCCACAAGCTGATGCCTATTACAAGTGCTTCGGGAGAGGGTGGGGGGTTGAAAGGTGATATCCCCAAAGAGTCAATGTGTTGTGTTTCTTCTACAGCAGCCTGGCAAGTTACAGTCTAATAACAGCTCATGGTCAGCTTTTTTTTTTTTTTTTTTTCCCCTATCATCTTCACGCCTACATTCCCGTGGTTTTACTCAAAAGGAATACATGACATAAATGTATACAAGTGCCAAACATGCTCCCAACTGCTGAGCTGAGTATTTCTGATTCAGAATAGCAGAGAATAGGTTTGGAATGGCCTTAGAAGAAGAGGAAAAAAAAAGTCAAACTTTAGAAAATTCCCATTGAAAAGCCTGTAGATGCAAGGGTGACAACAACAAGAGCTGACTTGTCTTTGACACTGTCACCAAATTATATTCACTAAATATTAGAGTGATACAATTTTTCTCAAGGGAGCTGCCAACCTCAGTCTGATTCTGGGAGAGTCCAAGCACCTTCAGCAATGGATTGTGAGGCGTATGTGTGTCTTGTACGAACGTGTCTGCTCCCCCACCTTTTCATTGGAAAGTGAGTACATTTACAAAGCTCTTCTGTTGGAAACAAACCATTCATACTTTTTATTATGATTACAAGACTGAGGCTCCATTGTTTGAGCTACCATACAAATAGTACTTTAATTTTGCATGTTATAGCAAAATTTGAGATAGTGGTCTGTCCCTTCACTGTCTAAAGTGTTCTAATTCATTTTGTAACAGCTTTTGCCTTCTGGAGGTCTCCTGAGCAGTCCTAGCACATTGCTCATGACACATACTCACAGCTTGATGCAGGCTAACACTAAGATGCAGATCTAAGTGGCTTGCCAACATCTGAGAAAGTGAAATGTTATATTAGGAATATATTTTCTATACAGCTCTTCTTATGTAATCTCCTGTGACTCACATTCTCTAGGAAGTTTTGAGGGGGGAAAGGGACTGACAAATGACTTGTCGTCTAGATATATAGTGGTTTTGGTGCCATTGGTTTAATACTCAACTTTTACATGCAAAAATGTACACTAAATGAATATTAAGACTGCAAATTCAAGCACTAAGAATTTAGGGACCGTTCAGATTTAATTATTCTGTTCACTTTTCATTCACACTCCTTATTTTTACACATGTGAACTCAGTCCTCTGACAAATTAGCATGCTATTTTTAATTTGCATCAAATCTTTTCAGTGACTTTATAAAGCGTTGAATAAATTAACAAAAACTTCTTTCCCCCACATTTTTGGTTAGTGATCATATGCCCAATCTACTTTTTGTTCTTCTATGACATTTACCACTACACTTGCACACACACACATACAAATAAAGAAGTAATCTGTTTTCTCAACACTGAGATTAAAATGTGGTGCATATATTCATTCTGGACGTCCCTTACGAAGCATTATGTTCTTGATTTTCTAAACACCACCAGTCATACAACTCCTGTGCCTGCAGCACAGCTTGATATTGACTTAAGATACAACTGGACATACCAGGCATTTCTCCAAAGTAGATCCTCAGTGCCTCAGTTAGCTGAGTGCTTGAGTGCAGAGAATGAGGAAAACACAATAGTGAAGATTGTATTGAAATTTAATTTTGAAACCTTATATTTCCATCAAGCTGGGAACCTTTAATTTTTGCCAGCTTTTTTATAGGAACAGTTTCCTTTGCATTGATGAGGCATACAGGTAATGGAAAGACTGATGAAAAGAAAAGCATGTGAATTAAACCAAACTCAAAAAAGATGATGGGTCCTCAGGTTTCTTCAGTGATTAGATGAAAATATTTTCCTTTTTTGATTAATGGAACTTCTTTCATTGACTGTAATGATAAGTAGATGAAATCTCATGGGACATAATGCCTCATTTCTGTGCAAAGTTCATGCTCATTTAATTTAATAGAGACTTATATTAGAAAGCAAAATCCCCTATAAAGTTTTCTTAGGAACCTTCCTACCCGCCATTGCTGTAATTTCTTTAATGAAGCTTTTCAAGTCTCCCTTTTCAGAATTTCTCAGACTTAACTGTCACTCTGCTTCCCAGGGATGAATCACATTTTGCTACAATCTTTGAAGGGAAAGACATCCAAAGCGCAAGGGCTATAAATTCATGGATATAATCAGCCACCCACTACAGTGTTACTTCACCCTCCCACTTCCTCCAGACCTGTAGCTTATCAGATGTCTTGGCCAAAAACTTAGGGCCTTGTAAGTGTTGTCTCTAACGCGTGGAGAATTAGTTTTTCAAAGCACATCTTTTAAGTGAATCACTCTCTTTTTGGAGAGTTTCAGGTCTCCATTTGAAGCCAGGATTGCTTATTGCTTAAGGCCTTGGGCACTTTAACTTCTGCAGTATTAGCTTGGGCAGAACCTTGAAGTGGGATGCAGCCTGACATGGGTATCAGTCTTTGCTGAGGGTTTTTTTTTAATCACTGTGTTCTCCATTCCTACATTCTCAGAGTTAGCACTCAACTGAATTTCTGATAATTCAGCTCATTTCTCTGCTCATTTTTGGACAAATATATATAGCACTGAAATTAAAGATGGTTTTAAACAATCAGAATTTTGGAAAAGAACCCTGCAGGAAAGAGGAGAGGGCCAGCCTGGCCTTCCTTCCTGATGTGTTATTTTGCAACAGAGGAGGAAAGAATGACTGTTGAAGCCGCACTCAACTTTATCAGCCTTACTTCCTTACTTTGCCCCTAGCCTTTACAACTGCAGTGAGCTCACCCACCATTTGCCAGGATCTAAACAATAGGAAAATTTCCTGCTGCTCTAGTTTGAACTTTTTGGTTTTACATCAACATTAACCTGAAGAGAATGACAACGAGGCAGCAAGCAGGGGAATAATTGTGTACATGTACACACACACACAAATGTGCATGTGGGATTTTGGAGACATGCATGTGACTATGCACTGGACCAGAGTTTGCCACTGAAGTTAGCCACAGAGTGAGCAGACAAAGGACTGAAGCCATCTGACTGGGAGAGAGACATGAGTCAGTGTCCAAATCTTCACTTCTTCATAGAGAGACCTATTCATTTTGTGGCCTTGGATGAATCACTGAGGTCAGACTTTACTCCAATGTTTCTCCAGTGTGCAAGAGGAAGAAAGAGCAGTAAAAGGAGACACTTGAGAAGGTCAAAGCCATCAGGGAGTGACTTGAAAGGAGAGAATGACCAGCGCCTCTGTAGAAGGGAGTAGAGTCTTGTGACATCATTTGCTTTGTACCTGGGAAAAAAACCAGCACCTTCTCTCTTCTGCTATTGCTGTATGGAATAAATGTATACTTCTGAGACAGCCTTTATCTCAGACATACTTAAGTTAAAGTTAAGTTTTAATAAAAATAATTTCTTTTAATCTAGGTGGCTGTGACACGGAGGATATGCACAAAGCCATTCCATCTCCAAAGTTTTATTAACTATAAAATGTTGACATATTAAAACCAGGCTTGAATGTAAAATTTGTCATAAATACTAAAAGACTAAAGCCTGAAAGAATAAAATACTCCTGCTGCAGTTGCAGCAAGAAACATGTTTGGGCTCAAGGCATTCCTGTGTGAGATAACATGTAAAAAAGGAATGAAAAGTGATCCCCAAGCAGGCAGCATTTTAGCTGTATTTCAGAGAGGAAGGGACACCCAGGAACGAGGTAGATAAGTATTCCATGAAGTTTCTGTAGCTGAATAAAAAAGCAGCAATCACCAATTTGCACACATAGGTCTTCTGGGGAAGATGGTAGCTCGTCTGTCAACACCGATCACTGACCCCACACCAGGCAGATTCTGGATCTAAACCAGAAATCAGCCATAATAAGAAAAAGCCAAACATATGAAGCAATGCTATAATGAGATGGAGATGACCGGTTTATTCTGGGTTTAATAGGCACATGTGTGCAAGCTGCTGAGCTGGCTGACAGGACAGGCACGTGAACAAGAGGCTTGGGAATGAGGTGAATGGGGTTGTACTGTAAGCCAGGCTCTGCAGCTGGGGGCTATCCCAGTTCTTATGCTCTGTGGGCTGGCACAGGTGGGATTGTGTGTAACTTAGCAGTGAATTATAAAACTGTTAAATGAGCCGTTGAAATTCCCCATTTATCTGGAAGGGCGTTGAAATGAACAGGAAACATGAACCAAAAATCCGAGATAAGGATACAGGATTGAAGTATTTTAATCTGAATACCAATGGTCCCCACACTCTTTCCTCTAGCTTACCTGACTGTCTTTATCCCTAACAGTAGCCCGAGCCATGATTCCTGTGAGATAAGACACACTACACGGAAAGAAACAGTCCATGAGTGATGTGCCCCACTTTGCACAATAAGCCTGTGTCATGCATACACAATGAGGACTTTGTTCTCAGCACCTTTCCTAGGCATGGGTGCACTGTCTAGTATAAGCATATATATAGAGAGACATAAATGGCACCAGACCAGAAACATCCTCTGATGCTACATTTTGGTATTTCTTCTCTCAAGCCCAGGGTAGTCCCCGAAACGGTTTTGACCTGTTAAGCAGCACTGACACAAATCCTTGTGCAGGTGGGAGGTTAGTGGGGCTGGAAACTGCTCTCAGAAGACACTGTGGGTGCAGACACTTTGCTCTGAAGGTGAAAGGAGTCCAAGAACCAGTTTGGGGCCAATTTATGCCAGCTCACCTTGGTACCAGAGATTGGTCCTGGAAATATTCAATATAGATATAACTTAGACAGCACTATTACTCCAGATTCAATTTATTCTGTCATTGTGGTTGTAGGACCAGCCAAAGCAGGTAATCAGAGCCACAAATAAATTATCATATAAAGATCTGTATTAACTATAGATAGCAAATATCCTCATGCCTGTGCAGTCCTCCTTAGAGGATGACTTGTTAAATTATTTTTATTAAAACTTAACCTTGACTTAAATATGTCTGGGATAAAGGCTGTTTCAGAAGTGTGTATTCATATATCCTCATGCCTATCGGTTCTGCTTAGCCTGCCTTTGTATTTGCTTCTCTGGGTCCATATTATCCCTTACCCTGTTATGCTTCTACAGAGAAAAAATTTAACAAAAAGTATGCTAAGACTGGAGCTGAACAAAAGGTCCCTTGTTTCTGTAGGTATGGATTAATCCTTGCAGAAAGCAGAGAGATGAAAGCTGTTGTACATGTTAAGAGGATTTTTTGGATAATACTTTAGAGATGCATGTACATATGCCTTGTGAAATGGAATTTAGTGTTAAGAATAAGAAGCCTCAGAAACTGAATTCTTCCATTTATCCATAGATATGCAATTGAATAGGTTTCCCATACTGCTTCAGTGGTGTGTCATAGTCCTAAAGGGGGTTAAAAGTCCATCCACACTTTTCATTCCATTCTTTTTAAAAGAAAAATATAAAACACATTGCACAGTGTTGTTTCCAAAGGATGTTTGCAGAACATTTTTATTCCTCTCTAAATATCTCAGTTAATTCAATAGAAAGATATTTTCAGAAAATAAAACCAGTCCCAAACCTATTTTTTAGGTATTCAGTGAAAGACAGCTATGGATAAAAACAAAAAGCAAAACATTTATTTTGGAAAAAAATTTAACTCCCCAAAGGAGAGATTAACGTTTGCCAGTGGGGTCCCAGATGGGCAAGTTGTGGAGTTGTGCAGGTTATTTGAAGTTTGGTCTCAGTGCTGAGCCTCTTTTCCTATTCTGCAGTGGACTGAAGATCTCTGGTTCCTATTTGGTACCCTCTGGAGCTTTTAAGAGAAGCCGAAGTCCCAAATACTTCCCTTGAAACAGCCTGTAACTTCCATGTTCAGGCGTGAGTATCAGGTCTCTAACAGCTTGTTTTATGAAACAAAAATCACCAGTGCTCTTCATGTGATAGACCTGAACTGTAGCCTTTTGGCATACCATTTCTAGGGTCTCAGGAAGGACCCAGCCTGGGTACTATAGTCTAAGATTTAAGAGATTAAAGATGTTCAGGGAAAACAGGGTAGCGTTCAAACCCAGAGCTTCTAACAAGCCCTCATGGTACACTGTCTGGGTTTATCCCCATGACACTTTTTGCAAATTCTTTATATCATGCGTGGGGTTTCATCCTTAATGTAGCTCTTTTGTCATTTGCCCAGGTCCTCTGGGATCTGACAGGAATTACATGGAAGAGCTGGGAGCCCTACTGTCAAGGGAAAAGGGTGTTCCCTCAGGACAGGTGCTGGTGTCTGATTCAGAAGTCCTGTCTGCCAGCCCTTGACTCCCACTGGGCACATCAGCCAGGCCCAGGTCCTCAGGCAATATCTGGGCTCCCAGATAGCAATGAGTGTTAAGCACTTGTTGCTGATTCAGAATTCCATCCCTGTCTGCTGCCCATCCAGGAACCAAGTTTAGTCATTCTGAGACATGTCCTTGCAGCCCCATTGCTCCAACTTGAGGTGAAACCTGGATTTGTTTCAACTCATACCCTGTTTGTGCCAAGAAGGAAATAGGGCAGACAGGAGTCATGGAGCCCTCCAGCCAGGTCCAGCCAGGACAGCATGAATGCAAGATGTGACAGGGCGTGTTAAAACATGAACCGGTCCCCCAGCCCAACATGCTCTGTGCTACCTAACACGGAGGTCCTTCAGGGTGCCTCAGAAGGCACTGCTGTGGACATGCAGGCTGATTCACTTTCTGATCTTCAGCGCCCCATACCCCTTAGGGATTTTCCTTCCTTACACAGCACTGATTCAAGTTCCTGCATGATAAACCTGGGTTAATGGGAGCCCTACAATTACTGTAACTAGATCACTTGCCCCTGAGAAGGAAAGAGAAGTTGCTACAGCACAGAAAATGCCCGTTCCATCAGTGCAGCCTGATAATAGCCTTCCTTTTATTCAGCTGGCAGCGACCTATCTCATCTGAGCAAAAACGCTGGGATCCTATTCTGCAGAAAAGAAATGTATATAAGGTTATCTGCAGCAGGTGAGGTAGTTGCTACGCAAGAAAAGAGACTTCACAAAGAGGTCCCTTGGAGACAGGAGATGCCCAATAAGCCTTTCTTATCTGCCCCTTGCAGGATACCAAGATAGGTTCTGATCAGGACAAAGTGATGCTGTAAATTACTTTTGCCCCTTCTCCGAATGCCTCCTGCCACCCACACTCAGCAGTCCACATGCTTTGTCTTCAGTAATGGGAAAGCAATTTTCTCCAGTTGCTTATGGCAACATTTGAAATAATTGAAAAAGGTGAAAAGACATTTTTATCATTTTATTTCTTGCAGGCCGGGACCCTGATGTAAATTAGGCTAACTTGCAAACCTCCAGCTATTTTGATTTATGTGGAAAATCTTCTTCCAGCTTACTGCACCATATATCATAATAACACATGACTTTGATAACTGCTTTCAGACAGCAGGTGACTGCAATAGCAGAGGAAGGATGTGGTGTATTTGCAACAGTGATGAATAATGTGTGGGATTTTAGTCAACATAGCAGCTGGAAACTCAGCTTTACTTTTTCTTATAAACCATATTCATGTTGGACGTAAGTTCATCAAAATGACTGAATTAGCCCAAGCCTTAGTGCCCTGTGATCATGCATCAGTTGAAATTAGCTGAAATATCTTCCCTTGTTTTAAAAGCTTCTTTCACAAAATGAGTATGCAAGGAGTATTAGTGGTCTCTGATACTTGTGATGGGGATTTCTTTTGCAAACAAAAGACACGGTTTTGCAAATGCTTTTTTAAAGGGACAATTCCAGGTAAATTCTTTAAGCGTTCACATGTATGAATCACCAGCATTATTTTATTATAACATCTCTGTTTAAAGTTTTCTATTAAACTTTCCTTTTCAATGGATTTTCAAGTTAAAATCTTCCACACAGATTTCAGCTAAAAAATAAACTTTTGCATTGGAAGAAGGTTTCTGCTGTCCTTGGGAGCCAGGAAAGAGGGGAGTGTGCCATTTTACCAGTGCAGCAGTTTGGTTACATTTTATCTGGGGTTGGTAAAGAAAAAAATATCTTGCTACTCTCCCTCAGTTAACAAATGTATTTCTGTTCATAGCACACTGCAAGACTTCTGGAAATCTGTTCAAGTATCATCAAAACTTTTTTGTTGTTTCTCCTGTACATAATATTTCATCAGAAAAAAATTTTACAGAAATTTCTGCATATGAGAAGGAACAGAAACCTTTTCAGCAGGAAAAGCAAAAGGAAATGTCTTTTGAATAGACCCTTCATTCCCTTCCAGTAGTTCATTCATTCCTCCTATCTTTGTAATTTTATACCATCAGTCCCTATAATCTTTCAGCTTGCAAGAATAAAGGCATGAACATCAATTTTGTGGATGAGTTTTTGAAATTGTATTAGACTAGCTTCTGCTTGTATATCTAAAGCTAGTTTTCTTTTCCTCATGCAAGCTTTAATTTTCAGTTTCAGATGTGCCACTGTGTTTATTCAGACAGATCTGAACATTCCATCTATAATTGGAAGTTTGAATAAATTATATTAAACTTGCAAATGAAACTAAGTTTATTCCTGAAATTATAATGCAATTAGTTATTAATTCAGCAAGGTGCTTAAGCACCTTTTAGTTCCTTTGAAGTCAGTTAGACTATTCCCAAGCTTACAGTTATGCCTGTGTTTAAAAGTTTCTCATTGAACAAAGTGTTATTGATTTAATTTCAAAAGTTAAACCCAGAAATTAAATGGAAGAAACTTTTATTAGGGTTCCCAGAGATCAAAAGAATGATTAAATCATTGTATGAATTGAGGTGAACTGTAGAAACTCAGTTATAACTTAAATAAAAAGGTGACTAAATGCAAAATTTTTCCATGTCATTGCTTATTATTGTCTGTAGACCAGATACTGTACTACTGATGGTTTTCTGGGCTAGCTGTTGCTATTTTATCGCTTTCTCTGTTGCCTCTACGAAATGTTTTGCAAGTTATTTGATAGAATCCTTCCAGGAAATAAAATTATATTCTAGGCAGCCTGAAGTATGGAGATGAAGAAACTTACATTGCACAAAAATTAAGGTACAACTGCTTTAACTATTGACTTTGGAGCCTTCTTGTGGATGGAGAAGGCTGCAGACAAGCTCTTTACCCATGTAGGAATATCCTGTGCTGACAAACCAAAGGTTTCAGACAACTCAAGCTAAACAAAACACAGGACGCAGGTCTCTGTGTGTGTCAATTTACATTCCAAACAGTGAAGTCCTCCATATCCCCCCAACAGAGATGTAAAGTTATCTCTTCCAAGTGGATGTAGCAAACTCTCCAAATCTAAATTCATGTGTTTGGATTGCTTGGCATGGTGATGGCTGGTCTCTTCAGGTCTGTGTCAGGACTTCTCACTTTTGCATACATACTCAGCTGAAGAGTAAGAAACCATACATGAAACTGGGAAGAGAAGGAAGAAAAAAGGAAATTCACACATAATCACATGAATCCTAACTGGGAGTCAATGGAGTGAGTTATTAGTCTTAATTCTATACTGCATTTTGCACAAGCCAGACTCTTACTGAGCTTAACCAGAAAAATGTGATCATGGTCAGATTCATGATCCTGCTCACAGTTATTCACATGGTTAACCACAGCACAGTGAATCTATGGGACAATTCCGTCTTCTAAGTGTCTGGGAGGGCACTCTGCCTCCTTCCCTGTGGAGTTCAAGCCTGTTTCTCAATTCTGATAATAGTCCCTGACCATTAGTCAACTATAACTGTTAACTAGCAAGAATAAAATCCACATAACCCAGTATGATTGATCATTCTTGGCTCTGTATCACATGAGTTTCAGCTATAACAGCTTGTCAGGTTGATCCACAAGTGCTGGCATTTCATGGCTTGCTGGTTTCTGGGACTACCCAGGAGGTACAGATCTGAAACAAGTGCTCATAAATCCAATCCAGTTTGGGGTATCAAAGCTCAAATGTATCAGCAATGTGCACTCACAGCAGGCTTCTTGATGGAAACAGTGGCACACAATGAAACAAGTGGCATGAGGTCAGTGGCAGGAAGAAGGAGGATCCTTCAAAATGCTGGCAGGTGTGAGGTAGGTGACCAGCAGAGGTTTTTTCAGAAGAATGGTATGTGAAATGAAAGCAGAGAACTTTTTGTACCTGAACAAATTATCATGGAAGAGAAGATGATAGACATCCTGAAATGACAGAAATGCAGGTAGATACTAGACTAGCAGGCAGGATTTCTCTGTGCTGTCAAAGGACTAAATAAGAGCTGTTCAAAGCTCCCGTGGTAATATAAAGAGGGGAATAGGAAATATTTCAGCATAGTATTTCAGGTTACATAGAATGAACCGAACACATGTTCCTGATAGTGATCTGAGTTTGCCATCACACTCAGTGTATCAACAAAGTAATTAATCAGTTGGAAAGCTCTTGACAGGCACACAGTAGAACGTGGTATCAGCAAGGAGACTGCATGATGCGCAGTACAAGGGACTGGCTAAGTGCAGGTGATGAGGAACGGGGTATTATAACCTTTTGGCTCAGGCTTCAGGAGGTTGCTGAGATTTGCCAGGCTGTCTGCCACAAGTGACATTAATCCAGTGGTCAGTCCGGTGTCAGATGGAGCTGTGTGGATGGGTAAGGTAGAGACAGTCTGACTGCTAGAGGAAGTGGTACCCTCCTGAAACCATTATGCACCCTGAAGGGCTGGGAGAGAGATGTCAGAAGATGTGCAGGGTCTCTGAGACACCTGGAAAAATGCCGCTCCGCTTCTTGGGATGTTGATAGTGCCCACTGGACAGCACTGTCCACTGAAACAGAAAAACCTAGGAAGGAAAACAGCTTAATACCCATTCCACCCACTGACATTTCCAATTTATTACAGTCCACTGTCACCTACTTCTTTTGTAACCTCACCAGTGAAATTAATCTCATCTTTGATGTAGAGGGAAAGTTTTTGTTGATGTGGCTTTTCATGACAGTTATGAACCTGAACCAGGGGGAGTACAGCACTGCTCCCAAAGCCAGTGAATTGGTGGCAGAATGGCATAATGATGGTGGAGGAGTTCCCATTCACCCAAAACAATGAGCTGCATAAGCTGATGGAGATCAAGCGGTGATAGCCTTGCATGCTACATACTGTGAAATATTTGGTTACCTGGGGTCTGACAGCCAGAATAGTGTAAATATTGCTACCCTTGAACCAGGTGGTGTTGATTCTACATCACTGCTGAGGGTGACAAACAGAAAACATACTTCAAAAAAAGCTTGGGATCACCCCAGCCTGTATGTCATCTAGCTGTTCACAGTGAGCCAGCAGAGTTAATCCTGGAGTGGCATGGAAGGGTTTATCAGAGCAGAAGGGAAGTGCAAAACAGAAAAAAAGCCTTGTTTTCATAGAAATATCTGGGAAGGCATCCAGAATTGAACTGTAGATGATGCTAACTAGACCTTCCCAGAGGAGAAAGGGACATTCATAGATGGAGCAACAAAAGCTTCTGGCAGGCCCAACAAGAATGTCCCTGTGACTTCACAGGATAAAGCAAAACAAAATTTTTCCTTCCCTCCTCCAGCCTCCTACTCTTTCTTCCTAGAGCACTTGCTCTTTCCCATCCCTCTCACTCAGTGGAAGACAGTATTTCCAGTCTGAATGTGATAGAAAGGAACACTGATTCATATGGTCCAGGATTTAATACCATACTAGCTGATATTATTAATGGGGAAAAGCCCTTCCCTTCATATGCTGAATCTCAGCCAGGGCGCAAAACTGTCAGCCTCAGTGGATCTCCTGTCAGCCACATGGGAGGGCAAGACTGAGAAACAAAACTCTGTCACCTACACTTTGCCATGTGTTCACTACATTCCTGCTTTCCAAGTTTTCACTGCAAAATCAGCCAGTCAGTAGGTTGCTCACAAAGACAATTTAAAATTTCCTGAACCCTTTATATTAATACTTAAGTATCCTCTTTTTTATATTCCTTTTTATCCTAGCAATGAACTACTTTTCTTAAAGATATTAGCGTTCTGGGAGCCAATGACCTAGCCTGCTGTCAAAAGAAGATGGATCCTAGATTAATTCCTTCAGATGTTTTGTTTATGAGCAGGAAATATTTTTCAAATTATAACTCCTTCTGAAAGATTACTGGAAATTTCTTGGGTAGGTTGGTTTTTTTTGTTTGTTTGTTTTTTCAATTCTTTAGCCATATACAAACAGTTGCCTTAGAAAATGGAGGTAAGGACAAATACAAAGTCTTTAAACCCCATAAAGGAAAATGTCACACATTAGCATACATACCTAAGCTTCTCCTTACTGAAGTCCTTTTCTGCATTAGTTTGCTCTTCATGCGGTTCTTCTAAATACTGAAGAGTTTTCAGTCCTTGAAGAGCTTCCATTCAGTTTCATGGGCCTCTCCTCAAAAGTTGTGACTATATCTGAGTTCCATATCTCTTAGTCTCTTTTAGGCTCATCCTTGGCCCCATGCTTGGTCCAAAATGGTGCATAATAGTCCACACTGGACAGGGCTAGGACTGCTGTAGTGGTTTGATTATGGTGGCACCACACAGCAGTCAGCCCTGCTTCTCCTCTGAGTCCTGTATGATGCTTCTCTGACCCTCTGACATTACTGAGACTTGATTTGAAGACTTCTGGATTTCAAACTTCAGTTCTGAAGCCCATCAGAGTACTATTTTTATAATGAGAAAGACATGACAGGTGTTGTGAGCCCTGAGATGTGGTATGAGAAAACATGGGGCTCTCTAAAAAACATAAAACTTGTTGGAATAATGTTTGATGTAGAACAGAGGACCGAAACCTAGTCTGGATCCCACAAGGAATCCAGAGTCAACTACTCCCAGAACTACATTAAAGTTAGCTTCAGAGGAAACTCGTTAGAAAATGAATTTACACTGGTGATCCAGAGAGAATTTTCACTCTAGTTCTTGCAGTGAGCTGTCTTTCTCTGCTTACAAAGGGGCACAGCAGGAGAATTGGGAATTTCAAAATTCATTGTCAGTTTTAAGGGCAGTGGGCAGCCAGGAAGGAGAGGCTGGATTCCAGTCCTGTGGTGCCTGTAGAGCAGAGATCTCTGCATAACTGTTGTCTGAACTAGTCCTAGTCAGGGAAAGAGGAGCACTGTAGAGATACAGGTATTGAGGTATGAATCATGCAACATGCACATTGGCATGCAGGTGGTAAGCTATTGGCAAAGGACTTCTCTGTCCACAGAGGCAGTTTTGTTTTCACAAAAGGAAGTCTTGATTTTGCTGGTAGGAATCAGATGTGAATGAAGAGAGGTGGAAATCCATGCCAACAAATAAACAATTTTTTCAGATAAATCTTTTTAGTACATCTCAGAGCTTCCATGCCCTCCCTCCCACATATGTTGTCTGTTTAGTCAGTAAACTCCTGTGTGCTTGCCTAATGCCTGGTAAAAAGGAGGACCATATACCATGATTAGATACCGCATTAATAAACATGATTAATATACATAATTAACTTATTTTACCGCACCTTAGTGGAGTTCCTGAAGGTCCTTAGCTAGCACTGTTAAGGATCAGAGAAATAGTGAGGACCTTTCCTCCCATCACTCTGTGCCAGCTGGATCGCAGCCAGCTCTGATCCAAGGCAGCTGTACCCATCAAGAGAGCACAGACCTGCCTAATGGAGTTAGGCAGGCCTTGGGGTAATCCTTCCCCACGTCCTGGCACCTTCGAACACAAAGGGAGGGAGCATGGATCTGTCTGCAGTGGCTGGGCAGATGCACTGCACTCCAGAAGAGAGGTTACCAGTTGGTGTCAGGCCCAGGAAATGGCTGTGCTGGTAAATTGGAAGGTAAAACTGAGGGAGAAAAAGTACATCTTCTTATTAAACGAATGCACTATGTCCTCACAGTGGGACTGAGGAAAAAGTCACCACAGCATTTGTTCATCCAGTTGTTAAAGATATCTGTTGCTGGGATGGGTAAGGCCTCTCAGGAAAGCTGCTCATGCTGTTTATCTCAGTGGAAACACTGGTTAAAGTAGATCAAAATAGGCAGAACAGACTTAACTGTACTGAACAAGTAAGGAAGTGTTTATGAGGGGAGCACCATGTAGAATAAAAGACCCATTTTCCTTCCCCACATTTCCTCACGCTTCTGTGAGGGCCTCAGCTGCCCACAGGGCAAGAAGCCATGGAACTGAGCTATCACATTTTCAGGGGTATCCTCAGAGCTGTAAGATGCATTCCTCACAGATGGTCATGACAGCCTTCACTGGGATCTGAGTCAGACACACACCTCTAATGAGGCCACATGTGTGGTGTGTTTTATCCTCTCTAATGAACCAATGGCTGTATACATATCCAGAAAGAACATACTTGAGTAATTGGTCTAACCCTTGGCAGCACATTATTTTTTTCTGTGATTTTTAAGGACTTGATAGACAACCCTTCCCACCTCTTGCAGGGTTTTTAGGAACCTCAAAGGCTGGGATCCCCTTTCCTGGATGCAGTAGTGCTATCCATTTTCTCAGCCTCCCCTGCTTCCTTGAATGTGCACTGTCTTTTTTGAACTTTCCGGGGAACTGCAGAATCATTCCAATAAAATAAAAAAGTACAGCTGTGGGCAGCACAAATAAAAAAGACCACAGATGCAGTACTGCAGAGTCAGTGAGTTACCTAACTACTTCCTTTCTGTCCCCTTGGCACTAAAAAAGCTGTTAACCCTGTCCAAGTAGTGGAAGGTCTTTCACTGACCTCTAAAACTGAAGCCCTTGGGAAATGTCCATTCAATGTAGGAGCACATGTCAGCAGCTCCTGGGCAGAAAAGAATTCCTGACCTGCATATGTCTGGACCATGAGCTTTCTTGACAGGCAGGAATTTCACCCTTACAGATTTTAGCTCAACACGTCTTTTTCTAAGCTGTCCACCTATGCTTCAACTATAAAGCCAAGGTGCTTTTTTGAGAAGAGCTGACTCACACAAGTGAAGGCAAGCTGGACAACTCTTGTAGCGGAGACTCTGCTGTCTCTGCTGTCTGCTCTCTGAGACTCTGAGGCTCTAAAGTTTCTCACAGAGCAAGGACCACTTATGTGCTTGGCAAATGGCTCCCACTGCCTGAAGTCTGGCATTTTAAAGTAATTTGGAGATGATTTCATTCCCGTTCTTCCAACAGATTCACAGTATTTTTTATTTAAAAGACATGCCTTAATGCTAGCTCTTTGCTGGTGTGTATATTGTCTTCTCTTTCCTTAAATATTATAGATTTGAAAGCTAAAAACCTGATACAGTAGAAGTTAAGCTGTCGTGGCCCATGCAGTCATTACATATAAGTGTTGCCATTATGTAAAACTGCAGTCATTATGTATAATTACTAAGGAAGTTGTGTAACAAAGGAAGAGGTCTATCATATAGAAATAAAAATGTTATCCTGGAGATTGTTATTGACACGCAGCCTGCTGAGACCTGCAACTAGAACATGCTTCTTTCCTTTCATTTCTCTAACTAGTTATTTCTCAGAAAGCGAAGATGTAAATTAAAACCACACTTCTTTAATTAAAAGCATTCAGCAACCCTAGTGGGAAAAAAAGTGGCATTTAAATGCAAAATCAAAATCAACTTATGGATTCCCTCCTTCCTACTGCCCCGACTCTCCAGGTGCAATGAAGATGTCATTTTCTGGTCTCTGCATTCCCATTCTTAGCACAATAAAAATGAAATGATAGTTATTTGCCACTGTTTTGTTAAAATCTCAAACTGTGTCGCAAGCAAATTGATTTTAGGCCAGTTCAGTTGAGTTCAGCTCAGCAGCATGTGAGCCTTCTTCCCGCCTCTGCTCCTTTACTGAAAAGCTACAGCAAGACTGATGGGGAGTGACCAACTCACTCCAGTTAAAAATAATACAGACATGGGCAGTAAATTTAAATGGGAACCATGGACGTAATACGGTAGGCAGAAGTGAAAACACCAGCACCCAAACACAGCCATGGCTTCAGCAGCACAAGAGAAACTGAAGCCAATGGAAATTTCTTCAGCTCAGCCTGAGGTTCGTAAGGTGGCAATAGAGCCTAATTCCCATCCTAGGTTCTGCTGCTGAAGCTTTGGATCACCAGCCCCATGGTGAGGAAAGTCTGCCTTGTTGGAGGGCACAGCAAAACAAGAACACCTAGCTTTGTTCTCCACATGTTGCTGCTTAGTAAGGGAGTGGATATCAATAAAGACAGAGTTCAGGTCCTCTCCAAAGCAAGCACTGCTTGCTTCTGCCCTATGGAACCCCAGATATATCTCCCAGATCTGCACGTGGCACAGACAACGATTTAAATTGGCTGTAAGGATGTTGAAACACAGACCAGTACAAAGCCTGGGGTGTAAATCACTCAAGGCTGTGCTCTTCTTATGCTTCAATATGTAACATGAGCCAAATGTGACAACTGCGCAGGATGTGAAGAGCCCTTAATTTCTTTTAAGTAGGCTTTGAAATAATGTATGTTGACACCCAGTGACTACCTCGACCTTGACTCATTTGTGAAGATAGATGCCATATGTAAGAGCCCAATGTAAAAAGATGAACCCAAAACTAACACACTTCACTGCTGAGGTGTGTTTCCTCTTCAGACTGAGGCTCAGCCAACGTGCTCTGTGCCTGCTTGCGTGACACAGACTATCATTATTCACTTTGGACTTGGTCTCAGTGCTGTGACTCCAGGAAGCAAGTGCTAATTGGTGTGAAAAAAAATGAAGGCTTCTGACTTCTTATGAACATCAGGCAAAGGGCTTTGCAATGGCTCATCAGACAGTCCAGAACAGAGCTCTCTGTTATGAACTTAAATCATTAGAAATGCTTTCAGCTTGGGAATTTTGGGGAGGAAATGGGAGGCTCAAGGGTTTAGAATGAGACCTTTATATGTGACTGCTGTTGCAGAGGGCTGTGTTCTCTGGTAAGTAGGGTCTTCCAAGGGACATTGGGAGATGTGGGGTCCCAGTTTCACACAGAGAAAGTCCCTTGATGTTTATGTAGATTTTATCTCTTTCTAACCCTTCTCTCTTGATACACTGTTATGGCTGGTGGTTTTTTTACGACATTTTTGTTGTGCTTGTAACACTATAGAGCGCCCATTTCTGTGGGATCTTTGAAGATGACACTTTGATACAGCGTAGCTTATGTGAACAGCATCTTCACTACCAGTCTGGTAGCCAGTAGTGTAAGATTCACACCCTGTTTTTTGGCAGAAAATACACTTACAAATTTAAGTCATCATTTTATGGAGAGAAACATTTTGTGGCTTTTCACACAGCACAAACATATGAACCTTGTTATTTCTTTTTCCATGCTACTGTTGCCAGGACACTTACACCTTGATGTGAAAATCAACTGATGTATTTAACTAGTGCTTACTTCTGTTCCAGCAATAGTTGTAGAGGAGAAAAAAGATGAGGTACTATTAGGAGACATTTTTGTAAATCAACAGCCTGGAGCAATTTGTGTATAAGTATTTAAAAGAACAAATGAGAACCTGGCTAAGAACTCCTGGAAAACAAGAGGCTCACCCGTGTCTGCAGCAGGAGAATCTGCAGTGAAGGTGAGTGCGGGAGGATGTTATTCCACCATCTTAGATGGGGTGGAATTGGTCTCACAAATATGCAGGTGGGTTATGAAAACAGGCAAGTCTGGGCTGCCCCATTCCAACGCAGAGCTTGCCCGCTTGAGCCCAATGCCAATAATTGTTCCAGCTAGGTGAAATATCAGATGAGTTACATGAGCTAGTCACAGGAACAGGCTGGATTTTGATCTCATTGACGTGAAGGCAGGTCAGGGGTCTCCGCAGTTAATTGATTGCATCATAGCAACAGCAGTGGCCATCAACACTGAGCTTCCCTACTCTGTGACAGAGCTTGTCCTGAGCATTCACTTTGCCAGCAAAAAGCTGCTGTCTGCCAAAAAAGTCACTACAGCTATGAAAAAGAACAAAAGGAGAAACTACTTGATAGAGAAAGACAAGGCAAAACAATGCAGTAATTCCTTCTCTGAGTTGTTCAGCAAAGCAAAAAGATATGTAATTACTTTAGGATTAAAAAAAAAAAAAAAATGAGAGGGCCTTGCAGAGTTTACAAGAGATTTGTTCTGAAACAAATTAAATCAGCTGCAGTTTACCAGCCAGGTAAAGGTAAACCTGGGCTTGGTTAGTACAGGGGAAAGCAAAAGAAAGGCAGTGAAGCCGTCTGGGGTCTAAAAGAGTACAATGTTCCAGCTCTCAAGGAGATTAATGTATGAAACAGGCACTGGAGGCAATTGATCAATGAGCACATTGGAAAGGAAAATCAAAGTAGGTCTGCATTTTCTGAGGAAACAGAAACGAGCCATATAAGAAGGAACTATCTTGCTGATTTACAGTGAATAGAAAAGCATCACAAATGTTGTTTTCACCTGTCTTTGTACACACCTGATCTCAGCTGGTTTACAGAGCTGGTGAAGAGACCTGTCTTTTTCAAGATAGGAAATTATTCAAAATGTAGAGGGCAGTAAGTTGTATCCTGTTGGAGGAACAGCGGATAATGGAAATTAATGCTAATGAAATCTTTATTATTTACGGAGGTCCCACACCAAATCCCTCTCCCTAACTTTAGGACAGTCCCACCACAGGAGTCCTGACACTCTCAAACCACTTGCTGGCGACCTCTTAACTAAAATTTCTATCTTGTTTTTTTCTTGATGTGACCCTACAAAGGTGTAATCCTACAAAGACTTCTCTAACAGCAGTGTCACTGTGCCTCTCAGTAATCCTCAGCTGGTTTTCTCCTCTGTCATACGTAAAATATTAAACTAAATTCAATACCACATTTCTTTTTCACTTTTTGAATCTAAGTGAAACACCTTCACCGGTGCAGCATGGATATACCAAGATGGCCTTAAAGGCAGCTCTCTGTGTTCAGCCAGATGCCAGGCTGGGCCCTAGTTCTGCAGTGCATCAAGTGATGTTTCCCACTCCGTTGTATCACTTGATCCCATCTGGGATGAGCTCCAGGCATTACTAGGTGGCAGCATTAAACTAAAATTTTTCAATTTTGGGGGTGTTTGTGTTTACAGTGTGTCTATTATTCTATTTCTATCTGCACTAATTTATCTTGGTTTTAGATAATTAAGTTAATGGGATATCTTGATTCCATCGCTGCATGAACAGAATTATTATTGAAACCGTAGATGGTTGGAAGTTTCATGACAGGAAATGTGGTCATGCTTCCAGACTTTTTTTTCACCCCCACCCTCACCAATTTTGTTTATGTATATACCTGTCTTAGAACAGTATTGACAACTGGGCAAAAGTTTTCCAGAGGTGAAGCACAACACTTTGTCAAGATTGAACCCAATCATTTTTGTTGTGGCAAAATGAGAGAAAACAGTACAAATGTTCATCTGATTTTAAAATTATCCATGAATTTTACAAACAATCTTATAGCGTTATATAAGATATCCAGAAATGCTTAGTGGTCATCTACTTCTGTTCCCACTGTAATCAGGCACTTCATAAAAAAAAAAAATTAATAATGACTTTGATGGAATTAAAGCAAGGTAAAACTGAACATTACACCCCTCATGGCTTTAGATTTCACTGGTTGTGCTGGGTTTGTGTGCGTGGCCAGGGTTTTTGGTAGTGGGGGAGGGAGCTACAGTGATGGATCCTGTGAGAAGTTTCACAGAATCACAGAATTGTCTAGGTTGGAAAAGACCTTGAAGATCATCCAGTCCAACCATTAACCTCACACTGACAGTTCCCACCTACACCAGATCCCTCAGCGCTATGTCGACCTGACTCTTGAACACCTCCAGGGATGGGGACTCCACCACCTCCCTGGGCAGCCCATTCCAACGCCCAACAACCCCTTCTGGAAAGAAATGCTTCCTAATAGCCAGTCTAAACCTTCCCTGGTGCAACTTGAGGCCAATACTTTTGTCTTGTCACTTGTTACTTGGTTAAAGACAACCCCAGTTCTCTGCCCCCTCCTTTCAGGGAGCTGTAGAGGGTGATGAGGTCTCCCCTCAGCCTCCTCTTCTCCAGACTAAACCCCCCCAGTTCCCTCAGCCGCTCCTCATACGACCTGTGCTCCAGACCCTGCACCAGCTCTGTTGCCCTTCTCTGGACACGCTCGAGTCATTCAATGGCCTTTTTGTAGTGAGGGGCCCAAAACTGAACACAGGAATCGAGGGGCGGCCTCACCAGTGCCGAGTACAGGGCTCAGATCCCTTCCCTGTCCCTGCTGGCCACGCCAGTGCTGACACAAGCCAGGATGCCATTGGTCTTCTTGGCCCCCTGGGCACACTGCTGGCTCCTGTTCAGCCGGCTGTCAATCACCCTCCCAGGTCCCTCTCTGACTGGCAGCTCTCCAGCCACTCCTCCCCAAGCCTGTAGCGCTGCTGGGGGTTGTTGTGGCCCAAGGGCAGCCCCCGGCATTTGCCCTTAGTGAAACTCCTCCAGTTGGGCTCAGCCCATGGCTCCAGCCTGTCCAGGTCTCTCTGCAGGGCCTCCCTACCCTCGAGCACATCAACACTCCCACCCAACTGGGTGTCATCTGCAAACTGACTGAGGGTGCCCTCGATCCCCTCATCTAGATCATCAATAAAGATGTTAAACAGGAGTGGCCCCAACACCCAGCCCTGGGGGACACCACTCCTGACCGGCCGCCAGCTGGATTTAACTCCGTTCACCACAACTCTCTGGGCCTGGCCATCCAGACAGTTTTTTACCCAGCAAAGCGTGTGCCCATCCAAGCCATGCACAGCCAGGTTCACCAGGAGAATGCTGTGGGAAATGGTGTCAAAGGCCTTACTAAAGTCAAGGTAGACAACATCCACAGCCTTTCCCTCATCCAATAAGCAGGTCGCCCTCTAGTAGAAAGAGATCGGGTTTGTCAGGCAGGACCTGCCTTTCATAAACCCATGCTGACTGGGCCTGAGCATCTAGTTGTCCCACAACTGGGTGTGTGTGTTGTGTGATGGTGCTCAGGATGAGCTGCTCCATCAGCTTCCCGGGCACCAAAGTCAAGCCTCCCCCGGCTCCAAGTCAGACCTGGTTCTGGCCAAGGCTGAGCCAGTTAGCAATGGTGGTAGTGCCTCTATGATAATATATTTAAGAAGGAGAACCTCAGAGGAGGAGTTGGAGGTGTGAGGAGGAGTTTTGAGGAGGACACCTATGTGAACACTGAGGTCAATGGACGAAAGGAGGAGGAGGAGGGGGAGAGATTTTCCAGAGCAGAGACTCCCCTGCAGTCTGTGATGAGACTGCAGGACCACCCCCCTGCTACCCATGGAGATCCACAGTGGAGCAGATGCCCACCTGCAGCCCATGGAGGACCCCATGCCAGAGCAGGTGGCTGCATTTGAAGAAGGTTGGAACTCTCTTGGAAGCCCCTGCTGTTGTAGTTCTGTGCTGGGAACTTTGCAACATGTGGGAGGGATTCATGGCAGAGCAGATTGGGAAGTGTTGTGGTCCATGGGAAGGATTCATATTGGATGAAATTCATGGAGGACTGTCTCCCATGAGAGGGACGCCATGCTGGACCAGGGAAGTTTGTGAGGAGTCCTCCCCCTGAGGAGGAAGGTGCAGCAGGACTGACTGCATCCCCCCATTCCCAATCCTCCTGCACCACTGGGGGAGGAAGTAGAGAAATCAGGATCAAAACTGAGCTTGAGGGTAGGGGTGGGGAAAGGTGTTTTAAAGATGTGGTAATGCTTCTCACTCTCCTGCTCTGTCTGTTCAATTTGTTGTTGTTACTGTCTGAAATTGATGTTCTTTTTCTTCCCCTAACGAGTCTGTCTTCTGCCTATGACCATAATGGGTGAATCATACCTCTCTGCTTTATCTTGATTCCTGAGTCTTTTTCTTTATTTTCTCCTTCCCATTCCTGATGGGGAAGGGGCGAGTGAGTGGCTGTCTGGTGCTCAGTTTCCTTCTGGGCTCAAACCATGACATCAGGCTAATACTCGCTGATGCAAAATGACTGTGAGATACTATAAATAACTGCATTATTTCATATATCATAGAATCATAGAATGGTTTGGGTTAGAAGGGACCTTAAAGACCCCCCTGCCATGGGCAGGGACACCTTCCACTAGCCCAGGTTGCCCAAAGCCCCGTCCAACCTGACTTTGAGCACTTCCAGAGAAGGGACATCCACAGCCTCTCTGGGCAACCTGTGCCAGTGTCTCACCACCCTCACAGTAAAGAACTTCCTTACATCTAATCTAAAACTACCCTCTGACAATTTAGCCATTACTCCTTGTGCTATCACTACATGCTCTTGTAAAAAGTCCCTCTCTGGCTGACTGCAAGTTATATCTGACTACAAGTCATGGCTGATGTAGATATCTTGTATGGGATCACTGAGAACCAACTGGCTGAACCCAGTTCTTGCACACTCCAGTCTTTATATCAGTTCTTGCTCTCCCAGAGCATTAGGCTCAGCTTGGTCCCTTTCTGACAGCACCTTTTTTGGTAAGGTACCCACTAGCTATCAGGCTATGGCTGTTAACTGAAGTGGGGCTGGTCTCGTCTCACTTTAGTGGTCTACAGTGGAGACACCTGTATCTGACATACTTGTCAATGATCCCTCAGTAGGTAGAGACTGATTTCCAGAAAATAATATAATTTACTGTCCTCTTTTAGCTTGGGATAAATGATCCTGCCTTTCAAGTGGCTGTAAGGGGAGACAGCTTAAACTAGATGTCTAGTTTGGAATGATGAAGTGAAAGGACTCTCTGATAGAAGTATAGGAATTACTGTTTTTTAAAGCTTTCCTTATAGTTTATAGAGCAAGCAGATGGCAGCTGAGGCTGCTCCATATCATCCTAGGGTGGTCTTCTCTTCATACTTCTTCCACATTCTGAAAATCTTATTCTTCTGTTTATCTAAGCTGGACATGTCTTCCTAGTACTTTCTAAACCTGATCTTTCCTTTCACTTTTTTTGCCATACTCCAGATTAAGGCAGTTGGGCTTGCTTGTTTGTTTAATTGATTATTTTTATTTGAAAAGCTGTCAAGTTTTCTTCAGAGAAGGTAAAAATTGCTGTACCTTTCCTACAAAAGCTCCTTTAGAGAGTGTGTACTAGGATGAGCATATACACTTGACCTTTAATAAGCTCAAAAGTAAATGAAGGGTCCAACATACTTTAAGCAACGAAGCTCTTAGTGTTTCTTGTTTCCTAAAGGAAACATGGGCTTCTTCAAGGTTAAGCATGTAACCAGACAAACTATGAAGGGATTATGACTCTCACTTAACCTAATTTTTTTCAGCCATATGGTGAAGGCAGCCAGTCTTGAAGAAGGTCACAAGCTCCTCATGACTAAGAGTAATCAAGAATTCCCTTATGCAGGACTTCAGTGGATTAACAAATAAAGCTGTATAAGCAAATACCACTGGCACCAAGTATATGAAGAATCAGTAGTGAGTGCTACATTCAGTAATGTTTCTCATAGGCTCAGAACATAAAGAACACAAGTCTAGAGATAAGTCGTTTCCTTAGAACAAAGTCACTTCCTTTTATTTGTCTGAGTGCACTGCTTTCCCCATTAACACTTGGTGCATGGCATAAGTAGCTATGAGGTTTAACTTGGAATTTATTATCCACTTCCTTTTAAGACCTGAACTTGTAATGAAAACTGGATCGTGTTACAACATCTCATTTTAATATAAATGCATATTAAAAATGAGTCTATAAAGCAGAAGCTGTCTGCTGGTAATGAGCTACAGTCATGAAACCATTTGTAAGTACCTTAATTGAATAGCTTACACTCTAAGAATAGCAGGTCGATTCCTTTCACAGCGTGTGTTGCACCAGCTACACAGGAAAAGATGGTGGGGTCATCTGCAAGTTAATTTACAAACACAACATTATATATCAACATTTCCACAACAAACAGCTTTTTCCCCAACAGTTCACCCCCTTCAAATATGCTCATGCAACAGTATGTTGAAAGGTCAGCTTGGACTCTCTCCACTGCCATAATATACCAAGTTAGTCAGAGTTTATGCTGTAGCGATCCACCCCCACTGCCCTGCCATACTTGGGCTATTTATCCCTTTAGCAGACTGATTCTGAATTCTTCACTTTTGAAAAATGTCCTGGGAGTGTCAGATTTTTCAAAATGAACCCCCAAATGTGGCAGGAGGTGAGAGGTGGGTGTGAGCAGTAGGAGATAGGATTTCTTTAAAGTTTTCCTTTCTCTGAATGTCTGTACTTACCATAATTCCCATAATTGATTCTGGATTTGTGTCTTTCAGGCAGAAATCTTTTATTCACACTTTAGTGTAAGTCTGGAACATGGATTTCTGTTTGAAGTGCTTGTAGAGCCTCAGGCATAGGGACCCTGAAGAGGAGAGGTCCCTGTGCAGAAGAGGTGAGTTCTCTGGGACATTTCCATTCCCTGCTCTGTTGTAAATTTATTCTGTGACTTGACGAGTCACATTCCTGGTCTTCCTGTGCTGAAACTAACAGTTAGTGACCAAACTTAAAGGTTTGCTAAGACTTAATTTAGCCATTCTTTAGATGTTTGGGTGCAAAGTACATGAGTCTCTTGTAACATCCTTCACATTGTCCCCGTGACTGGGACATTTACTTCTTCACTGTTTGAGTAGCAAATAACACCAGTGTAAGAGCAATGCTATTCTGAACTACCATCTTTCAGGTGCCAAGCTGTCACTGTGTGTGGCGATTTAAGAAGGTATGACAAACGTGTAACAAGATTTTTAATGGCTGTTACATCCAGAGTTCTGGATATATTCCAGTTCAGGTAATTACATTCAGCCTGCTTAAAGACACTTTAAGGGGATAGATCATTCTCCACAGAGCCTCCAGTATGGAAAGAATGAAAGAAACACACAGTACTGCTGGCAGGCAGGGGAGGGATGCAAGCGAGGGTATTCCTGAAACAGGGGAGCAAGGAGAGTCATTGGTTTGTATATCTTTGTGTGTGGTGGCTGAGAACAAGGAGCCTTTGGTAAGGGAAATAAACTTACCCTAGAAAAGCAGGAAAACAGTTCACTGTGTTGATTTTATAAAAGAGAATCAAACGACAGACCAAAAGTCAGGAGCTGTGCTAAACTAAGTGGTTAGTTGATGCCAAATTCCTCATTTGTTGCTAAATTAGAAACATGTATTATTTTGAAAGCTGCCATTTCAAACATCAAGTTCCAGCCTAGGAAGCCTCAGGATGTTTTCCAAAGAAATAAGACATCAGGCTTGACAAATGCTATCTTCTGGTTTTGAACTCCATAGACATTTCTGGATTGCTCTTTCATAAAAGGAGATTTCTTCTCACACTTGTGACTGCCATCCTTTTAAATTTGGTTAACGTGATAGCCCTGAAGGGCCCTTTATACAGCTATTATCTAGCTCTTCTTTTCTTACAGCTGGTCTATCTTCCTGACATGATTTTATTTTCTTTTCTTACTGAGGAAATTGAGACACTCACAGAACTACAGCCCCAAATTAATCTGCACATGCAGATTGATTTCAGTAAATTGAATAACACATATTTGTTTGAAATGGGCAGAAATTGCTGGCCTTTTAGGCAATGCTGCAGATGACATCAGTTTTGACAGAATTTTGAGAGGACTGAGGATATGAGAACTTGGTGAGGGTTTTTAGTGTTGCTGATTGTCTATCACTTGTATAAATGGTTAATTTTTGATAATCGTTTCCTTGCTAGTAACAGGCAGAGCAATCAGAGACAAAGCGCATAACACCAGTCAATCATCCCTCTCTATTTCAGTGATTCCAGAATAATTTTGTTTCTATCAGTCAGCCATGGTTGCTGCTGCTGATTGGCTTTCAGTAATGCCTACACCTGAGATATCCACATTTTTATGTACATTTGCTTACTCTGTCTTGTTTTCCACTCTTATTGACCATTGTTTACAGCCTGTGTCATTAGCTATTTATTTTAGACTATAATCTACAGCCTTGGTTTGATGGGAAATAGCAGGTCTAATTGTACTAGAGTGATAAATAATTTAAAGTAGATAGGTGAAATAGAAGTGAAGCTCTTACACTAATTTTCTTAGGTCAGTTTTACTTTGTGCACACTGGATAAATTTTGTTGCTCCAGGTTCCAAGAGAAATTAAGAATCACTTAGTGATACTACTTCTAGCTCTGAGAAGTGTCTCTCAGCTAAACAAGTACTGGAGTTGTTGAAATCTTATAATGGCTTTATTCCCAAAGTGTCACTCTGTCTGGTGGCAATCTTGGAGGGCTTCACACCTCACAACTGATTATGATTTAGATAAGAAGGAGAGCTAGATGTGTTTTATTACCTTCAGTGGAAGGTGCTGTCTTATTTAATTTAAACAGAAGATAAGTCAGGCAGGGCTAGCAGCCCTGTGACCTGCAGAACACAAATTATTTCCAGATAAATACAGAACCTTCTCACAGGCTTTTAGAGGTTTTGTAAGTATATTTAATGCTATTACTTGCTATCTGAAAAGAAATGTTCTCCTTTGTGACAGAGATCAAAATATTGTTTAAAAGTGAGTATATTTAACCTTGATTTTTAAAGTGGGAACTAGTTTAGAAGCCAAGATTATAGATCATGATTCAAGCTTATTACATCAATATCAGGCATGAGTAAAACCATGGCTTTATTCTGTGTTAAGCCCTGGGGTACAGTGTCTTAACTCAAGAGTTTGAGGTTGAGAAAATAATATTTTAGAGAGTGTGGTGGTTTGGCCCAGGAGTCAAGGAAGTAAGAATTAATTTCTTAATGTTGCTTATTCTGGATCTAAATCCTATAACCCAGTGTTCCATTCTAACCCTTATCCCCCTCTCCCATTAAAATAAGGTGTAACACTTCAGAACCTGAGAAGGAGGATAAAGTGTGAGCAGTAGCCACAAAGAGTTCTGATACTGTAATGGGAAATATCTAGATATGCTTTTATCTGGTGACTCATATTCACACAGGACACAAAACAGTTCATCAGGGAATGGAATTAGCATTTCCTAGCAATTACTATAGAAAATGATTGAATTGCAAACATCCTTAAGAACAAGAGTTGTCTTTGGCGTAGCTCTCCTATGATCTCACTGAGTTTTTGAAACATGAAAGAAAAAAACCAGAAAGGATGGAATAATTTGCTGGCAGATGGGATTTACTCATTTCTAGGCTGTAGAGGAAGACAGGAGAATGTAACAGCTCAGCAAGTACATCCAAGACTGAACAGATATATCTGTCTGATTTTTGTCCATGAGATGATGATGTTTCTTCTGCTTCATGAGTCAAATACCATTGCTTGGGAGAAATGATGACTGATCTACTCTCTAGTGCTCTGCCAACAAAATTGTGAGCTTAATTATTTTTACTACTAAGAGAAAATAAGAACTCCAGGCCCCTGGCACTCTCTCCTTGAATTTTCCTTTTGCTTTCTGTCCCAGAGGCTTGGGCTTCTCCTTAAGAAAACCTCTCCTAAATGCTGCCATGGTGAGGCAGTGCCATCAGCTATGCACACCAGCTCTCCTCCTGCTGCCTCCTAGCTCAGAAATTACCTGAGGCAAGCAGTAATAACTCATTATCCCATAGTGTGAGCATGAGCAATAACGAACTGGCTGCTTAATTAAAATCTTATGTCCTGTAATATAAACGCAGTGCATGGCATACAGAATTTAAGGATCTTGGGTCTTAATTAGTATGATAAGAAGTTCTGGGAGCAGTGACTAATATGGAACAGCACATTGCAGCTGGGAATTAATATGTCTCATAAGTTAAGATCAGGGTCTGGAATATGATGAGTGACTTGTATGGCTGACAGGTTGAAGAACGGGAACATACTCCCTTCTGGTGAAGAACTTGGTACTTTGACTATTAGAGGTCTGCTACTCAGTGTAGTGCTACTCAATGTCCTGCTAGAATGCATCCTGATATTTCTGCATTCCCTCTTGTCCATCTGTATCCATCTGATATCTCTTGTTTTGCACTTGGTTAGCTGATGCAGGAGGTGGAATTTGCTTCTATTTCTGTACAGCACCTAATGAATGGCTTGGCTTCCTAGTGCTTCATCAAGGTAGATAATGAGATAGTCCTCAAAAAGCAGCGTAAAAATTGAGAAGGTTTAATGGCCTAGAATAACAGTGAAACTGTTAATGTTCTCCTAGAAGTTCTTTTCCAAAATTAAAAGGCCTTAGAGGAGTTGGAGATAACTGGGTTCTAAGGGAAGGCTCAGAGAAAGGTCCAATTGCTTAAAGATGGCAAGAAGGATGGAGTTATTATTGTGTTGATTTATCATGATCCTTTATAAGGTTAAACTGTCCTTGGGAGAGAGAGGTGGGTTAATGTGTAATTCTGCTGCAAGGATCACACTACACCCAGTAGGATGAATTGTTTCTAGCACAGACCAATGGAGAGAACAAGCTGTCTGTTACACAGTATATTAATATCTGGGTCAAAAAAAAAGGGAACTTCCCCTTAGGGTTAGCATCACCTTGAGGAAGGACCACTTGCTACTGCAGATTAGTTGAAGTTAAAGTGTTACTACCTTCTGTTGCTCCTTCTTGTCCCACCACAGAAGTTGCAATCTCCTCACAGGTATGAATGAACACCTCAGTCTCCTCAGCCAGTCCTGCCAAAAGAAAGTGGTTTAACAACCATATCTAAAATTAATCTCTCTTTTTTGGTTTGGTTTTGTTTTTTGTTAACCCTGATGGTTTTGACAGAAATGGTCAATGGAGTGGCTATAGGTACAGTCATACCCCATGAGGGGACACCCACCTGCAGTGCCAGGGATGAGTATCTGCAAAAAGGTGACTTCAGCTCCATATTGATAGCTGCCAGACCATTATGCCTGGACATGTTTGAATTTCTATAAGCAAAAGGCTGACATTTCTGTTCAATAGCTTTTTTTCATGCACTTCTACCCATTCAGTCAGATGAGTTTTGTCTAGGAAGTTTCAAGTCACCTCTCAGTTCTCGGAGATAGAATAGCTGAAGTCATTCACTGAAATAATCTCGGGGTGGGGAGGGTGGGGGGGTTGGGTGGGAATAGTTGGAAAAGAATGTTTACCAAATTCTACAAGACTGAAGCTTTGGAGGAAGGTTTGACTTCATGGGCTACAGTTGAAACAGGCTTCTCTGCTCTTCCCTTCTATGAGAATTCTACTTCTCTTCTAAGCAGGTCACTGGCATGAGGCTCAGGGAAAACAGGCTCCAATTCCCATCTCTATTACAGCTTCAGAAATGGAAGATGGGAATGAGTGAGTTCCTTCATGTGGCAAATTTGAAATGTTTTTCTTCCTGTCTCTCAGGGACTGATACAGTCTGTCTCTCCATCTCTCTCCTTTTCTCAGTGTGGACCTACAGCCACAAAGCCAGTTAAATAGCTTCTCACCATCGTGTCTCCACCTGCATATATTGCAGTTTCTGTCCCATCCACTGAGCCAATACAACTGCTTCTGCAGAAAGGAAATAAATCTTATTACCAATGTGGCCAACAGATCCCTGTAACATGCAGCTGTTGCCTGAATATTTTGCACCAGAACAAGAGGTAGATCTGCTCTCCTGTCAGTTAACTAACAGAAACATTGGGACTGGCTCTTCAACTTCAGATCACTCACAAAGCTCTCTCCACTCACTCCCTTTTTTCCACTCTGCAGAAAACATTGTACTCGTAAATGTTATTTTTATAGGGAGAGCTATACTCCTCGAAAATGTAATGCATGTTCATATTTCTCCATATCTAACTCAGGTAAGTGGAAACTATTAAATGCCCAAAGTAGCTACATAAAGCAGCTTCTAAGTGCTTTTCTTTTCTTTTCCTGGAAGCAGTTTCTTGCAGATACACAGTGAAGTATTCAAGTTTTCCCTGTTTATTTTATTTTTTTTTTTCTATCCTCAATCCTCAGTCTCTGGAATGGATTTTAACTGCCCCATTCTTCTTGGTAATGTATTTTTTATTTGACAGCCTATGTTGTTCAATAAGAGACAAGAAATAAGGTCCCCTACCTCCACAGAACCTTACTGGAGTCACTTTTTAAGGACAAATTATTTGCTTGTCCCAGACAGGGCCAGAGATAATTTTGGGGAATATCTTCAGGGCAGGTTTCTGAAGAGACTATGAGCCTAGTCCTGGACGTAAACAATTGCTAAACAAGCTGCTGCAAGCTAGAAATAGCCTCCTTGAAAAAAAAGATTTATCATAATAGAGCTAGCTGTAATAGTTAAAACCATTATGTTAAGTGTGGGTAGCCAGGGCTCAGTACTTGAAATCTCTCCTTGTCCCCCTTTTTAATTGTCAATACAGGCATTCCTGCTCTGTCTACTGCCGCAAAATGTGAGCCTTGAGCTGCAAAGCAACAGGATGGAGATGGGTCTTCCAAATATTTTCTAAAGCGAAGCCCTACACAGTTCAAATTCCTGTTGTTAACGAGTCATAAAGGCTTCACAGGCATTTAGCTACTGACACTGGTGCTGCATATCACTCTACCCTCTCGCTGTGGTTCATGTGTTTCTTTCACTATGCCTCTGTCAGATCATGGTGATAGCTTTTTTTGTACATTCTTAAAGTTTATTTTCCCACTAAGGTTCTTTCATTCCAGAAAGAATGGAACTGGCCTACATGTGGTCACATGCACCTCATCTTCTGTTAGGAAAATAGCTTTTATAAATATATCATGCATGGTGAAAACTTATGATAGATAGCTGCACTTCATACTTCTGTTCATCCAGTAATGCATTTTGACTGTTCAGTGTCAGAGGCTGAAATATTTCCTTTTTAATGAGGTCAGATATTTTTAATGTAGATTCTACAGAATTTAGATGATTCACAAAGTATGCAAACCACTTATACTCCATGGAAATATGCAGGGCATAAGAGAAGGCAATTGCTCTATTTCTTTGCCTTCAGTAGTGAAGTTTCTGAACACAAGAGGTCCAATTTTGAGTCAGCTGCAGCTCAGCACAATTCAAGATCTGCAGAGTGTCATTCTGAAAGGAGTATGGGTGAAGGTTTCCTGATGAAAGGAGGATGAGAAGGCAAAAGGCATTGCAATGAGCTAATTAAAATTGATGCCAGGAGAGATCTCTCTGATGCCTGGGAGGTGAGCAACCAGCAGGTGTCTTCATTACTTAGACTGCTGGTGACAAGTTACATATAAAATTACAGGGTAGCTAGTTTAATTTCAGCGGCAAAGAAAGTCTTAGCAAGTCTCTGGAGAGATAGAGTGGGAGGAAAACCCATAGAGGCTCAGTCTGACAGCATGATATGTGGACAAGAAAGAGTATTCCAGAAGCGAAGACCTGGGCTCTCGTGAGCTTAAAACCTTTTCTTGAAGAGCAAAGGGAATTATTAAAATAGGGTGAACTTTGGTTTAAGAGAAAAACAATCAACATGTCTGACTACTGCTGTTGTAAAGGGTTTGACTTGCATCCCAGTGGAATGTTGTTGTTTTCACACTGCCAGTCTTATTTTCCACCCAGAAACATGGGATCCCTCCTCTAGCAGCCCCAGTGCACGCCAAGCCATGGGATGGAGAGAAGACAATGTTATTGGTGCTAATGGCTGCTATTCAATTTTCTTCTTCAAAGGAATTGCTTGCAAGCTGGAAAAATGTTTCAGCATTAGCTGTGAGCTGTTATCAGACTTGTGCAGGTTGCAGCTTTTATAGTTAAGAACGCAAAGCAGAGTTCATTCAAGCACTGACTTCATAATATCAGGGCTGGGCAAAACTTGTGGACACATTTCAATGCAAAAATGTGTGACATTTTCATTGCTTTTTCATGTCGGTTCATACATGTGACTTCTGTCAATGAGATTTCGATAGTTCCTGCCTTGGAGGGGTAAAAAAAGCTAGTATGACATTATCTTCCCCATGAAATGGGGAATTGCAATCTAAAGAGGAGGGCTGTGTCTTAGCAGAACATCTCTTCATCATATAATTTGGAGGCAAGATCTACAGCTTTTTTCTCCCTCCCTGGTGCTCTGTTAAATGTTCACTCAGCTGTGATAGTACAGGAATTGTGAGGAAAATAAAAGAGGAGCAACAAAAAATGACAGGAGTTGAGGAAATATTGTTTCAGTTCTGCGGTGATGATGTTTTACAAAGGTCAAACTAACAATTGTTGTCCAGATACTTTAATATGATACGGAAACATTTTTTTCAAACATAAACCCCTGGGTTTTTTGTTATAAGTCATTCAGTAAAGTGCATTTGAAAGCCATGACAAAATACAATTTTAAAATACCAAGATATCCCTTTTATGGACTTGCCAAGACTGGAAGTGGTTTGTCTTAAAGTTCTTGTCCCAGTTAGTAGGAGAGTTTAGCTCTAATGTAACATGATATGTCTCACCACAAGGAATTGGGAAGCCTTTCATTTATTTTGATATTGTTTTTACTGAATCAGAGTAAATGTAGGGTGAGATGCAAGATATAAAGCTCTGTTTTGAGTTTGCAATGACTTTTCTGTTGGCATCTTAATAGATAGAAAAGGTATCAGTAGTCCAGGATAGATACCTAGCAATGTATTCAGTTAATTATGAAGGAAAAATAAATATGTGGAATTGAGCTTAGCCAACCTTTGACCAGCTGGAAACATAGCCTGACATAAGATCTTTAAAATATGCATATTAGCTGCATCACAAATCAATGTTAATAATTTACATTCTGTCTTTATCTTTTTAGAACTGTATTAAAGCTATGTTCATTTTCTGAATAAAGTGGTGGCAGAACTGAAAAGTAAGGTATAATAGACAATAAAAATTAACCAGTTAAGTCCCTTGCTTTTATTAGGAATAATAAAGTATCTCTCACTTAAGATCAAGGCAAGGTTCAATTATTGTTGACTAGAGGGACAGAAAAGGGTCTGGAAACTGAAGCAACAAGAGGTACTTTTGCATCCTTATTTCACTCCTGTGAACTGCAGGAGAAGATGATAGTTTTGCAAAGCTGAGATTGCTGCCGAGGCTGTATGTATGGCAATCAGGGGAGCAATTACAGTCAAACAAAACCTGGTGCCTGACACATTATAAGGAACTCTGATTATTTGTATTTTCTCCTAGCTCATACAAATAGTAAGAAATGGCCAACTGTTCCTGTATGCATTTTCTCTCTACTTCATATAAAATGTTTGTATAGTGCCTAAAAAAAAAAAAAAAAAAAAATCATATCTGAAGGATTGCAAAGGAATGCAAAAAGAACAGGGAATGGAGAATCCTGAAACTTTATAGTTGCTTGCAAAGTTGTTATCTCTAGCACGAGATAGAGCTTTTATTCCTAGCTCTTTTCTAGCCCAAAATGATGGGCTTCCCTATCAAAAGGGTAAAATTGGGCAAATTATGCTTGACATTGTGTGAGGGAAAGCTTCTTCTTCAAGCATAAATGTGGCTCTATTTATTAAGCAGCACCTTTTAAATAAGCAGCACAGCATATCATGACAGGTAAAGAGCCCTGAATAAACAGTGAGACATCTTCAGAAGACAGAGGATGTGTGCCAAGCTTCACTAAGTTACAGTGCTGGCAAGCTATTAGCACCTCAGAAATGCAGAAGTATATGTGAAAATTAATGTTAGGCAGATGTTTCCAGAAATAAATCCCCCCAATTACTTTGATAAAGACCTGACGTGGAAGCAGGACTGCGTTGCCCATTTGTCACACTGGCAAACTTCAGGTAGGATTCATCCCTTTTGACTACACATACAAAAATGTCATAGTCAGCAGAGGGAGGGGATGGCATATGGGTATGTGTAACATGGGCACTTAAAGCAGCTGAGCTGTATTATCCCATAGAGGTGTCTGTGTCTCTTGAGTGAGCACAGAGAGAGCACTGAGCTAGCTTCTGGGGCTGGAGGTGGTCTGGCTGCTTATGGTTTGATGGCAGCATCCAAGCATGCCATGCTGGTCTTCTCTTTAGCAATGGAGAAGACCCAATGAACAGAGTTGTTGGCATTTGGTTTGTCTTTGGGTACATCCAGTCTCATGACTAGCAGCCTGAGCTCTACCAGCTGTATTGACTGCCTCCCTTTGACAGTTACGGGGTTGTAGACTGCTAGTTCAGGTGTTTGCAACTCAAGCTTCTGCTGCTGGATTTAGGTACAATGCTAATAACAACTCTGATTTTAGTCAGGTGAAGTTAGATGGCACATATCTAGATGGGTTGATGCATTTATCTTCAACAGGTGCACAGCTCCCGTGAGGTAGTACATGAGAACCCTCCAAGCTCCATTGCTCAAATACTCACTGCATCCATCTGGGGTAGGTAGGGCAGAGATGTTTTCACACAAGGCAACTGAGAGCACAAACTTGGTGTATCCAGTAAAGCCCATAGCCCATAAAGGCCTAGGTTTTTAAAATCTGTGTAGCTACATGAACACAACACTACCTCAGTGAAGTGTCCTTTAGTATGAATAATTTGTTTATGCTTGGTGACATACTCTTCAAGTTTACCTCTGGAATGGTAAGAAAGGAAACCAAGGCTTCCAGAGGTCAGGCCACACGCTGTTCAGGAGCAAACCCTCTTGTGAGCTCATCCAGATTCTCTTTCTCTCAGACTTGACAACCATAAATAACTTCTTCATGGCTGGAAAACAGCTTTGTCTTCAGGCCTGGGGTGAGTTCAAACTCAAGATTTTTAGGCTTTCTAAACCTTTTGATGGTGGTATACAAACAAGACTCAAGCTCAGCTTCAGTTTTAGCTGTAGTGGCTGTGCTTGACCAACAGTAATAATAAAAAAAAGCTTTCTGATTTTAAATCAGCAAACCTGATTTTGAACACATACAAGGAGCAGATTTGTAGAGCCACGCATGGTGCTTGTTCTCTCAAAGGAGACTAACAAGCCTGTCAGTGCTCGAGAAGTATTTGGACAATGCCCTTAATAACGTGCTATAACTTTTTGGTCAGCCCTGAACTGATCAGGAAATTGGACTAGATGATCATTGTAGGTCCCTTCCAACTGAAATATTCTATGCTATTCTATGCTATTCTATGCTATTCTATTTCATTTCATTTCATTTAATCTCATTTTCACTGTAATACACATATTTAAATGGTCCATATATTCTCCCAATTCAGAACTTTAACACATATGATCAGAGTTCAGTGCTGGAACCAATAACAATTAGCATTTTCATCAGTGACCCGAATGACAGGATAGAGTATATTCTTCACATGTGGAGATGAAACCAAATTAGGGAGAATGGTTGACATGGTAGAGGGTAGGGATCCATCATGTGGATCTTGACAAGGTGAAGAAATGGGGCTTACTGGAACCTCAAGAAGTTCAACGAAGACAAATGCAAAGTCCTGCACAAGGGATAGAATAACCCTGTGAACCAGTACAGGCTGAGAGACAAATGACTAAACAACAGGAAAAGACCTCGGGGTCCTGGTGAATGACAAGCTGAACTTAAATGGATAAGGTGTCCTTGAGTCTTGGAGGGCCAACCACACACTGGTCTGTGTTAGCAAAAGGCAAGAGTTCCAGAGAAGAGATTGTTGCCTTTCCAGGACGCTCCAGGAAAACCATGTTTGGTTTTAGGCCCACAGTTTATATATATATCAATAAACTCTAGAGAGTCCAGCTGAGGAAAGCTGATATAGCTGGGGAGCTGAAGTGTACAATGTACGAGACGTTGTTTAGGCTGGAGTGAAGACTGAGGGCATGCAGAATAACTTCAGTTTTCCATTACTTGATAGGGTTTATAGAAAAGACTAATCCATACTCTTCCTGAAGGTGCATGGAAGTGTGTCAAGAAGCAAAAGATACAAGTTTGTATATGGGAAACTTTGATTAGATGTAAGGTAAATATTTTTCACCATGAGGATGGTCAGATATTGAAGCAGGGATACAGAGAGGTTGTAGGATCTCCGTCCTTAGAGACAAGCAAGTCATGAACAGTCGGAGCCCTGATCATCCCAGCGTAACTGAACCTGTTTATTTTGAGCAGGGGACCAGAACAGATGGCTTCTGGATATCCCTGCCATCCTGAATTTTCCTATGATTGCACTCCTTAGAAACAAGGTTTGGATGCTTTATGTTGTCTAAATATACCAAAGAAATGTAGGTTAATTCTTTCAAATGTGTGTGCCAGTAGGACACTGAAGATTAGTAGGATTCTCACTTCAAATATTAGGTCATTTAGAGAGTGAGGAAATACTGGTCACAGCAAGTCAAAGCTTGCTCTCAACCCCAGTCAAGCCTAACCTCCACGTCTTCAGTTGTGTTTTTTATGAACCAGAAAAAGAGTAACAAAATTCAAAGGGTATTCAACAGCCCAGGGACAGGCCAAGCCTTCATGACTGGTTTTACTGGATGAAGCTAAGCTCAGTCCACCAGACAGTGAGGTTTCTTAAGTACAGTGTGGGCACTCTCATTTCAGGACTCACTTGGTAGTACAGAAGGAGGAAAAAGAAGCATTCTGTGGTCTGAGCATGTTTTCTGAAGGCCTAGGCCTCGAACTGATAGCAAACTATAGTACATCAGTTCATGACTTAGCATGGTAATTAATTATGCAATTTTAAGCATCTGAACAGTTTTATTAAATTTAGTGCTTAAGAATAAGGCTGCTTTTAAGCACTCTGTTAAGCTAGAGCTTTAAAAGCTCATGCCTACGTAGCAGTTATCACGGGATTCAGGACCATCTTACACGATGTGTTGTTATTGGAATATCATTACCACAGCTACCTATTAAGCCCTGGGGTGTCCAGGTGGCTGGTTATCACTGTGTGTTTTTACTCAGAAGCTATTAAAATTGTTAAAGGGCAGTTTTCTTCCTGCCACTGTCTCAATTATATCTCTGGCTTATAGTCTTCATTAAAAGAGAAGGATGAAGATGCAGAGAGTCCTCAAGTTTAATAGTGGTAAAAACAGACACCTGAATATATATCCCTCGAAGAAATTTGGTATATACTTGATTTGATTTATTTTCCACTAAAACTGTCTCTGAGTAATGAGTATCAATTAGCACTGTGATGTAGTACACTAGCAAGGTCATGTGTGGTTATCTTAGATATTTCTTGAAAATGAAGTTTGTGGCTATATCACAAAAGAAATTCCATTTCAGCTGGAAACTTCAGCTGACAAGTAGGTGCATATAAAATATTATGGCTCTTGAGTATTGCTGAGCTGTTTTCAGTTACCTGATGACAACTCTGTGTTGCTGAAATTGTCAGTTTGCAAGGTTCTTTGATAAAGACATATATTTTTTTGGCATTAGGAAATTATTTATTTTTAGAGGAGGAAGAAGACTTCTCCCCAGAAAAAAACCCATGCTGATGAAAGGTGTTGTTCATGAACCTGATTTCTGTGCTATGCACTATTGTACATTCTCATTTAGTTTTGTTTCCACTCTGCACAATCATGGAAACAAGAGTGTTGAGTCTGCAGTTATGAGAACTTATGAATGCGAATGCAAAAAGTTTAGTAGGAGAGGGAGTAGCTTTTATTAGACCAATATGCTTGCCCTCAAACAGGTCTGGTTTTGGTGTTTGATTTTTGTTTGTTTGTTCATGTGTTTCATCAGTATTAGCTGGTTTAGTGAAAGGCAATTAACTTGCTTGAGAATGAGAAGGAAAAATTAGAGAATTATCTGCAGCATGGAACTTCTGTAAAATGATCCCATTTATGGGCAACTGGAAGATGTTGCTTCCTTCCCTCCATTCCTAACTTCTTGGCCTTAGTCTACAGAGTGCTCTGGGGAGCTGGGCACCTCACCACTGAAATGGCTGCTGAGTGGATGATGGGGCTCCTTGTCAGTCAGCTGGCAGAAAAATGGACAAATTGCCCATGAAAAGTCACACAGTGCCAGAGGATACAGTGGGCTTTCAAGTCGGACTGTTCCCAGAATAAAACTGACTCATCAGAAAATTCTACAACTATCCTGAGTCATAAAAGTATCTCCTGATTAAGTCTCCCCAGGTCTTTGTAAGATTTTCAGACAGAAAGAATAATATTTGGTTAAGTTCATATGTGAAGCTTATGGCAGAGGCAAACCTGTAATATCTGGATACCCAGATCTATTTCTTCAACACTGTTCTTTTTTCACTGTATTCTAGGATACATGACTATTTAGTAACAATTTAAAAGCTGAAATATTTGCCTGGCATTCCTGAAAGCTACTCAGGTTCTGATCTGAGCACCAAAGGCCATATATTTATGTCTAAGGACAGATTTTTAAAAAACTTGTACATGCATATGAACTCTGTCCAAAAATTACCAGGAAAGGGGACTAACTATCTATCACCACTACTACTCCACTAGTAGGGGACTCCACTAGAAAGGGGACTATCTGCTCTACTCCACTACATCTACCTCCACTAGTCCCTGAGTAACAGGGTTTGAAGAGCAGTGTCTAAGAGCTGAATGTCACAGGCAGGTCTGGAGCTGTGTCCTGTCATGACTGTAAAATGTTGGCATCAAACCTGAGCCTAGAATCAAACCCAAAGATCTCCAGGAAGAAGGAAGAACTTTATTGCTGCTTCTACCTTTTACAACACAAAGAACGAATGACTTTTTGCCATTTGTGTATTCTGAAATGCATCCATAAGGAATGACCATAATAATCACTACAATAATGCAGGGGGCAGTTGGCTGATTTTTTGTTTTGAAAAAAAAAAAAAAGAAAATGAAGGATATCTGACATGTAGTAAAAAAGTTCAAACTGTTAATTTGAAATTGAACATATAGTTCACTGCTAACTAGAATATTGGATTCAAGAAGAAATTGTTTGGGATATACTTTTTTCTTTGCTGCATAGGAAATCGGATTTTTGCTTGCCTTTATTTTCAGTTTAAATTAAACTAATTTCAAAACATTTTGCATTTTAAAGAATGCCCAGGTTTCCTTTGTCTCAAGGAGTTATCCCTAAAATATATTTTACCAGCTGTACAGGAATATTATGGCAAAAAACAAGTATGAACAGTGCATAGGATTGACACATCAATACGAATTTAAGTAGCAGAGCAACTTGTATTGAGTTTTTCCTCAGTACAAGGATCAATGATTTGTCTGTTGACAAATTTAAAATGACTGTAAGTGGCAAACAATCTCATTTTCAGTTCTCTGAAAGATGATACTTTCAGTAGACCCATGATTCCAGGTTATGAGTTTGTGCATGTTATAGATCCCTTCAGTCTCTGCCCTGGAGGAGACTGTTGTATTTGGGGTGTTTTTACAGTGCCACTCCATTTCTAAGGCATTGTTTTTCTGATTAGGGATACCAATTAAACTCAAAACACCAGAGTGAAAAGGCAGGTGTATTTTACTAGAAATAACTAAATAATTTAACAGAATAATACATAAAACATACAGTAAGAAAAGACAGAATAGTGCACTTAAACAAATAGGAAAATACTGTGTAATGCATCAAATCATTACTACCTGAGAGAATAGTGATTAAGAAAGATACGTCACCACTTGCATACGTTACCTTCATCCAGACCCGTGGTGTCTGGGCAGCCCCGGTTACAGAGAGGGTTTGGAGAGCCTGTCCCTGCAAGTGGGAAATCCTACATGGTGCGTCCACCTGTAGGTGAGGCTTCCAAAGTCTCTGCAAAGGCTTCCAGTCTTATATACCCAAAAATCAGCAAGCCAGAATAGCTGGCACCTATTTTTTTTAAGCAGAAATATCTGGTTTCAATCTCACATTAGATTCCCTCAGAGCCTGTCCAGGGCTCAAGGGAGAAGCTAAGGGAATTTCCCTGCTTAATTTAGTCGATTTATGAGCAAGGTCACACATCAGGCCACAAGGCCAGATAGCTGTCTCTGTGGCCCTGTTATCTTGTTCACACACAAAGCAAGATAAGGATATATTCAAGATAAGAAAAATAAGGATATATTCAAGATAGACATGTTTTAGGATGTTTGAGATACATATTCTATGCATATTTCATTAATGATTACATACTGAATTAGCAGTTTCAGTTCAGGGCCTGTTGCTCAGGCTTCAATACTTCCCCCTTTTACGTCAGAATAGGTGGTTTGTTATAATTAGTCAAATACCTACTATTATAGCACAATGGTTATCACTTACAAAATATACAGGGTTCATCTATAGGTCAGCTCTGGCTTGGGCCTATTGTCCAAGCCTTCGCACTTCAGGCATGTGCTGCATGCTGTAGTGCTGGAAGCCTGTCATTCAACTTTGTACCAGGAGTCACCACCATCACCAAAATATATTTGGGTTGAACATAAATTCACCTGTTCCTTCAGACCCTGAGTTAAGCTCTAATGAGACCTCAGGTGATGGTAGCAACGGCCCTACAGTTGGCATGACATTTCTCATAAGCAGTGTGCTGCGTCAGTGTGGGTCAGACTGAAAAAGCTTTTATTTTCTCTACATACTAAGTAAAAGTGTACAGTATTTTATTTTCCACTGCTCCTGGGTTTGTCTTCTAGTCAACCTTAACTTTGCCAAATGCAAAACTGTGGAGAGTCATTTTAATTCTAAGACTGTCCTCAACCTGCTAAGTACAGATGACAATACACAAGTGGTTACTGTCTTAATATCCAAGCAGCCGGAGTAAGATGCAGAGCATGATACCAACATGTTATGTATTGCTGGAATGGAATTTAAGCTATTCAAGCATATAAATTGAAAACTCATTCTGAAGCATTGGTTTGCTTTCCTAAACCGAGTGTATGGCAAAATCAACCAAGACAATCGTGAGACTTATCACTGGAAATGAATGTAATAATTCAATTCATGCTGCCTAAGGCAGACTTTAGTCTTGATGGATGGTGTTTGGTTGGTATTAACCTCTGATTTGCAGAATGGGAAATTTCTTAAGGAAGCAAAATTTCTTGCCAAAGCTGGTAATGTGAGTGCACAGTGTTTAACATGCCAAATCATTCACTAATAACTTACATAGTCATCCAACACAGCCACCAGCTGGTTTGAAAGCACCATGAAAGCAACTTACAGACCCCTTCTAAATTTAAAATGGGACTATGTAATTGCCAGTATGATAACCCCATCTTTAATTCAAGCTGTTCCTTTAAAAGAAAAAGCTAGAAAACCCTGACCTGAACTAAGATGAGCTAATCTTCCTCCTTTGGTCAACAAGGAAGAAGAAACTTTTCCCTTTTCTCTTTGTGCAAAACATTATTCAGGGACCAACTGTGCAATCCTTAACTAACTTTTCCTACAGTCTCTCCTTCTGCAATTCACTGGAAGATGTTCTTGTGTGAAGATGATGAGATTTTTTTTTTAAGAGACATCCTGTATCTCTGCCAACTCAACTCAGTCTTCCAGTATGTTAGGGGTAGACATGTCTCAGATCCCTTTATCATCCCTTCTGCAACAATGCCCTCTGTAAGAGCAGGAGATGCCGTGGTGCCTTGTGCAGCCCATAGTGTTATTTGGCACTTACTATGTCCTGAAGATTTCTCTGTTCTTGCCAAAAACAAGGGTGCACAAGGATTGGGTGGTTCCTGGGCACCTCTGTCTCAGGACTGGAGGGGTGTAGAGAGCTGCAAATTGTATAAGGGTTTATGAAGTCCCGTGCTGTGATTGGTCATGTTCAGCATATAGTGTTGACACAGGTAAATAAGACAGCTGTAGCTCCTCTATGTCCATAGGTGCCCCCCAAAAGAACCCAGCTTATTTTCTGAGCTCTTTGTTCAAAACCATTGTGGGATGATGCATGATGGGAAGGGAATGAGATTAAGGAAGAGCTCCGTGGTCCAGCAGGCTAAATTATGGCCTTTGAAGTACTTTGTCCTAACTCTGCTGGTTTCTGAATTACTTTTGGCCAGATTTTTTCCAGACCTCTTCAGGCTCATGGGTTGTGCTTTTCAAGGTGCACTAGTAATTTGATCACTACTGATGCATAATCCTTCCTCATTTACTTTCTACCTTCCCTATTTTCAGAAAACCAAGCAAATACAAGCACTGTGAGCAAGGCTGGGTGTCAGTGGGTTAGAACTGGAAAAGGCAAGCAATAACTGAATATTCATATCCAGCTTCTGCTTCTACCAAGGCAAAAGTTATTATCTGAGTTGGAAGAACAATAATGCTACTTCCAGATTTGGTAAGAAATGGGAAAGTACCTGCACCTGTGAAAATCAGTGTGACATTCTCCGATAGTAACAAACAAAAAGTAAGTTGGAGGAGGAAAATGTATTGAATGGATGACCCTCGGGCATAGCCCCTATTGGACGTCTTTCCTGGAGATCACATAAGGAAGCCTCTCTCTCTGTGAAATTATCATGTTTTAAAATTAAGATCTGGGAAGGTGTTGGGATGTCCAGTGATTCTCATGAAATCAAACCCAAATAATGTATCTTTCTACCTGAAATACAATTTCAGTTGTCAGGGTTATTTTGGCTTTTATCTGTTGCTATTTTTCCCTCATAATTGTGGAATACTTCATTGCAGCTATTCAATATTTCTTTCTGAACTTAAACAAAAAGTATTTAGCAAAATATAGCAGGTTTCTTTTCAGAAACATTGAAATGTCAGAATTAAAATATGGCAATCAAAATTGTTAAAATAGACATTTTCTAAATGCTTCGCCCTTTAGTTTAATTTCAAAAATCTAGTTAGACTTGACACTCTCCAAAATATTTATGGGAAAATACTTAAAAGGGAAGATACATGATTTGTGCCAACATCAGTCTTACGAATTCATGAGCTTTCAGTCAGAGCTAATATTAGGCATAGAGTTTTTTAAAGCCTTAGTGAGATAATGATAAATTATCCTTATTTCATATATAGGGAAACTCCGGTTAGACATTTGGTCACAAAAGGAACCGAGCTGTCTGAAACAGTTCCGGGCCAAGAGGAGCACCAAAGGCAACCTTCAAGCTGCATGTGGGCTAGGGTCCCTTGTGAGGCAGTAAGGGTCTTACAGGACTGAGCTGAAGTCTGTGAGATTATTCTTTGCTGTTTCAGTTGATTTAAATACATTTGCTGTAGGGTTTTAGACGCTTAAATTGCTGTTGTTGTGAGGCAGACAACAAATGAAATCAAAAAACTGTAAGGATTTTTTTTTCCCCTCTCTTAAATTGTGAATCTCTTTAAAATAGAATTCCCTGAGAATATGACTATCCTCTTCACTTGGGCTAAATGTAACTGTCCCATTTAACAGAGCAGGCACCTAGTCTACATTTGAAGTTCGTTATGAGATCTTAAGTTGAAATATTCCTGGTTACACAGTCCTAGAATGGTAAAAGGTGTGTGAAATGCTGCTCTCATGACTTAGCCTTAAATATTACAAGAGTTTTGGTCAGTGTGCAGCAACTATCTAGGGAAAGAAATTACTTATGGTGTCCTTTACTCCCATGCAAGAGATGAGCATTCCCAGGAAAAAATATACCAGGATTGAGAAAAACTTGAGATTCTCAACAGGGTTTTATTTGCAAGTTCAGTAACAGATTAATAGTCTGGCTGTCAGGATGATTCCCCTGAAACCAGCATAAAATTTTCTAATTGATTCCCATTGATATATATGCCTTTCTTGCTTCACTGTGTATAATTCCTCTTTCTTCACTACCTTCACATACTTACTGCTAGTCATGTTCCTCATTATTCATTCCTTTCAGGATAACACACAAAACTGAGCTCCTAATTCCATCTAAATTTACTTTCCCATCCATTTTTAGTTCTCACAGTTTTGTTTTGTTTTGTTTTGTTTTTTTCCCGATAGGAACTTCAATATCTGTGCTGCAGATAATGGACAAAAATCATTATGGTAATACTCCTGTTCCAGTAGTTTGGGAAAGTTTATATTGTGCAATATAAACCTGTACAGCTTGCTTTCAGCAAAGAGTAGAACAATCATGCTAATTCAGATAATATACTCTTAGTTTCTGACTAACTTCTGCATTACTTTTGACTTTCCAAGTATTACTCTTTGCTTAGTATTTCATGCTCTTGATAAATTTTTTACTTACATTGAATTTTTTTTTTTTTTTTTTTTTTTTCAATCTTAATGTGCAAGGAAAACATCTGGGTTCTGTAGAATATTCACTTTTGGGCAAGCACCAAAATCCTGAAGGGTTTTTCAGATATATTAATAAAAAAGTGACAATTTAAATTATTTTGGGGAGAGGGATTAACAGACATGAGGGGGAAGCAGCATCCTCCAACCAGTTCTAAGCCTCAGTTTTATCTGTTTCTAATCTTTGTGAATTATCTCTCCTTTACCTCTGATATATACCCAAGAGGATTTAGAGTTCTATGCCTAGATATGTGACTTCCTTGATCATTAATGACAAAGTCACTGTTTTACAAAAGTATTCAACAAACCGAATGAATACACACCTAACCTTCTGTGTTCTGGTGGACAGATATCTTCAAGACCTGGATGTTCAGGCTCTATGACCTTGGAGTCTCATAATGCTACCCAGGATGCAAGAGTTTCTCTTCGTAACAATATCAATGCTTCATACCCTGCCGGACACATGGATTTTATATACTCTCAGACTCTCATATTTCTCTTACTTACCTCTTCAACTCGTCACTATAGTAACTCTTACTCCTCTCTGTAGGCAGATCTCAAGGTAATTAATACCTCTACCTGCAAAGGATCCCATGATAAAGAGAGGTGATTTGTGTTGTTAACACCTTGAAGGCAGTAAAATAACCTTCTGTGGTCTTACGTACTGATCTGTAAACCAAATATTTAATGTTTCCTCTATCCCCAGAAAAAGTCAGTCTCTCAGGTCTCCAGTTTCCCCAAGTGAGGTCTGCTTTGGCCATGACTGTAATTGTTGAGTGATCTCCCTGTTCTTATCTTGACCCATGTGCCTTTCACGATATTTTCTCATCCCTGTCCAGTTGAGGAGGGGAGTGATAGAGTGGCTTTAGATGGAGCCTGGCATCCAGACAAGATTAACCCACCACAGAGAAGGAAGGAAGAAGAAGGAAGCAGAAAAAAATGCTTCCGGTGATGATCAGATGGAGCAGAAGTTTAATAGGCAGTAGTTTTCAGATGGTTTAATTTGGTTTTACCTGGATTCACGTAGTTTTCATTTTCCTTCCTTGTATTTCTAGATAGAAGTTATGATGAGAAATGTAGACCTAGATACAACCTGCCAAGGAATTTGCATTGATTTAAGACCCAAACCCAGCTTGTGTTATTCAGATGGATAAATAGCTATGCAGGGTAGACCAAAAAGAAAGCTTATCTGCATGTTTGTCAGACTTAACAGTTTGATTTAAGCAGGTTGTGGAAATCTGGATCCTAAAGGTTGGATCTGCTCTCTTAGAGAAATCTCAATATTAGTTAATGTATGTTGAAACTGTGAGATTTTTAGTACTACTGCTGTGTTGCCTCAGTGTAAATAAAAACTCATTACTTTTATAACACAAGTAAATCCTTCTTGTGACAGTGCAGTTGATCAAAGACCTTGACACCTACAGAGCAATAAGAGAAAACAGAACAAGCCCTCCATTTTTAATACCGTTTACTGGGGAGCTTGGGAACGAATTAGATGCTAACCTCCTCATAGCATCAGGTACCATGACTTGCATTGGGTCTGATAGGCCAGAGCTTGGGAAACACCCAGGTCAGTTTTGTTGAACATAGAAGCTGTAACTAGAGATATTTTTGTCAAAGTTGGCAGTGTGCAGCAGGCTATTCCGTGTATTCCCAGAATATCCCAGACCATGGTGGTTTGACAAGTACATCACACACAAATGATGTATTTATGTGATGGCTAATATAAGCCACATTAGGATAAAACATTTTAAAATGGTCTTTTCAATAGAGTTAATAGAGATGCTGTGTATCAAAGGTCTCAGGAATGGCTTTTCTTGCATTTGAAATTTGAATTTTAGTGTTTTTTCCTTACTTCTACAATTTTAATACTAAAATATGATTTTAATGCTAAACAGAAATTTATGTTTTTATATACCATATTTTTAAAAAAGACAAGGTAGTGTCTCTAGGTTACTCTAGCAAGTAATATATCCACTATTGCTCGTGCCTGCCAATGTTATTAACCTACTATGTATGAACACAGTCTGCTTCTAAATCATAGCCAAGTTCTGCGCAGTCTTCCAGATCTTTAATTAACATCAATGAGCAATGGATGACATTTAATAAAGGCTTGTCTCTCTTCATGGTGTAGCCCTGGTATTATTCAGCTGTGCAGTCTATGAGAGGGCATGATAGACCGTATGTTGCAAGTCTTGAGTCACACTCTTGCATGGTTTGCATGTAATCTGAGAGCACCACACAACCATCTTGAACTCCATTTTCCCTACTTCTGGGATAGAAGTTAGTCACAATGATGTGAAATTCCTTTATAAAGTGCTTTGGACAAGATTGACCACAACATTATGTGTTTAGAATGTATTTGTCCACATCAAACTTCCCAGTACAATCGGCAGCATTCTAGTCACTGCAGCCAGTGAAATTTAGAACGTGATTCACCTGAACAAATGTTTTCCATCATAAAATATGATGAGTACCCACTAAATTATTTTAGCTCCTGCAATCAGCTTTGGTCACACTGTGAGTAAAGACAAAGATTACTTGCTCAAAGACATTTACATGGTATATCCACACATGCAATCGAAAATCACAAGTGATTATATTAGTTATAACAGAGTAAGTGGGATCTTATGATTTGTTTGGAGCACAGACTATCCCTTGGTATGTCTGGACAGTCCCTAGCACGTCAGTGGGATAAGTAGAGCTCTTGGGTTGCTATAATGTGTAGTGCTTTTCTTTGTGGAGAATTGCCATATTAACTTTTTATGTAGTTTGTTCTAATCACAGCTTGAAATGAATGTGGGTTTGGATATTTGGATCCAAAATCGTAGAAAAAATTTTGTTGGAAGGGATTTCAGGCTCTCATCTGATCTAATACCCTATGCAGACTAGTGCCAACTCCAAAATTACATTAGGTTTCCCTGGACCTTCTCCAGTCAAGTTTTGAATATCTCTAAGGAGAGATGTGCCACAACCAGCATTTCTCAGGATAACTTATTCCAATGTTGGATGGACCATGCTAATTTTGACTTTTTTTCTTTTTCCTTATGTCCACTCAGAATTTCTCTTGGTACAATCTGTGACCTCTGCCTCATCTTTCCTTGAGCACCTCTGAGAAAGAGTCTGGCTCCATCTTCTTAACATCTTATCATTGGTCTTTCCATATTATGTACATTCAGTCACACTGTAAGATAGACTTTATTTTCATTTATGGAACAAGCATGTTCTTAGTTAATAATGTTCATATTTGCAGGGTAATAAACCAATATGGTAATATATAGAAAAAAACCCCAGACATTTTCCACTGACAAATATGTCTGAATAATTAGTGAGTTTCAGGCTTCTATTGAATAGGCTTCTTCCATCAAGACATTTTAAAGACTCTCTATGTCAGCTTATAGAGGAGCTGCTGATGGTAATCATCATCTGTACATTTTCAGCATGGATACTTCAGAAATTACTGAGCACTCCTTAATTTTTTGTTCTTTCTGATATTTATGAAAATTAGTGAACTGTGAAACAAAGAAAGAACTAGTAAAAAGTGTTACAGTGTCTTTTCCTGTGATCTACAGAGCTAGGCTCAGATGAATCAAATAACAAAAGGAATTGAATACATGGTTTTCATTATGAAAACTTAACTGCTGCAAATAAATTAAGTAATCTAAATTACTGATTCAAACTGTCCTGAAAGCATCTTCATTACAAAATGGGAGACAGATGAAATAATATATCAAAAAGCACACTTTCTCCACTATATATAGATGCATTGTGATGCTGAAAAATATTTGCAAAACAGTCCCAGCCTTTACCCAATCTCTTGGTTGTTGAGGCACTTATACCACTAAATAAAACAAGCTAGAACCTTCTTCTATGGCTAACTTTTCCCACAAAAGGGGGATGCTGTAACAAGTCTGCCTGCTGTGAATCATCCTCGGCATATCCTGGTTTTCACATCATTCCAGGCACTGCTGGTTGACCCAGAGCAAATACAGAGAGTATGCTGGCAATTAACCAGTATAAAAAATCATGGCCTAATTCCTGAACCTAAGACCTGGTCCTGTTTATTGTATTGAGTATTCAGTCAGCTGCCCTTGCCTTCTGACAAGTCTGGAGACATTCTTTTCATTTCCAAGGCTTTCAGTATCTTTCATTCTGATAGACAATCATAGTGCAATGAATCATTGGCTTTCTGTGGCTTGCTTTGTCATCACATAAATTGCAAAGCTGTGGTTTAATACACATTCCCCCATTTCGCTGATGCAGCAGACAGCAGGATTTAGAACATGTCACACCTTCATCACAGCATTACCTGTCAGGTGGATCTTTCTGCCAAGACACATAAGTAACTTCAGACCTAAAACCTTTGTTACTGGAAACAATACAGTATTATTCTTCCTAAACAAAGTGCCATGTGTTGCCTCATCTGGGTAAAGTTAGATTGATAGTTTTACTCTCCCACTTCCATGCATATTCTTCAAAAAAATTTGTTTTAACACTGATAAAATGCCAGGAGTGGATGATAAGCAGGTCCTCAGTTGCATTGAAATGTGCATTCAGATACTGAAGCTTAAATTGTGCTCTACTAGTAATTCTGAACATTTGTGTGATCACATAAAACACGTGTTATGGGCAAGAGCAAGAGGTACAGCTCTATTGTTGGGACTTATTATGTGAATTTTTCTCTCTTGAAGAAAGTTGGCAACTTCCATTTGGTTTCTACTTCACTATTTGAAAGAGTTGACATCTTCCTGTAAAGAAAATTCTCCTGAAGAAACTAGCCCAGCATCATCTTCCTCTGAATTAACTTGTTAGTAAAGACAACGTGTGATAAAACATTCAAGTCAATCTCCAGACTCCAGCACCAGAGGTAAGACTAAAAGTCCTGCTTTGAGGGTGGGTTCACTCAGCTGCAGAAGAGTGAGACAGTCATCAAAACAGAATCTGTAACCTTCATGCCTACATGGACTGTGGGTAAGAGAGTAAGAAAGGAGGCAGAGATGCCCATATTCTTCACCAAGGACAAGATTAGTCTTTCAATCCACAAGATCTCAAAGGTGATCTTTATGGACTTTAAGACTGTCACTGCCAGAGACAGTTGTCTAGATCTCTAATGGGGATTTTGTGGGATCCTGTTCATCTGGAAAGGCCTCTGCTCTGTAGGAAGAGTCAAAGCTGCATTTTCCTTCATGCAACCTGGATGCTCTGTCTTTGCTGATGATATTAATATAATAATCATCTTGTGACAACCTTCAGGACAGAGGCAGAGGTCCTCAATCACACAATGGTAACCCTCAAATAAGAATGATCAAGATACAAGAAAACTTCAGTGATGTCACACAGTCAATCTTTTATAGACCTAAGAGTATTTCTTTCATAGCTACAAAACTTTTGACTGTAAGAAATTGTACTGGAACACAAAAAATCTTTTCTTCTAGGCTATTTTTCTACTTCCTTGTTACTCAGTTTCTATACCTAAAGAAATGGGAGGTAGATGTTCTACTGCATGTGAGCTGGTGACCAAACAAAGGCAGAGTTTAAAGCACCACAGTGTCCAAAGGCAAAGGAGTGCCTTCAGATTGCAAACCAGGATTTAAACGTCTCACGTCTATGTACATTTGTTATGACTGAATGGAAAAATGGGATCAAACGCAGTCCCAAAGGTCTACTACTATTGTTAAGATTTTGTTGAGCAAAATGTTTAATACAGCCCTGTTGTCATAGAAACTCCTAATTAAGCGTACAAGACCAAGGGCAGTAGACAGATTTACTACTTAATTTTACACAGGTGATCAAAGCTAATTAAGCAACTCGCCCAAAATCTGGATAAGCAGAACTGAACACAGATCCCTGTTGCCGTGTACAAGGCCATCCATCCTTCCCTGGCCTTCTATGATTCGGAATCTTTGCTGCTCCCTGAAACGCAGCAGTGCTGCTGGTTCAGAGGAGGGACAACAGGTCAGCACAGCCAGCCAGGCTGAGACAGGAGTTCCCACCAACAAATGTGATGCACCCACCTGGGATGGAGGCAAAGAGAAAGTTGAGGAAGCATTAAGGCCTCTTAGTGTCCTCACCCCTGTATGAATTTAGCATCTACTTCATGAGACATTGGAGTCAGCATCTCCATAGAGCCCATGCCCCAGTTCTCTGTGACCTCCTGCTAAGGGGTAAGCTGTAGATCACAACCATATAACATGGGTCTGAGGCATGGGAGATTAATTCATTCTAATCTAGCAGCCAGAGTAATGTTCAGAAGCATAAAAATCCTTGCATTTGCTTTTCTCTGCACAATTCCTCATCTTTAAAACTGGGATAATGCTGACCTTCCTCACACAGGGGCTAAGAAAAATCCATTAATGTTTGCACAGTGAAATGAAAGCTAGAAGGTTAAGTGGTTGTTGTTCGTGCCAATAATTCATCACACTGAGCATAAAATTAGAGTTGACAGTGACCTTTCCTTTCCTGAAGTCCTCTTTTGGGCCAGACTCTGGTATCTCTTTTTCTGGCATAAATCCAGAATATATGCATTCATAACTGCACAACTGTTGTAGGTTTGCAGCAGTAAAAACTAATCAGAACATTTTGCTCTCTCTTTTTTTTTTTTTTTTTTTATTAACAACTCATTATTAATCAGATATCAAAGTTTATGCAATTCCTTTTAGTCAAATAAGTATTTTTTATTGCTGGCATAAAGCTGATGATAAATTAATTGTCCCTCATTTAAATGTATCCAACAGTAGAATGTCTTTCCTAGGTAATGCAATTGCCTATTAATTATTTCCTTGTCTTGCTGAAAATGAATGTAAGAGGAAGAGACAGAGAGATTTATGTATAAATAAGAACGGAGGGGAAAACTTCCCTTGCCTGAGTATAGGCCTTTATATAGGGCTTCACTTATGATTTCTGCATCAGCTACAAATTTTCAGGATCATAAGAGTAATTATGATTCTTGGCTCTAAGTCCTGTCATAAACGAAGCTTTATTTTTATGTACACTTTTTCAGACAAAAGTACTACTAATCTTAAAGTCAGCAAATTTCTGAGTTAGTGAAAACTTGGTACATGCATATGTATGCATTGACAAATATTCTCCTCAAGTTTCATTTCGGGGGCCAGGGTGGGGGAAGATCATTGAAACTTCCATTAAAAGCTTACGATATCTGACTATGTTCTTTACGTGCTGGAGAACGGAACTGTTGAGTTTACTTGCATCCAGAGCCAGTCTCTCCTTCAATCATTTCCTGTCTTAAAAACTCCACCTTGAATCTTTGCTGCAAGAAGTACACCCTGAGTAGCCTACTTGCGAAATCTTAGTGAAGACAAAAGATTTGTAGTACTACTTTAGTGTAGGTCCCCACAGCTGAGGTTTATTGCAATTACATAAATCAATGTGAAAATATGAGTGTTTTGTCACTTCTTAACTCGAATTTGATGATCTTGATTAGTAAATACCTCTTTCTGCATTGAAGACAAACTCTGAGACACTGCAATATAAGATGGTGGTACTGGAAGCATAGAAATCTGCCTTTTTTAATTAAACAATGGAAAGCAATGATGCATCATGGTGAAAAGGCAAAATCCCAGATCATATTTTGCCCATGGTCATAATCTCTAGAGCACCTCCATTTACATACTTCTGTAAACAATTTATGCTACAAGTAATTAGCCAATGTTGACTTTCATTTATTCTCTCTAATTTATTGTTTTTCAGCATACTGTTCCTGAAAATTATGACAGGAGAAACAGAAATGCCTCTGTCACCTGTATTGAATTTGTCTATTTCAAAAGTCCTGCTGAGCGACTCACTTCAGATATATATGAATTGAAAGCACCGTAGGAAAAATATCTCCATTTGGCTTCAATTTTTTTTTTTTAATGTTTCCTCAAGTTCAGGAATTTCTGCAATCTCTCAGCTAGCTTTAAAATAAGATTATTCTGTAAAATTTAGAAATTTCAATATCCTAGGCATCAGTCTGACCACAGGCATTAGACAAAAGGATCATACTCTCTCACATCAGAAACTAGTAATTGTCAGCATTCTCCCTGCCCTTTTAGAAGGAAAGAAGCAATTGTATGTAGCTGGGAAAGTCATTCAACATTCTGAGCTCTTCTGGCCCTTCTGAAAAATATCCAGAGACAGCCAAAATTTCGAGACAACAATAAAGACAGGGTGTAACATGTTGACAGAGCCAGGATTAGGAGCAAAGCAGTCAGTGGCATTTCCTCTCTCCTGCTTTTAGGAAAACCAGTCCTAAGGAACTGAGATGAAAGTGTAATACCTACCGCCTTCTACCATCTCTCTCCCTACAGCCAATTTTATCATGAAGATGCATTTTGATGCAGCTTTATTCAGGCAAGGTGACAAACCACTGAAAATTATAGCAGATCAGAGGTCCTGGATGGAGAAAATGTCTCAGCTGTGCATGTGGCTCCACAGGACTCTGATACGCGGGGATGTGCTCTGTCCCTGGCAGCTTTACAAGGGTTGCAAGATGTCTCCATACAAGGAAACGTTATGAGAGTTTCCAGGCTGGCAGCTCTGGAAATGAACCTGTACTGGAGGAAGGGTGCTCATACACATCAAAGTGGGCACCACGGTGGGATCATTCCTGTTTCTGTGTGTGGATGTGCAACTAACATCAACAAAAATTGTGTGGAAACCTATACTGAACCCCGGAAACTTCTCACTGGTACTTATCAAAATATTTCTCAGGCAGCACAATCCATCTGAAATCTCAGTATACTCCCTCTTGGATGAAAGTAGGCAAATGAAATGATAATTGAATTGCAAGAGTGACTAAACAGAGGATCAGGGCCACAGGTGATTAACAGTACCAATGGCTACATGTTACCGCTACAGCTTCTACCTATGGGGAACATCTGTAACCACTGGAAAGTCAGGTCTCTTTTCTTCTTGTATGTGTTTGAAACCTGAGGCTGTGTCTCTACTATTAAATTCAGTAGTGGCAGGGACCTTTTGTTTGTACTGGAAGTCATTGTCTCTGCTGCTAAATTTCTAGAATGGACCCCAGTGTGCCTGAGAATGGGGTTGGAGACACAGCCCAGGAGGTAGCTCAGGCCCATTCCCAACAGGCACTTTGGATGTCACTACACTGATTTGAATGTTAACAGAGTTTAATAATATGAATGTAAGTTTTTCCATGCTCCAGTGCCAGATAACAATCCAGACATATTTAATTTCTTAGAACAGACGTAGCTAAAATTTCCCAGGGATGAAAGGGTGATAAAAAAAGAGATCGAGAATCAGTTTTACATATTATGTCAGCAGATTATGTTGTGCGTGATCTTAAAAAATAATGTGTACTTCAGTGCTGGCAATTATATATCTCAGTGTAGAAATTTCACTTTTGTAATTAATGTTGCTCCATTTTCTACTGGGAAATATAATCCATGGATGGAATCGAGAAACCTTAATGAATCAATGTCACAGTGTTCAAATGCCTGAAAACCTCCTTCTTTTATGACAGTGGCAGAAAGTAGAATGGTATAAATGATACAAGCAAGTAATCATGTCACAACCTAACAAGACCCTGTTTATCAGCAGGGCTGAGGTAACTGATACTCAGCCCATCCCTTTCAAAATAAACCACATTTGTTTAAAAACCTTTTACAGATACTGATTCACTGAAGCTCATTTTACCTGCCCCAAGATTAATTTCCTGACAGAAAACTAGTAACCAGCAGAAAAACAAAATCATATGTTTAATCTCTTGACCAGTATGCTAAAATATGTTAGGTATGCTTAGCATTCTACTAAGTGGGAGATCATTAAACTAATCCTGCCCTTTATAGTTGTCTGTCCATCATGGGCCAGCACTCTGCTTCACTCAATGCTTGTGTTCAGCTCCCTAAATGTTAAGGAGGCATAGCAAAAGTGTATCAGCAACAAAATATATAAGCACTCAGAGAAGCTACCTTGAGGCAGTCTGAGATCTTGCAGTGTGCAAGCTGCTCCTTTTTAACTACTATTAATGGTCTTTCTTGTGAAATGTGAGATTGCTTAGCTGTGTCTGCAAGTTGAGACAGGACAGTATCTTTCACGTGACACAGAAGAGGTGAATCCATGGAGGATGGAAGCACAAGAGGAGAAATTAAAAGCTGGTGAAGTCAGTTCATTCTGGTTCATTGTTTGTTTCAAAACTGGTGTAACATAAATTGTCTTCCACTGAATTATACACATCTAGTGTGGCAGGGAAGTACTGCTGAAGAAAAGTGAGAGAAAAATAGAGAAGATTAATGGAAGAAGTGGTCTGTCAGCTAGCCTACTCGTTGCATGGCATACCCAAACCACTGAAGATGTTGGCACCTGAATGTTTGAGTTTGGGTAAAGGAAAACATGTGGCTTTGGCTTGGTCCTCACTCCTGGTCAAGATGTTGTTTCCCTGACAGTCACAGGCAAGGATGTAGACTCCCACTGTGGTTGTAACTGCTGACTTGCAAACCCCAGAAGAGACTGATAACACTACTTCCATCCTCTCTCATTACAACTCAGCTCTAGAAATGACTTGAACTGAACCCATGAGTCTCTGAATTGCTGGAAAATATACATAAAATGCTGTTTGAGAATTTAATGAAGATTTGAATGTTGTGGGATTTTTAAGTTATTTTAGAAAACTCACAGAATTATGTTCTCAAATAATCTAGATTAAATAAAATAAGAGTTCAAACTGAGTAGACCTGCCAGTTTGAATGGATTTTTTGTTAGAAAACTAATTATACAGAAATACAGGGCTCAAAGTTCACCAAGAGGATCAACTTTCATTTTGACTTAAATGTCATTGTTACAAAAAGCAAAGGCAAGCTGGGTTGACAGCATTAGCCACATTGATCCCATGGGTATTTAAGTGTATAAGAAACCAGCTACTGCTAGTATGGGGGATAAAGGGAAGGAAGTCTGGGGTTTAATGCAAATATATACAACAGAGCTTTTTTTTTTTTTTTTTTTTTGCCTTTTTTTTTTTTTTTTTTTTTGAGAAAATGAACAATCACTTCTTCAGCTTAAGCCCAGACCAGGTGCTTAGGGATTTACTAAATGTTCAGATATCAGTAGTTTGTGTTTCATCTGCTAAATAAACTTTCAGGAGCTTTGTGGCTTGAGAAAACCTCCATCATCTTAAACATCTGTTAAAGAAATTCCAGTTCATTTCTCCCTTGCTGAGTTCCTATTTTTCCCCCTCCTTAATGCTACCCCTGATTTGGCATGATGTGTGCTGGCTGTTGAAATGGTCTCATATGGACTTGAAGAACTTGATCTTCTACCGAGTCAAAGGCAAACTCTTCAAGTGTTTCAGTGGAACTGACCTTCAGTTGTCACCTGGAAGCGAGAGTCCCTCTCAGCTGTGAGCCCAGGAAGAAATGAGAATGAAAACATGATTGAATTTCTTTGTTTCTGTCATGAAAGCCATACCTGAATGTATGTTCAGCAACTGGGATTTATCTGGAATTAAGAAGAAAGAGACATTAACATTGTTGCAGATCCCGCCCCTGAGGGATCACTTGTTAAAACACCATTCCATGTGGAAAGTTTGGAAGTGATTTGAAAATTCCTAAATTTCTGACCTTTTCTCTTAAGAAACAAACTTCCTTGCTTTCTGAACTACAAGAAAGAAAATGTTTAAAATTTTTCATCCCAAATTAGAAAATCTGAAGGAAAAGGTGGATGTTAAAAAAATACTGGATTAATGCCTTTTATCTCCATCAAATCTTCCTTTAAAGTGACTGCACTCCATTTTGTTGTACAACTATGTGTCTCTGCTTAATCTCACTATGAGTTAAAGTTGCCTCCCTGAAGATCCTGCAGTGCTTCTTGTGAGGCATGTGGTCTGCTTTGATCCAGAAGGAAGAGGTTAAGATGTATTAGTACCAGTCATAAAAGCACTTTCTTCCAGGAGTATGTACTAACGAGACAGCTGTTCCAGCTTGATTAGAATTACAGTCGTTACCTCACTCATTTGCCCTCGTAGAAGAGTTATTTTTAATTGGAAGCAGCACTTGTGAATCACCTCATCCAGCCCATTATGAAAGTCTGTTGTCATGAACTAGCAGGCATCATAATGTATTCACAGGGCATTGTGTGCACTCCAGCTTCGCGCCAGTTCCATACTTTCCCTCCACGTGGAGCACATAGCTTATTGAACACCCTAGCTGCTCAGAGGACATGATAGTGATGAGCTGTGTGTACAAGGACCCTTATGTGTCACATCAGGGCTGACCCCTTTGCAGGAAAACTGATTCTCTCTCTTGAAATTCTCTGGAGGATGGTACCTGACTTTGGTTGCTGATTCTGTATTAAAGAGGAAAGAGGAGACTAATGGGAAGGATTAGAGAAGAGGTGATGAATAGCTACTGAAATGGAACCTGGTTTGCCCTCCTCCTATTGCAGATACAGAAACTGATTGTGTTTGTACTCTCACAAAGGAGATTTTTGTCCTGTCTGAGATCCCCTCAGCTCTATGTATGTCGGTTTTGCAGTGGGGACACACAGAGCTTTCTGTTGTGTGAGGAATGCATCAAGCTGTCTTTGTGGTGCATTTTCTGTGGCTAAGCAGGCAGGATCACCAGGTGAAATCAATGCAGACAGTGTCCTAAAGATAGGAACCTTGTATTTACAACTCAGTCTTGAAATAAATGCCTTGAACCATGAAGAGATCCTTTGGTGACAGTCAGTGCTCCAGCACCTGGGAGTTCAGTTTTGCATTTTGAAGTCATGCATTCATGAGATGTGGTTTGTTTCATATTACCCAACACTGCCAACCATCTGGGGCCACCAATTAAATATGCAGAGTTGTCTCTCACTTTACTGATTTCAAATTTGATAGTGTCCAGTCCCTGAAAAGGAGAAATGTCAGCCTCAAAGTTTTCCCAGAAAAGGTCAGACTGCAAAGCACTTAATCACGGTTATACTGAATCCCACTTAACTTGCTCTCCTTATATCTCCAGCAAGGCTCCTTTGAAAACCAGAGTATCTCAAACATCACTTAACTCCTGCTCTGGCTGAGTGATCTACTTCAGATGTTTATATAACCAAATACTTAAACATTTATATAGAACGTAACTTACAACGTAATATCCTGGGTTTTGTAACCATCCAATTTTCTGTCACCATCCTTTGCTGTGCCTTTAAAAATTGTTTACCTTGTCCAAAACTCATTTTCACACTTTTTTTTTTTCATGCCATCCTTACTCTTCCCTTTAGGGTATGGTCCAGAACCCACTAAGACATTGTAAAGTTCAGGAGAGATCAAATTAAGACCTTAAAATCTCTTTGAAAGCTCATCTATCTAGAGAGACTACTAGCAAAGAAATAATGAAGAGGATACCTTGCATTTTTTTCTGAGACTTTTATAAAACTGACAGGCAGATACAGTAGTACGTATTGTATTGACATGATACATATGTATTTTATCAATTATGATAAAATGCCCTTATCAACATCTCTTCTTTATGTTCTTTTTTCACATAACTGGCACATTCACAGGAGAAATAGCTTCTTTATTTTAAGATCCTACAAGCTGTCTATTAGACTGGATGCCAAATAAAAAAATAAATTGAAAAATAGATAACCTTAGAAAAATTGGTAACTCCAGAGAACTTCTTTCTCTAAAACTAGGACCTGAGATGAATCTTCTTTTTGAAGATTTTGATCTTTTCCAGTTAGTGTGAAGAGATTAGGTCTTTTTTTTTCAAAGACTTCTGATTAGACTGGTGTCAATGTCTATCTGAGATGATAGAATTGCTAAATATAGCTGTTCACACACAAATAGCTATGTGAGAGGCTGTTTTCTAAGTTCCTATTATAGGTAATGGAGGTCTCACCTAGATTCCACTTCTGGGACAGAAGCATCTCAATCCATGACAGATGTCCCACCTGGCATCTATCAATTAAATTCATGCAGATCGCATGTACCGTCAACCCCATGAAGATGTCTCAAAGATCTTAAAGCATTTGAAATGGCTAGGTGCAGGTTAGATGGAATACCCTAAAGATCCTAAAATGTCACCAGGCCTTTACCTTTAAGAAAGTTACTACATTCAGTGCAAGAGGAGCTGTGTTTGGATCACAAGTGATAGGACTCAGATGGTTAATTATCACCTTCTTGTTACATCTTAAGTGACTGGAATACCTCTTCCATCCATGTGTCACTGCAGAAAGGTGTAGTTTTCCAACAGGTTCTCTGCCCTGTTGGCTGGTCTGAAGAGGGTGTATCTGGAGACCTTCTAGTTAGGCATCTTAAATAACCGCCTAAAGACTGAGTGGGTTCCACACATACCTAACATGGTACTGGATGGTTACGCTTAGGCAAATTCATCTGCCCCTTAGATTTAAGTATCTTAATTCAAAGCCAAGTCCCATCACTTGGTACTCTCTAGCTTTCAGAAGGCTAAAGTAGAAGGAAATTAATTCCTGATGTTGTGATAGATTCCTGCTCTGGAAATATTACAGAATAGGGATCAAAATCGAAAAAATTACCTTTGTTCTGGTTTCAAGGTGACTGCAGCTGGAATCCTTACCTGCATGCTAATTTCTGTCAGATCACTCCTAACAGAGGAGACTAGACCACGACTGAGACCATTCATGTACCAAAATTAGATGAGATGAAGCTAGTCTCACAGGTCTATTAAAAAGTCGTGCCTACTTGAAGAGTATCCTAATTACTACTTTGAAACATTGTGCACGCACTGTGTCTAATAAATATGCATCAGTAGAACAGAGCACAAGTACTCCTTGCAGTGTAGTATTGCTGAATTATTTTAATTACATTTGCAAACAAATATATTGGGAAGTGAATGTCTGCCAATTGATAGTTCCATTGAGAATCTAAGATTTTCATGCTGTCATGATGTGTCCCTAATCAGTATTCTCCACCCAGCACCTTTGCCCGCTGACCTAAAAATATTTAACACTTTTTTTTTCAAAACTAATGGTGTTTAGGTGCGGTTTAAATCAGCCATTCTTCATTTAAGAGTGAATCGCTTCCAAACACTGGGTTATTTTGTGATGGTAATGAGGGAAGAATAATCTGTTATCTGTATAGTACTTGCATGCAAGTCTTTGCCTAGTATGCAAGTCATTTATCCATTACTGGTTGAAAATAAATGTTGGAAAGGGGTTGAGTAATGAAATGAACTTTCTAGGATCCCAGAAGTACAGAAAACCCAGAGAGAGGGTGATTCATGAGTGTTCCTAAAAGTTTTAATCATTTTGATGCATTATTCTCAGATATTGACATGCTTTTCTGGAAAAAAGAATCATCAATTTGTAGTCAAGAAGGAACAAAGACATCTAAGATCAATACTTAATTATACCCCCACAGAGGGCAATTTTGTCCCCCAGTAACTTGTCTGGACTGAACCCAGACCACACTGGATGTAGACTGGGACTTCAATTAGCTGCATTTTTAGATGGCCTCTGGTAATCTTCCCCATAAACTTGCCCAGGAAAGGTGGGTTTAGCTTTGGAATTAATTGTCTATGTAATGTGAGTAGGATGGGTTTCTAAAAAGCTGAAGAGACTTTCATGTTTAAGAAGGAAGGGAGACATTCTTCTCTGCAGGAATTCCTGGGTATTTGAGTCTAGATGGACCCACCAGCAAGGGCATGTGTTGCTGTAATCCTGGTTCTTGAGCCCAGAAGAATCTAACTAGCTTAAATAAAGCCATTAAATTTCAGGCAAGGTTTAGATTGTCTGCTAGTGGGAGCAGACTATTTAGTCTATAAGGTTGGGTCCAACTATTTAAGGAAGCTTCAAAAACTTGTCCAAAAAGGATCCTATTAGCCAAGTACAACAGTAAGTCTTTGCCATTCTTGCTGCTCTGTTCTGGTGCTCATCGTATGTACCAAGGTCCTTCATCTACGAAGAAAATGGCAATTTCAATTGAGTACCATGTATCATATTTGAAGAATGCAATTAAGCTTATACTTAAAAAAAAAAAAAAGCTACAAAAAGGCTGTTTATAGAAAATGATCATATATTTCTGCAAGTATATTATTTAGAGTTTATTACTAGATTGCCAAAGGACCTCATGAAGATGGTTTTGCTGAGGATGGGAGTTATATGCCATTGTATTTGAAGTTATTGTGTTGATTGAAATAAAAACACAAATACAGATAAAATATATATTGTTTTATGGAATAATAAATATGTTTTACTTTTATACTACTTTGCTAAGAAAACAAATAGGAACTTTGATGTCTTTTCTACCATAAAGATGAAAATGTATCCCAACTTTTTCAAAAAAAGGGTAAAATGGCTTCCCTTAAACTTAAATAGTGCCTTTGAGTTATCTAATTGGGAAATAAACCAAAATATCACTTAAATATCAATTAAAACAGCATCTCTTGAAAAAAAAAACCAAACAAACCCCAAAACAAAACAACGAACCACAAAAGAGATTTTTAGTTTTTTTCCAAAGGGATTGGCCGTAAAATATGTTGGGCTTTTATTATTATTACATACACACCTTAAGTATCAAAAATAAGTTTTATTGTAATTATAAGCAAAAATTCAGAAAACTTAAGATGCTTTATATAAAGACCAGTTTTCAAGGGTATTGATCCTAGTGAATAAAGCCATGGGCTGCAACTCTAGAACACTTTATATCCTACACTAGGGAAGCCTGTACCATAGGACTGAGCCAGAGTCTGGTAACAAGAGCTGCTGATAATTAAAACTATATGAGTTGGTCATTTTCACCTAACTTGTACTGGGATTCTTGGGGACAGCTTAGTTCTTATCAGTGTATGCAAGAAGGATATTTATAAAATACATTTTCTTTAAGCTGGTTTTGTTCAAACTGATGTAAAAGCCATTGGAAGACATTTAAATACCCTGTAAATCAGGACTTGAGCTGCTTCTGGCTGTGGCCTAGACTCAGTTCATTTCAGCAGAGTAAAGGTTTAGTCTCTCTCATAGGTGTTTGATTCACAACATGAAGGTGCCAATTGATACTCATTGACTAGGAAGGTAATTTAGAGAACTAATTTTGACCTGACATCTAATCTTGGTGATTAATGCTGACTCCCTGTAGAACCCACTTAAGCTATGGATTTAAAAATATTGTCTAAGAAGTTTCCCGACTCTCCCACCCACTGGCAAGTACTAAGGGTTCGTAAACAAGTACGACTTTGAGTAGAGCAATTCCTTAGTGAATTTTTCCAGGAGCAAAATTTATGATCTTCACAGCAGCCACAGAAATTCATATACTTCTTATGAAAGAAAAATCTATTTCAAAATATCACTAAAGCCATGCATAGTTGGGTACATATTTTTACTTTGTCCTAGTGAATTATTGGCTTCACCTGTTTCCTCACCAAAGAAGACATGTTGCAATAAAATATTATTTTTCCATGAGAATTCCATGGAAAAATAGTAAAATATTTATTGACAAAGAGAACACACCTCTTCAGTACAAATCTGTGTGTGGTCTGTAGCATCCATTTTGTCTCAGTAGTACTGGGCAGGAAATCAACAGACTTCCCTTGAACCACTCATTTCAATCAAAATGTAACTACAAATACTAAAAATTTTTTTTTATATTATAACATCTTAATAGGTTTGATGATTCTTCCTCATGCCCCTTCACAGTGTACCTCAGGGCTGGGTTTACTGGATATGTAAAGTTCTCCCCTTGCTTTAGATCACTCAAAGCAATCAATTCATAATACCATTTGAACAACAATGGCCATGTAGTTGCAGAGATCTCTCCTTAATCACTTAGTGATAATTATTCTCAAAGGCATGTATTACACCTCTGGAACTTTTGAGAACAGACTAGTTGCAATTAGTTAATATTGTAGCAAGACAACTGAAACATAGATCCTTCCTTCTCTTTAGAACATTTTTTCTCTAATCATTAGTTTAATCATTTATTAATAATTTGATATCCATGAGCTCAAACCTAACTCCCCATTGATTTTATATCTTACCATCACTGCATCTAATCCTGTATCTATGGGATTTCACGCTGGAAAATTGAAGAGGGAGAGAGATTATATATACTTGTAGGTAGATAGATATAAAAATACACATGCTTGTTTGTATGTAGATTTAAATATATAAATTGTGTATCGATATATACAAGTACTAATTTGTAAAATTTTACATTTCAAAAAACGCTGCCTTCTTTAAATGTTTAAATAAACAGTTATCTCTGAACAGTGGTACCACTTTTAACGGTTCTCTTAACTAGTATTAAATGTAACTCGAGGCATGTGAACACACAAAGACCATTATTACTGCATCTGAACATCTGTTGTTGCATCAGCTTCTGGGTATCATTAATTTCCCACTTACAGATTACAAAACATTACATTACTTTTAATGGCTCATCAAAATTATAAGCAATTGTTGTAACCATATCTTCACTCTCAGGAGTCTAAGCACATCACTTTACGTAGTCATCAAGGTAACAGAGTAGTACAAAAGTTTTGAAGGAGAATGAGGTTAGTCTCTATGTACCTGAAGAGCTCTTTTCACCGAGGGAAGAAGAGCATGGAAGAAACCTCTTTTAAGTCTTTCTCCTTTGACCAGGTTATTTAACTGATCACCCTCTTAGGCTCTGTTGTGAATTAGCTGTATTTAACAATGACAAAATAGCCTTCATTAACCTGATTTTCCCAAGTTCAGCTTAGCCTCTGGGCTGTTACTGAAATCTAACAAATGTTCCCTATAAAATTTGCACAAAGCTTCCCAAACTGATGTTCAGCTCACACATGCGTAATGGTGGTGGTTCTGGTGAATCTCAGGCACAACTTTTAAAACCCCTAGTGCCTGTCATGTCCCTCTCAGACAAGGGAGACAAGTGATTCAGATTTGCAAATCCCCAGTGGAGTGGACAACAAGTCTCCAAGTCCAAGCATTTATTAACTACCCACAATGCACTAATTGAGCACATGATAATTGGCTAAGTACAGAGCAAGTTGTGGCGAGCAATACAATATGCCTTGCATTTCTTAATGGGAAAGGGAAAAGAGGGAGATAGAGGGAATGGGGGAATACAGATCACCGGTCTGGGTTCCTGCCGCTGATCCCGCTAGTGAGGGTTACAGGAAGCATCCATCTTTTCCACTTGCATCTGTCTTCTCTTCACTGCACTCTCCAGGTGCAAGGTGCACGCCCCCCCCCCCCCCCCCCCCCCCCCCTTTGATTTATACCCACTTTCCTTGGGTCCATCCCCTAGATCGACCCACAGACCTACGTATCCCATGTATGGGGAGGGGTAAGGTGCTTCATGGGATGATGTAATTAGCATGATCTTGTTAGTCTTCATTAGCATATTGAGGGGTGTGAACTTTAATATGCATTTCATGGATAATGAAGCAAAACTCATTCACCGGGCAGATGGCCCTTGAAATTTTCCCAGGTTCCCCAGAGCAGAGCCGTCCTGTCTCCACAGTGTTCCCTCCTCCAGATGCATTCTGTGTTATTCGGGCAGCCTTATCAGCTTCGACCTCCACAGAATGCACCCTGTGAACTATAGTTTTGTCTTGCGAATGTTTGAGGCATTTCTTCAATCAGCCTCAACTTTTGCTTTCTCAGGCTGTTTGTCTTAGTTTCTCACAGGCCTGGTTTCTCGTCTCTCACAGTGCTATCACTCCCTAGATCATCTAAACCATTCAGGCTGCTCCATCTCTGGGGTCCTAGCAGGAGTGATTCAGCTCCATTTAACCATGCATGGCAGACAGGACAGTTTTTTCTGGGGGATGCTCCAAGGAGTAGGAAGATGTTTTGCATTATTGGCTCTAACATACGGTCTCAGTGCCAAGGCTGTGAAATCATGTAAGGCATCAATTCATTATTTCATGAACTTCAAAGTGGAAAAAAGCACAAAGATTAATCATAACTATGCCTCAAGACCAAAGCGGTCACTCAGGACCTAGAGAAGACGTCAGCTGAGTGCCTTACAGCATGTACACAAACTAGTTTACACCATTTGGGACTGGGACTCTAGCCCAGGTGCTACCCACAAAACCAAAATATGCAGATGTCATCTTCTTTACTCTTGAATAATTTCTGGGGCTTTTCTTTTCATCGTCTTTAAGTTAATTTTCTCTCTCCCTGTCCTCAGTGCAGGCAGCATGACAGCGTCATTCCCTGTGATTGTGTAGGGTGCAGGCTCCTTGCCTGGCTCCCTACTTTGTCTATCCACAGCATTTCTGAGTGAGAAAATTGATCTGAGTCCATTTCTATAGTTTTCAGAGAAACAAGACTTTAAAGATGTTTTTATAAGCAATCAGGATACACTGACAAAAAGATGGATTTATATAGCTTACTTGTCTTCTCAAAAGGGAAAAAAAAAAAAAAAAAAAAGTTAAAGCTCCTGAAAATGACAAACAGCTCAGGTGAAAGAGGGCAACCTAAACCCATCATTACAACTATCTATAGGAAAACTGACAGATACTCTGAGGGAAGTCCTCTAGGGTAAGACCGCCTGAACATCAAATAGAAAGAAAATGGGCAAATGGTTTTATTTTTTAATTTCTTTGAGTGTTTTGGCAATTCTTCCTCTTACTCTCTGCAAGGTCTAAAAGAGAATCTCTATCATTAATTTTCTGAATGCTTATGCACCTATAAACTACTGGATAAGAGGCATCTCTGAAGAAATCTTTCCTTTTGCCTATTAAGTGCTGTCCTGCCCATAAGAAAATCAACATGTGTTGAACTAGGTTGAAGTTTACGGTTACTAAGCCTTGGTACTTGAAAGAGGACCTTGGTGTTTCTCACAACCGGAGTTGGATTAAATGAAAGTGTGCCTCTCATTTTATGGCAGCTGACTTTCTAGAAATGCAAGTAGTTCAAGAACAAGTGCCTTCTTGGGAATAAGGTGAAGTTTGGTAGATGCTGGGTTTTCTAAGATAGGAGTCACTGGAGAAATTTAATGAAAACCAGGGGCTGCTTTAGAAATTCTCAGTAGAATTTCTTATCATTCACTTCATCACTTGGAGCAGCCAGAGCATGAAAGTTTATATCAATTTAATGTTCCTCATTCCCCTCATTCTTTCTCCTCTGGGATTTTTGTTTTCTTCCTGCCCAGAGGTGAACATTGGTAAACAGAAGTCAGCTATTTCTAATACAGACTTGCTTATTCAGGGTTTTGTGGTTTGTTTTATTTTTTTTTTTTCTCTGTGTGGGGTTGGGATTTTGGGGGGGTTTGGGGGTGTTGTAGTTTAATCTAGCAGGCGGCTAAACACCACACAGCCATTGACTCACTTTCCCCCAGTGGGATGGGGGAAAGAAATGGAAAAATGTGAAACTCATGGGTTGAGATAAAGACAGTTTAATATGAGAGAAAAAGAAGGGAAAATAGTAATAATGAGAAAAGAATATACAAAACAAGTGATGCACAACACAATTGCTTACCACCTACTGACTGATGTCCAACCAGTCCCTGAGGAGTGGGCTGCCACCCCACAGCCAACTCCCCCCAGTTCTATTGCTCAGCATGATGTCATATGGCACGGCACATCCCCTTGGCCAGTTGGGGTCAGCTGTCCTGGCTGTGTTCCCTCCCAGCTTCTTGTGCACCCCAGCCTCCTCGCTGTCAGGGCAGTATGAGAAGCTGAACAGTCCTTGCCTTAGTGTAAGCTCTGCTCAGCAACATCACTTTTATCAGTATTACCAGCATTATTCCCATCTTAAATCCAAGGCACAGCACTATACTAGCTACTAGGAAGGAAATTAACTCTATCCCAGCTGAAACCAGGACAATATCCACCCCCTTTATTCTATAACATCTACGTTATGAACAGTTCCCATGCAATCCAATATATTCCGATTAATCACTACCACCTTTTCTGTATTTTGACATATACACACAGATATCATTCCCTTAATCCATGTGGCATGCCTCTAAAATGTCCATTGACTTTGGGCTCCATCTGTCATAACAGTCCTTCAGGGCAAGAGAGATAGTGTGTGGTATTGGATTGTTGCATGCTGTAGACAGTTCTGGCTCCATTACCACTGCGCTTCTCCAGTTCTATGTCACTGCACTTTGCTTGGTTTCATCAGAATTCATTCTTCTTTAATCTGGGTAATTCCTTCTGTAATATCACTGATGTGGCATATATCAACCATAGTAGTGATGACATACAGTATTATATAGCAATTAACATCATCCAATTCAAAATATTGGCTATTCTCACCCAATATTAAATCTCCTTGAGGCACACATCAGATTTCCCCATCCTCACACATTACCCACCAAGTGCATCCAGGTCCTTAAGTAAAAGCAATCCCATGGATGAGTTTGCCTTTCCCCAAGGCAGGAATAACCCAGACTGTGTTCCCCAGCATATCTTTGTGCATTACAGGGGCTTATCCAATTCTACAATATGTAAAAATTTTGATTGGGCAGGGCCAGCTCAATTGGCAGATACCCTAGTGTTGACTAAACAGGTGGCTTTTGCAAAATATTGTCACATCCCAATTTCTCAGGACAACAACTCAGATTCGCTGATTTCCAGGTCAGGATTAAGATGAAACGACACCGGGGATTCTTCAATTCACAAAACTCTACTTTTTATTTGGTCACAACAGGTATTGGCATGAAACTTCGTCAGTAAGCCTTGCAACCTCTGAAACAAGCAGTAAACTTCATAACATATGTCAACAAACCTTACAACACACACCGACTAGTGGCAGATCTGATAACATGCCCCAACAAGCCTTGCCTTATGCACAGGTATACAGGGGTAGAGAATGGGAGAGTAAAGAAGAGTAAAAAAAAAAAAAAAAAATAAAGGAAAAAAAAGAGAGAGAGAGAGAGAGAAAGACATAAAAGAAAGATTTCACCAGGTCTGGTTCCAGCATTGGTCCAGTCAGTCTAGGTGTCCAGTTCTGGAGGGGAACAGCCACCTGGGGCTTTGATTCGTGGAGTTTTATAATTCCTTATCCCTCCTCCGGGCAGGTACTAGGACTCATTGGGCTAAACAGACACCATGCACAGTCTATGCTTCTCTAATTCTCTTTGCTTTGTTTGGTGCATGCACAGTTTATACCATCGGATTATTCTAGAAATGGGTTGATGCGCTTGGGGGTTGTGGGGAGTTATTTCTCCCTCCCTGTATATTTGACTGTTATCTCACCTGTTTTCTCAGCAGATGTGTCATGAAAACAGCTTCTTCATTGGCTCTTTATGGAGTCACCCAAGACAGGGAAGTGCAGCCCCAGAAAAGTGTGGTCCCACCTCCGTGGGACCCCCTCCTCTCACTGCATCTTTCTGCCGTTGCCCACACAACCCCCAGTGTGTTCGCAGAAACTGTTTCCTTTACTGAAGTTCTTTATTGGATGTTTAAGACATTAATTATGGTTTCACTGGACCTTCACAAATGTATATCCTAATGTTTGAAGATCCCACCCCCCATTGCTCTCATTGCAGTCTTTAACAGTCCATTGCTTGATTTTCCTGGAGGCTGGTACATTGTAGGAGATATGATATAACCACTCAATGCTATGATCGTTGGCTCAGGTGACTATGAAGTTGTTTTGGAACCGAGTTCTGTTGTCCGACTCAGTTCTTTCCAGAATTGATTCTCAAGGCCCACAATAATGTTTCAGGCTGTGCATGGGCCACAGGATATATTTCCAGACATCTGGGAGCTGCTTCCACCATTTTTAAGCACATAGTGCTTGCCTTGGCAGGTTTGCGGAAGTGTGATATAATCAGTCTGCCAGGCCTCCCCATGTTTATATTTCAGCTGTCGTCCTCCATACCAGAGAGGTTTTAACCACTTGGCTTGCTTGATTGCAGTGCTTGTTGCACATCCATGGATAACACATGAAATGCTGTCTATGGTTAAGTCCACGCCTTGATCATGAGCCCATCTATATGTTGCATCTTTTCCTTGATGTCCTGAGGTGTCATGGGTCCACCAAGGTATAAATTTGCCCTCGTGTTGCCAGTCCAAATCCACCTAAGCATGTCAATCTTAGCAGCCTGATTCACCTGCTGGCTGTTTTGATATTCTTCAGTGGCCTGACTCTTAGGTACAGAGGCATCTTATGTGATGTACTTTTACAACCAGGGTCTCTACCCAAGCAGCAATATCTTGCCACAGTGTGGCAGTCCGTATGGGTTTGTCTCTGCCCAGCCAGTTGCTCTGCTTCCATTGCTGCAACCACCCCCACAGGGCATTTGCCACCATCCATGAGTCAGTACAGAGATAGAGCACTGGCCACTTTTCTCAGTCAGCAATGTCTAAAGTTTGCTGGACAGCTTTCACTTCTGCAAACTGGCTCGATTCACTTTCAGCAGCTTCTGCAACTTGTCTTATAGGACTTCATACAGCAGCCTTCCACCTCTGATGCTTTCCTACAGCATGACAGGACCCACCAGTGAACAGGACATATTGCTTCTCATTTTCTGTTAATTACAGACAGGCCTCTTCAGCACGTGCCACCTCCTCCTCTGTCAATATTCTGAAATCTTTGCCTTCTGGACAGTCCACGATCACTTCCAAGATTCCTGGGTGACTGGGGTTTCCTATTCAAGCCCATTGTGTGATTAGTGCAACCCACTTACTCCATGTAGCATCAGTTGCATGATGGCCACACCTTGAGTACTGTGTCCAGGTTTGGGCACCTCAATAGGAGAGAGATATCGAGGTTCTGGAGCGAGTGCAGAGGAGGGCAAAGCAGCTGGTGAAGGGCCTGGAGAACAAATCCTATGAGGAGCGATTGAAGGAGCTGGAACTGATCAGTTTGAGGAGGAGAAGGCTGAGGGGAGACCTCATCACTCTCTACAGGTACCTGGAAGGACATTGCAGAGAGGTTGGTGCTGGTCTCTTCTCACGGGTGATTAGTGATAGAACAAGAGGGAATGGCTTTAAACCGCAACAGGGGAGGTTTAGACTGGACATTAGGAAAAAAATTTTCACAGAAAGAGTGGTCAGACAGTGGAATAGGCTGCCCAGGGAGGTGGTGGAGTCACCATCCCTGGATGTGTTTTAAGAGTTGTTTAGATGAGATGTTGGGGATATGGTGTAGGGGAGAACTTTGTAGAGTAGAGCTGATAGTAGGACTGGATGTTCCCAAAGGTCTTTTCCAACCGGAATGATTCTGTGATTCTGTGATGTGTAGAGGGGACCCTCACTTTGAACATCCAGCCCAGAACAAGAAAGCAGGGTGCTAGGAGGAGCTGTGCTTCAGTACAAACCACTTCAAGGCAGCTTGAACTCCTTCATATGCTGCCAATATTTCTTTTTTCAGGTGGAGTATAGTGGACCTTAGATTGTTTGTATCCCTGACGGCAAAACCTTAGGGGTTGACCTCAGGTCTCCCCTGGTGTTTTCTGCCAGAGGCTCCAAGTAGGGCCATTCTCCCCCACTGCTGTGTAGAGTATATTTTTTACATCTTGTCCTGACCAGACTGGCTCAAGGGCTACTGCATGATCTATCTCCTGTTTAATTTGTTCAAAGGCTTGTAGTTGCTCAGGGTCCCATTTGAAATTGTTCTTCTTCCTCAGTGCTTGATAGATAGGGCTTACAATCAGACTGGAATTTGGAATATACATTCTCCAAAAACCCATGATGCCTAAGAAAGCTTGTGTTTCCTTTTTGCTAGATGGTGGAGACATTACTGTTATTTTGTTGATCACATCCATTTGGATCTGATGATATCCATCTTGCCATTTTATTCCTAAACACTGGTTCTCCTCTGCAGTTCTCTTGGCCTTTATTTTATGACAAAATCAGCTTTCAGAACGGTTTGAACTATTTCCTTCTCCTTCTCAAAAATTTCTCTGGCTGTGTTTTCCTATATGATGATTTCATCAATGTATTGCAGGTGTTCCAGAGCTTCACCCTGTTCCAGTGCAGTCAGGATCAGTCCACAACAAATGACAAGATTGTGTTTCTACCCCTGGGGCAGTTGATTCCAGGTGTCTTCGATGCCCCACCAAGTGGCCTGCAAGCTGCTGCCAAAGGGATTGAGAAAAATACATTAGCAATATCAATATCAGCCGAATTATACTATTTGGTTGCCTATGACTCCAGTTCATGGTGAAGTTCTAGCACGTCCGGTACAGCAGCACTCAGTGGTGACATGACTTCATTCAAGGCCATGATAGTCTCCTGTTAATCACCATTCTCCATTAGACTTTTGCACTGACCATATGGGACTGTTAAAGGGTGAGCAAGTCTTGCTGATCACTCTTTGGATCTCCAGATGATGAATCAGCTTATAGATGGGAATCAGGGGTTCTCAGTTGGAGCAATATTGCCACCAGTGCACTGTTATGATAGCAATCAGCGTCTATTGTTCTTCAACCCCCAGCAACCCCAAAACAAAGGGTCTTCCAGTGCACCAGGCAAGATAGACAGGTGTTTGTTTTACTGTCTCCAAGGCAGCTATACTAAAGACCCACCAGTACCCTTTTCGGCCCTTGAAATACGCTCTCCTGAGATAGTCTATGCCAAGGATGCATGCAGCCTCTGGGCCAGTCACAATGGGGTGGTTTTGCCACTTGTTCCCAGTCGGGCTCACTTCAGCCTTCAATACGGTTAGCTGTTGGAATTCCCCTGTCACTTCAGAAATATAGATGGGTTCTTCCCTTTTATAGCTTGATGGCATTAGGGTACACTGTGCACCAGTGTGCACTAGAGTCTTATACTCCTGGGTGTCTGATGTGCCAGGCCATCGAATCCACACCGTCCAATAAATCTGGTTGTTCTCTTCCTCCACCTGACCAGAGGCAGGGTACCTCTAGTTCCAGTCACAGTATTTGTTACTCACTTCTTGTAAGTATAAATCAGAAGTCTCTATTAAGATCGGAAGATCAGCCCTTCTACTCTGTCTGGGGAACTGCCCACTGGAAACCGGAGTAGAAATTTTCCTTGTAGACTCCTCTTTTGTGATTGTTTTTCCTTGCAACTTATGTACCCTTGCCTCTAGAGTCAAGGTAGACTTCCCACCCTTCTTTCTCACATCCTCTCTGTGGTCATGCAGTAAAACCACAGGTTACTTGGTGGTGCGTACATACCATATCCTCTCTCTTGAGCAGAGGAACACTTATCCCTAATAGCTGAGATACTGGTCTATACAGCTGTGGAGTAGAACATATCCACTCCACAGCCGAGTCTCTGGCTTGTAGGGAGGAAGAGAGACTTTCTTCATATTGCCAGAGCTGGCCAGCCAATTCATCTACTATTTGTCCCTCTCCATCTTTCCAGGTCATTACTGCCAATGAGCTGACATGCAACGACGGTGCACTCTGTACAAACTTCTGCCACATGGGTTGTGTACACGACTTCATCTGGATCTTTGGATAACTGCTCATTGTCTGGGTCATCATAAATCACCTCCAACATGGCTAATTCCCTCAGGTCCTGGATGCCTCTCTCCATGGTGGGAGCCTCCACTTGCCTGGGTGACTATAACATCTTCCTTGAAGCAATACCTTTCCTTTATGCCTGACAGGAGTTGCATCCAGAGGCTGAGGGCTTGTGACTTTGTGAATGCCCCCTTCCCGAGAAAGGGATTCCCAGATGCTTGACTTCCCTAACCTCTAATGCCAGTCAGCATCAGAACAGCCAGGTGACAATGTGCTTGCCTGGATGATGGCTGAAATCCTTTTGCAATCCTCACAGCTCAGTCAGGGATAGGGATCAGGTGGTTACTATCTCATTTATGAGTTCTACCTCTTCCTTCTTGTCTTTTCATTATGTCCCTGCTTTGGAGTTTCTTGCCTCATACGCTTCTTCCTTCTTCCCCTTAGTAGGAGTTTCTTCCCTTACTAAACAAGCTGACTTCTTCTGATCCAATATTTCTTCTTATGCATAATAGTGACTGATACTAGCACAGGTTGGTTCTCTGGTTCAGCTGCAGTACCTGTCACAGAGGCTGGAGTGGTTGCAGTGCCTGTCACTTTGTCATCAGATCCAGAGACCCGCTCTTCCCCTTAAGGGTACTGAATAGCATGGAACAGGGATCAGTAGGCATGGGTCAGCCACCAGCATGAACATTTGTGTCTCTGGAACTTCCAGGGCATAGTTTTTCCAAATATTTTACAAGTTTTTCAGGATTCTGCACTTGTTCATGGGTGAAGTTCCAAAACATTGAATGTATCCACTGTCCTAGGTACCTGCCCATGCTATCCCACACACCCTGCCACTCATAACTATCCAGCCTCAGGGCAGACCTGTGGGTGGTATTCTAAAATAACTGTTTAACCTTAAATTACCTAAAACACATTCAGGAGACATAGCAAATGGAACATGCTGATACGAACATCCCAAAGGATATTAAAAACTCTCAAGAGCTATTGTAACTATCCTGGAGGAGAAGGAGAAGGTCAAGGAATGGGGGAAAGTGTCCCTCCTTGTCTCCCCTATAGATTGCCTCTCCGAGGAAAAAAGATAAATGGTGTAATTAATAATAGTTTCCAAGAGATGGTTCCCAAAGTACAAACATGATTACAATGCTGAGTACAAATACCAGATTAGTCTCATGACCAGTAATTTTATCATATCATAGGTCAGTGTTACACAGTAGAGCAAAATGATAACCTTAATCCAGCCCCCAGAGACAATAACACAACAGGGAACATATATAGTAAGTAAGGTGGTACATAACACAACTTTGAAAACAAGCACAACAACTCTGAGAGCAAATAAGCCAACATTGTTACCAGAAACTGTTAAACTAATATAAAGAATGCTTATAACAAATCTGTTTTAATATGCTCTGGTCAGATCTGTTGTTATCTCAACACTTCAGGCCCCATATTGGGCACCAAAAAGGACTATTTTGGTTTAACACAGCAGTCAGCTAAACACACAGCTGTTCGTTCACTTCCCACGCAGTGGGATGGGGGAAAGAAATGGGAAAAGGTAAAAGTCATGGGTTGAGATAACAGTTTAATTGGACAGAAAAGAAGGAAAAATAATAATAATGATAAGACAATATACAAAACAAGTGATGCACAACATAACTGCGTACCACCCACTGACAGACAGTAGCGGGCTGCCACCCCACAGCCAACTCCCCCCAGTTCTATTGCTCAGCATGATGTCATATGGCATGGCACATCCCCTTGGCCAGTTGGGGTCAGCTGTCCTGGCTGTGTTCCCTCCCAGCTTCTTGTGCACCCCAGCCTCCTCGCTGTCAGGACAGTATGAGAAGCTGAACAGTCCTTTACTTAGTGTAAGCTCTGCTCAGCAACATCACTTTTGTCAGTATTATCAACATTATTCTCATCCTAAATCCAAAGCACAGCACTATACTAGCTACTAGGACGAAAATTAACTCTGTGCCAGCCAAAAACAGGATGGGAAGGAGTGTTGGGTTTTGGGTTTAATTCATCAAAATGGATCAACTTTCATTTATCTTGTTTTCATTGACTTATTTCTGGCTGCCTAGGGGGTGAGGCTGAATGGATGTGCCAGAAGGAAGAAAAGAATTTAAAGCTCAATGGAATTTGTTTTGACAAAATTTATCTTTACAGACAAGTTACCATTGTGTGCTTTGATATTGTGTTTACTAACTTAGACATAAAACTCCGTGAGAAACTATTCCCTTCCTCTAGCACATGCACTACAGTCACACACATACATATACACATGCACAGCCAACATAATTATTTATCAAAAGTGTTTAGACAGAACCTGAGCATCTTACAGTCCAGGATGCTTTTATCTGCACAACCCCCTGTGAAACCATGGAGTGCTGTTATCTATCCTTCTTTCTCTGTCAAGTGAAAGAGCGAGCCCACCTTACCAGAACATGTTGCAGAAACTGGCTTTGAGCTTTTCATCTCTCTGTTGACCCATGAGGGCATCAAGAGAGTCACATTAAATTAGTTATCTAAAAATTGAGATGACTCCTATTCATTGTTACTTGTATAAACTCATATAGGAAGACTCTAATGAACTCTGATTTTCTCTGTCATAGGTTAATGATTTAGTCACTAAATTATCTTCATTCTTTGTTTAGTCTCTGCCCTTGGCTAGCATTTCTGGATATTAGCACATTATAAATATTAAACATTAGCAATAATTTTTTTTTTTTTGTATTGAAAAATCCTACAGGCCTTTCAAAAGGTAGTTACAGGTAACAAAAACTGGTCCAGCTGAACCTATCTGTACTCTTGTTTTGGCAACAAGCCTGCATTCATAGGTTCATGGATCACAGGATGATTCACATTTGGTAGGACCTCAGGAGGTCTTCTCTAGCCCAACCTGCAGCTCAAAGCAGCATCAGCTATGGGTCAGACAAGACTGTTCAAGGATTTATCCAGTTTGGTCTTGAAAACCTCCAAGGATGGAGAGTGCATGATTCAGTTCAGATATTCTGACCAACAATCACTGGTTCATTACAGACAAAATAAATATCTCAAAATCAGCAAAGAAAAAGCTGTGTCAGAAAGAGCACTAACTAACTGGAACTAACTCCATTTGCATGCTGACTTGTGACCTCTGTCCCCTAAATCCTCCCTGGCCCAAGAGTCCCACCTCCATTTCCAGGTGGGCTGGGCTGGGCTGTGGCTATTGCAGCCATAGGTGTGTAGGTTGGCTCTACATGCTCACGGCATAGCTGACTGCTACCAGGCACTACCTGTACTGCCTGAGTCATTTGCCTCTGCCTCACTAAGCTCTAATTCCGATCTTTCTATTCTACTCAGCTCCCAATTTCTGCACATCTTTAGAAATATAATATCTTTCAGACCTCTAGCCTTCTCCAAAATTTGGTTGAAATTGGCTAGCAGATTCAAAAGTTAGGGAGAAGACAAGACACTGATAGATAGACGGCAGGAATACATAAAGCTTCATTTCTTTAGGAAACAGTTCTGAGAAGCCAATTACTGTATGATTTTTGTACAATACTCCAGAACCTCAAAGCTGAGAAAAATGTAGAAAGCAGAATATTTCCTCAAACCAAGCAGACGTTCAAACTTTTTGGCATTAAAATGGCATTATTTCCATTGCAAAATTACTTCTCGGTGGCATGGAAGTTACATCAGTTTCCACTGTTATGCAAAGACATTAATCCTCCTTTAAATGTAGGCATTTTAATCCAGCATCCCCAGTGTGCTTACAATAATTAAGTATGCCATGTAATGCTCCAATGAACAAAGTATGATTTGTGAGGAGAGGTAATATCTTTTACGAGACTAACTGATACAGTTTGGGGATAAATCAAACAAGCTTTCAGGCACTCAAGGGGTTTTTTTTTCAGGTTATCCACATAGTCTGAGAGTGGCTGTGTGCCTCTCACCTTTCTGAAAGAACCACTTCAGATTGAGTAATGTGTTAATACTCAAATGAAACTGGGGGGTATTGCATGCAGAATGGGCATCAGCTATATTTTCCAGGTATCAGGGCAGTTTCCATCAAATAATACATGAATTTCAGATATTATTTTTTTTTCCCCTACAGACTAATACACAATTAAGGACCCCAATTAATACCTATGCTTTTCCTAATCTTTCAGACTATTATGCTTAAAGATAGGAAAGGCAGGTTGAAAAAATGCAGCATTAAATGGCAGGAATCCTGGAAAGAAAAGGATAAAATATGTACATCCCTCTATTCTCTAGGCTTCCCACTGCTCTAATGATACAAAGATCACTGCTGTGGACAATATGAAATTGCAGACAATATATAAGAAGCTTGAGTTGGAAAATACAGGTCTACTGAAGATATTTAATCTGTTTAAAAAGAAGCCACAAGCTTTATAGCTGAGTTGTCAGATGAACTGGTTTGTCTGTACTGCAAAAGAAAAACAAGAGGGAGAATAATGCAAACATTAATCTATCACAGGTTAAAGAGAAAATGAAAAACTATGAGAATGATGATGATCAAAACTATCTAAAAAATAGAAAATATTTTTACTGTTTTCAAATATTTTGTTTCAACTTTGATTCCTGTATTTCGTATCTTTGAGGAAACAAAAACTATCTTAACCAGCTGGAATTTTCAATAACAGTCCTGAACCCAAGAATAAGATTCAAAAATAAATTTTAAAAAAGGTCAAAAGAAAATATGTCAATTTTATCTTTTTAATAAAAACTAAGAATTAGGAAATAGAACAGTAACAAGTCCTTTTCACATTTCAAGTAAAATACATATTTTTTAAAAAAATATTTGCCGTCAGCCCTAGGGTTTCATTAACAGGAAGTCACTATTTCTGCATGATGTGATGATTGAAGACAGCCAGTCCACCATCATGGGCTCTATTTTAAGGGGGCAAGTCAGGCTGTCTTCTAGAGAGGCAAAAGAACTGCCCATGGTAAGCGTGGAATTTCATTAGGGATCTGTTCCATAAGAGATGTGGGAATGAGGTGACTATGCTATAATGGTTACACTATAAACATCTGGATGTTGCTTGTGCTTCCAGTGATTATTCCCAGTCTAAATTATTGGATGTATCTGAGCAGATATTCAGGCTACAGTTGACAGACAATAACCCCCTTTATTGTAAACCAGGGCAGAGGAAGGAGATGATACAACCCTGGGGTTTAGCCTGACTTGGTGTTATGACATGTGACCAGTGGTCCATAACTGCTACGTCTCCACTGTCTAAGCAACTGAAGAAGAGACAGGCCACCATTCTGCTCATTAAAGCGTCTTGTCTCTCCCCTACGTCTACCCTGTCTTCATATTTCCTTTTTTCTCCCAATCTGAACTCCAACTCATCTCACTGTGCTTATGAACTCATGACCCTTTGTGAGCACCTATGGTGGCCTGAGGAAAGAGGGGAGGCGTTATGAAGGACAAAGAAGGAAAATGACTGAGTGGGAGACACAAATGGACTCCCTTCTTGGTGACCATGCCAGCTGAAGAAGGTCATGGAAATAGGATGTTAGTTCTCGGCAAGTGCTGGTGACTACACACACACAAAGTCAGTTGCTCTGCTGTTTGTTCTGCAGCTAGTGAGCATGGAGCACCGTCAGGATTCCTGGTGCTCAACATACTCCTGGCTCCCCCAGTGCAGAGTGGTCCTAGAGCTCCTGGAATGAGCTGTTCGAATCTGCTTCTGACAGACAGGGGCTTGTAAGTCTATGCCCTGTCTTTGCACAGTGAATGATAAATAAAGGTCAATACGCATGTCTAATGGTGCCTTCTCCCAGATGAAACAATAGGCTGGAAGGAGCCATTTCATGGACAAGGGATCACTCCACACAGTGATGGAGTCAGTCAAATACTGCTTCATGGCACAGGCTCTGGTGTCAGTAACTCCCCATGTTAAGACTGGCTGTTTGGGTGTTCTCTCTTTTCTCACAGTCCAGCCTCTTGTCTCCATCTCCCCAAGCTGCGCTGGCTCGCTCCCCAAAGAATCAACATGAAGTGCAGAGACCTAATCTCAGCCTTGAGGCCTTGGTACACTGCCATAAGCCACAGTCTGGAAATTCAAACTAGCTCCAGACCCAGAAGTGCCAAATCTGAGGTGGCTACTATCTGTCTTCACTAGTGAACATATGAGAACATCCTAACTGCAGTATCTAAATGCAACATAAATATAGTAATTTATCACAATACACCAACTTACTCATGCAGTACCAGGATTTTGAACCTGGCAAAGGCACCTAAATCACTTTTTCTTATTAAATATTTATCCTTCTAAATCATGCTGATCCTTTCTGACCTTTTTCTCTGAAAGATGTTATTGGAAGTGCCAGCTCCAGACAGAGCTGAAGGGAGTAAACAGGGTGTTAGTAGTTGGCAGGAGAGGTGCTTGCCTGTCTCATTCGTTGTGAACAGTTTGTGGCATGGTGTTATATGAATAGTCTCATTTCACAGCCTGTGGTAGGTTGACCCTGGCTAGACACCAGGTGCCCACCAAAGCTGCTCTGTCACTCCCCTCCTCAGCTGGACAAGGGAGAGAAAATATAATGAAAGTCTCATGGGTTAAGATAAGGACAGGGAGAGATCATTCACCAATTACCATCACGGACAAATTAGACTCAACTTGGAGAAAAACTAATTTAATTTATTACCAATCAAATCAGAGTAGAATGAGAAATAAAACCAAATCTGACAAACACCTTCTCCCCACTCCTCCCTTCTTCCCAGGCTTAACTACTACTGATTTTCTCTACCTCCTCCCCTGCAGCAGCACAGGGGGTCAGGGAATGGGGGTTGTGGTCAGTTCATCACCCGTTGTCTCTGACGCTCCTTCCTCAGGGGGAGGACTCCTCACACTCTTCCCCTGTCCCCACAGGAGACAGTCCTCCGTGAACTTTTCCAATGCGAGTCCTTCACACAGGCTGCAGTTCTTCACAAAGTGCTCCAGCATGGGTCTTTTCTACAGGGTGCAGTCCTTCGGGCACAGACTGCTCCAGCGTGGGACCCCACGGGGTCACCAGTCCTGCCAGCAAACCTGCTCCAGCGTGGGCTCCTCTCTCCACAGGGCCACAGGTCCTGCCAGGAGCCTGCTCCAGCGTGGGCTTCCCACGGGGTCACAGCCTCCTTCGGGCACCCCCCTGCTCCGGCGTGGGGTCCCCCCCGGGCTGCAGGTGGGTCTCTGCTCCCCCATGGAGCTCCATGGGTGCAGGGCACAGCTGCCTCACCACGGGCTGCACCACGGGCTGCAGGGGAACCTCTGCTCTGTGCCTGGAGCACCTCCTGCCCCCCTTCCTCACTGACTTTGGTATTGCAAGGGTGTTTCTCTCATATTCTCACTCCTCTTTCTGACTGCAGATTGTTGCACAGGGTTATTTTTTCCCCCTTAAATACATTATCCCAGAGGTGCTACCACAGTCACTGATGGGCTTGACCTTGGCCAGTGGTGGGTCCTGTTTGGAGCCAGCTGGTCTTGGCTCTGTCTGACATGGGGGAACCTTCTGGCAGCTTCTCGCAGAAGCCACCCCTGTAGCCCCTCCACTATCAAAACCTTGTCGTGCAAACCCAATACATCACTGAATGGTTTAGATTTTACCGTGAGAAAGAAGTTTGTCTATGTCCCATAGGAATTGACTGGTCAAATTTCTTGTTACAAAAATAAGAGGTCTCCTCTGAAAGATCCCGTCATCTAGATGTTTGACTAGATTACAGCTGAATGAATGGAAAGAAAGAGCTGTGCATGCTACACTGGTACAGAAACTTAATAGGCGGGTGGAGCACAAAATAGCAGTAACAAAAAGAGAGGAGAACTTTCTCAGCACTTTTTTACCACTGCAGAGTGATTTCCTAGTTTATTCAAATATCCACACGATGTGCATAGAAACATTTCTTTACACTGACACTTTGAGAGATCTATAACCTTCCTTTCACAAGTCTGAATGTCTTATCACAGCAATTTCAAAACTTAATAGAGAAAATGCCTCAATCACAGCACCTCTTCCAGCTTGTTTTCTGCTGCAGTGAACTCCCAACCATAACATTCCTCTATGTTACGGGCCTCACAGCTCAGCTTTTCAGATCTTGTTTGATTGGGCTTTTTTATTGTTTGGCTACAGAGCAGCCACATATTTCAGATATGATTGTAATCTGACAGGAGATATGTTAAAATGACATAATGAATTCCATGTGACTTAATGATGGTGAATTAGATTTGGTGCATTTATAAATTAAAGGGATGATTTTATACTTGAAAGGTTGAAAACTCAACCTAGCTTATGAAAGCCAAACTTTGTCATCCTCACACGAATCTTCTCTCCGAGTCCATGGTTTGTACAAGAAGATATGGGGGGTTTCACATGGAGTCATAGAGGCTGTGGTAGGTCACTGGAAAACACTTCTGAAGAAAAGGAGGTAAGCACTCACAAAACTGGCTTAAGAGGGAGTCTCCATCCCTGTAGGGGTTTATGAACAGGGTAGTAAAAAACCCAGCAGAAATAATGGAGATGTGGGTCATTGTGTACCATGCCAGGGAAATGATCTAAATGATCTCTTGCATAGAGTTTAATCTGGCCCCATTCTCTGTGATATTATCACATAATATGTAATATCTGGCTTATTAATAATGAAGACTCTCCAGCCATAATAAAGAACCTCCCATAACAAAAATCTATAATAAAGCCAAAACCACACCCAGCATTAACACTGTGTGTGCAGACAGTATCATCAGGTTCACTCTTTCCTCTTTGGCAGTCAGTCTGTGTATGAGGTAGACACTTTCCTTGAATCAGCAATGTGTTTCACGGTGCCTCTCCACCTCATTCTACGTAAATTTCTTCCTCAAAAAATGTTTATTCCTCACTTGTGCTCTGATTTGTGTTATACATCTTGGAGCATAAAGCAACCTCTGTTTTCTGTTTCCCCCCTGTTATATACATATTTCCTTACACTAAGAAGAAACAAGGCCTTTCCAACAGAATAACTTTGTGTTGGTAAAAATCAAAATAGTGGAACACTAAAAGCTGTATGGGAGAGCACTCAGTCACATAACACAGACCCAGTACTGCCCACCAAACCCTGTAAGAAAAACACCCTGAACTGCACGCTGTGGAATTGACAGATATACTATAGGGCATAGGAACAATGCTGCAGGGGGACATAGATGTCCTCTTCAAACAATGACCTCTAGAATTCTACACAGATGTCCTTTGAGTTAGAAAGGATCCTGCACCTTTGCATTCCAGTCTACTCATCCCTACTTGGGCTATACCAGCTGAAGCCTTTGCTTCTCTCTCTGTGCTCCTTAATTTTTTTTTTTCTCCCTTTCTGTTTCACCAATTATCAAGCCTAGCATAAAGGACACAGCCAGCATAAAGACGAACCAATAACCAAATTGTATTTGATACAAAAGGGTCAGTACAGGGGTGAGCGCTGGGGGTACAAACAAGTCAGTCAGGTTATACATAATCAACATCAATCCCACTGACCCCAACAACGACACCACATGATCAACAATGGGTGGAATAAATGGTGAAATACAGTCTCCTGTAGAAGGGACAGGAGACAACTGAGTCAACAAGCTAAACACATAAGACCAAGGAAGCCACACACTGAATCTCTACCCAGCCCACACTTACAAAGGCCAGACCTGACTGGAGCCCAGTCCCAGGGAGGCGGGAGGTCCTTCCCCAACAGGGAACTCTGCACAGGACATCCACCTCACAGACAGACACTGCCCCTCCTGCAAGGGGTCCCAGCTTTTACCCCTCAGTGGACACCTGACCTTGGGTTACTCACTGCGGGACCCCTGGGGCTCACTGACCCAATGGCTCTGTCTGCAAGGCCGCCCCACCCTGGAGGGAAGCCTAAAGGGAAACTCACCCCCCTTTGGGAAGGGCTGTGGGAATCACCCACATGTCAACCTTAGTGTGGGGCTTGGGGTTGAAACCCCAGAGTTTCACTTTCATAATTTTTCCTACAGAGCACAGGATTTCCTACAAGCGTTTTAATTTCATGTACCTTAGTCACAGTCAAAACACAATGAGGGAGAATTTCATAGTCACTACTGAGGGCTTGGTACCCAGCTCCTGGGGGAAGTCAGTAAGAAGAGGAATGTTGCTATACTTTGTTAGAATAGTTTTGACCTTTGAGCATTTTTCTTTCTGTCTTGGTCCTCATAACTATATGGAAACTCACCAAGTGCATAGTGAAGTTCAAAGGAAGAACTTTGTCTTTCTTGGAACTTGGAGACCATCAGGACAATGTCTAATTATTGCACAGCAATATGAATTGACAGGATATGCTCCAAATTCTTCAAATATCCAGCCATAATATTTGACCTGATAACTCTCTGTGCAATGAATCTGTCAAAGTCTAGGCTAACCTATATGAAAAGAGATATTTTCACATGTTTTAAATTTGCCATTCTTTTCATTTAATTGACTGACCCTGTTCTCATGTTAGGGCATACATTGCAAACCTTTCTCTCAGGAGAACCTTTAACTCTTGCTGAGGTTCCAGTCACAGGTTGTTACACTTCACCAGGAATATGAAAATATTGGTGGTGTGCCTTTACACTGAACCTGACCATTGCCATTTTTTGAGATTGGCAACACATTAAACAGATTACTTGTAATTTAATTTTCTTTCCTACTGAAATCAGTGTCGATTTTTTGTCATCATTGATGATAGTGCAATCAGACACTGATAATAGGAAGCACTATGTACAAAGATTTTGTGCAGACAGTAAATTGCTGGTATTTTTTATAACCTGTGCAGAAATTTAACTGACACTCCCCAGTGAAGTGTGGGTCATGGGTTGGGATTTTCCAGTGCACTGACCCAAAATGTTCTAATAGAGAGAAAATAATTAAGCTCCAAAACAGTTTACTGCCTACTGCTCTGAAATAAGACCCTAATGTAAAGCAAAGAAGAACCTGGCTATAAAGAAGTGTGAATTTCATAAAAAAAAAAAAAAAAAAGGAAAACTGGAATTAATGTGATATTATGGTGTCACTTTATCCTGAGAACTTTGGGTGGCATTTCTAGGTTATATTGGCCACTTTCAGTTATATAGATGGATATGCTCAGATAATTTCTTGGCACCCTCTGTGTTGTGCAAAATATTTGGCTGATGACAATTAATCCACTCCAATAAATGATGTCAGGAAATAAGTAATGTCTAGTAAGACGGAAGGCATTTTCGAGCAGAGATTTTTATAACCCTGTTGCCAGGAATGGGCACTTTTGGTTCCTCCCCTCTGCCCTACATTGAAGGATTTATATTATTTATTTTCTTAAACTAAAAGTTCAAGACCATTAAGGAACTGCAGTTCATCTTTAAGATGAATTGCAAACCAGCTGTGCAGTATTTCACATTAATGATCCGGTGCATACTGAACAGCATGCAGAGAAGCAGGATACCAGTTCTCTCTTTGCTAAACACAGCAAAATAGTGCAATCTAGAATCCAATTAGTATTGTTAGAAAAGTACAGTAATTTCTGTTGCCTAAACTATAAGCTATGAATAACTTTAATCGAGAAATGTAAACTTTTCATGGCTGCAACTGAGTTCTACACAAATCACAACCTGAAGTCTTATCAGTCAGAGTTCAAAGTTACAGGTCCTCTGTAAATAGTTATCTAAGAAACTAGTGAATATTTAAAACTTCTGGTTTTCAATTTTACAGGAGAACACATCTATCACTAGGTAGTTTTGTTTTCCAGGAAAGGATTACTGCTATGTTAGGAATTATTTCAGCCTTTAATGAATTTCCTATTTGAGTTATTAATGTGCATCCAATGTGGGTTACAACATCATGTGTAACAGCTGAAATCTGGCTTTTAAATGATCAGTGGTTAACAAATAGCTTTTAGGCTAATTATTGAGAGCTAAGGAAAGGATAGTTTCTTGCCCTGTATCTGGTAGGAAGTGGGATGAAATAAGCTGTAGAGCATATCTTCATGCCAGGGACAGAACTTTGGCTGCTAAAGTGAGATGGTACTGGCAAGGGAGTCAAGAAATGTCTTTACAGTGTGATTGTATTGATGTTAGGATCAGACTTATGTTTTTATTCTGTTTTGTTTCCAATTAAAACCAGCTAAAAACCTACACAAAATATTAAGATAAAGTGAGAGAAGCGTCTTAGTCTTTTAAAAAAATGTAGACAAGGGAAACTACATTGTTTTTCTATATTTTTCTTTCTGAATTGAAGTACTATTTTGAACAAGAAATACATGTGTAAAACATTGAGCAACCCTTTGTTATGCACATGTGGTTAGAAGGTCATATAACAATGCTGAGTCTGTAAATCGCTCAGAAGAATGAATATGAGGAGGTAACTCCTGTGGATTTTTCTGTCCTTAAGGCAATGGAAAGGGGAAAGTGGGTTCCTGTTAGGTGCCCCATATCCTTGTATTTCAGTTTCCTGAAGCTCACTGAGAGCCTAGCTCCAACGGTCTGCCAAGAATAACAGCACGATTCTCACACAACTATTTATTTTAAAGGCAATAAAAGGCAAAGGAGTTATTCTTGGCTTTGCAACACAATTGCTTGTTAGTGCTTCTAGCATATAGCAGGCCAGGCAGATAACCAGACATTTGAGTTCCCTATTATTAACATCCACTTTTTCCTGTTTCAAATTCTTTTTGGTCCTTCAATAGCAATTTTCTCTCAGAATACAGTGAAAAAATCCCTGACTCTTTCAGATGTACATGGTCATTTTTTAATCAGGAGTGTTAATTGGGACTCAGAAACCAGCTGTCCCTGACAAGGAAGAGTTAGTTGCTTACGAAGTCACTGATACGTGGTTGTTTCCACTACTGTTTAACCAGATCATGCTGTTGATAAGGTAGGACTGAACTCCTGCAGCAAAGAAATGTTTTGGAAGAAATGATGGGTGATGCACAGATTCAGGCACCAGAATCAGTCAAAACAGTACGTGCATTTCAAGTGAAGAGTAGTTGTGGTGGTTTAAGCCCTGCCGGGACCGGAGAGCACGTTGCTGTTGCCCCTCCCTCACCCTCAGCCCGTCGGTTAACCCCAGGTTAAAATAAGAAGAAATTTAATACAACAGTGTGATAAACAATCTGAACAACAACAGTAGCAATGATAACAACAATAAACAGCAATAACAGTAAGCAAGACAAAAGATATACAGAGAAATACCACAACGGTTACGGAACAAGCCCGCAGTGAGCTCCCCACCACCAAAGCCACAAAGGAAAAAGTTCCCACGATCCCGCAGCCGGACCTGATGTCAGCATGGTATGAATAACCTGGCTGGAGATCCCTTCCCCCTATCTCTCTGCTGGAGAAACTTAACCCTATCCTAGCTGAACCAGGACAGTAGTTCAGCATGTGTTTCAGCAATTTGCCAGGCCAGGTCAATGTTGAGATGCCGATTATACTTTTCTGGTGGCCTTGATGACCAGCCAAGCTATGTCATTCCTCTTCAAGAAGAATATCTCGGTGCTGTGTGAAGCTTCATCGAGTCTCCATGCCCATGTGCTTTACTCACAAGCAGGTTGTTCTGCAGACAAAGTCTGTTCCTTGTACACCTCAGCCATTCGGCAGCTGTGAAAGTGCTATTCCCTCTACAGAGAATGTTTTAAAGGGAAAGTAGCCACATAAAACATCTTTAAAGAAAAATAAGAAGATGCTTTCTTTAGTGAAGACTGCAGAGGAATATAAACAGTTTGTGATTGCTAGATTGTGTGGAAAACATAACAAAAACCATATTATTGTTTCTCTAAAAGTTATGTAAATCCTCTCGTGCCTGTATTGATTGCTGCTTTCATCACAGCTTTAGTTTTAATAGGTTTGTTTTTCAATTATTAAATCTCATAGCCCTTTCATTTGACTCTGCTAAGGTGCTGGGGAGCCTGAGGACTCTTCAATAGCAGCTCCTGTGCATTCATTAGCAGTGTCCACATCCCTCCTTGCCCTGTCACTGGCTGCATCCCCCCCTAAAACCAGTCCTCTTACCTGAAATGCCCAGCATCCATTATGCAAAAAAACCCTTCTGCTAAAAAGTGATTTACGACCCCTTTCTGAAAATTACTTTCCTACTGTAGGAAACATCTCAGCATCATAAGGCCAATTAAAGTGCCCTGAATATCTTATCTAAAGCAGGGAGATCTAATCTCTTCAAAGCCCCCCCAAAAGATATTTAGAGTACTTGCAGCACTGCAGGTGTCCCAGGAAAGCAGTGCCACAGGTGCTGCTGGTATATGTTGATGGTATTCATTCTGCAATAAACTTAATCTTTGGACTCCCTCTTCTGACACGCACCAGCACAGCCTCCCCTCCCCTTCCGATAGGATGCATGAAGGGCAGATGCAAAACCAGAAGGCATCTGAGTCTGTGCCAAAGCAGAAACAGGAGCCCTCTTGAGAGTCCAACCATGATCACACACTTATCACCTGAGGAGTCATCAGTCTCCACAAACTGAGCTGACTGTAAACTGCTCCTGACAGTTTAATTTCTCCAAGGGGCGTCTTTATTGGACAGTCTCTCCATATCTTCTACTGACTTTTATGAAGGGCATCACACTTCTGGTTTTTTGTCATGAAGTGGGAAACTCAGAAAGTATGATGGAAGGACAAAACAATTCAGATAAAGAAAGCACGAATATCCTTTTCTAGATAATTAGTTTCTTCAATCAAAAATAAATTTAAAAATTAAAAAAAAAAAAAAAGAAAAAGACCAGAGCAAGCTCCACAAGAAGCAAGCTTGAAGCAACTGCGCAGTAAATGAGTTTAATCCCCATTTACACTTCACTGTTTTCTCCGGACTTCTCGGTCATACACTGGGGATGAAGCTGACACTCAAAAAGCAGAGAGTGAAACAGGGACATGGAAGAAGAGCTGCTCTGAAGACCAAAGCAAGATGGAGGTGTCATCTTCATGAAGGTTTGGTTGATTTGGAAAAGTAGCAGTGTGGAGCAGGTTTCGGTAACCAGAATGAAGATTAATAGAGTTTATATAAAAGACTAGAGTCTGAAAAACATCTCTCTCCTGCCACAGGGAAATAGATACCACCAAGAGAGTGTACTACATTAAAAACTGACACAGACAAGTAGTTGATTTCTTCATAGGCTTCAATTAGCTATTTAAGAAATGACAATGACTGTACTCCCTCTCTCCTATCCTTTTGTCTGCTTCATCTCTGAGGTCATGTATTGTCCTCTTCATTGTGTTTTATTTACCTTATCAGATCTTGTTTCTCCTAAGGAGCCCAAGAAAGGCTATTTTACATAGGAAAGGTGTTAACTCTGAGCAAAACATGAACATGTTCCTTTGCTGTGGAAGGGGAGATTTTTCTTTCTGCAAGCAAAGATTCATTTCTGTACCTGCCATGCACCTACAAAGCAGGAAGAGAACATGAGCAGGGGAGCTCAGTTTTGTGGCTGCTGTCCTCACCCAGGCACACATGCCAACAGTGTAGTCAAAAGGAGGGGCTGCATTTCATGAGATTCTCTTTTTAAATCATGAGTAATTTCTCTTAATTTTTAATTTCACAGATGGTTACTCTGGAGACTAAAGGTTCCAAAAATGTCATGGTCCAAGAAAATATTGGAGATCAAACTGAGACAAGTGAGTAGGACTCAAGTTTAAGTTCAGCTTGACTTCCTGCAGCCGAACCAAGAGAAGCAATGGAAGAAAAATACAAAATACAGGGAAACTTTTTCATGCCATGAACAAAGGGTTAAAACCAGAAGAATTCCTACTTTTACATTTTCTTTTGAGGAACTGTGTTGGGTGGCATTAGCTAGCACAAGTAGTTGACATGTTTAAGTATATAGAGAGTTATAACTTCTGAGGGTTTTTAGATGCTTCAGTGAAAGATGGTCTGGAAGAGATTGAGGATAAAACAAGTAAGAACACAAAGCTGGTCATGATGCAAGTCATTACACACTTAGTATTGACTTCTCTGTCAGATTAAATCTGTTACACAGCAGAGGCAACAACTGTCCTGTCATACTGCATATTTCTAACTGAAGAAAAACCTTGCTAGTAAGATAATACTGGCAGCTGTGATTCTGGGATCATCTGAAAAACAGCAGGAGAATTTGTGAATTTGAAGCTGCTCTTCATGACATCCACTTGATCTTGGATGCGAAGAAAATCTAGTCATAAGCATGGACTCCATGACCTTTGTGTAGGTCTGGAATTTGCAAGACAGTTCATTTATCCACAAACTGTGTAATTCCCTTTCCTTTCCTCCCCTTCCTAAAGGAGTGGGAGTCCATAAAAATGTCAGTAAAATATCAGTAAATTCTATAGGTACTAATGATGTAAGCACCATTTTCTTTCTGGCCCTGGGAATACAGCTGCCTGACTGAACCTTTAAATCTCTTACCTAAATCTGCTGCAGTCCCTTGGAGATAGTCCATGAATTTTAGTGGGTGTTGGGACTCATTTGTAAAGCAGTAAAAGACCCAGAAAAGAGTGTAGAAAAGAGGCTGCCCAGGTGGATGAGTGCTCTTTTGTTATACAACCAGAGGTCTGTATACTCGTCGATCCATGATGATGAGACGGTTGTAGGAGGCAAGAAGAGGGAACTAAAACCCCCCTTGCCTTGCCAACTGCAATCACAGGTAAGGCTTTCCAACCTGATTTTCATGATATCTTGGGCCAAGTCCTGCAATCCTTGTCTAGTTAGCATTCAGCCAGACCTCTCACTGAAACCAGAAGAAGCTCGAGATGAGAAAATGCAAACTCAGGGTGGAGAACCAATTGCCTTTTAACTACATTTTATTATTGAAGTCAACTCCACACTTCATTTATGTGACAGATGGCATTTGGCACTTGTGTCAGCACACAGCAGGAAAGACAGCTGGAAGTTTGCACGGCGTGTTTCTGTCTTCCTCGGTCCTTCATGCATGGGAGGCAGAGGCATCTGCAATGCAACTGCAGTGGAGCCCTGTGCCAAAGGCAAAGGATGCAGTCCTGGGTTCAGTCCTGGGTACAGGCCTCAGGATTTGACCTGTCAGTCCCCTTTCAACTGGTTAAAAGTTTTGTGACTGCATCACCTGTGAGAACTGGGCAGATGGCAAATTTTACTATTTCAATTTGTCTTATATTTCATTATCCCCTTAACTTTTTAATTTGACGGCTCTAATAAAATAATCAAATTTTATGAAGCTTGTTTTTCTGCTGGGTAGGCAAACATCACAGATATCAAAATGTAATACAAAGGCAAATACTCAGGATCATCAAGACACCCTGTATCCATAGCAATTCATTTATAATGCATAAAAGTTATAGTGCTTTAGGCTAGTTTAACTGTTCAAACACATTAGGAGGAGTGCTTCAGATAACTCCATCTTGGAACAGAGAGATATTTCAGCAAGTGATGTGTTGAGGGAGCTTAAAAAGCAAAGTATGTTGTCATGAATGGTTTTAACAGGTGATCTGAGATTTAGGCATCCTGGAGGCAAAGATAATTTAGTCTTCCAATCATTTTGTCATATTTACTGCTTGAATTTCTTGAAAAAAAATACGAAGAATAACTTTAGGGGGTACATTTCTTGCCAGCATTTTTAATTTTCCTACATACAAACTAAATACCTGGTGGAGACAAGGAATAAATCTTTGCCTTTATGTTCTCTGAAAAATGGAAATAATTTTGTAGCAATTTTTGATCTTCTGCTTTGGTGGCAATGTTTATTAACAGACTATGAACCCTGATGGACCCAGGCAAAGCTTAATAATGTCTGACAAGCTGTTCACACTAAAACTGGTTAATGTCACCTTTGCTTAGCTCAGATGTTTTAACTTCACTTGCCCCTTAGCCCGTTATGTCAAAGAGGTAACAATAAATGCTCAGGAAAGAAAAATTAGCTTTGTTTCTGTGTTCAAATGGAAGAAAGCAATACAATAAGCAAAGCCTGTCCATTTTCTATACACTGTTTAAAGCAGAAAGTCTTATTTTTCCAGTAAAACTGTATACTGGATAGTCAACCTGATCCCACAGCATTTACTGCAGGAAAACTGCCCAGAGGGCTGGAGATACCTAACGCACAGGAAAAGTCACGCACAATGATTTCTTCTAAATGATACTGGAAAGCCTTTTCAGGTTCAATGAATCCTATTATTTCTGACACATAGGATTCCCTGCCAGATGTGTTAATAAATTGCAATTAAAGACAGCCCAAAATGACCCAATTACTAGTCTTAATTGTGTTGTCTTCAAAGATGGGGGTGGGGGAGTGGGGGCAGAAATAGAAAAGAGAAAACCAGTGAATGAACAACAGACACTATGAACTTTAGTTTCTAATTTTTCTGCCTGTCTTTGTGAGGAGAGATTTCAAAGGGAATTACCCTACTAAAATCAGTCCATATTTTATGCCACAGTGTATTGTAAATAAATGCAATCGTTTGTAAGATAACAAAATTTCTGAAGTAAAGAGCATGTTAGGCATCCTATGTTTAACAAGGATAATTTCAATATTAATAAATGGCAAAAGTTATTACTATGATAATTAAGTAACTTTAGCAACCTGCAAAATCAATATTAAAGTCAGTTGCACCCAAAAGAAAGCATCCTCAGATACCACAAATTTAAAAACAGTATTAAATATTATTTTTCTTGGATTGCCAGTATTACATTATTTCCCTCTGCAGGAAAAGCATAATCTATATAAACAGCCTGGGATGTTCAACCAGAGGCATCATCGTCTTCAATCAAAATAGTATTTCACCTAATTACAGGAAAAATATAAATAAAACTCCTGTCCAATCTTACATTGCCTTCCCAGGAATACAGTACAAGTACTGTGTTCTAACTGTGAAGTTTATTGCCTCCAGGTTTCAATGTGTAGTTATTTCCTCACATATCTTATACCCGGAGTTGGGCTGAGCAGATATCTGAGGCTATGAAGATGAGAAAAAAAATCATAAGGAAGCAAAGGGCTTGTTCCATTTAGAGTTTTTTACAACCCCTTTTCTGTATCATTGTGGGAAGAGGGAAACATAACTTTTGAGACTTTGCCACATCTGTGACCTGCTCATTGGTAGAACTTTTTCACAGCTCATCTCATTAACTGCTATATGTGAATTAATAACACATATGCATTAGAACAGGAATCTTGCTTTTGCCTTTGTGGCAGGAATTTTTCAGAGTGTTGTGTTTTGTTTTTTGGTTTTTTTTACCTAACCCACTTCTCTAAGGTATCCCTTCAGTGTTCTCAGAGGTGAATCTGTTTCAAATAGGTCAAATACCTTTATTCTCTCTATAGCTATTTTTAAACTTGCTTCTTTACAATTTTATGTAAGCAACCCTTGAAGATGATATGACTTTTTGTCGCAGCCTTTCTTTTCTGAAGTTGTGTCTGTAACCAAGAAAATTTATCAAATTAATACACATGTTTACTCCTAAAGCAGTTACATAAGTAACTCTTTATAACGTGCTATGACTATGCCATATGTACATAAAGTTATTAAATTTTCAGTTAAATAACAGGAAATGAAGATATAGAGGACTTTCAAGGACACAGCTCAGAAAAGTCATTCTAATTCTTAAAGATCATTACATTTCCCTTTTCTACGAGGGTACATAACATGATGGAATTAAACAATCTGAAATAACCCTCCATCATCACTTTCTGGGTGTAAAGGATTAAACACTTAGGAAAAAAAAAATATTTTTGACAAGACTTTTGGGTGTTTACACTGCTTAAAAAAATGAGCCTGCACTGGGATGTCAACTTCCACTTGGCTGCTTTAAGCACCTGAACTCATTTGTCCTGAACCTGCACATTGCAGTGCAGGCTGCACTGCAGATAATAAGAAGAGATGAGGGAAAAGGAACAGTTTTATGACTTGTTTTTATGGCTAGTGATAATATTCATTATGTAGAAGTCCCTCTGAAACATCCTGAGTAAAGCATCCATAAATATTTTAATTTTCTTAAGTAGTAATTTTCCAAAACAATTTCTTCGCCCAAAGGTAAGATCATATCTATGATACCTTCTGTCTTTCCATGAAATTTGTCTTGTTCTTTGGTAAAATTAATCAACAGCTTTAGGTTTGTTTGCCACCTCACCAAATATGTCAGGATTTATGACCTGACATTTTCAGGCTATTTGCAACTTTGAAGCTAACAGTTTCTGTTAAAGATTTTATATGAACCACAAAACATAAAAAATGGTTACATGCATTTTTCAAAACATGTTATGAAAAATATAGTAAAGAAAGTTAGAGCATTGTTGCATTCTATAAAAACTGGGGTTTTTTAGTCTTTCTTCAACACATTTTGCCGTAATAAATACTATTTTGTGACCAAAGAAATGTTACCCTTCTAGTAATTTTGATTGTTTCTGTGAGATTGTTAGCTGAAAATTTCTAGAATATCTTAATAGTTAAGAAAACAAGCAACAAAACCTTATGACCATGCAAGTTACTAAATTTTTAAATATCATATATTTTAATTCTTTTTACACTGCATAAAAGTTTTGGTAAGACTGCAATGACCTAACAAGTAAGACCAGATTATAATAGGATAGTTAGTTGTTTTTGTGATGTGATTGAGTTCAGTACCTGGGAGATGAATTAACCAGAAGAAAAAACCTTCTCATTGAAATTGTTTCACTGCAGAAGTGAAGCAGCAGAAGGCTCATGGGGTTTTTCACCTTTATCTTATTCTCAATGACACAAGCAACAAGAGAATGGGAGGCCATGGGATATGCAGGCCATGGGATAAAGAGGGTAACTGGGGAGCTGAACCAGGTAAGAGAACAAGGTTGTTTCTGCGTTCACCAAAACATCCCTCCGCAGATGTCCATGTCATCACAGCTCCTGCTTAGGACAATTGTGGACAAGCTCTGTGGAAGGGTTAGTTGACTGAATGAATTCAGAAGCCTTGTTCTCCCCTCTTTCCAGGTCATTGCTGAGGTATTCTAAAGAGTTACATTGCCAAAAACATTGCCTGCCTATGAGTAAAGAACAGCATCTTGTCCAGGGCTGCCAGTCCAGTGCTTCTCATGAACATGGTATATAATTGCTTGCAATAACAAATAATTGAGTTTGGACTTCAACAAGTACTTTCATATTCCTTATAACCCATATTTAAACACAAATCAGCTGGTTGACTCTGCCTTTCTTTCCAGCTTTACCTCTTCTAGAGATGTAGTCACATGCAAATATGGGAATAAGTACTGTCATGAAAGCAGGGTGGAGGTGGTTACTAGGTCACAGCAGTCATACTCAGGGTGTACTTATGGACTTGGCTTAAACTGAAGGAGTTGTATGAGCAAATGACTAAGCAGACATAGGTTTATTCTACCAGCCTATTGTATCCATTTATTTCATGCTATATGGGGTGATTACACACCATAAAGAAGAAAGGGGAAACAGAATATTGTGACCTTGTCATTGCCTTAAGTATACAGTATACAGAAGCTATAACACAGAGATGTGTTAGCTAAATTTTAGGGAGAAAAGGATGTAACATACCTAAATAAGAGCCATCAACATTGATTTGAAGGAGTATAACCCAATCTGAACAGGAGAAAAAAAATAATTTGGAGTTGTCTGGAGATATGAATCCAAATATGCCAAGATCTACTGCCTTTCAGGAATAAACTAAAATTTGAAGTCAAGTCCACTTGTTCTGATTTTCATGAGTTGAAGGCTCAATTCCATAGCTGGCGGTTGAATGAAGGGAGAATTTATATTGTTATTCTAGATAATAAATTATTTGGTCATTTTCATCAAGACTCAGTTTGCAGCTGGTAAACACTCCTAAGCATTGCTGCAGAACCTCGAACATGCTCACAGACCTGCAAAGGGGAATGTTACATCAATGATGAGGGACTGGGCTGTGGTATAACAAGAATTCAAAAACTGTAGCTGAATTTATGACTACAGGGCCTCAGTTTTTTAAAAGACGTAGACATCTCACATGGTAAGAGGCCAGACTTATACCTGTATTACTCCATTGACTTAAATCCACACACACGTTTGATTCACTGGTTTTAATGAGGCTGTTTTTTCTCTGGAAAAGCTGGCTGGTCTGGCAGCTTTTCTCTGCTGCAGACATCATCCGAGGCCCAGGAGGAATGTGCCTGGTGCTGGGAACAGTACAGGAAATGTTGGGTTCAGCCAGGATGACTCTGTTTGTGTTGGCTGCTCACTGAGTGGTCTCATGTCTCCATGCTTTTGTGTTCAGCTTCAGCCCTTGGGAGTTGTGACTTAAGTGGTAGTTTTTAGAAACGTTGCCATTGCTATGAATGATCACAGCTGTCATCAACAAAGTGGGAGGGGAAATAAACCTGGTGTCAAAGAAGCGTGATCTCGTGCTTTTAGCTGGTAGCCTGTGGATGCTGAGAAAGGCAAAAGATGAAGGCCATGGTTTTGGTTAAGACAGAGCACTGTCAGATTCGTCCTCTCAGATACCAGCTGGGTTCTTCAGACTGTTTTCACAAGATTTTGTATAAGGAAAAATTATACAGTTCTGACTGGGTGGGATTCAAAGCACTGTCATGTTTCTCTGCAGATATAGGCTCAGTTTGCTTTCTGGGTCTATCTGGGAAGAACCCAGCAACAACAGCCTATAGCAGCTTCTGGTGCTGGTGGTGATGATGACTGCTGCAATGCCTTCCATGTTCACCTTTTAGAAACTAAAGGGCTGAAGTGCTCTGGTGTAACTACTCTGAGGATATTCTCTGGGATTAGTGAGCTGTGGTTTAATTATTCAGATTGAACAATCTAAAGATTGCTCACAGTCATAAACTCCTGGAAACAATATGATAACTCACAACCTGCAGGGAGCCAAAAGCAGTCTAAGTGACCCCCTATAAACTTTTAAAAAAAGTTGTTCCAGTTGATTTACTTGTGAGAGCTCTTTTCTTCTCTACGATGGAGAGAAGTGGGCAGAAGAAATGTGGCTATCATCTTACTCTTGCCCTGGTGCAAATCCTACAGCTATAAATGACAGTAAAATCAAGTTAGTGGACCAGATTATTCTCAAATATACTAAAATTCACCTGGAACAAGTTTGAACAATTTGTCTATGTTAATAAATGTGCTGTATCCCAGAGAATACTGCAAATACTATTTTTCCTAGAAAATTCTTCTTTCAAAAATTTTTCAGGAAGAATTCATAAACTATTGAAAAGTAGTGTTCTTTCTTCATACTCTTCCTTCTATCTTTTCTTATTTGTCCCATAGGAAAAAAAGAGGATATGTAAAATTGTGAAAGTACATGTACAGAGACATTTTATGAGGAAACATCATTAGATTTGCTTATGTGCTCAAAAGAAATCCGTAACTGGGGACTCAAACTTTTTGAAAACTCAAAGCTTTCTTGGACAGATTTTATAAAAGTCTAAGGAAGAATCATGGAAAAGTCATATCTGGCAAAATACTCTTTTCTGACAAGATTTGTTTTCTTGAGAAAATGGTGAATCATCTTTAATATTTTGTAAGATGTTGACCTCACTTGTGATGTCACCTTTCTCCTCATTAAGTAAGGAAGCCATCATTTCATTTATTGCTGTGATTAATAGTAATATGCTGTTAGTTTTCAAAGCCCAATTTCTAGAAATTTCTAGTTCTCTTAATTTCAGAGTTCAGCATAAACGTGTGAATACCAAGGGATACAGAACCAAAAGACTGGGAGGACAGAACCAAAAGTTAAAGAAATGTTGCGCAGGAGTAGTCTAGATATACCATAGGGACTAAATGAATTTCAGACATCTTCCAGTCAGATTTCTAATTCCCTGCAATTCACAAGTGAAGAGATCGAACCCACATGGGCATAGCCTGGGTCCCTTTCCCAAGTGGAGTTACAGGTTTGTCCCGACCTTGGACACTACTTGTGGGGACTCGAATCTCCCCTAACATGCGGACGACAGCCTCCCCCTGGCTGATATAGCTACCTCCATCCATGATTCACATTTTTGAGAAACTACATTATGAAGGGCAGAGGAATTGTGGAGTCATTCCTCATTGTACAGTGAAGCAAACTTTGATAGGAAATGGTAAGACAATGATAATGGACATATTGACATTAATGAAAACAGTGCTTACAGATTAGCACACCTCCCTGGAATTTACTAAGCCCTTAGGCACCTAAAGCCTAGGAACTCCTTTCTAACATGAGGGCAGTTGAGAAGCTTATGTTTGGCTAACCAAGAAACCTGCTGATTAATTCACCACCATTACTATACAAGAAGCCCAGAAGAAACCAATGAGTAGTGCAAAAGCTGAAAAGCCAACAGCTGATCTCAGAAAATCATAATGTGACTAAATTACACCACCTAAGACCCCTAAACTCTATTAATTTCCAAAGCAGTGCATTAAAATTTTTCAATCCTTTCTCAACTCCAGTTATTCCTTTCAATTCAATTCACCTTATGAAAGTGAAGAGAAGGAAATTTTTACATACCAAACATCTTCTGATTTCTGATTAGGACATCCTTTAGCTGTGTTCCTTTTTTCAAAGCATCCCAGGTCATCCTATTTTCTGAAAATTAATTTGAATAGAACAGCCAAAATTATCCCAGAATTTTCAGCATAATCCAAGTTTAGGAGTACAGCTTTTTAGTTGTAGGAGTACAGCTTCGTTTATTAATCTGAATACAGAAGCAGGCTCTTGTGCAAGGAACATCTCATGTCGTGGTACCCTTACCCAAACTTCAGGGCAAATGTATAAAACTTACACTCAATTCTGTCTCTCATTTTTATTCAGAAGATGAATAGGAAAACAACACCATATTCTGTGCTTCGGGGTGTCTTCCTCATAACACTGTTTGTATCCAGAAGTGCAGATAAACTAAACCTCAATTAACCAGATCTGGTTATAATCCGTCCCAGTGGGCATTCAACCTGTTTAAAAAGAGGTAGCTCTGTAGCTTGTTAATTTAGCTGAAAAAGAGCAATAAAGCTGTCTGCTTAAGAAAACAAAGCATGGCTAACGATCTCTGTGTGCTGGATTCCTGAAATCTTCTAGAATTCCGTAAGTCTTTACTGCATCAGCCCCACTCATTTCATGTTCCAGATTGGTCTTTAGACCCAGGCAATCCATATACCTGCATGGTTGACAACCGAACATCCAGTTTTCTTTTTATTGAAATGGTTTTACCTATTTTATATATTTAATTAACTTTTGTACAAGTAGATGGCAAAGATTTCAGAATAAGAAATATTTCAAACAATTGCTGCCTGTTTCTGAGTCTGAACTCACATCTGTGTATGTAGCACTATCTAATTCTATTTCTATGGTTTATATTTTCCTTATGGAGCACAGTGATCAAAATGGACCTTTATATTTCCGTATGCCTTAAGGATGCACAGTAGCTTTTACAACAGCTGTGAAACAGGATAGAAATAGGTTTCTTCATGTTGCACAATGGTTTTTTAAATCCCAGCATCACTGAAGTCCTGTTCCGACCTTTGATAATGTCCTTCCTTCCTTCATCTCTTAAAGACTATCGCTTCTATTAGTGTAGCAGTAGTATTATAGCTCATGAACTTACAACACTTAAAGTTTAAGGAGAATTGTCCCCCAGTCCTAGTACAACGTCAGTGGAAAGCAACTGTGCTGTTAGTTTGTTATTCAATTGCTTCCTAGGAAGTCTTTCTAAATCTAAGTTGCTTCAGAAGTAATTTAAAGCAACATTATGTGTGTCAGTACTTGTTAGAAAGTTGTTTAGTTTATAGCTGAAATATACGATGTTGATGGATTTAGAAAGAGCCCAACTCCTCAGTTACACAGTGCCATTCCACATGATGAATGAAGAATCTGGTCAAGTAAATTACCTCCTCATGCCAACTGTTCTTTCTAATTTTATTGTGAATTCCACCACTGTTGTATATACATATTTAAACTCTTCTTTATATGTTTTCTGCTTTGAAGAAAAAAGGATTACCAAATTTCCATTTAAAAATCAAGTGTTTGGTAAGGTATTGCATTTCAAGTGCCTGATTGTTGTCTCAAATCAGATTTTTGCTGTGAATAATAAAGCCCCAAGGAGATTTAATTCTAACATTATACCTGTCAATTTGAAGTTTATTTGCGTGCTGTTCTATGACAGATACAGCTATATTTCACTGGATCTTGCAGTTTTATGAGTGATTTCTGAATTTTTTTAAAAAAACCCAAACAACTATTTTAAATACCAGTTGAGTTTTTCTCAAACTGCTTTTTATAGGGAAAAAATCATGGGTTTTGGTTATTTCAAGAGTATACTTTTAAAAATAACTGTCAGTGTAACTTGGGTAGCTTTGCATTTTAGAGTTATACTGCAGTAACTGTTCTTGGATCCTTCTCTGCTGTAGTTTTGGGTGTTGAAGTTATTTATGAGATGATGCTAACACTGTGGAGAGATAGAAAAATTCCCAGTCTGACCCTGATCCAACATAAATCAAGAGCAACTCCTGCTAAAGCTCATTATGAGATTGGTGAAACAGAGAGCAGATTCCAGCCCAGTATGACTCCTCTTAAACAATGCATTGTGCTGAAGTGTGGAAGCACTTTTAATGGCTTTGGGTAACCATTCATCTGAGCAGTGTGATTCATGGCTCTGTCAAATGTGGTGTCATGCCATCCTTCCCCAAATTTATTTCTATTTTGTTATTTTCTTATAAAGACTGATACAGCATTTTAATGGGAATTGGCTCATGGGTAAGAAAGGAAAGATGTTTTCTGTGTGGATATTTAGGTGAAAGTTAGGGACAAATTCTTGTCTGAGTCAGCTAGTTCAGCCCACACCAGACATAAATGAGCATGAGAGCTGTCCTTGGGTGAATATGAATTTACTTAAGAGCTCACATGGTCTGGAGTCTACAGGCAGTTACACCTGCCTGTCTGAGAGATATTGTGTCAGCACTGAGAAAGAAAATGTTTTATAGTCCAGACCTGCAATCTTTTATAGTTCTCTGAAGGAAGAAGAGGTCTTCAGGAACTGTCAGAAGACAAGGCATTTGGCTAACAACAGGCTAATTTTCACTGACTGTTGAAGTCTGGTCTGCCTGATTCAGTGTAGGAAAAGGAATTTCTCCATATAAGAATGTTCTGGAAAAATGTTCTAAGCATAAAAATAATTTATATTCCTGATCAATTTCTAATATTACCATAAGTTTTGTCCTGGACTCGAGAAACATTTTTTCAAAAAAAGTTCTATTTAAACCCATGTGGTTCCCAAAGGTGAGTTTTTGTTATAAAGGTATTTTGTCTGAAAGTTGCTGATCAGCTGCAGTTGGGATACCAAGTCAGAATCACCACTTTCCACAGTAGATGAGAGATTATTAACTTCATTGTTCTAGGTGATGGGACAGACCACGCCTTCAGCAGGTTTGCAGATGACACAACCTGGGAGGACTGACTGATATGCCAGATGGTTGTGCTGCCATCCAGAGGGAACTAGGTAGGCTGGAGAAATGGCCCAGCAGGAACTTCATGAAGTTCAACAAGAAATGTAAACTCCTTTACCTGGGGAAGAACAACTCCATGCACCAATACATGCTGGGGGCCACTGAGCTGGAAAGTAACTTGGCAGAAATAGAGGTGGGAGTCCTGGTGGACACCAAACCAAACATGAGCCAGCAGTGTGCTCTTGCTGCACAGAAGGCTAATGTATCCTCGGCTGCATTAGATGACTGTTGTGGTTTAAATTCAGCCAGCAGCCAAACACCCTGCAGCCACTCATTCACCTTCCCCCACCCCAGAGAGTAGGGGAGAGAATTAGAGAGGTAAAGGTAAGGAGATATGTAGGTTGAGATAAAAACAATTTCATAATTGAAATAAAATAAAAATAATAATTATAATAATGATAGCAGTAATACAAAATAAAAACATGTCATGCACAATGCAATTACTCGCCACCCACTGACCAATACCCAGCCCGCTTACAGCTAACGATCCCAGAGGAGAGATAACCCTGAAACCACGATGCTGGAAGTGAGAGTGAGCTTCCTGATCAACACACATCTATATACTGAGCAAGGTGTTATATTTGGGTGCGTTGCTCTGCCTGTGCTCCCTCCCAGCTTCTTGTGTGCTTGCACAGTAGCAGGACATAGGAATTTGAAACGTCCTTGATTTCTTAGCAACAACTAAAAACATCAGTGCATTATCAACAGTCTTGGAGATGTTCATAATCTGTCTGAATGTGGTGCTGGACAAATCACTCTAGGTGGCTCTTCTGGAGCAGAGTGACTGGACAAGGGGACCTCTAGAGGTCCTTTCCAGCTTAAGCCATTCTGCAGTTTTGTAAGATCTGAATGATTGATGGGTCGAGGACATTTAGATCAAATCAAAGGTGACATACTGTCCTGAACCAGGTGACACACGGTGGGAGTTTCAATGTCAGAGGTGCCCGGCACTGTATTGTCCTGACTATTGCAAGCAGAAGTGCTTTTCTCACTGCTGTACAGGTGTACAGATATTTTTCCATACAGCATGCTGAAAGAAAAGTGAGAAGAGACCACATGCATGGATATGAGGTGCTGTTCTTAGAAAGCTCTGTAGATGTGAAAACAAGTCCTTCAGCCAGGTACTTTGGCAAAGCAAATCAAATGGAGATGATCTCAGATACCCCTAGCCCTGGAAAGGTGTATGCAACTTCTTATTCACAGATGTACAAACTCTAGTTTCCTTATTGCTGGGCTTTTAATTTTTTTTTCCATGTTTTCCTCAACAGCCTACCCACAGAGGCTCAGCCAAATATTAAAGTACTCCATGACCAGTGTTGGGATAACATCTATACACTGCCCTGTTTTCCCAGGATCCAACTGTGCTTCCTCAGTTGCCCAGAAGGGCAACTATTCCTCTTCTGTTGTATCTTCTGCAGGGACAGGCTTTGATTCAACTGACAGTCCAAGTACAAATCTGATCAATGGTCTTTTTTGGCCAATAGTCTTTCCATCTGTGGGCAGTGCAAGATGTTTTCATCAGATCTGCTAATTCCTCCAGATTCTTTTATCAGAGTAATTCTACATGGTCCTGGACAGCAGATGAATATGTCATTCTGCCAGAAGTAGTTACTTTTTACAGGATAGCTTTTCACTCAGCAGAAGATACACAGTCAACTAAATTTACAGAAACAGAAGTTAGACAAGCTCCCCATTCATGCAGAACCTACTGTTACATCAGTTTTATGTTTCATGTTGTACAGATATCTTAAATAAATGGGAGAATTAGATTCTAATCCTTGCAAATATTTCTATAAACACATTATGGGTTACATCCCTGGATGTTTTGGTTTAGAGCTGAATAGAAGAATGTCTGCAGAAAGTGTCTGCTTTTCTCAAAAGCATTCTATTTTCAACATGGAACTAGTAGTTTATTACTACTTTTAGTGGTAATAAGTAATTATTTTTTTAATTTGAATAAAGAAATTACTTAAAATGTTGATGAAAACCATCCAAAGGAAAATACCTCTATTTTTTTACCAGCTTAATCAGCCACTGTGTTCATATCCTCCAAATTTCAGTCATCTGAGCTAGTCAGAACATTCCGTTAGTATGCAGTAGAGAGAAATTATGTCCTCTACAGTTTGTCCCATTTAGAGACAGCTTACATATAATAGTGTGACTCATATTCTGGATGCACTTATTTTTCCACTGATGACAGAGGGAAGCTGGGTGAATTGTAAATTAGACCCCAAATTTTTAGATATCTTTAAGTAAGTGAAGTTTGTGGTATATTTAAAATATGAATTGCATTAGTATTGTTTTCCAGTCCTTTCTATGTCTTAATTATATTTATTTTCAAAGGAAAACTATGTCAGCACAGGTTATTGTAGGATGCTGATGACAATGGAACAATGTCTGTATCCTTCCTTCTTTTATCCGCCTCCAAAGACAACAACAGCAACATTTCTGTTGCAGTCATAACAGAAGCTAAACATGAATAAACTCAGTATGGCTGTGTAAACAAAAATACTTGCAGCATTAAAATGAACAAACATCAATAGATGATTTTTTTTTTCCCTTGAGCTATGCAAGGTAGTTCTGAATTTGAAAATCTTCTGGTATCTCCTAGTGTAACGTCCGCTGTGCTTTTTGTCACTGTTAATGGAGAAGCTGGAAAATGCTTTACCCACCAGTGAACAGTATCATTTCAAGCTCATTTCTGTCTTTATAATAATGTAATGCTCTTTGCCTTTTAGATGGGATTAATCATCTCATAAGCATTGCAACCATCGCTTCTCACCCAAAGCTTGCCAGCCTTATTTTCCAGGCTGGGGTCAAAGAGCCCCAGGAGGGTCTTCAGTGGTAGCAGCCACCCAGGCTGCCCCCATGAGAACAAATCAGCAACCTGGCGAGGCTGGAGATGGAAAAGGGCAATCAGAAGGTGTAAGAGCTGTAGAAATACCAACTTAAAAATAAAGAAGGGTAATTTAGCATATTTGTGTGCTCTAAGGTAGAAAGGTGGAAACTGCTACATATTAACCTTCGGGCTTAGACAGCCCATACCTCAAGGTTTTCAGATGAAGGGAATGCTGTGCTAGGTGTTAAAGGATTCTCTGTTACATACCCAAAGGAATCAGCCTTGCTGTGCATGCAGTACAACACTGATCTATGGACCAGATACCCACCCTCCGTACCCTGGTCCTCCCAAACTTTTACATGATCTTGTGTGGGAGACAGGGGGAGGAGAAGAGAAACTGTGTGTTAATGCCTGTGAAAATAAGCTGGCATACTGTGAGAATTCCTCCCTTCCCCATCCTCCTCTCTTTTTTAACACTGAAAAAAGCCTGATTATGTTAACCCAGCTATGCATATGAAATTGTCCATCCTGTTCTCACATGTGGGGTTTTTTTTGTGGAGGAAGGAGCCTATAAATAACATGGCTCTAAGCTGCTGCTGTAAACAGCCTCATAAAACACAGGCTGTTTGTAAAGCAGTGCAGAGCGGTCTGTGCAGATGTGCTGCCTGTGTGTTGCCTGCGTTGACTGAGGGGCTGCAGTGAAGTATTCACTCTATCACTTCATTATAAACACTCCCTCCTCATATATCACCCTCTTCCTTACTTACAGGCTGTACGCAGTTCTGGCTTGCATTTACATACACGCTACACTACCTCACAGGCTATGCAGCATTGGCATCAGCAGTGTTGCTTGTGTTGACCCCAAATACATAAAACCTGCCATTTCTGAGCAACTAGTGCTTTGAGGTAAATTTACTAGGAGATATTGTAAAAGTAAACTCCAAACAATCTTATTCCACGCTCTTAGAATTCTATTTAAACTGACGGATATTGACGACACATTGATTCTTTACTAAGGCTTCTCAGCAATTTTTAAAGCCCCTTCCACCAAGTAGAGATTTTTTCCTTTTTTAAAAATTGAGGTATTTTGTAAGGTTTTCCTTCCTTCTGTCTTCATTTGGTTCTTCAGACTAATTCCTCCATAGTTTGCTTGGGTTTTCAGCTTTCAATTTCAGAAAACATTTTGTCAAGCTCAATTTTTTTTTTTAAATCAAAATGTTGGTGAGGGAGAGCATTTTCATTCTTCCTAAAGCAGTTTAATTTCATTTTTTATGGCTGCAGAAAAACATAGGACTTTATAGTTGAACTTCCCTTTGCTTTCAGTATAATTACATTCAAAACACATGCTTTCAAACATCTAAAATGAAATATCTGTAATCTAAAATAAATCCTTTAATACAATAAAAAAATTCATCTGGAAATATGCTTCACTGACCAGCTTAGAAAGAGAATCCTTAATTCTGTAATCTGTTCCTTTTTTATAGAGAATTGTTCTTGAGATTTTTCTTGCCTGTTTTCAAATATTTCAAAATATTTTTCCACGCAAGCCCTTATATCACCTTCAGACTGTAATGCATGATATTCAACCTGTAATTTTCTTCGTACTTTTAATCCCAAGATTTCTGTTTATGTCATGATGAGACAACATTTTTTTTTTTTTAATACTACACACATATCTGTAGATTGCCACATTCCTTGCTTTTCATTTTTTGCCAAGAACTTTGTCTCTTCCAGGTTTTGTTTTCATGTACTAGTCTATCAGCTGGGAGGTCGCTACACGTAAAAATGTCATCTAGATTTCCCTGAGAGGCAAAAATCTTTCTCAGAGAGTCTGTTCTCTTTCTGCTCTTGACACAGTCTGAAAATAAGTTCCCATAAATTTCCTCCTTTGGATGTATTGGTACAATCACTTGTGGGGCAACCCTGGACTTTTGGACAAGAAAATAGAGCTTGGTAAAAAGACTTTCTGCCTATTAAAAAAAGGAGACTGTAATTTTTTTTCTAAATTCAGGTTTTCAGTGATCTGGTTTCCATCACAGCCTTACAAACAGCTGTACTGGCAGACCAGAGGGAGCGGGAACCTGCTGCATGCGGAAAGAAAATGAGCAGTTGGGGGCCCTGAGGATGGTGTGAATGTCTTAAGCAGCTTTACCATCAAAGAAAACCAGGGTTGTGTAAGGGCACACTTAAGAGTATGTAAGCATTCTCGTAAGTCACTACTCCCCATCCTTTAATCAGTGCCAGCACTTTATTCTCAACTCATTGTAATTTTTCAGTACATTTTCCAATAATGGAAAAAGCAGACAGCATGTGCTTTCACTGTGATATTCCACAAAAAAGGATTTTTTCTTCTTTCAACAGAAAATATGTATAGTTAAATAGAGAACAATATCCTTACATGAAAAGATACCTGTATGGAAAAAAAACCCCAGCCTTCTTGATTATTGCGTTTAAAAACAGTGTCATGTTACAAATTCGTGTTGAACTCACTGATCCCTAAATCTCACCTAAATCCCTTTGCAAAGGGATTGTCAATTGTCAATTTTTTTCTCTCTGATTAAATAGTCGTATTTAATATTTAATATTTTCTGGATGGACACATACATTTGAGAACTGCATCCCCTGATGTTTTCTATATTTTTTTTTATTTTTTTTTTTTGAGATCTCATGTTGACTGTTTTTGGGTGTGTCTGTCTTAATTTGCTGTCTTCCGGGGTTTTCACAACACTTCTCAATACAGCACTGCCTGCAAATTTTCAGTTTGCAGCTGTTTGCTCATGCTTCCATTTCATTGCAGTTCTTAGAAGCAGACACACGGCACAGCCCCTCTCCTCCCACTATCTTGCTAATAGGATTTGCTGGTGATCTCACTGGCATGCCAAGGTATCTGGGTTTATAGTTAAACAAAGAAATTTCACGGATGTATTAGTTTTCCCAAATTCATCCTATTATTGCAAACCCTGATTAAAGCATTATATTTCCAATCGTTGTCTTTTAATTTTTATTGTAAACTAAGCATATAACCAGATTTTTCAAGGAATTCTTTCTTCCTGGAATAATGTATAACTGAAAGGAACAAAAAAGAATAAGGGTGAGAGGATACAAATGCAGGATTGTTCTTCAAATACAGTAAAAAATGGTATTGTATTAATTGAATGTTTTCTATTGGGAAAGAGATGGATTGATGATTATGATGATTGGGAAAATTTAAAGTTAGAAATAATATTTAAGTACACACTTGGAGATTAAATTACTTTGGTTATAAAGTGTTATTTAATTTAGGCCTACAGAAAGTTAGAAAGCTCACTTCCCACATGTGGGTTCTAGTTTCTACTGCCTTTTCATCCCCTCACCTATTTTTTTTCCCTATTTTCACTTTATCCACTCGACAAAAATGAATAGGCCATAAAGAAGGAAAAAAACCCCAACCAACTTACCGAGGGAAGACCTGTAAACTTACAAACACAAATTGGGGGAAAAAAGATTTTTTTTTAATTTAAAAAATGAATGTAAAAAAAACCTTGTTGGAAAAATATGAAAATTGTAAAGGGGGCTTTCACATAGAAAACTGAAGATTTTTCTTTATATTCTGGGTATACATTCTGAAGATGTATCTGGAAATAGCTGAGTAACAAGAGAATATCAAATCTTATCTTGCAAGTGAAGATTAAAAAATTATTTAGGAGTTTTTGTACAGAAATAAATCAGCTCAAGGTTGAAGAAACTTCTACCTCATCTGTCCACAGAACAGAGAATCATAAGGACTTCCACTCTAATTAAATTTTCTTTTCTTTTCTTAGTTTAAAGAGAATCTGTCTCTCCACTGGACCATCATAAAAGCAAAATGCCTTTTAACGGTGAGGAGTTTACTACTGAATATTTCAATGATCATATATAATTTGCCAGTCAGAGAGGGACCTGGGGGGGTGATTGACAGCGGGCTGAACAGGAGCCAGCAGTGTGCCCAGGGGGCCAAGAAGGCCAATGGCATCCTGGCTTGTGTCAGCAATAGCGTGGCCAGCAGGGACAGGGAAGGGATCTGAGCCCTGGGCTCGGCACTGGTGAGGCCACCCCTCGATTCCTGTGTTCAGTTTTGGGCCCCTCACTACAAAAAGGCCATTGAATGACTCGAGCGTGTCCAGAGAAGGGCAACGGAGCTGGTGCAGGGTCTGGAGCACAGGTTGTAGGAGGAGCGGCTGAGGGAACTGGGGGGGTTTAGTCTGGAGAAGAGGAGGCTGAGGGAAGACCTCATCGCCCTCTACAGCTCCCTGACAGGAGGGTGCAGAGAGCTGGGGATGAGTCTCTTTAACCAAGTAACAAGCGATGGGACAAGAGGGAATGGCCTCAAGTTGCACAGGGAAGGTTTAGACTGGCTATTAGGAAGCATTTCTTTCCAGAAGGGGTTGTTGGGCGTTGGAATGGGCTGCCCAGGGAGGTGGTGGAGTCCCCATCCCTGGAGGGGTTTAAGAGTCGGGTCGACATAGCGCTGAGGGATCTGGTGTAGTTGGAAACTGCCAGTGTGAGGTTAATGGTTGGACTGGATGATCTTCAGGGTCCTTTCCAGCCTAGATGATTCTGTGATTCTGTAATTGAACTTTCCACCTGCCTTTCTTTAGAAGACACAGTGTACGGTATAGACAACCACATCAAGGCAGTGTGTTGCGCCCAGTGCACAGCACCCGTTATCCTCCACCATTCAGGATCTAACCCAACAGCCTACCCACAGGTCCCAGTAGGTTGGTCAATGGTTCAGCTGGTGTCTGTAGATCACCTGCTGTGAAAGGCTGTGTGCTTCCATGCACCAAACACCTCCTGAGGACCAGGCTGTCAGGCCTTTTAGTACCAAGTGGCAGCCACCCACAAGGAGCAGAGGGAAGCTTCAAGCCAGCCAATGTGCAACAACAAGGATGAGAAGGTCATGGCTGAGCCCATGTGAGCATGCACTTCGCCTCATGGAAATGGCAGTGTCCTTGTCCAAGCATGGCAGGAAGACCCCATGATGGGGTACGAGAGGGTTTGTTTTGATTTTTAAGAACCATTGTAACACAACATGAATTAGAGATATTTCTGCCTGTTTCATCAAACTGTTGAGTTAGTCCTGCCAGGATTGGACTGCATGTGCATGGAATTTAGGGTTAAGTCTTGCTCTTACAGCAAATGCCTCTCCTCCATTTCCTTTCCCTGACCTCTGCTTCTTGCACAGATGCCAAGTCAAAGAAATATCCCAAATGTTTGCTGTATGCAACTTTCAGTTATTTCCTACCTTTAAAAATAGAAAACCAATATTACAGTGACCATATTCTGACAAAGGGCAATAAACCAAACACTGTACTTAAAAGGTAACCTCCTGTCTGCAGATCTGATCTCACACCAGAGACTACTAGCTAGCATGCAGTATTCCTCTAATGCTTCTGGGCCTTGATCTCAGTCATCTGAACACTTCAGGATATGGATGGAGGAAGATCTGGTCTTCTGTGTTGTTCCTCTGGATTCATAGTTTATTGGTCAATCTCACAGTCAGGAAAATTTCAATTGCTTTGAAAACCACAGCCCTTGCTTGGTTTTTTTAAAGTTTCATTTTATTTCATGCGAGAATGATTTTAGCCTTATGATCAAAACAAGTAATGTACTGTAGTATAACATAAATTGTCATGACTTAAATAGATCTAGACTTGACAGACTGTGCAGTATCCAAGTCGTTCAAGTATAAAAGCAATGAATGACATTATGCCTATCACAAGAAGTGTGGCTGTCAACTGCAATCATTTCTGTAGCATTCTGGAAACAAGGACAATTCAAATCTTCAAATCGCAAAGCATCTGCTTCTGTATTGCTATTTTCTTCTCCAGTGTTTACCACTGAACTACTTTTATAGTTAGATTTTTGATGTCCCCCGGTAACTTTGGTCATTTACCTTGAAATATATCATTGTATAACTGGAATAATAATCTCTGTATAATTAGAACTGCATTTACATAGTGCACAATTGTGGAGAAAATTCCTTGTAATATCACAGCAGAAAAAACTGATAGGACAGACATCAGGACTGTCACTAGGAGTAACAAGAAGGAGAATTAGAAAGCCTGTAGTAGTTCAGTGTTTCCATCTATAAACCCATTCAGAAATGCCATTAACGGGAACAGCTTGCATGACAGCGAGCTTACAGGGCACATAGTTCTGTATATTCTTGAAACCTCAGCAAGCAGCAAGAATTTTCAGCACAGTGTCGCTTACTGGAAATAGTGCTAGCAGAGAGAGATGGATGCAGTAAAGCGGAGCTCAGTCTCTGCTCAGGTATGTGTACACATGAGAAGCTGGTGCTGAGTTTGGGAGTGTCCTGTGCTTTAAAAGCAAAGTAACACCATACGGCTGTGGCGTGGCCCTGCAGGCCAGCTCTTTGCTCAGTTCAAGCAGCTCTTGGAGAAGGGACTGTCTTCACCGCTGTCTTCTGAAGCAGCAGCTGTTCCTTCAGTAATTGAAACCATTCTCTTCCTGGCTTATGCTGAGTCCACCAGCAGCTGAGGCTGGTTCCTGGCCAGGGGAGCAGAAGTAGAACCCCGCTCCACGAACGCCGTATGTGTTGGGAGAACAGCTGTAAACTTAGACTTGGATGCTGACCTTCTATACGGCATTTGAGTCAACATTAGCTAAGGCATAATCCAAAGAGAACAGTGGCATGGCTTTTTTGCTCTGTTCAGCGTCCAACAGTGTCTCCCTCCCTGTGGCCCTATGCAAAACACTCCGTGCATATCAGCTCCCGCTGAAGGCGATGGAAGTCTGTGTTGTGAAGCAGTTACGCATGTCGTTCCCCAAACTTTGGCATATGTTGTACCTTGGATAACATTGTGTTTTCTTCTTCAAAAGGCCATTTACCAGGCAGTAGCCTTCCCCCCTCCCCACACAAGGAACAATCTCTATCCTCTCAATGTGATTACAGTCCATTTCATTCCATAATAGGTTTCTTTTATTATTCCCTCAGGCATGCAAATCAAATTTTACTCAGTACCAAAATCTTTGTTCTACAAAGAATGCTGGCATCGAGTGCAGCAAAAAAATAGCTCTACTATTGAATATGGTCTGTGTTAATAGAACTCCACTATCTTTTTTACTTTGAAAGTAAACATCTGTCAAAGTTTATTTGCTCCATCGGAAAGGCAGGAGTGTCTTAAGGGAAAGTGCACGATAAAAGCAGATAGATTATTCTGCAATTATACCTTTCTCTGTGTAAATGTTTAATTAGATAAGCTGCCACAGAGACAGAGATTAGTTTGGCATCCATCTGTCCCATTTATCGATGTTATAAATGCAATAGAAGTCTTGGCAAATTTGATCACAGCAGCCACAGCGAAAGCAGGGAGCTGGCGGTCTTAAACTAGACCAATTTCAAACAACTTTTCAGCCCAGCTGTGTTGCTCTTTTTGGTAGGACAGCTGACAGTGGTTGATCTTGTGCTATTAGAGTTTGGGATGTACCAACTTGAGCACAAATGAAAATTTAACATTTGAAGCCACAGCATCTCTCACACCTCTCTGGTTATGGCTCTTAAATGTGGGTTTATGCTGTGTTTCAAAAGCAGATAGATAGCTATATGTGTCCATCACAATATTAGTTTGATTGCAGATATTTTAAATGCAATGGTAATACAAGTTTCTCTTGCAGGCCCTGTTTCATGCTGGGCTTGGAAAAAGCAGAGAAGAGAGGACATGATTTCCATCACACAGAGCCTGAAATCTCTGGCAGTACATAATATGTGGAGGAATGAAAAAAAAGACGAAGCAAATAAGCTTGCAAAAATTACAAATCGATAACATTTTTCTCACTTGATATGTAAGTCTAGCTCAGGACCATAAAGAAGCAGGAAAATTAAGACACCAAGCAGGAAAGATTTTGGCTCCTAACTAAAAGAACTGCCCAGTCCTGTGGTTACCAAGGGCTTTACTGTGCAGACAAAAAAAAAAAGGTGGTGCTTTGTACAGATATCATGTCTTCTAAATTCACAGTCAATAAATCTTTAAACTTAAAGGCTCCATTACTAATAAAGCTCAAAAGATTAAATATATTTAATTTCAGAACACCTCATAAGGACACTTTAGGGGTGGTATTAAGCCCACATTCAGCCCACCTAGTGGAATTGAGCTATGGTTTAAAAGTTATTAATTCAAGATCACATTTGTATGGCCAAATATAAGAGTCAACCCCAAATGAGGAAATTTAAATTTAAGAGTTTACCTGGGTGTCTGAGCTCCCATTACCAGCACAGTCAATGGAGATTTAGTCCATCCTGATAAGGATAGACTCAGATGCCTGTGAATGATGAGTTCAGTCATGTCCCTTGTATTGGTAACCAAGACCTCATGATATACTCTAAGTATTCTTGCTGAGCTCCATCTTGAGAAAAGCACATTTCACACATAGTCCTGTATATTATCTAGCAACCCAGTGTGCATATCTCAGATACTTGGGGCATCCCTAATGGAGAAGAGGAGTTTCTGGGATACGATTGATATCCTCTCTTTTTGAAAAGGCCAGTAAGATCAAAGCAGTTAATATTTATCATTTTATGTCTAAATACTGAAGTCAGTTAAAGCAACAGTGTAGAAAGAATCCCAGTTATTATATGGTTATTTTGCATAGCAGATTTTTCTCCTACACTGTTCTTTGGACTTATTATTATTTATTGTGGTATCACCAGGAGACTCTTCTGGGGTTTAAAAAATATATTAAACAGAGCTTGTCAATTATTTTTAAAAGAGGTAAGAAAAAGTAGTGGGGGACATTTCACCCTCAGCAAAGAGAGAAGAGACATTCCAAAGGGATGATGTCTCACAATCCATACTTTTCCCATTTTACCAGTTTTAGATTGCTATGTAATGATTCTTTCAGTAGTGTTTTGGAAGTTATAACTTTTATTTTTGGATGGTGCTTTGAAGCCATTTAGTGAAGTGTTTTGTATAGGAAAAATAGAGGAAAATTTATCAGATATTCACAATGAAAGAATAAAGAATGTGAAATACAGCTGGTTTCAGTTTTGACTACAGACTTGAATTCAAGCCATGAGCACTGATAAATTTGCTAACGAATCTCATCCAGTTTCCATAGTGTAACAAAACCACTGTCATTTGTCGCTTCCACTAGTTTTACTTCAATTATAGTTTGGAGTATATTTTGAATGAAAAAGTGAGATGTGCAGTTTGTGTGTTATTATTTCTATTTGCTTAATATGCCAAAATAGAATGCTGTTGTGTTTCCAGTGTCCCACAATCTTTATCTGTATGCCTACAGCCACTCCATAGGAATTTTAGAAATATAATCCTTTCTTTGAACTGCTCATCACAGTTATGTTCCTTTGTGCCATTACAGGGCAAAACCACTTATTTTTTAAATCAGAGAGATGGAGAGATTAATGCTTCTGCATCATCTGTTTTTGCAGATGTTGCTGAAACACTTTATAAGAGGCAAATGTCATTGTAAATCAATATTTGTAATTGCAGGGCAGAATGATCTGTTTCCAATGGCTGAGGAGCAGCTAAATTCAGACACAATTACAAAACCATAATATAGCAGATAAACAAATCTGCCCTCTGAAATGAGTATATTACTTGTCACAGATTCATTTCTGTATTGTAAGAACACTACTGAAGTATTAGCCTGTGAATTTCTCTCCATTCTCTCTCTATAAACACTCTACTACATTCATCTTCTTGAACCGTATCATCCTCATCTGGACACCAATATTGAACATACACAATACCCCCAAACTGATTTTTTTTCTGTATGTCTCTGCTCTTGGCCTTGATTTCCTCCATCAATCTTATTATCGCAGTATTTGTACCCTCATCCCTCCCTTCTACAAAACCCATTGATGTTGTGATTTGAATCACTGGAATCCTACTGCTGGATAAAAAGCAAGCAAGTTCATAAGCTTTAAGCCTTTAACAACACAGCAGACAAACCATGAAGTATGCATCACTCACAGGCCCAAGACATTCTGGTTCCAATTACCTGTAGCTGTTGCTATAACAATACTTCTTTAGACATGCTCACCGAGCCACATTCTGGGGAGGTACAAAATGTTTTTTTGTCCAAAAATGCTAACTATTCATAAGCAATAGCATCCATAAGAGCAGCAAAGCACTTCAGAGTGAACCATCAGGTTCAATGACATGTTAAATGCCAGCCTGAAGTACCGAGAAAAAAATATGAATTTTAATGATCTGTTTTCTTGTATTGGGCATCTGAAGACAATGAATTCAACAAGACAAAATACTGCCTGCAAAATAATCTTTAAAAAGCTACTGGGGGGAAAAAAAAAAAAAAAAAAAAGTAAATTTCTCATCTGGAGAATCTAATTTACCAAAATAATATGCAATTGTCAGAAAGTTGTGATTCTTTCATGAGCCCGTTCAAAATTATTCTGTAATTTAATTGACATGATTCAGAATTAATTTATGTATTTTGATATCAGTTATGGCCAATTGCCACTGTGTTCTCACTCTTGTTGCTCAGGATTTTTTCAATTTTCATAAAAAGATAAAGAAGGAAAAGCTCTGACTTCATCCCTGTTCGGGGCAAAGCAAGCTCAGAACATGTAATTTCAAATTATTTTCTGGAAAAATCAAAGCAATCTTTCAATTTGAAGTGTTTGTTAAATGTGACCGTTTTACTTTAATGTGAGGAGAAAGGCTTTGCCTCTTCTTTCTTGTAAATTATAACAGTTTAACTTTTTTTTTTTTTTTTGTGGAAACTATTCATTACACTTCCTCTAAAATTAATTTTAAACCTCTTAAAGTCAATGTATTTAGTTTGTATTTCATCTTTATTTTCACTTTTTACTAACTCTATATTATTTTAAAACCAATTTATTGTGAATGTATTATATGCTGAAAAATATTTTAAGCAATAAAAATATATTTCTACTGCTTCATCATTATTACACAGAGTTTAATGGTTTGTAAGTTTCTGTATGAATAATGACTGATGCAGTTGATATATTGAAAATGTAAAATGCAAGTGAAATGAAAAAAAAACCAAATGCAACTTTTGAAATTAATTGCATTTAAAACCTGAAAATTAGGACATTCTTCTTAGTTATTTTTAACATACTTTTGTCAAAATTTAGTCCAATACACTATGTCTCGTCTGTTAGACCTGCTACCAGATTCCTGTTTCTATTCATTCCCACTGGGGTGAGTGGATGTTGGGAGAGTATCATGGGAAAGAGTCACTCTATTCTTGCAGCACTCCAATGACCTTTCCTTATATTCTCTATAGATATCTACTGTTTAGCAGCTGCTGGAAGCAAGATAGTGGGGAAAATGGATCCTTTTTTTGTTTGTTTGTTTGTTTTGTTTTTAATCTGATACAGTGTATGTCGTGGTCTTGAGTTAACTGGAGCAACAGACATCATTGAGATTTAACAAATTGAGAAGCATTAAGAAAGGAAAAAATCTTATGAGTTCACCTGTGATATTTGTTGTGGACTCTGAGCAGAGCATTCACATTGTATCCATGTCTGTGCAGAAAACCTCATTTTCTTTCTAGGGCCCATTTGCTCTGACAGCTAATGCACTGTTATGTGGTCAGAGACCTGCCTTCAGGATCCATAAGCCAGGTTTGTGGGCTGTCCTGGGTCAGGTTGACATGTGAGAAATCATCTTGCCTGCTCTTGGTGCAGCAGATGCATGTAGACACACAGAGCGCATTTGGAAACCATGTGTCCATATCCATGAACCCAAGTCATGGCCTGGTTTATGGTCCTGTGGGTGAGGGGCACAACACAGCTCTTGCACAAAGAGCTGAACCTTCTTCCAAACCTTGTTGCTGCCCTGTGGCATCCACAGCTATTCCTGAACCAGCAGTGGAGAAAGAGCCTGGAATGAATCAGAATCACCCTTGGAGTGTGTTTACAGATGGAAGATAGCTCAACCTCACATGGACAGTCTTGAGATTCAACTTTTCCTGTCTGGAGTTTTGCATTTGTCTTTATCCAGCAAAAATCTCAGTTGGCAAGGGGTGTAAAGGAACAGAAAAGGAGGAACAAGACCTCCTCCAGGGCTGGATGTCCCTCCAGTTTCTTTGCAGAGGACTTCTAGCCTAGCTTTCCACATCTCCCCAGAGAGATGCTTTTCTTTTTTTATTCCTGAAATGCAGCCATCTGATCCACTGCTCATGGGCAGCAATGTATGTCAGCATAGTAGCTTCATAACCCTTCAAAGAAGTCAAAACCACAACACAGAGGACATGTATAGTTGCTTTAGCACTTAGTGCCTCTGAAGAAAATATCTCAGATTTCTGAGGAAGCTTCATGGTACTCACAAATGTGACACAGGAGCTATGAGTGATGAGCATCCATCCAGAGCAGGAGCTCTCAGGCAGGTTGTCCTTTGGTACTTCAGAATTCCAGGGGGTAGAGCAAAACTCAATAGCTGTTTCCCTTGACTTAATGCTCTTATGCCTTGTTCTTGCCTCATCGGGAACTGCACCTTGATTTTATTTCTTTGCTTATATCCAGTCTTGCAGAACACATATTCAAGCACTTTAAGTTCATGAATCTCATTAATCTTATTGACTTCTTTGAACTGCTGAGAAGTGTTAGTTTTGCTCTGTGCCACTCATCCAGAGTGACTCAGGAATCTGGTCTGTGAAACTAAGCATGCTCTGCATTTGAAGAATCAGAGTTTGAGACCAAGCTCTTCTGGGGAAAGGAGGGGAACATGAACTTCAAAGGCACCATTAAAATATGTCTTCCTATGTTAAAAGGGTAGTTTTGAAAATTCTCCTTCAAGCATCCTTTTTTTGTGCATCTCACCAGAAGCTTTGTGGTATTACTAGTGTCACAAAGATTCGTGGCACGACACACAAAGTCTCATGTGTTATTTCTCTAGGTTTCCTCCACAGTTAATGCCAAAGAACAGAGTCAAGACCAGAGAGAGGACCAGCTGCCCTCTTATCCGACATCAGCTTTAAGGTGCAGTGAACTATGCTTTCAACTGCTTTTATTTCCCATTGACTCCAAAGTGAGTCTGGACAAGATTAGATTAATCTGGATTACAAAATTTGCTTTTAGACAAAATTAGGCAATAGAAATCCCACCTTAGTTTACCAGGAGACAAATAACAAGCAGGACAACCTTTATGTCTTCACTGAAAAACAGTAAACCTAAATTTTATGATGGGTCATGGAGAAGATGTTGAGATGTTACCACGTGGGCTCAGTGTGCAGTGGTGCACTGGCTCCTACAGTCCACAGTCACATTTCCCCTTGTAATGCCACTGTGACGAGAAAAAAAGGTGGCTTTTGCTGAAGTCCCAGATCAACTTGAGAGGAATACAATAAAATTTTGTATGGATTCTGCAGAAGATAGGGCTAAAACTAGTTACCTGTGTGGATGGAAAACAGATGATTTGCAACAGGGTTGCACAAATATCAGGATCCACGTATCAAGATGCAGCAGTTCAAGGAAATTCTTTGCTTCCATAAATGTCTATGCCTCTAGAGACTCATGGACTAGACATAGCCAAAGAAAAATTCTTGACTATCACTGCTGGATTCAGTAATATAGTTCAGTAAAATGGAATTTAACTTGAAATCTGAACAAAGCAGTGTGTGATAGAGGGAGGGAATATTTAGTCTGTGTTGGACTGACTCTTAGATATCTTGAAAAACAGGATTTTCCTTTGTCTATGTCACCATAGTCCTATTAGCTTAAAAGGCTGTGAAAGCCTGGACATTGCCTTTGAGCTGCCCAGAAAGAAATAAACCCATACAAGCTGTACCAGATAAAGTGGAAATCTCTTCAAACACACAAAGATCCCACATTCCTTTAATAAGCTGTAATAGCATTCTTAAATGGGTCAGTTGTCCCAGAAAAGTTCAAGGCTTTCATAACACTTCACACAAAGGTCTTAAATAGTAAAGTATTTCGAAGGCATCCCCCCCCCCCCAAAAAAAAACACACCAAAACCAAACCAAAACAAACACCAAAACAAAACCAAACATCCAAAGCCAGACCCACTTGAAAATGGAGAAATGAAGTCATTTTTACATAGACGTACACAAGGACATAGTGAAAGAAAAGGAGAGGATTCCCATGCAGGTGACAACCAACTGAACTAGAGATTTCAGTGTACTGGTTTATAAATTTTTTAAAAACAGCTGGAGATATATGCAAATAATACAAATATATATACATAAAGCTAATCTTAAAGAAATAGATGTTGGCATAAGAGACAACTATGTTATTTTAGCTTCAAAATGCAATCTTTTAGAAAATGAAAACTAAACTTCCTGGGGAAATTAATTCTATTGTGTATAATAAAATAAGACAAAATCATTATGATAACTGTTTATTCAACCATATAATGATTCCTCTGCAGAGGAAAGCCAGTAGCATTTTTTGGCAAAGGACATCTTTGCTAAGGGCAGAGGTGGTCTGACTCCCTGTGAGAGCAGAAGAGACTGGCGTTTTGAACAAACATCACTTTATGTAACAGTATTCTGTAAGAGAAAGCAAATTGTCAGCCACTTCTAGAGAAGAAATGTTCAAATGCAGACAAAAAAGGTCAAAAACTGGCCATTAATCCCATTAGAAAAGCAAAACACATTTCTCACCAAATCTTTTTCTCAACAAGTCTATACGGGAAAGAATCCTAAAAAGGGGAATCTCAAGAGATCTGAAAAGACAAAGGGAATATGGAGGGACAGAGGAAGAGGCTGATGAGAGGGGGACAGAAAGGTCAAGGTGAGGCAAGGGATGGAAAAGAGGAGTCTCTCTGTGTGTCTGGTGTTTTGACAAGCTCCCCACTGAGTAGGAGTCAGGGAAAATTGATAGGAACTGGTTTTAAGAAGAAAACAGACCTGCATCAGCTTTTCCAGAATACAGTGACTCAGCCTGAGCATATCTGCAAATCCAAAGTCTCCAAAGTTAAGCTTAAACTCACAAAGATGCAAAGGCAGTATTCCATACCTTTGAATCTTTGTATAATTTGTATGGCAACGTTTCTTTATATTTGTGGCACCTAAACGCAAATTAGTCTCGAGATTTCTTTTTCTAAAGTGTCTTTTTATATTGCTCATGTATAGAGGTTTAACTGGTAATAACAAATGAAGTCTCTGCATTAAAAATAACATTAAATTAGAATTACATTTTGAGTGTACGCTTTAATAACTGCAGATACTCTGGGAGAATTGAAGTTACCTAATAAACAAGTATTGAAAATCAAAGAAATGCAGAGTCGTAATTAAACCTAAAATAAACACAGTTTAGAAAGAGAATTGTGTGGTTTAGTTATCTCAACAGCCTTAATTCAGCCCTAGGAGAGTACTTTGAAGAAGCTGTGTAAAAAATGCAGTGATACTCGTGCTAAGAAACTTGTCATGTTTGTTTTATGCAGGCTGCTATATGAACTTAATCCTTCTGTTATGGTCTATGTTTTGACGGGGAAGAGCAAGGAGTTTTAGGGCAAGTCCCTGGTCCCACTCCCCAAAAAATACTGAAATACAGACCTTTATTCAAATCCATATCCAATATTAAGAATGAGAATTTTCTGTTTCTGTTGTTCATGGGGCTAACAATATTATGGCTGTTTCAGACTGTATATTCGCTTTCAAAGACACATCAAGTTCCTCACTGCAGAGACTCCAAGACAGCTCTCTTGCAACCATAAAATATTTTTTGTGTAAAGTACATGTACATGACTATGTAATTACAAACTGTAGTAGCACAAAGAAGCCAGGGTAAAACAACCTGAAATATATTTTCTTAACTTCTGAATGCTTGACTTAACAGTTTTCAAAATGCTCTTTTTGGCAGAGCAGTTATTTGCATGTATCCATGCAAAGCATTGCTGGGAAATAGCATTTTTTCTAAGCAAAGGTTAGGTAGTTAAGTAATTTCCCTGTGATCTTTTTTGTTGATCAATATTTCACCTAGCTTTTAGGTATACAGCATATGTGGTATTATTCCTATAGTTATATTTAGTAGCAGAATTGAGTTTTACCAGAGTAACAGGACTATAGGTTTGTCTGGAAATTGAGTGAAGAGTTGGATGTTGCAACAGAAGTGAACAAGGAACAGGATTGAGGTGGGACTGGTTCAGAAGTTTTAAGCTTCTCTCTTACCTTGGACTCACTGGACAAAGTGTCTGAAGGTCAATTTCCCTCCTGTTCATTAAGCATCAGAGAAAGATACTGAATCATTGACCCTAGAGACTGATTTCTTTCAGAATATCCACAAAGTTAGTGGAGGGAAGCCATCACCAGAGAGGGAAATGGCCTAATGCTGGTTTCATAGTTGAGGACTTTAGACACAATGATGTGAACACCCCTTACATACCTGGTCTGAAAGCCGACCTTGTCTCTGAACTTATCCTGTCCCATCTATAAATTAGGGTGAGAGCACTTCCCCACTTGCAGGCACGTAGGGAGGTAAAGGCCTTAGGACAATGCTGTAGCGAAAAACTGTGGTTTGCGCATCTGTATGCTTGAGGGAAGGAAGCTTGAGCAATTAAACTTGCTCTAGATTACCTGCAAAACCCATTTTTGGATCTGAAAATAGCACAAATAGGTCTTTCTCTGAGGAAAAACATGGGTTATGTTTGGTGGCTCTTCTTGGATAACGCTGGAAAACCACACTGGAAGTGACCAGTCTATTTCAGCAGGTGGAAAAGACTGAACTCTCCGTGGTGTTCTCTTCTCCCTCCCTCCTCCCTGAACACATACATGGGCCAGATGACACTACCTTTGAGATCTGTTTTCACTGGAGTCAGTTTTCTAATTTCTGAGAGTTTTAGGCAATTGTAATTACTTTTTTTCCCCTTGTAATATAATACGGGATAGACAGCTCCAAGGCGATCAGGAGAGGAGTGCTGGGGACTTCTGATTCAAAGAGAAGGGCTGTGGGGGATTCTGGGAACAATTCTTCTCCTTGCATTTTGCCTGCTTCATGCACTCTCTCCTCTATCCATAGACCTTATTCTTAAACAGTTTGAGAAAGGCAGTGAACTAACGAAATTTGCTGATACTACTAAGATATTTGGTGTAGTAAAGGAAAAGTCCGTGTCATGTTCCCTGTGTACCTCTCAGGGAACCTGGTGACTGGCAGGTGAAACTCAGTGGAGGTAAATATAAAGTGATACATGAGATACAGATAGAAATCAATGCAGCTTGTGTGTATAACATGACAGACACTGAGCTGACCATTACCATTCAGGTATGAGAGCTTGGGATTGTGACAGTATGGTGAAAACATCAGCTAGGTGCACTTCAGCTGTCAAGAAAGAAAGTGAAATGTTAGCAATTGTTAGAAAAGGGATAGAGAATGAAGGAAAGAATATTACTATGCTACTGTGTAAATCCATATTTTGCCCACACTTCAAATTCTATATACAGTCCTGGTATTCCCATATTGCAAGGGTTACATAAGGCTGGAGAAGACTCAGAGAAGCATCCCAGGTACAACTGATGTGAGAAACTGCTCCTGTACCAGGAGTGATGAAGCTGAAGATCTTCAGTCTGTAGAAGAGACAATTTAGGATAAGTTCAGGGTGCAGGAAAAGAAAGGGACATACAGCTGAGGCCTGTAGAAATTCTCCAATAAACAGCTAGAAAAAAATATTTAAAAATTCAAAATAAATTTTTTTCTAAATATTTCTTTGTGGACTGCATTCACTATCACACCTAGGAATAGTAAGATAGCTTATGAATATCTGTACCTTTAGTCAATACGTTCCAGGCAAGATAGCCAGCTTTGCTGATACACAGACACACGTTGCTGCAAGGCTGGTGCTGTAAAGGAGCCATCTCCTTCAAAGACTCAACCACATGGCTGCACTACCATAATTGCAGAGGCAAAATGAGCAGTGATACAGGGCAGTGGAAATCAGAAGTAACAGAATTTGAAGAGATAGCAGCCAGGTAAGAGAAGATTGATAAGAAGAGAAAACATTTTTTTATTTGCTATGGACAGTGAGAAGCTTTGTTCTTGGAGTTAGCCTGTAACACAGCCAAGTAAGTTCTTTAGCCAAGACTAAGTGCAGAATAATGGTGAGACCTTGTGGATTTTGAAAGGCAGCTGTTCTCATGCCTTTGCTGCCACTGCAATGATTTGAGATTGCAAACAGATGGAAGGGTAGTCTCCATAACGACAGGGGATGCATCCATGAAAACACCCAGTTCTTAATATATGACCATGGCTTAAAGGAAAACCTTTAAGAGTTGATGGGCTGTGGCTATCCAATTTCTGTCAGAACAGTATAAGCAGAAAGAAAAAGCAATTCACCCTGACAAGAAAAACTAATGTTTAAACATAAACAGTCTCTTTGGTCTCCTGTAGCCTGGCTCACCTTCATACCTCTGCCTGCGTGAAAGGACCAGATTCTCTTCAAGCTCTGAAAGCCCTCAAGACCCTCTGGCTGGAGGCCCTGGATGCAATCTCTCTTTCAGGGTGTACTGTGTACAAGTTCCTTTGATGAGATCAGATATTTGGCAAGCCACTTGAAAAATATCTGAATGACTGCAGTGAGCTTAACACTCCACTTTCATCTAAACATTCTGGTAAAACAGGGACCAGAAGATAATGTTGCTGCAGGATTGATGTGGATTATATTAAACTGGGGTTAAACTTCACAACTTTTGCTTCTCTGGACATTTTCCCTAAATCTCCATGTAGGTTCAGTAGAACAACAGCGTGATCACAGTGTGTCACCTGGCCCAGAATAGCAACTTCTGGACATGCTGCATTGAAATTTGTTGTGTGCAGTGTGCCAGCGAAAGGACTTGAGAGAAATGTTTTGTACCTCCACAATGTCAAGGCTGCTGGAGACTGTTTTTCTGGGTGCAGACTCCTCCAATATTACCTCTGAGTCTGGCAGTGGTGCATAGCCCTGAACCCCTCCATCGTAATGCTATGACACCAGTTTTGTGTTTAACATGTTTTCCATATAAAAGGCAAGTCAACACAGCAGGTGCACAGGGTCAGAATGAGTTCCCTCTACTCTCATCACCTCTCTCATTCACCTTTCACGAGATGAAGGATGTTTTTCTACCCATGATATATGGAAAAATACAGCAGGCAAAGACTAACAGCAATGGTTCAGACTGTGTCCCAGGGAGTGACCGTGCTCCCGACAGGAGTAAGGCAGAAGCCCATGTCTGGGGTTCCTTTCAGAAACCATGAAGTACCATTTGGTGTTCCCAGACCTTTAGCCATGGTCTGTCCCTGCAGCCCTGGGAGGTTGAGTCTTGGAGCAGCCACCCCATATATTTGGCCACAACATCCTCCAAACTTTACAGTGACTTCTCGGAGCACATTCCCAGACAGTGGCCCTCAGTCACCAGATGGACATCTTGTGTGCTGCAGTATGATCCCTGTGTGAAAACGGCATATTAACAGTGAGACTTTGAACTCAAGCCCACAAAGGTGATGTCACAAGGATTTGGGGGCTAGACAATCACTGTTCTTATTTCCTTCATAAAACATTCTGAGATCAAACGGTGAAAATAAAGGCTAAAAATTGCCATTGGAGGGATGAAAGGCTTGGCTGTTTTTTGCCTGAAGAGCATTGACTAAAGCATACCATCCATAACATTATGTTTATTTTACAGGTAAAAACACAGACAAGGATAGCTACCTTAAAGGATTTTTGATAGAATAATTTGCTATGACCTTATAGTGTGAAACAACAGCTCTTAGAGTGACAAATCAAAACCTCGGACTGGAACATTTCAGGGAGTAGTGCTTCACCAGCTGAATGTCATAAAAGCATAATGGAGAGGGAGCAAAGTTTTTAGAACCCTGTGTTTTTTCGGGGCTTAAGTCCCATTTGCAGGAGTAAGTACTTAGAAGACAGGTGTTCCTAAAACTGCTCTGAAAATAAAGTCTTAGTTTCTAAGTCACTTAAGAGACCTGTTGAAAATATTGACTGAGAGTCTGGATTTTAATCAGTTCAGATTCCATAATGTGGAGGGAGAGAACATACTTTATTGCCTTTCTTGTTAAATAGAGAAAAGACAAATTTGCCTGTGTTACTGTGAATACAAAGCTTTCTGCATTGGTCCGGTTCTGGATCACATGAGCAAGGCATTGACTTTCACCCTGCACGCACCCCACTGCTATCCTTTAACCTTAATCAAGATACATTTTTGCACAAGAATGAGGGGAAGGAAACAGATTATTCCTCTCTGGAATTACTGATTTCTTCAGTCGTATCCAGGGAAATAAAATGTAGGTACTTCAGTAATATCAAAAGCAACAACTAACAAATGTACTTCTTATTCAGTCTGTGAGTCTGGAAATCCATCAGGCACAGGGTGAAATGTGGTCACTGCCATCAAAGTGTATTGTCTACTCTGGGAACAAAATTTTGGATGTGAACCAAAACTTTCTTGAGGGAGATAAGCTTGTTATTCAGACAGTAAAATGTTATGATTAACACCTGATGAAGCATTAAAGAACCATAAAAATTCTGCTACCTGTGAAAGATTACTTAGCAGAAGGCTGTCTGCACTTTGGCAAGCAAGTGTGTAGCAGGTGAACTTCATCTCTCAGCTTTCAGTGCAAAAGTGGATTTACGCAGTCATTTTGTGAAGCAAAGAAAAGCTGAACCACCCAGCCAACTGCAGACATGAACAAGCAGATTCTGCTTGTGTTCAAACTGAAATACCCCAGTTTATAGGAATTCTCTCCCCACCTAATTTTTTTGCAAGTACAAAAGAAATTAAATACAAGTTAAGCGGGATTTATGTTTGCTTTCACGCCTTGTTAGGCACAGCTTTTTGTAAATTTGACTATTTCTTTCATTGTGTGGAGTAATAGGAATGATCTGTTTCCCCCGCTTGCAATGGCACCACCCGCCCTGCACCCCAGCATGCTGTCCTGTACTGCCTGTGAGCCCCCACCAAGGCCATGCCTCTGTTAATCTCACCTGAGGGGAGGGTGCGTGCCCAGGTCTCATCCCAACATGTATCAGGAAATCAGCAGATCCGGTAAAGTGGTAAAGTGGGTGCCTTGCTGAAAATCCAGACCTATGTGCATGCTGAAGCTTGTACGTGGGTCCTGTTAGGAACAAGCTCTAAGACAGACCTACTGTGGATAATGCCAAACTGGAGCCTAATGGCACATCTAGGCTTAAGCCTTTGGCCTTGCATACACTTATGTTCTTTGAAGTTCCCATTTTAGTCTAAAATTGAAGACTTTCCACTTGGGACTAGTTATGTAAAATAAAAAGTAGTCTTGAGGGATGCTGATCAGCCTCATTAACAGACTGCTGAGCATCAGCTTCTGAGCCACAGGCTTGCATTTTTTCAAAGTGAATAGTAACGCTGAGTAATGTTAAGCTGCTATTTTTGCATGTTTGGTTTAACAAATCTTAAAACATTTAAAGGTGACTAGATATTTTTTTTCCTTTTGTTCTGAAATGAAGCTTCAGATGAGAATGAAAATTAACAACCAACCCTAGAAAATCTAGGTCACTGGTCCTTAAATTAGATTAACATGGAGCTATGGTTTTGTCCAAGTGCATACACAGATGAGTCAGACTGAACCCAAACATAGTTAGCACCTGGACAGATTTACATATGTACAAAGTGAGACCAAGTGTTCACCACCCTGCTCTGGGAAGATGGGTGATTAAGGTAGTGGATTAAGGTGGATGATTGAGTTTCAGGGGATGACTCTGCATATGTGATAACAGGCAGGAACAGTACAGACTTCTCAGGAAATCAAGACTGTGCCTGTTATCCCTATCTGTCGATAAAAGTGATAATGCAGCCTTTCACATGCCCTATTTACACAGTAAACCATTCACAGCTGTTCAGAGACTGAGTCTCATTAGGCATGACTAACGGAACGGTTTCCAGCCTCATTTGGGACCTCCAGCAGAGCAGGAATCCAAATAATGCTAAACTGTTTTGCATGGGGACGAACATTCGACAGCGTAGGAGTCTAAGAAGAATAACCCCCCATGTAAGAGCTTCAAGGCAAACATTAAGCAAGAAGGTCCTGGCACCTCCATGTGTTCTTTAACTGTCCCATGTTGGTTTTGTTCAAATGGACGTTTGCCCATGTACTTCACTAATATCTTCTTTAATCCTCATGTTTCCTGGTTGACATTTTGGGTGATTTAATGCTTCCATAATCTCATTTGACTAACTTTATGTGGCATGAGTATTTGCACCCATAAAAAAGTAATATTTTTGTTGAATGCTGATTGTTTCTAAACTGCAGACTAATATACATGGATTGAGGTGAATAAAAAGGGATCCAAAATGAAAAAGTGATATCTAAACCCCAGATAGCTCCATTATGTTGATTGAGAATAATGGAGAAGAAAGGAGCTGAGACAGCATATCTGTCAGTAAATAGAGACTGGATTTAGATTATAATAATGAAGTCCTGGAGTGTATTTCATGGCACACCAAGAGATCAGCAGTTTCATGCATTGGCTTCAGTTGATTTTTTTCATGTGACATTCCATTGTTTGCCATGTCTGAAAGGGCTTCCTTGGTCATAGGTGGTGAACTTGATAGTATGGAAATGCCTTATTGCCTTACATTGAATGATTTTCCCCTATTCTATAGTGGAAGTGCCTGCCCACTCACCAAATGTAGGATGGTGACAGATGAATAAGCTTGTGACAGGGAAAAAGTTGTGATAACTGCAAGAGAGGAAGATTAAATAATGGTTCCTCATCCAAGTCCTTTCTATTGAATTTCTTCTGATGTTTTGGAGGGGGAAGAAAGGAGAGTATAGCTTTGTAGAAGTGAACCATAGTGGTCCATTTGGTTTCAAGGACACTGATTTGTATCCATCCAATTTTATTTGTTGGTATAAGAGTGACCATCATATGTGATTCTCTTCTGAATGTGAAAGTGCTGATGCAGCTTTGGGAGAGCTTTGAGTAAATTGGAAGCAGTTTAGAACAAAGTAGGGAGCAAATTAGAAAAGTCTAGAAGAATACTTGTAAATTCAAAAGTTAAGGCCAGAAAATAACTAAGAATGGTATGCCAGGGGAAAGATCCCCCAAGGAAAACCACTACAATTGCAAAGGAAAATAAGATTTACAGTGCAACATCTGTGCATCGAATTACAAGAAATTATAAATACCTAGGAGAAAAAAAAATACTGTCGAGTATACTTTAATATACATTTCATCATTTGAGAGTTCTTGGATTTGGAGGTGGAGAGACATTATTATTTACTTTCTTGGTGGGTTTTTTTAGTAATCTGATGCAGTTCACTCGTGACATGGACCTACTTCTCTAGCCGGTGATATCTCTGGGAGTGAACACCTACATTACTAGCCACTCTGGGCAATATGTATGCCATGTTCTCGCCCTCTGTTTAATTCAGGGATACACATCTTGTTTCTTCTGGATGCTAGCAGGAAAAACTCAAAGATATACTTCTGTGTACTTCATAACCCGATAAACTGCACACATCAAGTGTCCATAAGAGCCCTCAAACTTTATCCAAAGTAAATCTGCATGTGGTCCAAAGGCAGCCCTGGAAGCCTGAAGTTCTTGTGTTGCAGTCCTAGCTCTTCAGATGATTCCGTCCGTGACTTTGTGTGAGTCACAAAAACTGCTAACATTCCCACCTGTACATGGGGAAATTTATTCCTGCCCTACTGCTTTGTCGTTTGTCTCCAACTGCAGAATTAGTAACTGGGCTTTAGGTACTTTATTTGGCATTGTGTATCAGAACTGAATAGCTGTGGATACAATACAATCCTGATCAATAAAAATTATTTGCTCTCAATGATTTTTTTTAATTACATTTAATTTTATATCTACCCAATTGAAATAAGAAATAGAAAAAATTAATTGGGACCTTTTTTCCCAGGACCTGTCACTCTCAAGTTTGAACTCTCATTTTAGAGACATATTTGAACCAGGAATATATTAACATTTTACCTTCCAAATCAAATGAATGCTTGTTGAACTGTTCTCGTTTTTCAATTCATGGTGTAATGTGTAGAGAGGAGACTCATAAGGAGACAGAGCACAAGAAACGTACATTCTGTTCATCTCCAATTCTCCTCTGAATTTCACGGACGGTTCAGGAACATGGGTGTGTTTTTAAAGCTAAGCCAGCATTGCAGCTGCTGACAGATCAGAAACGTACTGGATGTCTTATAAATCAGTCACAGAAATAGTTTTAGAGATGTGTGTATCAGCCAACATGGGGATATGACTACATACACATCTGGAGTTCTTTCCCACTCCATATAAATCAATTGTGTTGCAGTTTGCATATCTGTCCTCTTCTTATTATTTGTCATTGAGGCATTGAAGGGTCTGATGGTTGTCAGCGAGATAAATCAGAAGTCACACCGTAACTGATGTGGTGCAGTGTTTTCCACTGTTGCCTCTGAAGTTAGATATAATCAGTACTAAATTTCCAAGTTTATTTACAGCTTTAGAGGTTGGGAAAGCGATGGTCTATTTTTTATGTTGTCTGATATTTTCCAGCTGTTTTTAATATGTGCGTCTCTTGAAGCACTCTGTGAGTCATCAGATCCATACACAATGCTTACTTTTCATTGTTACCTCTCATAATTCACCTTAGCAGTACCCGCTGCACTTTTCAAACCGAGGCAATACTAACAAATTCGTTACGTTAAGAGACGACATAATATGCTACTGTTGGAAGACATGGGTTTGGAATTATGTTTATTTTACACGGTTCAATATATTCTTCCATTTGGAGAGGTGGCTATGCTTATTAGGGCAATCACTTGACAGCAGCTGCCATAGTGAAGGTCACAGCAGGAGATGGGGAATATTTTTCAGGATATTTAGGCAACAAAGACTGGACAAATCCCGTAGGTCAGGCTTGTCCATTATATCAGGTGGGAGGCTGGAGGCTGTAAATGACACTTTCCTCTTGTCTGTCTTCTCCTTAACTCTTTCCAGAAACATTCTCAAACAGTATGGCTCTTCTCTCATGCATAGAGCATGGGTGAAGCTGAGGATGAAGCTGCTCTTTCTCCTCTAGGACAGGGCAGTGAGAGAGTGAATTGAAAAGACTCATTTAAAAGGGGAGATTATCTAGATGAACTTTCTAAGCAGGTCCTGAGGTTAGGTTATCTGGAAGTTAGCTGCTCTTGCAGTGAAGCATTTTTTTCTTATATCCAAACAAATTTTCCCCTGAAGCAACCTGTGCCCACTGTTTCTTGTCCTGTCACCATTCATCCTTGTGTAGAGAGCACCTCCACTTTACAACTACCTACTAGGTATTGGAAGACTGTGATTACATCCCCCTGAGCCTTTCCTTTTCTTATGCATAGCAAAACCAATTTCTTTTTTTTTTTTTTAAGCAAAAAAACCCATTTTCAGCCTATCTTCATGTGTCAAGTTTTCCAACCATCTCACCATCTCTGTGGCCCTCTACTGGACCACCTCCAGTTCTTCAAGGTTTCTCTTGAACTGAGAGGGCCAAGTCTGGCCTAACACATGCCAAATAGAATGAGATGATCACTTCCCTTGATATGCTGGCTACAGGCTTGCAGATGTTCCCAGGACATGGTTTGCTTTTGTTGCTGCAAGGGCACATTCATCCTTCATGTTCAGCTTGCTGCCTGCCCAGATCCCATGTCCTCTGCAGAAAACAGAAGGGTCTTTATGGGCAAGTCAAGTACAAGAGTTTGATCGATACTGGTGGTCACAGCATTGGTGTCAATGACCAGTGCTCTCCTCCAGAGTATAACATCTAGGACTTTGAATGTGAAATATTTAATGTGAGTGTTGCTGCATTACATCATTTATAAAGTAAAAGAAAATCCTTGCAGTGACAAAGTCAAACCGTCAAATATTATGCAGCAGGTAGGTTTTGAACTACCCATATAAACACAGTTCCTCTCCATGCTTAAGGCAGGGATCTTGTGCAAAAATTAGACTGTGGACATATAATTAAAGACTAAGCACATTATGTACTCCATGTCAGGCATCCCATTAACATTTGTGCTGCCTAACTAATACTTGGGCTTCTTTTACATTCCTCTAAAGCTGCTGAGTACTGGTGAAATGTTGTGACAATACTGTTTCAGGTTAATTATGCATTATTCAGGTTTTCTTTTCTAAACTTTGAATCATTGCCTTTTAGCTTAATTGAAAGTCCCCTTGTTGTATGACTGACCTTTTTTACTATTCATTGTTTTGTAAAAGCCCCCACTGTCTGCCACCATCCACACTAAGTGGGCTGAGCCTCTGCATCCAGAATCTCTACTTTGAGGTTTTTCACCGTGCAGATGTTTGACTGCATGCCTGAATCTCTCCTCTTTTATGGATCTTCCTGTATTGCTTCCTGCCCTGTTTCCTGTATAGTTAAACACCATCTTTCGTTTCCTCTCTGCAGTCAAGCTTTCTGCAATTATCAGCTGTACACAATGACATTCCTCACTTCCCCTCAAGTGTTTAAAATTAATTTAAATTTTATCATTAAGCATAGCATTTAAAACCTATTAATGTGATGGGTATTTTAATATAGATCAACTCTCATTATCTGTATTTTTCTTTGAGAAAAATCACTTTGACTTTCACTCCCAAGACTGGTTTTGAATGACTGAGGAAGCTGTGTTTCCCCACTGCAATTGAAAGGACGTTTTGATGAGTATGAAGTGGTGGTGGGGAAAAAAAAAAAAAAAAAAAAAAGAGAAATAACATCATGTTGGAATAAAACTGGCATTCGCTATTTCTCCTTGTCACAGTTGTCAGCTTACAATTCGATTGGAGATAGAACTAGGAAACAGACTTAGTGTTAAGAGCAACACTATTGTTTACCCCATAGATTTTCACCAGTTTTTTTTTAATATTCTTGACAATACTAAAGGCACCCAGAATTCTATGAGTCTTCTGTGTTGCTAAGGGATAGACTGTGGACACACGCTGTGATCTGCCACAAGTAAAGATTAAATTGCTAATTTGATCTAGTTATTAGCACATAGCTGATACAAAATTGCAATGTTTTTTTGGCCATGAAAAAATACAATCTGTGTTCAAATCCCAAATAAAGGTTTTAGGATTAGTGATTTTAGAGTACCATGAAATTGTAATAATGAAATACCAGTCTGTGCTCTAAGATGCTGTTGAGAATTCAAGTGCGGTGCTTGTAATTTCAGCAGATAATTATTTCTCTGATAAGACCTTCCATGTAAGAGACTTTGTATGTTTTTGTATTGGTTTCCTGTACAGACAAATAGTTTTCATTTTATTTCCTAATTATAGAGTAATGCAACTTTCAACATAGTCGTTTTGCCACACAGTTCATACACATCATACTCCCATATGCCTCATAGTTAAATAACTCAGGTACAGAGAAAATAACAACAAAGGCAAGTTGGTAAAAAGAAGTACCTAGACAGTTGCAGACAGGTGGACTCCCTGGATTCAGTCAGAGAAATAAGGTCTGGAGGCCTTTGGAAGATTAGGGCTACCTGAAAAAAGGAAATGATGCCAGCGAATGATTCTGTGATCTCACAAAGCTTCTCATGTGGGAAGGCAACTATAATAGAAGTTGCAACAGGTTAATTCACACATGAATAGAGCAGCTGAAGCTAAGGAGTGCAGCAGATGGCAAAATATTACCCATCAGTTGTTGTTATTGTCATATTTGGGTAGCCTCTGGGGTCTGAAACTCAGATGAGCAAGAACTCTTTGCCACCATCTACTGATGAACTGGGCGAAGAGATGTAGTTAATTTTCACAAATAATGTTCAGGACAGGATGGATATTTTTGAAGTTTTGCTTACAAGTCATTCAAGGCTAGGAATAAAAGAAAAACTTTATGTTCACAACACTTCTAATAAGAAAGGAATTGGCTCTTGTGTCACTGGATTACAAAGGACAAGAATTCTGGAATGGGAGAAAAAATTAATAAGAGGTTGATTTTCAGCTTATTCCTTCTATCTTGTAATGAATTGAACACTCAAAGTAAGACTGGAGAATGAAGCTAATCTGGAGAGACGATAAAGACATGAAAAAATATTTTTATTCAGTACCAAAGGAACTTTAATTACTGCAGGAGTGGGAAAAGCCTGGACATCCTGACCTTGCATTATACCTAAATGTGGCTGTATCCTAGGCAAAAACCAGAGGCAGCAAGGTGCTGGGAGAGGAGAGAGGAAGGAGAAATCATACAAAAAGGGCACTATCCCAAAAGACACAACAGCAGCAGGGCAACATGTCAAGGGACAGCAGAATGGCTGCTTAGGGTGCCCCTTCCCTCCTCGGCCAGAGTCAATCCCACCTAAGCCCTCTCCTATTCTGAGACTTCACCAGGGCAAATATGTCCTCTTGAGGTCACCTGGGGAAAGTGCCTCATTTCCTTTGGTTTGCAGGGAGTGTCTGAAGCACATGTTTCTTTAGTGGAATCCTATCACTGCACTTGGCATCTGGATTTCTTGATGCCAGCAGTCTCGTGCAGAAAAAAGTCAAGTTATAAATATGTCATTACCCTATCTTATTGAGAGGCCCAGTATACAATATTGGATAGTAGACTGTGGAGGCAGTCTCACAGGAAAAAGAAACTCATCTGTGTCCTGTAATAACTAGGCAAGTATTTCTCGGAAATGTGTTTGAAGGCACAATGGTTTTCAGGGACAAATAAGCAGGAGGTGGATATTAGGAGCAAGGACAAGTTCTCTAAATAGTCTCTTGTAAATAGTCATGAATGTGCCATTTTTGTTCTTCAAGACATCCATAAGCATGTAAACATGAGTAATCCATAATAGGCTGAATAAAAATAGCCCACCTGTCCATACAGCTTCTTAACACCTTGAAATGAAAACTATTGCCTGACTGCCAAAGGCAGAGAAGAGAAGCAACAAGGCAACTTCAATGCAAAAAACAGGGAAAAATGTGCGTTAGGGAGCTCTTTTGCTTACTTCTAGATTTTCCTACCACTCTTTTGTGCAGTTTCCTTGAGAAAAACTTCAAAATCAGGGAATATGTTCTTATACTTTAGGAATGAAGTTGACATTATTACAGAGATCTTGAAGGACTGGCTTCTGTCTGTCTTTTTTTTTTGTCCCATCAGCAAAGACCAGAAATCAGGAGAGAAGTGATAGAGTCTAAGCTTCTCGAGACTCTACAGAAAATAGTTTTGTTTAGATTATGAATGCAAAGAGAATTTCTCCTACACAGGAAGAACCTCAGCTTCACCAAACACATGCCTCTGAAATCCAGGACATACTCTGCACATCATGTTTTCACCTCACTCATCACACTCTGCCTTCTCTCTCTTGCATTGAATTGATGCAGAAATAAACCACAGAATCCTAGAATGGTTTGGGTTAGAAGGGACCTTAAAGATCATCTAGTTCCACCCCCCTGCCATGGGCAGGGACACCTTCCACTAGCCCAGGTTGCCCAAAGCCCCGTCCAACCTGGCCTTGAACACTGCCAGGGAGGGGGCAGCCACAGCTTCTCTGGGCAACCTGTGCCAGTGTCTCACCACCCTCACAGTGAAGAATTTCTTCCTTATGTCTAATCTAAATCTATCCTCTTTCAGCTTAAAACCATTTCCTCTCATCCTATGACTACATTTGCTGATAAAGACTTCTTTTCTATATTTCCGGTAGCCCCCTTTAAGTACTGGAAGGCTGCTGTAAGATCTCCCCAGAGGCTTCTTGTTCACAAGCTAAACAACCACAACTCTCTCGGCCTGTCTTCACAAGAGCACACATTGCTGGCTCATATTCAGTTTTTCTTCCGCTATTACCCCCAAGTCCTTCTCTGTAGGGCTGCCCTCAAACCACTCATTGTCCAGACTGTATTTACTCTCAAGTTTGCCCTGTTCCATGTGCAAGACCTTGCACTTGGCCTTCTTGAACTTCATGAAGTTCACACAGTCTCAACTCTCCAGCCAGTCCAGGTCCCTCTGGATGGCACATCCCTTCCCTCCAGCATGTTGACCACACCACACAGCTTGGTGTTGTCAGCAAACTGTTGAGGGTGCACTCAATCCCACTGTCCATGTCAGTGACAAAGATGTTATAAATAGCACTGGTCCCAGTGTTGACTCCTGACAGACACCATGCATTGCTGCTCTCCGCTTGGACGTCAAGCCATTGAACACAACTCTGAGTGTGACCATCCAACCAGCTCCTTACCCAACAAGTGGTCCATCTGTCAACTCCATGTCTCTCCAATCTGGAGACAATGATGTCATGTGGGACAGTGTCAAATGCTTTGCACAAGTCAAGATAGATGATGTCAGTTGCTCTTCCCTTATCCACCAGCACTTTTAACCCTGTTATGGAAGGCTACCAAATTTGTCAGGTATGATTTTCCCTTAGTGAAGCCATGTTGGCTGTCACAAATCACCTCCTTATTTTCCATGTGCCTAATTCATTGTTGCTTTCCTAAGGTGAAATTCTCTCTCTGCTGTCTGCTTTACAACAGAGGCATCTGTAAACATAGCTAACTCTCGTTCACAGAATCACAGAATCATCTAGGTTGGAAAAGACCTTGAAGATCATCTAGTCCAACCATTAACCTAACCCTGACCATTCTCAACTACACCAGACCCCTAAGCACTATGTCAACCCGACGTTCTTACTGTATAAAACCATGCTGCCTATAGTTCTGCTCTCTGCATCCTTAGATTCTAGCCAGGAGCAAAGGATTAAGATGGATGGTCTTAGGTATCTTATCTTGCTTTAACATTTTAGCACTTTTTACTTTTCCAAAGAGTGTAAATTCCTTAACAAGAATCTTGAAGGCTGAAGAAGGTCCAAAAGGGCAAACAGTAAAAGAAAACTCATTAACAGAAAGTTTTTCAACCTCAGCATTTTAGTTCAGATGGGATTAAGTTGTGGAAGAGAATTGGGATAAGCTTGTGGTTTTATTTACTTTAGCTTGTTCTGTTCCTTATCGATTGAAATTTGATAGCCCTTGAAAATATTCTGCCCCTCCAAACTCTAAGCTTTTATGGAAAATACAAAAATCAAATCCAAACCATGTGAACCTGCTCAGGCTAATATTTTCAGTCTGTCTCAGGCTTCCATTTCACTTTTTCCCTTGCCGAAAAGTGAGCTAATGTCTTTAGTGTTCCAGGGCAGGAAAAGAAAAGTGAGTCAACTCTACATGTCCAAATTATTTGATGACTACATTTGGTTTTTAGCTGCTCTCATCTACATTGCCTGTCTCCACAAAGAAAATGCAGAGTGACAGAAATGCTTTTCATGTCAACCAAGGGCTACTGAATCAAAGCCCTAGCTATTCTGAACTGTACAGACTAATAGATTGGAATAAAAATGAATCCTCATGTCCAGACTTTCCTGTCTGAAACCTTCTACAAGGAGATTCATAGGTTGGATCAGGGCTGGTTTAGCCTCATGCTACAGGGAGGAATATATTGAACAAAATCTTCATCCCATGGAAACCGGTGCATCACGTGTCCTTCACTTGAATCTAAGTTTTGTGTCATACCTTTCCCAATGATTCAGACTTCTCAGATGTTTGGACTTTCTTTGCTGATTAGGTGTCCATTAGAACTTGCTGCCAGGCAAAACTGAGCAGCTGAAAATGTTCATATGATATTTTAATTAATTTAATTTAACATGGTCTATTTGTATGTCATAATGACTTCCTAAAAGCCTTGCCTGGTGGCACAGAAATCTCAGAGGGAATACTACTGTTCAGAGGCAAGGAGGGCATTTCTAATTAACAGAAGAACTTTCTAAATGCCATTTTCCTAACTCAGCACTCTGATGATTGGTACAGAGAAGAAAATACTTAGAATTCCCAGTAACATTATCTTTTTCTGTTCTCATTGCTTTCTAACTCAACTATTTCGATTTTTTTCCCCAAAATGGTACACATTATGACCCCACCTTTCCTTGACACTTAAAATGTAGAAAGTTATAACAATGGCAAGAATATTTTATAGCTTCCCACTTTTATTACCACTAAATGCATCATTAAGTGTAAATTGATTGCAGCAAAGAGTACATTTATTGTGACCGCAGTACAAAGCCCTGATTTTCTGCTGATATGACTACTTTCAGGATGACTGCAACACGACTTCCCCCAAAGAATCTGACTAACACTTGTGGGTTGGTCCACTAGCACAATGATCCAAGAGCCCCTGGAGACCTGAGTTCAGTAGGATTTTGTCTTGCAAGCCCATGAAATCAAATTTAGCATCTCTCCTCCTGCAATTTCTCTTCTCACACCTACAGAGTCTCTTTCATTCTCTGGTTACTCAAATTACCATTTTTGTGGTTTTGAATGATCCTGTGACATCTCCAAGATTTTTCTGTACAGTGTTATTTTGTTCTCTCCATTGATTGCTGTGATGGACAACAGTCATGTCCTACACGAAGACTTGACAACCAGCACATCCTCTCCCAGCATAGGTTGTTGCAGTATAGACATACCCAAACTAGATTTTATCCAGTATGTTCCAACATTACAACCACTGATGCTATGGCCACTTGTAATAAAGCAAGTGCCAGAGCCTATCCCAGACCCATCCCACACCCCTGTGGAGCCCCAGGACTCCTACTGCTATCCAGGGTCATGATGTGAATGACAAACAAAGGTTGCTGGACAATATTCTGTTAAATCCCACATCTAGAAGAAAAAGAGAAGCAGGAAGATCATCTTGGCCCCTTTAGAGGTGGAAGAGAAACTAAAGGAGCAGTAATACACCTATTTTCCATAGCAAAACATTTCCCTTTTTAGGAGACTCTAAGGTTGTACTGAGGGAGTCAGAGAATACCCTTGATACATTTTCCCAACCTGACTGTTCTCAGTGTCTTCCCAGTCTGAAGTGGTGCATTCTTTATACATAAAACCAAGCAGGCTCCTAGTCAGGCTGAGATGAAGTATCATTTCCCTGCTCACTGCTGTCTCCAGTAAAAGCCTGCTATCAGGACTTAACAGCTGACTACTGATGTGCACATGGGAAGAACAGACTGGCTGCAACCAGGTTGTTTTTAGAGAAAACACTTTGTTGGAAACCTGTTGTGCTGTCACACTATAAAAGAGATTACTCAAGCACCGGGAAAAGAGATATTTATCTTATTTATTAAGATAAATAAGTGCAGTTTGAACTCAGTCCACTTTCTGTCTTTAGTGATCATACTCAGGGTCAGCCCTTGTCCAATATTGTATATGGCAATAAATATCTAATAAAGGGAGCTAGAAAGCCCTCCCCAGAGCCAACTCTAACATTTTCCATGATCATGAACTGAACCCTGCACTCATACTTTCCCTTTGACGGTGGATTTTCAATGTTCAGAGTGACATTTGGAATCATTCAATCCACCAGGTCTGGAGCGGTAACACTCGAGCAAACCAGCAATTCTGCTGCTGTCCAGACAACAAACACCGCATCCCGGTGTAACGCTGTTATCTCTCCAGGAATAAACACACAGCTTCAGATCTTCAGTTTTGTCTTGTGAGAGCTGACTTCTCTGAGCTGATAATTTTTGTCCAGGAACATCAATACATTTGTTTGCATTGTGTTTGTGCAGACGTGTCCTTTTGCAATTTCCTAAAATAAGGTAGAACTTCATAAAGTTTGCAAAACGTCTCCTTAAATAGAAAATAGCTCTATGGCTTTTTCCAGGCTAGGTTTCTACAACGAACATATCACGGTGGTACCTTCACTTCCCTAAATTTTAGATTGGTATGTGGTATGTTATATATTATTTTTAAACATGCAAAAATAAAACTACCTCAAAAGAGGTTTCTGCAGAAATGAACTAAACTAGTAATACAGACTCAGAATACTTTTCATACAAATAAATAAATAAATAAATAAATAAAACAAGCTAGTAATAGAAATAAAAATTACTATGTAGATCCAAGTCCTCTCTGAGATCTGTTTTGCCTGAGCATTTGAGCAGAGCACTGGGTATTATTGTAACCTTCCAGTTAACTGCATGGAAAGCTCTCATGTAATTTCATGTTCTGTGTGAATACTGAAATTATAGACTTTTTTTTGTGAGTGTATGGGGATTTATCATTTCTGTTTTCCTCTCAGAAAACAGAAAATCTATGATTTCACAGAAGATCTTTTTCCACCGAAAAAAAACATTCCAAAAGGTAATTATTGACCATCTTTAAAACTGATACTGCCTTTGGAGTGTTCTTTGAAATCTACTGAGGAAAAGTAGTAATAATAGGTCATCTATTGCTCTGTCTCAACATGAAGAAACACTTTGAATTTAGGAATTATAGTAACAACAGATGTCAGCTAGTGAAATCCAAGTCATTGGGAGGGAAAAGTTATATAAAGTTCAGTGGGTTTTACTAAAAGCTGGGTGTTTGAGATGCTTAGAGACTGTGGGAAATAATCCTTATATATATATATATATATATATAAGAAAAAGGTATTTTCTTCTCTCTCTTTCACTCTTCTATGATTTTTTTTCCAAAAATCTTTCTTGAACACGACTTTTTTTTTTTTATTTATTTTTGTATTTTCCAGTAACAGATCTGACATCAAATTACTTTGTTTTTAACTTCAGCATTTAAGTCCATTCAACAAAAGCATACAGAGGTTTTCATAGTTCTCCTCACTCAATGATTATTTTTATTTGTATTAAAGAATGAAAACAAAGTAATGAATCCCAGTGTATAAGTACTTGGCAATTGGCAATACTTGTTTAGTGAGAGAGTGGCTTAATAGGGATCGAATATAAACCAAAATGGATTTTTTTCACTGCAGAATTTTTGTCTTTCTTTCTAGGCTGGGATACATTTCTAACCTGCATGGGGAATGAACTCCTTCCATCTGAATTTTCTTCAATCCAGGACATACTGACAGAAGAATGCACGCTATTGCCTCCCATCCCAGACACCACCACTGCTGCAGATCAGGGCCTCCCTCCTTCAGGCTTACAGGAGAAATAAGTTTTGCTTCTACTCTCAGCTTTGCACAGATCTGGGAATAAACATAAAATCAGGCTTACATGGCAGACACTCTGAATACTCAAGCACTGACAACAAGGCTACTTCAGCTAATCTTTAGTTTCTCTGGTGTTTTGTTTAGATTTGTGTTGGTTTGGGTTTTTTTCAGAGATGGAACTGAGATTAAATGTATCATTTAAACTGAGGTTCAATTTCTCCTTCAGGATGGACTGGGACATTTGCTGGGGCGATCAGCTCTGGTGCTGGTGAGTTCCACTCTGGTGCCAGCGCGTTCTGCAGCAGAACGGGGGATCACAGTGAACCAGGGGGGTTTCCTGAGCTGGGGAAGCCCAGGGAGTGTGAACACCCACAAGGAGCTGGTAGCTCCCATAAGAGCCAGCAGCTGATGAGGCACAGACAGGGCCAGGAGTAACTGCAGCCACACTCCACTCCCACAACAGGGAGCACCAGCAACCAGAGCAGGCAACAGGTCATGTCAGCCAGGGAACTCATCCTACCTGACCCTCAAGACAGGATGGCGGGCACTTGTCTGAGAGCAAAGGCTGCAGCTATGGCTGGGGGGTCTACACCACCCACCCCAGTGGCGGCTGATGCCTCCACCCAGTTGGAGCTGCTGAAGGGAGAGGCTGCAGTGCAGAGCTCAGGTTGCAGGACGTGCCCAGACCTTTCTCCTCGGGCAGGGAGAAGAGAAAGACGTGCCTGGAAAAGCTGCACCCAGGTGGAGGAGCTATTGCAGCAGATGACTGAGCTACTCAAGGCAGTGAGAAGGCTGCGTAGCATCAGGGAGGCTGAAAAGGAGTTAGATAACTAGTTCCAAGCGCAGTCTGCAGTGGACCCACAGCCCATGGCCAAAGAGCCAAAAAATCCTCCACTGGCACACACAGAAGGGAGGGGAGCAAATAGTGCTGAAGAATGAAAGCTTGCAACTGCAAGGTCCAGAAGGAGGAAGAGACCTCCCCTGAAGCCTGGGGTGTCCATGCAGAACCACTTAACCACTCTGCAAATAGAGGAGGAAAGACCCATCATATCTGGAGAGAAGCTGGAGCTAAATAAAGCAGCCCAGTCTGCTCCCATATAACAACCAGAACAACTAAGAAAAGGTGACTCTCTTCTGAGATGCCCCCATTTGCCAGCCTGATGAACTCTCTAGAGAGGTGTTCTGCTTACTGGGAGCTTGTTTCAGGGATGTCACCAAGAAACTGCTGAGCCTCAAAGAGTCCCCTGGCTATTCTCTGTTGCTGCTGTTTCACGTGATACAGCCAGGAGAGGTCCAGGGAGTATCGGGAAGGATTACAGAGCCCTGGGAGCAGTGGTAAGGGTCTCTGGAGTGCAGGCAGTTTTTTCATGAGTCCTCCTGGTCAAAGGGAAGGGGTTTGAAAGACCCAGTCAAATATGGCAAATCAACAAATGGTTACAGGGCTGGTGCCACAGCCAGGGGTTTGGCTACTTAGAGCATGGACATCACTTTGAGCAACCTGTTCTGCTGGGGGCTGGTGGGGTCCATCTGTCAGAAAAGGGGAAGAGAATCTTTGCTCATAGGCTTGTCAGGAATTGGTGAAGGGAGCTTTAAGCTAAAGTTGCTCGGGGAGGGGAACCTCAGTCCAACCCACTCCTAACAGCTTGATGCCAGTGCCACCAATAGATGCCCAGAGCCTGGAGAGGGATCACAGGTCAGCAGAAGTTCATCTGAAGAGCAGCACAAAGGAATTCCAGCCACTCCAGCCAGTAAGTCGCCTTCACTGGGGACCGATTCAAATGCCTCTATGCAAACACATGTGACAGGGGGAATAAACAGGAGTTAGTTAAGGACATGAGGCATGTCTGCAGGCCTCTGGTCTTATTGGCATCATGGAGATGTGGTCAGGTGCCTCCTATGACTGCAGTGTTGGAATGCAAGGATACAGACACTTTAGGAAGGAACGGCAGGGGAAAAGAAGACAGTGTGTCACCCTGTGTCAGTGACCAGCTGGAGAACATGGAGCTCTGTCTGGGGATGGGTGAGGAGCTGACTGAGAGTTTACGGGTCAGGATTAAAGGGAGGGCAGGGACAGGTGACATTATAGTGGGGGTCTGCCACAGGACACCTGAGCAGGAAGACTGAGCAGATGAGACCCTCTATAGACAGCATCTATAGAGTAGCCTCATGTTCACAAACCCTGGTCCTCATGGGAATCTTCACCCACCCTGATATCTGTTGGAGGGACAACACAGCAAGGCACAAGCTATCCAGGAGGTTTCTGGAATGTGTTTGTGACAACTTCCTTCTCCAAGTGATAGAGAAGCAGTGAGGAGAGGTGCTGTGCTGGGTGGACCTTGTTTTTACCAACAAGGAGGGGCTGGTGGGGAATGTGAAGCTCAAGGGCAGCCTTGGCTGCAGTGACCATGAAATGGTGGAGTTCAGGATCCTTAGGGCAGTGAGGAGGGTGCACAGCAAGCTCACAACCCTGGACTTCAGGAGAGCAGACTATGGCCTCTTCAGGGATGTGCTTGGTAGAGTAACATAGGATAAAGCCCTGGAGGGAAGAGGGAGCCAGGAAAGCTGGTTAATATTCAAGGATTTCCTCCTCCAAGCTCAGGAGTGATACATCCCAGCAAAGAGGATGCCATGCAGAAACACCAGGAGGCCTGTATGGATGAATAATTTGCTCCTGGACAAGCTCAAACACACAAAGGAAGCCTACAGAGGGTGGAAGCAAGGACAGGTAGCCTGAGAGGAATACAGAGAAATTCTCTGAGCAGTTGGGAATAAGATTAGGAAAGCTAGAGCCCTGAGAGAATTAAATCTGGCCAGGAATGTCAAGGACAACAAGAGAAGTTTATGTAGGTACACTGGTGATAACAGGAAGACTAGGGACAAGGTGGGCCCTCTCCAGAAGGTAACAGAAGACCTGGTTACCCAGGACATAGATAAGGCTGAGGTACTCCATGACTTTTTCACCTCAGTCTGTGCCAGCAAGGGCTCCAGCCACATCACCCAAGATGCAGAAGGCAAAGGCAGGGACTGAGAGAATAAAGAATTGTCCTCTGTAAGAGAAGATCGGCTTCAAGACCATCTAAGGAATGTGAAGGTGCACAAATCCATGGGACCTGAAGACATGCATCTGATGACTGAATTGACTAAGCCACTATCCATCATATTTGAGAGGTTGTGGCAGTCTGGTGATGTTCCTGTTGACTGAAAAAGAGAAAACATAACTCCCATTTTTAAAAAGGGAAAAAAGGAAGACCTGGGGAACTACAGGACAGTCAGTCTCAGCTCTGTGCCTGGCAAGATCATGGAGCAGATCCTCTTGGAAACTATGCTAAGGTGCATGGAAAATAAGGAGGTTCTTCTTGACAGCCAACATGGCTTCACTAAGGGCAAATCATGCCTGGCAGATTTGGTGGCCTTTCACGACAGTGTTACAGTGCTGATGGATAAGGGAAGAATCACTGATGTCATCTACCTGGACTCGTGGAAAACATTTGACACTGTCCAGCATGACATCCTTGTCCCCAGATTGGAGAGACATGGTGAGACACGGAGTTGATAGATTGACCACTCAGTGCATAAGGAATTGGCTGGATAGTCGCACTCAAAGACTTGTGGTCAATGGCTTGATGTCTAAGTGCAGAGCAGTGATGAGTGGTGTTCCTCGGGGGTTGGTATTGGGACTGGTGCTGTTTAACATCTTTGTTGGTGACATGGACAGTGGAATCAATTGCATCTTCAGAAGGTTTGACGACAACACCAAGCTGTGTGGTGCGGTTGGCACACTGGAGGGAAGGGATGTGCCATCCAGAGGAACCTGGACAGGCTTGAGAGGTGGGACTGTGAATATCATGAAGCTCAACAAGGCCAAGTGCAAGGTCCTGGACATGGGTCAAGGAAATCCCAAACAAAATACAGGTTGGTCAGAGAATGGATTGAGAGAAACCTTACAGATGAGAACTTGGGAGTGTAGGTTGACAAGTATCTCTACATGACCTGGCAACATATTTTTACAGCCCAGGAAGCCAACCCTATCCTGGGCTGCATCAAAAGAAGTGTGACCAGCAGGTCAAGGGAGGTGATTCTCCTCTTCTACTCCTCTCTCATGAAACCCTGCCTGGATTACTGCTTTCAGCTCAGGGGCCCCCAGCATAAGAAAGACATGGACCTTTTGGAGTGAAACTAGAGGATGCCACAAACATGATCAGGGGGCTGGAGAACCTGCCCTGTGGGGTTGTTCAGCCTGGAGAAAAGAAGGCTTAGGACACAATTTATAGAAGCCTTTCAGTACCTAAAGAGGGCTTATAGGAAAGACGGGGAGAGATTTTTTACAAGGGCATGTAGTGATTGGACAAGGGTTAATGGCTTTAATCTGAAAGACAATAGATTTAGATTAGATATAAGGAAGAAGCTCTTTACTGTGAGGGTGGTGAGACACCAGAACAGGTTTCCCAGAGAAGTTGTGGATATCCTCTCCCCGGAAATGTTCCAAGGCCAGGTTGGATGGGGCAACCTGGTTGAGGGGAAGGTGTCCTGCCCATGGCAGGGGAGTTGCAACTAGATGATCTTCAAGGTATCTTCCAACCCAAACAATTCTCTGATTCTATAACTATGATTCTATGATTCCTGGTTCAGTAACGCTTTTCCAAAATTTCATCCATAAAAAAAGTATTGAGACTATCTCAGGTGCTGGTGAAGTAGCCACCAGCAGTGGAGATGGACATCTGTGGCTTCATGATTGAGGGGCTTAGGTTCACTTCTTAAGTTCTTTCTCCCCTTTATAGTGACTATATATCAAAGGAAGTGCAGTGGTAAAAACCCTTCTTTTCCCATTTTTCTGTTTGTCTCATTCACCAAAAAGCGTCTTTTTTATTTACTCTGAGTTACTTTACTACCTTTTCCAGACATTAATACCTCCTTCTTATCCTGCTCATGGGTTCATAGATCTTACTCCCTTTTTCTCAGCTACTACAGATTGTGAGATGTCCCAATTTCTTCTAGCAATATGAGTGTGTCAGTTTATGGGAACATCACCTTGGAGTACAACATCTAATTTGACACAGCTCAGCTGTCCTACAAAGAATGCTTTCCCCTTGTCCTTGACCTTGCTCCCGTTTCAGTGATCTGCTGCCCACCCACTCACTCACAGTACACTGCATAGGAGCCCCAAACTACTCTAGGTTCCCTCTACAGTCAATGCAGGGCTGGTTAACAGTGTGGAGTACCTACAGCTATTCAGTCTTGACCTGGTTGCCTAAACACCTAAATGTCATTTGAGACCCCCTTAACGGGGCCCTTCATGTCACTCTAAGTAAGCTCATACCTTTGTTGAAAAGATTCCTGTCCTAAACTTCCCTGACTCTGTTGACATTCTCCTCGTGAGCTACAGTGGGAGACAATGTTCAGGTAGAGACACCTGGACGGAGGACACCCAGGATAAGTCTTGTTTGAGATTAAGACACCTAAATATAGATATCTACCTGTAGGTATGTAAAGCACTGGGTTGCTCAAACATCTGTCTATCATCATTTGTGGTACAGTATCAAAGGCCTCTATGTGGAGCTGTCTGATGAGATACAGTCTTATTGGAGATCCCTACTGTTCCTAAGTGGCACACAGATGCCAAGAAAGATGGCCTATAAAGCCTAAAATTCACCTATGTGTGGGTTACAGCATCACACCCTGGGTGTCTATGGAATTGATAGTCCATGAGGACCGAGTCAGTAAATTCAGAGGAGTCTAGTAAGCAATGCAGTTAATAGATGCCTACTTCAGAGCAAGCTAAAATCTCCCAGTAACATAAATAAATGCTACTCAAAACTAAAGTCGAAAAACTCTAAGAGGGAGATGAAGGGTTTTGTTCCATGGGTCACCTGCCTCTGTTCGGCCATTTCGATTCCAGTCAATTCCAGACCCTGAATAGCAGTCTGCACTAACAGGCTTTCAAGTATATCCATGTCTTTTGGTTTGGTTTTTTTTTGAGTTTGGGTGCTCTTTTCTCATAGTACTACACATTTTTAAGGGATTCAGTGCAGATTCTTCATCCATTTGTAATCTGACTGTGGCACAAGAAATAGAGGGCAAATTTTTTCCTAACCCTGCGGTTCGGAGATCTCTGCCTTTTCAAATCCCAAGAAAGAAATATGCTGTAAATTACATACTGCAATAGCCAGAAAGAACATGCAGTCATATAATCAGCCACAATACGACTGTAAGAATGCATTGGACTGCATCTAACTTTTATTGAAATACCAAAGTCGTCTAAAGCCTCATATCGCCAGGGGTATCTTTCAGACCAAATACATGTTACAGCCCGTAAAAATTAAGCTAGTCATTATAAACTTAATCTGCAGGCTGAATGGCAAAATTGAAAAGCACTCAAGCATTAAACTGCACTTCTTAAAGGTAAAATAATAAAGCAATATGGGTAATATATAAATAGCTTTAAAGATTGCTGGGAGCAGGATAGCTGGGCTGAGCATTTCAGTGGAAATTGGAATGTATTACAGCTCTCAGTAAAGTTGAATGTCTTCAGTAGGCTGCTTTTGCCACTAACTGGTTTGCAACGATTATTGGCTTTGTGGGGAATCCTATGCACTCTTTATTTTTTTCATTTATTTAAGAAAGACAGGAAGCTTTGTCAATATCAAGTGCTGCTTGGAATCCTATTAACTCATCCTTAAAGCAGAGCCTACTTGACAGCAAAGTTAATTAATGCTTAGGCCTAAACTTTTTTTTTTTTGTTCATTAGTCAAAGATCATTATTAGGTTAACTCTATTTTAATTGGTTCTCTTAATGAAGGTGACCTTGGCTACAGGGTTCATAAATAATCAATGTATACAATGAGAACACTAGAAATAAGCATAAACAGATCTGTCCATATTCCACACTCTCAAATTTGACACGATACTCAGAGAGATTAAACTTAAATCAGAGAGGTTAAACTCTGCCTTGCACCACTATAACTAAACAAATATCTCCAAGTTCTTTCATAATGTTTGACAACATATGCAACATCAGCTGCAACACCTTAACTTTCACTATACAAAACTTAATCATATGATCAGTTACTGATTTTAATGAGACTACAGATGTATGAGCTACGCTTTTTTGCTCAACTGTGCTTAAATTCTTAAAACAGGACAGTCTGAGAGCACCTGTGGTGCTGGCTGTAGGCTGGGCTCTGGAGTATTTACTCAGCTGAAATCCTACCTTACCCCAAGCGAGGCTTCATGGATTTCAAGCAGTAAGATCACACATTTATTGAGGGTGTGTTGCAGAATGAATTAGCTGCTTGTGTCGTTTTTTGAGATGTGTTTGGAGACTTAATCGCTACTACATTTGTGGCCCCATTTTACCACACAATCAAGACATTATTATTCTGCAAACAATTTTACAACATGCATGAGATCAACATTGAAGTACTTTGCTGAATAGTGATGAGATCAAAAAAAAAAAAAAAAAGAGGATCAAAGTCTGTCTGTTGCCATTTTTCTCAATGAAATAGGATGGTAATAATTTGCATTTACAAATGATAGCTATGCTTTATGCCCAGAACATAGCAGTAGAGAAAATGTCGCAGATGAGGAAAATGGATTATCACGAACTGTGTAACTAAGATCATAAAGAGATTACAATATAGCTGGGATTCTAATTAATGCCTTCTCAGATCCGATGATCAGATAAGATTCTTGAGCTCAGAGACAAAAGCAACAGAAACAAAATGACAGTTTTTTGTCAATATTGAGACAGTTTTCCAGCACTACTCTCTGACTTCGTAAATAGCATGGTTCCACCATTCCACTCTGAATGTGTCTAGAAAGATGCAAAGTGCTGTATCACTGTAGTTTGACTGTTTGCCCGCAAAGCCACATTAACTGACCATGTACTTGTTCCTGCCGTGTTGCCAATGTCTTGGAACTTATGATCTCTCTCCTCCTGATACCAACATTTTACTTTCCAAAGCAAACCACTTGCCATGTTGAACTTTCCACAGCTCTGGCTACTCAGTCTATAACTGGTCTAAACTAGGTGACTGCTTTTGCAGATGTGTGCTTCAATGATGTGACAGCTGCAATGTGCAGGAGAAATCCAACTGGGCTGAACTTCGACAAAAAGATCCACACTGTTTTCCTCTTTACTCTTAGTTTTGATTATATTTGCACCTTTCCGGTAAGTTCTATACTGAAACAACTCCAAAAATTTCCATGTGTAGCTCTTTCACTTTCCACGCTTTACCTCCTAACACATCTAATCATGTATAATTATGGATAGGGCTGTTGCTTGATTATGATGTGAAACCCAGACTAGGCTTCCTGAAACACCTTGTTCTCCTGAGTCAACTCTTCTGAGCTTGAAGCTTTAACAAAAGTCCCAAATAAATCAAAGTTTCATGTCATTTAGGTCTTTAAAAACAACATTTTTCTCCGCTTTACCTTTTTGTTAACCAAAGATATTTTCCCCCATTATCTGAAATTTATGTTACTTTTAGCCTAATTAAGCAATGGTCATTTACTGTTCACTCTCATTAGATTCAGTTGATCCTATGGAGGGTGGAATGACCAGGCACCCCAATTCAGCAGAGTTCACTGAAATACATTCTACATGAATAGAGGCAAAAGAGGACAATTCCATATGCTAGGACATATTTCCCAAAGTGTTGCTGAAAACCACTTTACCTATTTTTTTTCCAATACAGACATTACATCTTCCTTCATCCAAGTTACACAATGAAGTTATATAAGTTCCATATTTTTGAGACAATAGCCATTGAGGATAAACTGTTGCAGATGTACTGTCTCCCAGGTTTCTTAGAAGATACTTTGTGTTCTGCCTTGAAGGGGAAGGAGACATCAAGGCTTAGCAGAGCTCTTAGAGAAGTCCGACAGGAAAGTAGGTGCTGGATGAGATAACAGGACTGCAAACTGGCATATGCAGAGAAAAATGAGATGAAGTCACAAAGTATGTCAGCAAAACTCTCTTTAAATTCCATTTAAAATGCCCTTGTACATTTGTCTCTCTGAGTTCAGGTCCAGCTGCAACCATTTTAAGAGATCTAAACCACAAACATGTTCAACATGGTCCTAATATGAGCTGATGTCTATATGTGCCACATAAATGCATATATATGAAAAACACTGTGACAGTCCAGTACCTTACAGTTCTATCAAATTCTAGGTATATGACATCTTCCCCAGAATTAACAAATAATTCAAGCAGTGCTAGTGAAATCAGGAAGAGAAACAGTGGGAAGATAATAAAATACTGTTCCCACCCTCATGTTGAATATAAAATCACAGAATATTGGAAATTATTTCTGTAGGTCATCTAAGTGCCCCTGCTCAAAACCAAGGCAACTTCAAAGTTATAAGAGTTTCTGAGACTGGATATTAAGAAGTATTTACAGAAGGGGTTGTTTGGCGTTGGAATGGGCTGCCCAGGGAGGTGGTGGAGTCCCCATCCCTGGAGGTGTTTAAGAGTCGGGTCAACATAGCGCTGAGGTATCTGGTGTAGTTGGGAACTGTCAGTGTGAGGTTAACGGTTGGACTGGATGATCTACAAGGTCTTTTCCAACCTAGATGATTCTGTGATTCTGAGGGCCTTGTCCACTTGAGTTCTGAGTAACTCCAAGGATGGAATTGTCACAACTTCTTTGGGCCCCTGTTACAGTATTTATATTTCCTGTCCTACAACTTGTTCCAGTTGTTGTGTCTTTTGTGTGCACCTCTGGGAAATTCTGACTCCCTCTGCTGTATAGCCACTCATTAGACAAAGGACACTGGGTCTCTCCTTAGCCTTTTCTCCAGGATATCTCTCTGCTACATCATGTGTTACAGCCAAGATGGCTTCTCTCTGCTAGACACTCCCTTCACTCTGCTAGACTCTTCCTTGTTTGTCAAACTCTCTCCTGTACCAAGGGACCAAAACAGCATTAATTTTGCCAGTTGGGTCCTCCCATTAACCTGAATTCCTCCGTTTATTCTTCTTTAACATGGTTTCTGAGAACAGAGTCAGTAAGTTAATAATCAAAAATCTTTCAATGAGAAGATTTATCTGAGAAACAAGATACTGCCGAATTATAAGACAAATCTCAGCTAAATTTATTTAGAGAATAATTTCAGAAATTTATCTCACTACTCTGGTGTTATGGCTGAGAGACACAAGACAAGAAATAGAACAATATCCTGCAGTGTTTCCCCATTGCTAATGACCTCTCTCAAACTCACGAAGGCTTTTTGACCCTGGGGACTCAACAATAAAATGTCTTGTTGGTTTCATCAGGACTGTCTGAACTCCCTGAGGGCTGAATGCTGTATCAGGGCCAGCAAAAGGAACAGAGAGCTCATCTGCGATTGTCAAAATTGCTCCAAAACGCAAAATCCAGGACTTTTCTGCTTCTTGACTAACTGTCCAGTCATCAGCTTTCTCACCTGTCATTGAGATAGTGCTGATACATCCAGCCTGCTCATTCCACACAGACTTTAGCAAATTTGAACACCAGAGACACCCTGTGAATAACTCCATGAGATACAAAAAGAAGCATATAACAGGAGAATATATATTCCGGGGCAAGAGCCAGCAACACGTTTCCCATTCCTTCCAGGAGTAAGGGACAGTGGCTTTTGGACACTGCAGTTCAAGGGAAACTGTTTTATTGCTGGTTGTCCTTCCACCCTCAGCAGTCTTTAGCTGGTGTATAAAGAGCCACAGGACAGAGAGGGCAGGACTGGAGCTGACTCAGCATCAGTGAGCCAAGAGAGACGGAGTGGATTTGCACAATATGCAGGGCATGCACTCACCCCTGAACCGTCAGATAGGTGTGCCAGGATCTGACAGGATAATTGTCACCCCATTTACCCTGGTTCAGTCATGTTATTGAGAACAGTATCTACGTTTATATGGACCTCTCTCCAGCTATCAATAAGTTAGAGTCAGATCTTTCCCTCACAAGTTTCCCATCATCTGTCCTTGTGTGACAGTAAACCCTGGAGTGGGGGAGGCTTCATCTCTCAGTAACTTTGTGTGTCCATCTGCATTGGAGAGCACTAGATAGCTGCTGTGCTGATTTGGTTCCATCACTTTTGGGGGTACTGCTAGAGGATACCACTGGCCATGAGAAGGATGTCAGCAGTGGTTATATTCTGGCCTGACTGATCCTTCAATGGATTTTATAACTTTACTATTCCCAAAATAGCAAGGACTGGAAGCTATCTTTTCTGCTGTCCCTCAGACTGTGTTTGTGTTAACATTAATAAGTGGGGTGTCTTGAAAACAAAACCAAACATAGGGACATGGGAGGACTGCATTACTTTGTCTTTCTCACTTTCAAATTGTAATACAGTAAGGCAATATCTCATTAACACGTTCCTAGTTGTGGGAGAATTGCCAGGATACTTTGCAGTGAAATTCTAACTTAAGTGTAGACAATATGATACAAATATTGTTTTTAATAGTGTCATCAAACTAGATTTTCTTTTCTTTTCTTTTCTTTTCTTTTCTTTTCTTTTCTTTTCTTTTCTTTTCTTTTCTTTTCTTTTCTTTTCTTTTCTTTTCTTTTCTTTTCTTTTCTTTTCTTTTCTTTTCTTTTCTTTTCTTTTCTTTTCTTTTCTTTTCTTTTCTTTTCTTTTCTTTTCTTTTCTTTTTTTTTCATTTTTATTATGAGACCGAGAGAATAACACTTCCTAAGGCTAAAGCAGGAGTTAAATTCTTCTACAATAGGAGCTCCTAACGACTTTGCACAATGTAGCATAAGAAACAGTGTTTTAATTCTCCCATTCAGCACCAAATTTCTCTGGTGCACGTCGTGGGGTAGTGCTATTCCAACATGAAGGAAGCATATTCTGTCTCTCTTCAGAAAGTTGAATAATTAACCATCAACCAAGGAACATCAATTTTTTTTTTTTTTTTTTTTTTTTTTGACATGCAGAGATGCTTACAGAGAGGGCTATGCTGCTTCTTTTTCCTATAGATGTCTTCTTTACCTAAAGCTCCCACAGTTTGAGCTTGCTTCCAAATTGTGGAAGATATGGATGTGTGGATGTTTTGCAAATCAGAAAGATGCTGTTCAGTTTAAAGCACAGGACTTGAACTGGCAAAAGGAATTATCAGCTGCCAGATTTGCCAAGACTTTCTGTGTGACCTTACCTTCTGTCTGCCTCAGTCCTGTAAAATGAGGATGATTTCACCACCTCTATTTTCTGAGTCTCTTTTCTATTTAGGTTTTCGGTGGCAAGGGCTGCTTCTTGCTCAGTATTTGTACAATATGCTGGAAAACAATATCCTGAGCTCAGCTCATCCCATTAATTAAATCACAGCAACCATTTTCCATCGAGCCATTAATAAACAGCGTTATCTTCTCTCCTTATTAACTGGACGGTTTTCATTCTCAGTTAAGAACTCTTTTCTTCTTTTTTTTTTTTTTTTTTTTTTTTGTAACAGCTTGCAGATAATGTAGCTTGAATATTTTTTTTTCCAAAGCAGATAAGCAAAGAAAGACAAACTTATTACCATGCCTCAGCAAGACTCCATTTAAGAACTCTATGATACAAACAAACCAGAAAGACGAATGTAAATGGTGTTCCAATTAAGTGGAACCCAGGATGTCTCCGTGGGTACATTATAGGATGCAGTGGAGGTGGTAATGTTGAAGAGGTAGCTAGGAATAGCCTCCAGCATTAAAAATTTAAGCCTGCAACTCGTTCACAGCTGTGACTATGCATGCACTGGGAGAGAAATGGCACAACTGAAAACAGAATCGGGGTATGTCTGCCAAACTCATCTCGAGGAAGAGGAAAATTAACCCTTGTGTTTCCAGTAAGTGTGAGAGTTTGCTGCCAAGTTGATCAGAGCTGTCTAATGGCAAAGAAAGAAAAAAAAAAAAATAAAAAAATAAAAGAAACAGCAGAGGCTGGCAGAGGAACAACAATAACTACCAATCGGGATGAAATTTAGAGTGTGGACTCTCTAAAGGTCAGACTAGTCCTGGAAACTGTGGGTGACAGTCAGTCATACTTGTGCATAGATGCTTGTGGGTGGCAGTCTATAGCAGGCCTGCCAGGGTTAAAACAAAAATGAAAGAATAAAAAAAAGTGTGGTTTTGGTAATTGTGTGGCAAAGCTTGATTTTGCTAGGAAGAATGGCAGAGGGAACCATCATTTCTGTTTTAAGGGCAAATGTTGAAACTAATCACTTGAAAGACCTGACACACAAATTCAGCCAAGTGACCTAACTTGTTTTGTGCTTTGCTGCATGAGCCTACTCCTTCTTGAGAGAGCAAAATTGTTCCTGGTTTTATTCACGATTATCCATTGTTTCATGCATTTTTTTCCATGTATGTAATTGAGTCTTGACGACCTTTTTTAATGTGGTTTTAGTTTATATGGTGAAGATAGTCACATCCTGCAGGTTACAGAAAATTATTCTGTAATTTTCAGGTAGAATATTTGTCTTTCTGGAAGAATGTCAGAACTATCATGTCTACATTTGTAGCACATACTTGGATTATTTCTTAACAGAAAAGAACTACCAACTATTCTTTGGAAAGAGGAAAGAAGCCCAGTCAATTCCTTTGGTCAGATCAGCCATATCTGTTTCTAAAGTTGAGATATGGATCAGCTCCAGATTTGATGTGAAGGGAGGGGGAAACAGACTCATGTCTGTCTCTTGTTAACATGACAGTCCTTGCTAGGAACTGTTACAATTAAGAACAAGGTTGTTTGTAGGATTCCACAGTCTCCAAGAATACAAACCCTTCAAGGCGTATGTCAACAGCATGTTGCATTGACAGGAAAACCTGCTGGGTGGGATGCTTTGAAATATCCACAGTATTGGATAACAGTATTACTGTCCTCCTCTGAAAGACAGGAGAAAAGCTACACTTGCAGGCTCAAGAGAAGGGCCCAGAAGTAAGAAGATCAACCCTAATGAGGGAAATGGCTGTCTCTGTAAAGAGACAAGCCCATAGTCAGAGCAGCCTGGGAAGCCATAGAGAGAGGAAATAGCAGGACCATGGGCAGGTATCTGGGTGTGTGGGAGATGGATGGGGCCTGGCTCCAAAAGCTGCTTGCAGAACTGACCCTTTAAGAAGTATCCTAAGACTCATCTTTGTCTGAAACATCCTTAAAGGAGATATATTCATTGGAATCGAGATTAAATATTGGAATAAAGGAGATATATCAGTGGAAGGGACCTCAAGGATCATCTGGTCCAACCTTTCTTGGCAAAATCACTGTCTAGACAAGATGGCCCAGTATCCTGTCCAGATGAATCTTAAAAAAGGTCCAACGTTGTGAAATCCACCACTTCCCTGGGAGATTATTTCAATGGATGGTTGTTCTCATTGTGAAAAATTTTCCTCTTGTGCCCAATCAGAATCTCCCCGGGAGTAACTTGTACTCATTACCCCTCATCTTTTCCATGTGACTCCTTGTAAAAAGGGAGTCTCCATCTTCTTTGCAGCCACCCTTTAAATACTGAAACATGGTGATAAGGTCTCCTCTAATCCTCTTCTCAAGGCTGAACAAATCTGGTTCTCTCAGCCTTTCCTCACATGTCAGGCTTCCCTGTCCCTTGATCATCTTTGTGGCCCTCCTCTGGACCCTCTCCAGCCTGCCCATGTCTTTTTTGTATAGCAGGGACCAAAACAGAACACAGTATTCCAGGTGTGGCCTGACAAGCACTGAGTAGAGTGGGATAATGACTTCTTTATCTCTGCTGCTGATGCCCTTGTTGATGTAACCCAGCATCCCATTGGCTTTCTTTGCCACAGCAGCACCCTGTTCACTCATGTTGAGCTTGGTGTGCCCAGGACCCTGTGGAGGTTTGAACTCAGCCAGCAGCCAGACACCACATGGCCGGCTGTTCACCTCCCCCACCCGCCTCCCCAGTGAAATAGGGGAGGGACAAAAAGAAGAGTATTCATAGGTTGAGTAAAAAAGAAAGAATTTACTAAATATAACAAGAGAACAACAGTTACAATAGTGAGTCCAAAAAGAAAGGGATAAAATGCAGCAGTGGCTTATCAAGTGCAGCAACCACCCCCCACAACAACACCACGACCAAGCCCAAGCCCAAGAGAGCCCGCCCACCTAAATCCCTGGGCGTGACATCACATGGTATGAAATGCTCCAGTGAAAATTAAATCCATCCTGGTCGAAACCAGGCCAGACCCCCAGGTCCCTTTCCACAGAGCTGCTCCCCAGCCAAGTAGATCCCAGCATATGCTGCACTCCTGGACTACATCTTCCCAGGTGCAAGACCTTACACTTGTCCTTGCTGACCTTCATAAGGTTCTTGTTATCCACTCTTCCAGCCTATCCAGGTCTTCCTGCAGGGTGACTCTCCCTTCTGGAGTGTCTGCTTCCCCACTCGCTTTGGTATCCTCAGCAAACTTCATCAGGGTACACTTGATCCCATCATCCAGATCACTTATTAAGATACTAAACAGCGTTGGGGCCAATATCGATCCCTGGGGAACCCCACTCGTAGCAGGTTGAGAGTTTGAAGAAGAGTTATTCACCACCATCCTCTGGGTGTGGCCTGCCAGCCAGTTCCCCACCCACCACACAGACCACTTGTCTAGACCATAACGCACCAGTTTCTCTAGGAGGAGGCTGTGGGGAACCATATCGAAAGCCTTGGAGGAATCCAGGTAGATAATGTCCGCCGCTCACCCCACATCAATTTAGCAAGTACTTTGTCATAGAATGTGATCAAGCTTGTCAAGCATGATTTTCCCTTGGTGAATCCGTGCTGGCTTTTCTGTCATGTGCTTCATTTGACTTGTGATATCCCCCAGGAGGATTAATTCCATAACTTTCCCAGGGGTTGAAGTAAGTGATGGGCCTATAATTTCCTGGATCCTCCTTTAAGCCCTTCTTGTGGATGGGGGTGACATTAGCCTTCTTCCAGTCTTCTGGAATGTCCCCCAATCTCCACAACTTCTCAAAGATTTTGGAAAGTAGCATTCACAATGACATCAGCCAGCTCTCTTGACACCCTCCGGTGGATAACATCCGGGCCCATTCACTTGTAGGGGTCAAGCTCCTGTAGTAGTCTGCATACCAGCTCTGCCTTCACTGATGGTAGGTCTGTGTTTTCATCAACCTGGACGTTTTTTTCCCAAGATCTGGGGCCCAACAGTGCTGGTAAAGACAGAGACGAAGAAAGTGTTGAGAACCTCTGCCTTTTCAGCATTGCTGGTGACTAGTTCACCTCTCCTGTTTAACAGCAGGCCAGTATTTTCCTTCTGTTTCTCCTTGTTGTATACAATCCTGAAGAACCCTTTCTTGTAGTTTTTGACATGTCTGGCCAATTTCAATCTGAGCTGAGCTTTTGCTTTTCTAACTGCATCTCTGCACACCCTGGCAATGCCCTTGTACTTCTCAATGGGTATTTGTCTACTTTTCCATCTCTGGTATGCTTCTCTTTTGGTTTTTTATGATTTTACCTTCCCCTGGGCTATGTTTACACATACATTTAGGATGGAGGAAACTGCACTACCAATGAACCTTGTGTTTGCTGTGGGTGCATTGTGTTTTTCCATTTAGGATATTGTAAAGTCTGGCTCTCAGTGGAGCTCTCAGATGAGCTACCCTCATTATATTGTTATTGTTACTCTTTTTTCTTTGGATCTCTATTGTGTATTGCAGCTCATGTGAACATTTCAATAAAATACCAGCTCATGCGGGCAAAAGCATTGAGCTATCAATTTTGTCATAAGCTGGATGCACTTACTATGATGAAGCAGTCACTCATCAGAGGAATTAAACCACATCCAGAGGAGGTGGAGGGAAGTGTTCAAGCTTCTGAATGTACATAGGGACAAACCCTGGCTTACAGTATCCTGACACCAGAAACTACCTGAAAGTCCATAGCAACAGAAATTCCACAGAGCTGTCAGTTATCTTTTTAAAATCAACAGGACTACAAAACTGTAAAGATGGAGCATTAAGCAGTCCTACAGACTCCTCTTTTTGCACTCAGTTCTGAAGAAAATGTAGGCAGCAGATGAGCCCAGTTCAGAGAATATCTAGATTACCAGAGCACTCCTACCTACACAAAACATCTTTTCATTTTAGCACTGCAAATCAGAAATATTTCTACCAGAGTCAGCAAACTAAGATAACTGAAATAAGGGTGGAGTCAGACTTCATGGTTTCTGGTTGCAAATAGTAGATGGGTGCAAAAAGTGAACCAAAGATAACTGAAGCACTATCAGAAACAGCTCAGACTGGAATGAGGACATGTCTTCATGTTGTCAGTGTCTATCTCTTCCCATGATACAGCAGCAATGGGTGACTTTTAATAGCTTGTGTTAAAGGCTTGTTTAAAAACCTTATCCTGAATGCTCAGAGCAGACAGCTCCCATTCATTTCAGCCTGAAGCTTTACATGAGCAAAACCAAGCAAAAATATTTGAGCCCTTCCTCTGTACTTTCCCAGTCCAGCCCTTGCAGTGGCCTTCATTTTAGTGTTTTTATTGTTCACAGAGAATTCACCTCCAACAGAATTAAAGATGTAGGCTGTTTCAAAAGGCTGCTAGGTGATCAGGATATTCATCCAGCTCTCTTTAGTTTTGAGTGGCTGCTGTGTCCTGACTGCTCAGAAGTACTACACACCCACTACAATAATGCTCTGCTTCTGCCTCTCCATGGTCAATACCTCCTTACACGTTCTGGGAGGAGCCAAGCGGTTATCTACAGGTAACAAATCCACGAACACCTCTGGGTAGTTTTACACTCATATTCAGACTGCAAGGACTACCCTGTCTTATGGGTGTGTAGGAGATGGGTGTTCAGACCTCGGGGAAAGTGGAAGCAGCTTCAGTAAGAAGTTAAGTTGCTCTTTCTTGGGCTTTCAGGTCCCTCAACCCAGGTCCTAAATTGCAGACATTCATCTGACCTAAATTCTGTGTATAAACTTTTGGGAGAAAAGCACATTTTTGAGTGCATGTTCACTTAGGGATGTAACTAGGATTATGGATTTAAATGTATCCTCAGTATAACATTAATCAAAGATTTCATTCCAGGTCTCATTATATTGCTTGGATGCAGGGGTGGGTATTCAAGTAGATGTTTTAGGGAAATGAATTAAGCTTCATCACCCTTTCTGACAGGTGATACCCTATAAAGTCAGTTGAGAGAGACCAACTTAGAATCGTTATATTGAAGAAATGGAAAGCACACCCTAGAGGAAGGCTGACTGAAAAAGGAAGGCCAGAAGCAATATTTGTGAGCAAAAAGAGAGAAGCTGTTTATTTCTGAGTATGAGGCAAATAAATTTCCGAAATCTTCACATGGAACAGAAGCCTGAAGGAGCTTAGAAGATTTCACATTCACAAACCCACAAAAAACTTTGTAAAGTGTTAAATTTGTTTCACAAAAATCTTATCATTTTTGCAGATGAGGTTCAGGTTCAGATATTTGGTGACTCACACAGTTGTAGCCTCCAAAAGTAGCAAAAAGAGGTGAAGAGCCTTTACAGCCAGGTGTGTTAACTCACAGGCATGTCCTATGCCCTGAGTTCAAACACTGGCCTGTGTTTTAAATGAAGTGCTATTACCTATAAATGTAGATTTATTAATATGTATGGGTAAATTCAAACCAAATAAGATGTTAAAGGTGACTAATGCTATTCAGTGAGTTACTATTACGAAGTGCCAGGGAATGACTTTGACTTCAGTCTGGGTTTTTTTGGATTTATAACATTGAATCTCAGACTAAAATTGGGGGGAAAATAGCTCTTTTTAACATGGTAAAGTGGCCTGAATTAATTTATCTAGCACTTCACCTGGTCAAAGTGCTGTAATAGGGTTACTGTGCTGGTGGATAAGGGAAGACTAACTGACATCATCTACCTGGACTTGTGCAAAGCATTTAACACTGTCCCACATGACATCATTGTCTCTAAATTGGAGGGACTTAGATGTGATGGATGGACCACTTGTTGGATAAAGAATTGGCTGGATGGTCGCACTCAAAGAGTTGTGGTCAACAGCTCAATGTCCAAGTGAAGAGCAGTGACAAGTGGTGTTCCTCAGGGGTTGGTACTGGGACTGGTGCTTTTTAACATCTTTGTTGGCAACATGGACAGTGGGATTGAGTGCACCCTCAGCAAGTTCTCCAATGACACCAAGTTGTGTGGTGCAATCAAGACGCTGGAGGGAAGGGATGTGCCATCCAGAGGGACATTGACAGGATTAAGAGGTGGGCCAGTGTATGTGAACCTCAGGGAGTTCAACAAGACCAAATGCAAGGTCCTGCACATGGGTCAGGGCAATCCCAGGCACAAATACAGGCTGGGAAATGAGTGGATTGAGAGCAGCCCTGCGGAGAAGGACCTGGGAGTCTTGGTTGACAGGAAGCTCAACATGATCTTTCAATGTGTTTTTACAGCCCAGGAAGCCAGTCATATCCTGGGCTGTATCAAAAGAAACATGAGGAGCAGATCAAAGGAGAATGATTCTTGTTCTCTACTTCACTTTTGTGAAAGCTCACCTGGAGTACTGTGTTTAGCTCTGAGGCCCCCAACTTAAGAAGGACATGGCCCTGTTGCTGTGAGTCCAGAGGATGACCATGAAGACAATCAGAGGGCTGGAGCACCTCTCCTGTGAAGACAGGCTGAGGGAGTTGGGGTTGTTCAGCATGGAGAAGAGAAGGCTCCGGGGACAATTTATACCAGCTTTCCAGTACCTAAAGGGGTCCTACAAGAAAGGTGGAGAGGAGTTTTTTACAAGGGCATGTAGTCATAGCACAAGGTGTAATGGCTTTAAACTGAAAGAGAGTAGATTCAGATTAGATGTAAGGACGAAGCTCTTTACTATGAGGGTGGTGAGACACTGGCACAAGTTGCCCAGAGAATTTGTTGGTGCTCCATCCCTGGAAGGGTTCAAGGCCAGGTTGGACGAGGCTTTGAGCAACCTGGGCTAGTGAAAGGTGTTGAAACTAGGTGATCTTTAAGGTCCCTCCCAACCCAAACCTTCTATGATTCTAATCTTTTATACCAAGCCTTACAAGATTGTTGCTTTGACTTTGGTAGACATATTTCTGACTTTGAAGAAAATAAGACCAGAATTAGGTCCGTGGTGTTCTCCAGGCTAGAAACAATACATGTAGCATGAACATTATATTCTTGCTTCATAAAGATTACTCCCTGCTCTGGCCTGTACTTTGACATTGCTTTGTTTGATCTGTTATCTTGTTCACATTACTTTGCTTTCTTCTTTAAAACTGGCTGCATTTCCACAGTGGATTCCTGAGATTGCATATCACGAAAAGAACTTTACCCTTTCTTATTGGAAAGCTGCTGCTGGAGTCCATAAGTAACAGTTGCAGCATTTGTTCTGCAGTGTAACATGTTTTTAAACATTTAAAAAAAAAAAAAAAAATAAAGGGAAAAGACTTTGGGATCCTTGAAGGCAAGAAGTTCTTAAGTGGGTAAATTATTTTATCCATCAAGGGACAGAGTCCTGCTTCCACAGGTTTAGTTCAGGTGCCGTACTAGCTTTTTGATGGCGTACTGCACAAGGGAGTACTGTTCACGCAAGGGTACTGTTTCTTATAGTGCTTATTGCTCTGCACACCATTGCAGTGAGGTAAACATCCTTTATGATCTAAGGGTCTAAATATCCTTTCCTTGCATATTTGGAAATGCTCTGAGATGACTATTTTTTCCCCTGATGACTGCTGGGTGGTCACATTCCCAGAACAGTTGCCAGCCCAGTTTGAAACCTGCACTTCCATCGGCTGCAAGAACCTTCCCACTGCCACCATCAACAGCTTTTCAGCATTGTGGGTTTTTTTCTAAATTTGTTGCAAATCATGTGGCTATTTGAAATCCACACTATATAATGTGGATACATCCTAAATCTGGACATCATTTTCTCCCAGATAGCTAAGGAGGAACATAGACTCCATGTCAAGATTAAGAGGACAGAAGATAAATTGCAGTCGGTTTGCCTGATCTTAAAAGTCCAAGAAAGAGAGGGGAAGATCATATTCAGCACTGCTCCTAATACATCCAAGTAATTTGTATGAGAGACATTCTATTTGCTTTAATACAAATTTAAAATAAAATCAATCTTCTTCAACTTTAAAAAACTATTTCTTTTTAACAAGTTTATTTGTAAACTATGTGGTTTTTTCCATACTGTACTTGTGAAACTGCCTAGAAATACTGGCATTTTATTTTGCAGAAACATCCCTCAGGAAATGAGATAGACCATTGAACTTCTAGCACTTGATTGACCAAAATAATTAAGTAAAAATAAAATACAGACAAAACAAAACATAGTTTACAGAGAACAATGATCTGGTCTGAAAGTTACTCTACTAAATGAAGATTACAGCTTTGTAATTAAATGACTACATGCTACAATAGCAGTTAAACATATTTCCTCTCTAGAGCCCATGATGGTGATAATATTACAGCAATATTACGTATCCTCTTTGTAGTAGGACTGTGGCAAGCATGGCCAAATAGATTCTCACTGGCCTGAAAAGTGTGTGGATAACAGAGAAGGACAGGAAAGGAACTGGGATGGAAAAGTGACCCATCAGATGGGTGGAAAATCCAGCCTTCTGGAGACCGCTGTGGGTGATGGTATCATAGTTCTGAGAAATTTAGCAGTCTGATGAGGAAAGTAGCAATATCCCAGTTTTACCCTTAATAATTTTGAAGCTGAAATATCAGTGTCAATATTTGTTTGTTTGGCAAGAGAAATTTCATGTACTAATGTAAGTTACAGGTCTTTTCAGCTGTAATATATGTTCTTTTGGTTTTGAGAGGAATCTGGTAGACTTTGGGGATTGGGGAGTGTCCTAAATTGAGTGGTGGGGGTTTTTTTGGTAGCAGGGGAGGGGGCTACAGTGGTGACCCCCTGTGAGAAGCTTCTCAAAGCTCCCCCGGCTCCAAGTCAGACCCACCTCTGCACCAAGGCCGGGGCAATGAGCTGCACCTCTGTGATAATGTATTTAGAAGGGGAACCTGGAAGGAGTTGTGGGAGTTGTGGGAGAAGTTGCAAGGAGAACATCTGTGAGAACACCGAGGTCAGTGGAAGAAAGGAGGAGGTAGAGGAGGGAGGTGTGTCAGAGCAGAGGCTCCCCTGTATCCCAGGGGGAGCCGCCAGGGCCACCCTCACCCCCCACGGGGGTCTGTGGCAGAGCAGATCCCGATTTGCGGCCTGTGGGGGCCCCACGCCAGGACAGGTGACTGCACCCGAAGAAGGCCGGGACCCTGTGGGAAGAAGGCCCAGCTGTGGTAGTTTGGCGCTGGGAGGATTGAAACCCGCAGGGGTGACCCACACGGCCGTGGGAGTGACTCCTGTCGGAGTTGGCTTGTGGAGGGCTGTCCCCTGTGAGAGGGGGACTGTGCGGGAGCAGGAGGGGAATGGCAGAAGTTCCAACTCCACCCCGAGGTGGAAGAAGCAGCGAGACTGACCGCAGCCCCCATTCCCTGCCCCTGCGCTGCTGGTGGGAGGAGGTAGAGATATCCGGAGCAAAGCTGAGCCCGGGAAGAAGGGAGGGCTGGGGGATGGTGTCTTCAGGGTGTGGTAATGCTTCTTACAGCCCTAGTCTGTCTGTCAAGTGTTGTTGTTAGTGTCTGTATTAAATATATGTTCTTTTTTTTTTCTTCCCTTTATGAACCTGTCTTTTGCCTGTGCCAATAACAGATGAGGTCATCCCTCCCTGTCCTATCTCAATTTTCTGGGCCTCTTGCTTTTCCCCTTTCCAGTGCTGGGGGGAAGGGGGAAGTGAGCGGCTGCATGATACTTATTTTCCCTCTGATCCCAAATCAGAAGGAGAAAATAAATTAGATATCTGATAAAAAATTTGCTCTAGAGGTGCTATGAGTCTGACATTTTCTTCGTGAAATACAGACTTGTGTGTGGAAAAGTTTTAAATATTTATTGTTTTAATATTCAAGAAACACCATCTCTTAGAAATCTGTTCAGCTTTGAAAGAATAGGATTAAATTGGGTGTGAGAATTGAAGTAGAGGTATCCTTGATTGTTATAACAGCTCCCTAATAATTTCTGGAGAGGGATTAATGGTTCCCTTTGCTCACCTTGCCCAACTTTCTGAGAGTCCTAGGGATGAAAATCAGGACTTTTTTCAGGATTTGATGCAGCCCTTGAGTTTATAATGAGGCATCTAGAGATGGAAATATCCTGCCATTTCCTCTGTCTTTGTCTGAAGGATATGGTTCTGGCTTGGGTCAGTAACAAGCAACCAGAGTAAATGGTCATAGTCCAGAGCCAGGACTGCAGTTCCCCTGTCCTACACCAGCAAAAGGAAAAATGAATGATTTGGATTTGGATCTGAGGGGAAACAGCTAAGCATGAAATGATTCACCTGACATGGAGTTAAACCTTCCTGTGACTTTGCTGAAATCTTTGACTAAACTCAAAGGGCTGTGAGATATACTTGGGACGTTGTTCTGCAGGTACCACTAGTTATATGTCCACTGACTTCCCCTCCACAGGGAAAATATCTGGGTCTTGTTCCTACCAATAAGCCAGTAAAACTCCATGGCTTCATTTACAGTGGTAAATTAAACATGATCAGGACAGTTCTCTGGAGCTGAGGCAGAGTGGTGTGAAAAGGTACACATCTGATACTCTCTTATTCCCCAGGACCAGACTGGCCTACTGGAAAAATATGCATTCTACCTACTGGAAATCGTCCCTGGCTTGTGCTTGGCCCAGAGATCATCTGGGAGAATACTAGCTGGTTTGGGCCAAGATTGTGTTAGGAGCTGTTCCAGCAGTGTGTGGATGATTGCACTCAAGTGCCTGTGAATGTACCCTTGCACTGTTTGATTTACTGTGCACAGGCTGTAGAAGTGGAGATAGTTGCCTTTGAGTACACTGGTAGGGTGAGCCCACTTTAAAAGCAGAGATAAGATCTGAGCTCCTCCATCCTGGAAGGTATCTGAGACAAATATTGGCTGACAAGGTCTCACAGAGGACAGGCAAGTGTCACATGTCACTCTGCTACCCAGCACTGACCTGTCGAGGGCAGGAGACATATTTATTCTATAACAGAGATCACTCACTGCAATGTACCTCCAATGTACTGTGGCATCTCGTGATTCCCATTGTGTGTCTGTGTGATGTAGAGAGGTTGGATTCTCTGAGACAGGTTTGTTCCATTTTGACAAGGAAAACACATTGCACAATCATTATCTTAGTCCCTCTGTTTGTCACAGTGGCTTTTCACACTGTTTTGTTGCTCTCTTCACTGAAGAGTGCTGCAGGTGGCTCTCTGCAGATGTCTGTGACAGTGACAGATTAGGAGCTTCTTCACTGTTTTGATATCAAATGAGCCTTGCATATGCCTCCTGTTAAACATGAACCTAAACAGCAGGATTAATAAGAGTAGCAATTGGGACATTCATATGTGTATGATTTCATTTCAGTCATGATCCTGTTAGTGTTGAAATAAATCAGATGTGTCTGCTAAGTCCAGCTGAAAATCAGACAATTTATTTAGAAACATATGTAACTACTTTTGAATCCTGGTTTGGGAGCAATCTCTAAGGAAAATATAAGCACACACAATGGGGAGTAGATAAAACTTAGATGCATAAATCCAAGCCTCTCCCATTCCAGACTACATCACTCTTTCTTTTCATCGTTCAGACTCGTCAGTGATATTTCTGTGTTTCATTCTGTGCAGGACTGGTCAGATCCACAGACTACACACCACCTTGCCTACCTGCCCTGAAGCATTTCAGAAGACACCTTCTCTGAAAGGCTGGCTTCAGACTTTACATGGATTTAGATGCAGCATCCCGTTTCTCAGGTAGATGTGTGGATCTGCTGCCTAACAATTGGGAAAGGAAGGAAAAGAGGTAAGTTCTTAAGTTTTGAACATAGCGTAAAATATATGAACAATTCTTAGGGGACAGGAAAGACCCTCACAGTGAGAACCCTGAACTCTAGGCTGCAAGGAAACTCTCATATATTCCTTGCTCTAAAGTAGTTTCCATGTATTTACAGAATCACAGGTTCACAAAAGCCTGAAAGGAACCTTGAGATGTCATCCAGTTCCATCACCTGCTCAAAGCAAGGCCAACTTCAGAGTTAGTTCACGTTGCTCTGAACGTTGTCCAGCTGAGTTTTCAGTTATCTCCAAAGACAATGATACTATAACTTCTTTGGGTTTTTTTTCCAAAAGAGAGAAGAGAGAAAAACTTGAGCAGGAAGAATGGAAAGCTCTCACCTCCCAACACCCTAATAGGTAGATTTTGTTCTTGGAGATGGTTTTGGATCACTCTATGCAGCCATGAGACTGGTACCAGCTCTCCCACATGATATGCTCAGCAGTGATATAAATAGATGTCACCAAAACTACTCTCCATTCAAAAATCAGGAGTCTTGATTTGGTGAAAAACGACTAGAGACATTTAGCAGAGAGTGAATGCTGCCCAGAGAAGCAAGATTTAGTATGTGCCCTTTTCTCCAGTGTTTTGCTCTCCGCAGAGATGTCCTCAGTCGATACAAAAGCTGCTTCCCTTGTGATGCTGTGTGGAGGGACCAGGCACCTGTCCCCAGACACTGGATTGCAGTCTAGTAACCAAATTCTGGAAAGAAAAATGTCTCTGATTCAGTTTTATACTTTTCAGCCCTTTGGACCTAATCCTAAGAGATTCACTCAGGCCTATGCTGTGAATTGATTGCAGAGTAGGGATAAAATGCAGAAGCCCTGGCTTTTCAGTGCCAAGCACTGAACCATTACTCCTCTGGGTCAGGCAATGAACAAGCTAGAGAAACCTTTGAGGCTCTGAGCATGATTAATAGACCGAAAGCTCCAACCTGGAGCCAGATGGAGAACATACACGCTCCTGCTCTTTATGTTTGCATACATACAGGTGCTGCTCGCAAGGAGCTTGTCAGCTGCCTGCTTTCAGGGAGCTGACAGATCCACCGCAACACTGTTTGACTAAGTGTGCAAACATAAAGCGGAGATTAACCAAGATAGTCCTTTAATAACACCATCAGTTGAGTGATCATGCTGACTGATGGCAGGCACTGGGCAGGGTTAAATATGTATGCAAAGAGAATTTTTATTGGACCCTTTGCAGGTACTTCCATTCACATAAATATATGCAGGTGTACCTCATGCTACACAATCACACATTCCTGCCACTGATCTGACTACCTATCAGACACTCGGCATGAATTCCTGGCAGCTGACTAACCACTTGTGCCAACCGTCTTGCAATTTACTGCATGATGGTCTGATTTACCATGTTACTAAACTTATATTTCATCTGCTTTGTCAGGCCTGTTTTGGCAAATCCTGTACCAGACCAAAGTGTAATGAAATATCTTGAACATGTGTGGTAGGTTGACCCTGGCTGGACACCAGGTGCCTATCAAAGCTGCTCTGTCAATGCCCTCCTCAGCTGCACAGGGGAGAGAAAACATATTGAAAAGCTTATGGGTCAAGATAAGGACTGGGAGATCACTCCCCAATTACTGGCATGGGCAAAACAGACTCAGCTTGGGAAAATTAGTTTAATGTATTACCAATCAAATCAGAGTAGGATAATGAGAAATAAAAACTATCTTCAGACACTTTCACCTCACCCCTCCCTTCTTCCCAGGCTCAACTTCACTCTGGATTTTTCTACCTCCTGCCCTGCAGCAACACAGAGGGGCAGGGAATGGGAGTTGCAGTCAGTTCATCACACACTGTCTCTGCTGCTCCTTCCTCAGCTCCAGCGTAGGGTCACTCCCACAGGAGAGAGTCCTCCAGGAACTTCTCCAACATGAGTCCTTCCCACAACTGCAGTTCTTCATGAACTGCTCCAGCGTGGGACCCCACGGGGTCACAAGTCCTGCCAGCAAACCTGCTTCAGCGTGGGCTCCTCTCTCCACGGGGCCACAGGTCCTGCCAGGAGCCTGCTCCAGCGTGGGCTTCCCACGGGGTCACAGCCTCCTTCGGGCATCCCCCTGCTCCGGCGTGGGGTCCCCCCCGGGCTGCAGGTGGGTCTCTGCTCCCCCATGGAGCTCCATGGGTGCAGGGCACAGCTGCCTCACCACGGGCTGCACCACGGGCTGCAGGGGAACCTCTGCTCTGTGCCTGGAGCACCTCATCCCCCTCCTTCACTGACCTTGGGGTCTGCAGGGTTGTTGCTCTCACTTATTTTCACTCTTCTCTCTGGCTGAAATTGCTGTTTCACCCCTCCCCCCCTTCTTAAATGCATTCTCGCAGAGGTGCTGCCACCATCACTGATGTGCTCAGCCTTGGCTCTTGCTTGGAGCTGGCTGGCGTCGACTTCTTTGGACATGGGGGAAGCTTCTAGCAGCTTCTCTCAGAAGCCACCCCTGTAGCCTCCCCGTCCACAACCAAAACCTTGGTATGCAAATCGAGTACATGTTCTCTAATAGGTAGACACTTTTAAGTGCTTCACATTAAATAATCAGGCTTTGCATTTTTACTCTCCATGGCCTTGAAGAAAAGAAAAGAAAAGAAAAGAAAAGAAAAGAAAAGAAAAGAAAAGAAAAGAAAAGAAAAGAAAAGAAAAGAAAAGAAAAGAAAAGAAAAGAAAAGAAAAGAAAAGAAAAATATTTCAGTTGGAAGGGTGTGATGGTTTGACTCTGGCTAAATGCCAGGTATCCACCAAGTCGCTCTATCACTTCCCCCCCCCCCTTCCCTTTGTTTTCTCAACAGGGTAAAGAGGGGAAAGAAGATAAACTAACCCTTGTGGGTGAAACAAAAGCAGTTTTAATATAAGCAAAGCAAAGCAAAAGTCCGCGCGCGGAAGCAAAAGCAAACAGATTTATTCTCTACTTCCCATGAAGAGGCGATGTCGGGCCTTCTCAGGAAGCAGGGCTCCAATACGCGTAGTAGTTGCCTCGGAGGACCAAGGGTGACCCCACCCCCTTCCTCCTTTCTCCCAGCTTTATACTGAGCAGACGTCATATGGTCTGGAATATCCCTTTGGTCGGTTTGGGTCAGCTGTCCTGGCTGTGTCCCCTCCCAAGATCTTGCCCACCCCGTCCCACTGGGGAAAATATCAGAAAGAGCCTTGGTGCTGTGTAAGCACTGCTCAGCAGCAGCCACAACACCAGGGTGCTATCAACACCCTGCAGCTCCCAGCATAAACCACAGCACCGTGAGGGCTGCTATAGGGGAAAACCGATTCCACTTCAGCCAGACCCAATACAAAGGGACCTACAACAATCATGTAGTCCAACTGCCTAAACACTTCAGGGCTGACCAAAAGCTAAAGCACAGCAAGTATTGCTTTGCGCTTTAAACTGGTTCTTTGGTTCTTTACAATCCCAAATGAGATAATGAGGTGTGCATAGGTGTGTCTGAAAGGATCATCCAATGGCCAAAACTTTATCCCCTTTCCATTGCCACCTGAAAGCCAGTCTTAGCTCTGCCAATAACCTACTGTGGGACTTTGGGAAGAACTCTAGGTTTCTTGGCTGTTTATTACCAGCCTTGTCTATTCTACTAAGAAACTATTGATGCAAAGACCTTTCTGTGTTTATGCAAGATTTCTTTCTGTGTGCCTGTGTGAGACCCAGCAGTGCTGCTGTGCTCTTAACTGCACCTCTGAATGCTGTTATTAAAAGAGAAAAGGTGTAAAGCCAATGAAAAGTGTCAGAGTTCATTGTGACCACTTAGAATAAAGGGATCTGTGGAAAAGAATGGTTGTTTCTAGCAGAAACATATTTTACTACTATAACTGCTGAATTAATTGCTTTGTCCACTTGCATAGGTTGCCTTTAGCTAAAGTAAAATACTTACAAAAGTTATGACATTTGTAATAATTCATAATGTCTTCTATGGAATTAGTTAGCTGTCTTTTCTTCTTCTCCTTCAAGGGTAAAGCTTGATGTCTTTGTTCATATGTTGATATGCAATATCACCACTTCAAGAAATTTCCAGAAGGAAAGTTTGGGGTTGTGTTTGTGAGATTTTCTTCTTTTGTCTAGATACTTCTTTATGACTACTCTGTGATGGTACTCTCAGTTTTCTGACACTGGGGAAGCTTTCCCATCTCACACAAGAAATAATTGTGACAGGAGGTTTGGTACTTGTGTGGAGCCATACTCAGAGCCAGGGACGACTTCTGAGGAAGCTGACGTTTGGGCTGGGACCACAGCTCTGGTGATTCATCCCCAGCCATGAAGAGAGACTGCAGCCTCCCCCTCCAGCCACTGTGACATGTAGTACTGGTCCAACCTTGTCCCCAGTGAGCAACCCCAGCCTGTGCCGGTTGAACACCTATGCAGAAGGAGATGGAAGCCAGGGGAAGGAGGTAAAAATCTGCCTTGGCTGTCCCTTCTCCTCCCCATTACATCTCTGCCTGCTGCCTTCCAGCGATGTAGAGAAAATTAATTTGGGATTCAAGCATCTGGAGAGCAGTGGATAAAAGGTGTTCTAGAAGAACATATTGTTACAGATGTTTCTCTCCTTACTGCTATAGCAAGTCAAGATGAAAACATACTGCATAAACAGGGACGTGCCTGAAATCTAATGCAAACTTCCCTTTCAAGCAAGCAGTAAAACCCTGGAAGCTCAAACTGTGTCCTGCAGGCAGCAGAGGAGGAGAAACGCTCTCTCCTTTTATTATTATTATTATTATTATTATTGTATTATTAAAGATAAAATTGTGCTTGGGGGCATTCAAACAATGTGGTGCTGAGGAATGTGCATGAAGTAGATAACACTATTTCCCTCCACTAGAAAGGAAATATATATAATAACAGGAACTTTATTCATTAACTTGGAGAAAATGATGATTACTTTTGTGAGGCTAAAGGATATGAAATACCTTCTGCCATCAGATAAAGGATAGTCCAGGCTTTGGAAGTTTCTGCTGGAAGAAATAGCAGATGAAGGTGGGAGGAAGAGGAAGGAAGCAATCCTCAGATGGTAACACTTTAATTTTTAATTTGGAAAAGTTAATAATATTCCAAGTTTTATACCTTGAAGAAGAAATCACTTGAGGCAATGCCATATTCATAGCTCCCTGGTGGGTTAAATAAACTTGTAGTCATAATGCTTTTCATTTATTTAAGGGACAGCTTGTGCCTTGGACTGAGTGTCTCCTCAGAAGGAGTATAATACTGATCCCCTTGGGCTGGCTATTTGCTATGGTATGTGATCTGGTATGTACCTGCTACTTTCCCAGTCCCTTTGTTTGTAGATATACAGGGAACAATCAATCAGAATTGTCCCACATTCCTGTGATGTGGGAACCATCAGGAGTTGACCAGAGCAGGTATATCATGGTAATATTCTGCAATAAATTTCCCACCTAAAATGGAGGTTTTGTTGGCAGGTGAGGGGAAACAGGGCTGAGCTGCACGTCACCCAGGATGTCATAGGAGAATAAATCTTATCTGTACCACCACTTGGCAGGCTGAAAGGAGTAATGTGTTACATGGCATACCATTCAGGCTGAAAGAGGGGAAGGTTGGAAAGGAAGAAGAAAGCTCACACATTGTCAACTCTCATTTGGTTCTTAACAAAAGCACCTGGATTCATAGAAAAAAAAACCAACTATCTGTGATGAGTGACAAATGAGCAGAGAGAATGGATATTTACTCTGTAGAATTGAGTTGTAGTTGGAGACTGACAAATTTTTCATTGGAACAGTGGATAGCAGATGATTACTCCTGTTTTTTACCAGGTTTACTCCAATGCAGAAGGATAACAAGCTAACAGAAGGCCTGAGAACTAAGCAAAGATGCACTGTTTGCACAGTGGCCCAAAGTGTTGACATTTTCCTGGTATTTGCTTGATCATGGCTATGGCAGGCTTCCCACAAGTGCTCCTGGATGAAGTCTCTGGGCCTGGCTGGTACTCAGATGGAAGACTGCATGCAAATCTGTAGTAATGTGGAATAAGTCCGGGAACAGGCAAATACTAGACTCTAAAACCCAGGCAAGATGAAAAACTATGTTCCAGCCCTGTTGTGACTGTAGAGAAGGCATGAGGATGTTACATGCTTGTGCATCTATAGAGGGAACTGGAATTCAATTTCAGGCATAATTCACATAAAAGATCCAGCTTCTCTATGCTGAAAAATGGGTATATTTTACTGTGTAGATTTTGAATAAGGGGAGTCCCCAAGTTTCGTGTCTGGTGTAAGGGATGAAGTAGCTGCCTATGAAACCAGGCAGGTATGTCAAGATGCAGCCAGCTTATGATTCCTGAAAGGGAAGTCTTGCCACCAGATGTGACACTTGAGCTAAATTGTTGCTCTGCCATTTACTGAACAAAATGGCTCTGGAAAAAAAGAAACCTTTTTTGAAGCAGGTTTTCTGGATAATTTATTCAGAGAGATCTATGGTCTCTGTGAATGTCTTCAAGGGCCAAACTTGTTGCGCATACAAGGACCTTATCTCATCTCCACCCTGAAGTCACACTTCCCTCGTTTTTTGCCCAGCAGTACTGGGAACTGCGTAACTTCCTTGTTGCCCTTTTCCTATGCCCAGGAGCTCAGCATAACTCACTCAAGAGCTCTATTTGTCATCCATTCCCCCACCATATACCACGATTTTCAGTTCTCCTCCCTCCTATTCCCTTTTGCCAGGCAACTCCTCCTATTCTTATCCCTTGCTTGATTTATATATAAGTCCTTCAGAACAGCTTTCACACAGAACAAAGAGATTAGTACTGAAGATCTGGAGACGGAGAGAGGGATGCAGTATCACTTCAGGTGAGATTCTGAGTGAGTCTGATGGCAGATCCCAGCTGGGACTCCCATAGTAACCAAATATAATTCTGGACAGGGAGACCATAAAATTTAACGCATTGTTATCCACTAGACCTAAGTGAACAGAATCTGTCCACTTCCCAGGCCCCCCAAATTAGCAGTCTCATGATAAATCCACTCAATTTTTATTTGATCACAGTTTACTGGAATTTTAAATTTCCTGGAACAATGAGATGGAGAAGGGAATATTACTTGGATAAATTTTGTGGATATGAACAATGAGGTACTTAATTTGTAGGACAGAGATTCTCAAACTGGGGTCACTACTAATAAAGTAATAGGAAGGATACTGGCAGTACCAACAGTAGCTGGTCTCAATTCAGGATCTCTTGGTTCTTTAGTGTGCTTTGTGGAAGTCATGGCTGGAACAGCACAGGACTTTGTTGGAACAAGCAGATCCTGGAAGAAGACATTTAGATGAGCTTAAGCTTAAATATATGAAAGGTCCTTCTGGAGGACCTGCATCCTGACTTGCATCCTTACTGGATTGAATTCTCGGTTTCTATATTTTTCTCCATTTCCTCAGCTATTACATGGGGTCAGTAAACTGTATGCAGCTTTAGGAAGCCACATAGACACTACATGAAGGGTAGAGGGGATATAAAGAGCTCTCCTCCTTCCATATTATGTGCCTCTGTATCATTAATCTGGGCTGTGTGTTGTGTTGACCTTTGGAAGTCAAACAATGTGAGGACTGTCTGTATGGAGCATCCTCTCCCAGAAAGGAACATTTATTTTGATGGAGAAGGGAAAGTGGATACTGAGGTCCAAGTAAGAGGGCTACAGTCCTCAAACCTACCTGAGTCAAAAGCCTATCCTACCTGGAGTCACTCCATCTTCCTGGAACCCTCGGCAGAACAGGGGCAAGAATTCGGCCTTGTTGAACTTCATGAGGTTTGCATGAGCCCCCCTCTTGAGACTGTCCAGGTCCCTCTAGATGGCACATTCCTTCCCTCTAGTATGTCACCCACACCACACAGCTTGGTGTCATTGGCAAACTTGCAGAGGGTGCCACTGTCCATGTCGCCAACAAAGATGTTAAAGTGCACCAGTCCCAATACTGACCCCTGAGGAACGCCACTCGTCACTGCTCTCCATTTGGACATTGAGCTGTTGACTGCAACTCTTTGAGTGCTACCATCCATCCAATTCCTTATCCACCGAGTGGTCCATCCATCACATCCATGTTTCTCCAATTTAGAGACAAGGATGTCATGTGGGACAGTGTTAAATGCTTTGCACCAGTCCAGGTAGATGACATCAGTCACTCTTCCCTTATCCACCAGCACTGTAACCCTGTCATGGAAGGCCACCAGATTTGTCAGGCATGATTTGCCCTTAGTGAAGCCATGTTGGCTGCCACCAATCACTTCCATTTTTTCCATGTGCCTTAGCATAGTTTCCAGGAGGATCTGCTCCATAATCTTGCCAGGCACAGAAGTGAGACTGACTGGCCTATAGTTTCCTAGGTCTTCCTTTTTTCCCTTTTTAAAAATGTGGGTTTTTTTTCCCCTTTTCCAGTCAGTAGGAACTTCACTGGACTGCCACAGTTTCTCAGATATGATGGACAGTGGCTTAGCCACTTCATTTTCTAGTTCTCTTAGGATCCTCTCTCATCCCATGTGGTGGGTTACATGGGCGTTGAATCTTTCAAATTCTCTGAGAGCCTCTGTGCCTGTGGAAGAGCCAGTCTCTGTTCAGCAGAGTCTCAGAGTGGGTCGAGTCATGACAATAACTCAGAGAAACAATTCTGCTGGTAACTTTGTTAACTGACAACTTTAGTGAAAGGGTGGAGACAATTCGGCAAGGATCAACTGATAACTTTTGGGCAAATGAGTAAAGGCACTTTGGCAATGAGAATATTTTCCTCACAGCCATCTCAATTTGTACAAAACTTGTATACATGAATATATATATGTAAGAAGGAGAGAGAGAGCAGAAAGAAGAAAGAGAAAAGAGAAGATGAGGGGATAGGAAAAGGGAAATCACCACCCTTAGATCGTGTCACAGAGTAACAAGCTTGGTCAGTAGGTGTTGGGTTGACAATGACACAGGTGAGGTTTTGTCTTTATATAGTCTTTCCTACGCCAGTGAAATAGGTTGTTCCAGAAGATTCTTATTGTCTGGCTTGCCTCTGTGCAGTTAGGCAAGTTCTGTCTCTGGGCAACAACAGGAGTGAGGGGGAGAGATATGGCCCACCATGGGCAACGCACAGGGCATCCCACTTGAGTTGTTTGAGGCATCCTGTTTACAAACAGTTTCTTGTTTACAAACAGTTTGTGACAGACCTGCAGATGCATCTCATCAGGTCCCATGGACTTGTGCACTTTCAGGTTCCTTAGATGGTCTTGAACCTGTTCTTCTACAGTGGGCAGTTCTTCCATCTTTGCCTTCTATGACATGGGCGATGTGGCTAGAGCACTTGACAGCAAAGACTGAATAAAAAGTCACTGAGTACCTCAGCCTCCTCTGTATCCCAGGTAACCAGGTCTCCTGTTTCCTTCCAGAGAAGGCCCACATTATCCCTAGTCTTCCTTTTATCACCAATATACCTATAGAAGCTTTACTTCTTGCCTCTTGTTCCCTTATTTTAGTCCTAGTTGAGATGTGGAAACAATTCAGTCCGTATCAGCAACAATGGCACTTCTCCCTCCTGTGAAAAGCAGTTTCTTTTGTTCTAGCAGTGCTCTATGAGACTATACTTCTGTGTCATGGGACATTGCTTTGTTATGTGACACTGGGGCTAGTGACATGTGACACACTGTCCTACTTGTACCTGAGTGCCACGTGCTGGCTCCCAGTAGCAGGAGTGACCTTGTCCTGGGCACTCTGGACTGGAAAGGACTTTGAAAGTCACAAAATCCAACCTGCCACCATTGCAGGGAACTAAAAGCCTCCCATTATATGATCAAGCTCCCTCTTGAATAGAAGCTTTCTATTTTTGTCTCAGCAATACCAAAATTTCATTATTCCACTGATTCGTTAGAAAGTTTCTTTTAGTTTCCATTATCCAAGGTTAATTTCTTCCCAGTTGTCCTTGTGCTAACAAAGACTTTTGGTCAAAACAGTCTCCTCTCTTTCTGAGAAGAAACAGAACAGAAAATTATAACATTCTGTTCATAATTTTACATAAGTTATCAGCCATATTCTTCCTACAGGCTGTCTCCGGACTGGGAACATCCTGCTTCTGTGGCAACAGAGTAGAGAACTTAAAGTTGTTTAATATATCACTCTACTATGAGCTGTGACCAATGACACAACAGCTAGAGCAGGGAACAGGACAACGCATCAAGGGAAAGTTTTTACTTTTGATGCCATAGAAATGCCATCCATGATTCACTGGGTGGAATTGTCCTAGAACAGGAAACAAAAACAGAGTGCATAGAAAACAGTGATAAACAAGCTGATAAATGCTCCTAATTACTTTAGAATAGCTTGCTTTTTTTCCCATTAGGCTGTTTTGTAACCTTTCTGTACCAGAAATAATTTTCCATGAATCACAACCATGTCATTATTAATGAGTGAAAGGAAACATCAGTTTATATAAGATCAAGTTAAGTAACAGGAAATATCACATTAAATATAATCTAATTATACTTTGTTCCACAAGAGAAGGGAGAAATTTATTTTTCACATAAGAGTGAAAAACACTGTATAAGCAAGTGAAACTCAGAGAGAGAGTTGAAGCAGCTACTGTTGGGCTCTGCAGAGTCAAGAACCCAAAGACAACAGTTTCTCTGCTGACACTGCTGGGGTTGTAGCTCTTAACCAAACACTAACATCAAATGCCTAAAGCTATGCAGCTAGACACCTTCCTTTCCAATCAAAAGTAAACCCAAAAATGCTTCTTTTCCAAAACAGGCCTTCCTAAAACAGCAGTCCGGAACTCTGAAATATACCCAAAGGTCCTACCATTTTAAAATGTCAATATGTTTGTTCTCCTGGAACTCCACAAGGGGATGATGAGTTATAAAATTTCTGCCAACAAAGACTATTATCAGTGTCTTGATCACCCTCATAATTGACATGGATATAAAATTTAATTCGGTATTCCCTGAATTGGACCACAACTTGTGTGTGAGATACATAATTTCTTTTGCAAAGATATTTCATCTTCACCTATATAAATTATTATCCTTCTTGCAGTCTGACTGTAAGATTCAGGAAATGTTTGTGAAGTGCTTTGAGAGCCTCCGTGGAGATGTAATGAAGAGAATTTGCAGGCAAACGAATAGAAGGTCAATTTCTATCTAGTTACTCTCATGTTGTTTTTACTTGGAGACGTTGCTCTTAATACAGCTTGAATTCATATAGGTGATTAACAAATTGTAGTGTATATAGTACATTAGTACAATGTAATGCTTTCTGTCTTTCGATAAACACTGTTTACACAGATTCAAATTCTGCCATGAATTACACCAGAGTGAAAACAGAGCACGCAGCTCTTCAAGTCAACAGAGTCGCTCTGCATTAATGCAGGGAAGTGAAGGTTTTCCAACACTACTGTCAACTCATTCAAAGCTTTTTTAACCTCCAGGGTTATGTGTATCAATATCTCAATAATGTGTCAATCATGCAGCTGATTAACAATAGAGCCTCCTGAGTGAGAGGTAATTGAATTGGAAGGAAAAGGTGCCTATTCCCAGGGTAGGGAAATGTGGGCAGTACAAAGAGCTACATGTCCAACCAAGATCCTGTATCAGAGTAGTGACAGCTCTATTTTTGGGCACAAGCATGGCTGTTAAGGACACAAGTGATCTAACTAATTTGGAAATCTCTTGATTGGCACAGAATCCTTAATTGCAGGGTTTCCTTACCATCAGTATTGATCTCAGTCTAGCCCATGAAGCACAATTCATCCGACCCAGAAGGAGAAAGGTCAGATTTGCCCCACTAGTGCAAATGTAGATTACTTATATTAGTCAACTGAATCCCAGTCCTGGTGCCCACATTGTTAAAACAAAAGAAAATCCCACTGTTCCACCCTCACTTGAGCATGACTCATGCATCGCAGTACAGTTAATTCCATAGGGCAGGATGGCCCTCGCAAGCATTTCATAAACTGTTCTGCGTGACAGACACCAATGTTGCCTGACAATAATAGGAAACACTTGTAAATTAAGTAATCTAGAAAAAACCTGTTGTGGTTTAACCCCAGCCAGCATCTAAGCACCACACAGCTGCTCACTCATTCCCCACCCCAGGATGGGGGAGAGAATTGCAAAGATACAAGTGAGAAAAAAACTCATGGGTTGAGACAACAGTTTAACAATTAAAAAGAAATAATAATTTTTAAAATTGTAAGGAAAAGAGGAAAAAAACAAACAAAACAGAGGGGAAGATAAAACACAAGAAAGACAAGTGATGCAGATGAAAACAACTGCTCACCACCAACAGACCAGTGCCCAGCCAGTCCCGGAGCAGCAGCCACTCCCACCAACATCCTCCCTAGTTTTATTGCTGAGCACAACATCATATGGTGTGGAATATCCCTTTGGTCAGTTGGGGTCAGCTGACCCAGCTGTGTTCCCTCCTAACTTTTTGTGCACCTCCAACCTACTCACTGGCAAGGCACTCTGAGGAGTAGAAAAGGCCTTGATGCTGCATAAACACTGCTCAGCAATAGCTAAAACATTGGTGTGTTATCAAAACTATTTTCAGCACAAATACAGAACATAGCCCCATACAAGTTACTATGAAGAAATTTAACATTATCCCAGCCAAAACCGGTACAAAAACAACCAAGAGAATTGGAACCCTTTTTCCTAGAAAACTTAAAATTTAAAGAGAAATTTTGATAAATAACTGCAGATATATACTCTGTGCCCAATTAGTTGAACAAAGATTGTCTTGAAACAAAAAAAGAAAGGCACTAGACATTAAGAAAACCTATCTAAAGAGTAGAAAAACTAAGCACTGGCACAGGCTACATGAGGGATGGAGAGTCTAGCACATTCTACCATCAGTGCTTTGGGTATATCTAACACCAGAATAAGCATGGACTGGACAACTTCTCACAGCCTCTCCCAGACCTGTTTTCTCTGATTCTCAGTTCTTTTCGTTTTGTCTCAGAATGAGATGAGGCAGAAGTAGAGAAAAAACACTGCCTAGCACCTTGCTCTGATTCCTAACAGACTGTTTTCCATTAAAAGCAACAATGTTTTTAAACACTTGCAGCAATCAGCAGGGTGAGGCATTGTCCCTCTTGCACTACATATAGGGATTTATATGTAATGATTTTTTATATGATTTTTGCTGTCTTATTTGTGGACGTAATTGTTCTTTTTTATGTTTCTTTAACATTTCCCTGTCTTGTATAATTTCCCTTTAACTTGGTGATGATCTGAGATTAGTTTTATTGGTTTTGTTTCATATTTGTTTCATACTTGGAGACCCCAGGTGAAAAGGCTGTACACACACACACACACACACACACACACATATATATATATATATATCTCGCATTGACATGACTGAACAGACCGTCAAAAGAGCTTTCCAAGAGAGATCTTGATTTAAACAGGTAACAAGTGGCAGGAGAGAAGAAATTTGCCTGACATTACTTAGAAAATCATAGCATAATTTAATTTGGAAGGGACTTCTTGAAATCATCTAGTCCATCCCCTCTGCATCTTCTCCCCCAGCTCAAGCAGGATCAGCTAGAGCAGGTTGCTCAGGACCGTGTCCAGACAGCTTTCAAATACCTCCAAGAGTGGAGACTCGCAACCTCTCTGGGCAGATTTTTCTAGTGTTTGACTACCAGCATGGTAGTGTTTTCTTGTGGTCAGATGGAATTTCACATGTTTTAATTTGTGCCTGCTCCCTCTTGCTCTCTCAGTGAGCACTATTTAGAAGAGTGTTCCACCGCCTTCTTCATTCCCTCATACAAATTGATAAGATCCCCCTGAGTTTTCTTTTCTCTGCACTGAAGAGACCAAATTTTCAGCCTCTCCTTCTATCAGAAGTACAAGCAAAACAGCTAGGGCTCCTGAATCCTAGCTCTGTGTACCATCACCATAACAAAGACTGCTGCACGTTCTGACTGCTGCTGAGGATGCAATGGCAGTGCCCTTCACAGGCATGACTGAGAATTAAAATTAGCGTAAACTTGGATGTAGCATTAGCAGGAAGGATGGAAGAAGTCCTGGCAGAAACATGCCATGGCTTATTCTGTCTTATATAAGGTGTCAAGACTAGTCAATCTATTTTTAATTACAGCTCAGTCTCCAAGCTAAGTAGCTGATAGGATTCTCATGCTTCAATTGCATGGCAATGACAGTGAAGAATTTGAATCCTAACTAAAGAAGAGATAATGCACCTTCTATCTGCATGCTAGATGCATTGTGCTGCCCTCTCTTTCCTCCACCCTCTACAACAACATCTTACATTTTTGCTCCTGTGATATATAATTCACAGTGTTGTGCAGCCCTGCCCTTCTCCTGCCCTCCATTCAAATCAGTTTTCAAATTATGTGACTTCAGGCACTAATGTTTTAGACAAGCTTGAAGCAACTGAGACAAGGCTGTAAGCTGAAAATAATGTGCAGCAGCATAGTTGGGTGGTTAATCAATACGTGAGCTGTCAGCTTTTCAGATCAAGGAATTAACAAACTTATTTCACAGTAAATGAAATTAGTTTTGGGGTGGAGAAAAAAAGCTGCTAACAAGACAATATCTGCGTTGTGGGTTTTTTTTAAAGAAAAAAATAATAAATGAAAGAACTCAAACATTAACATTTGAATCTTTTGGTACTCTTAGTTGTGCTTGTTCTAACTAGTCTTGAGGAATTATGATGGCAAATTTGCAACTGAAGGATACTCACCATAGCTTGATGATGGGGAATAACCAGAGATGGCCCTGACATTAGGGTTCCACACATATGTTTAGAGCCACAAATGTTCTCTGACCCCATCATAGACTGTAGAAGTTTGAAAACTGCTATATCATACACCTATTGTAGGGAATACTTGATTTTAAAAAAATTAAAGAGCATTTGTAAGCCTTCTTTCTTTCTCCCTCAAATCAAAGTGTGACCTTTTTTTACATCAAAAATCATTAATACTGCCTTTGTCATTTCAAATTCCCAAAGTCAAAGTAAGACTGGAGAAATCAAAAACCATCAAGAGGCAGCTGTCGGATGTCTATTTCACAACCATATGCCCTACTCCTGCAATCCTATCCACAGTGAGCAACTAGTTAGTCAGGGCCACCTGATGCAAATGATATTTCTTCTATACGAACACTATCGTAGATGAACTGTGCTCTGCATGTCTGCATGTTTGAGTGGGAAGAGAAATGCAGTAGCAATGAGGTGCTATTTGAAGCATGTGACTGCTCTGTTATGTCCGTGCAAAATTCACTGCCCTGCTTTGTGTTACAGTGTCATCATCTGTAAAAAATTCCTTCTGTCACACATTCCACAGGGACTGGATATTGTTGTTTTTATAAGCTTTAGTACCTTGACTGGGGAATCTCTGCTGATATCCATCATGAACTGAGTAAAGGTAGCCCCTGAAGCTTCCCAATCAAAGAAAAACCTCTCAGAGAGAGAATCCTCTGCCCCCAGTTGCTGGTGAACAAGGAGAATTGATTGAATGCTCTAGACCTCATCTGCATGTCTATACCATGGTGATGTGAGACATTTTTGTTGAAGTATCATGAAGTTTTAAAGTTGAAGTGAATAAAACATCATCATTCACGGCTGACAATCAATGGAAAAGAGATATGTATCTAGCTGTGCCTGGCATAAGGTTCATCCTAACCTCTCGTGCAGCATGTGGTGACAAGCATGTCTGGGCAGCTGGGAAAAAGGCTGTATCAAATAGTGGCTACCTGTGGAAAAATGCTTATACGTGGTTGCACATACATGTCTATAGTGGTCCACTCCATAACGAACTGAACCTCTGCAAGGCCTGAATGAAGGTGACTGATACAAAATAGTAATAGAAGCAGGGAAGATTTGGTCTTAAACTACTGTACGTAGAGATGGATGATGGGTTCTGGGAAGAGCAGATCTACCCAAGCACTAGTTTAAGGCTTAAAATACTGTTTGAATAATTTGATAGATTTTCTAGAAAAAAAAAAAAAATAAAATTAAATTTATCACTTAAAACTACCATAAACTGTATTTCCTCTTTTTTGAACAAACCACTAACAGGAATACAAGTTCTACAGACCACTTAATCTCAATATACTGAATAAAAAATATAATCTGAGCAAAGCAACATTTGCATCATCTTTATTAAGAAGAGAAAGGGTTGACACTATACACACTTTCATCAGAAGCATCTCAGAACATTCTGGAGTGTTTGCAGCTTATTTTCAGACTTATCCAGGTAATGGATGGAGAGTAAAGCATGACTTTGTCAGGCAGAGACAACCTCAAACAATTCTCTGCAGCTCAGTTGATGACATAGCCTGGGGGATGCTGTTTGCAAGTGTAAAAGGCAAAAGTCTCATCACAGGAGCCCAGTGTGTGATATTAAACTTTCTGTAAAAGGCCATCCTCAAATTAGGCCCATTATCTCTGACATACAATCTCCACACAAGTGAAATATTTAGTACTAAGAGTTTATGGCTTTTCCCTAGGCGAAGCTGTATGCTGTTCACAGAGCTTCTGTTTTCAGAGCCCAGATTGGCAGCCTTTCTCAGACAGTTTGACCAACACCGTGAAAAAAGTCTTGTGCATACAGTGTCCCTTGAAGGATCAGATCAGTAACACATGGTGCTACAGACATGTTGAAAAAAAAAATATACACTGGGATTTACAGCACTTCACAGCTTTGTTGTGTGCCTAGTATAAAGAACGATGAACCATTGTGCTGCCCCAAGGGCACAGTGGAACCATTTCTCTAGGAAGCGTGACTATGGGGCAGAAAGAGAGGCACAACAACCTCAGACTTAGGCTGTAATGACCTGTATAATGAGATGTCCCCTGACATTATCATGGATCATATCCCTACAGTTAGGGAAGGTCTCTTGGTGCATAATAGAGAGAGGAGGCAAAGGAACTAGATACTTTTCCTTAGAACTGATGTCTGAACAAGCTATTTTTGTCCTATCAAGAAAGAATCTACAGGACCAAAGATTTGTGCCTTTAGGTAATATATATATATATATTAAAAAAAAAAAAAAAAAAAAAAAAGTCCCCAAAGACCCTTCTACAGGACAAAAATGAAGGTAAGAGATGAATTGTGACTTGCCCATGGACTGACTCCTGTGTTCCACTTCTGCCTCAGCAGCTTATTCCTGCCTGACTCCTGGACTGACCCATTGGCTGGTCCTTAAAACAATATGCACCTTCTGGCTGGAATTTATGACTATAAATGTGTTATCGTTAACACTAAGCAAGTCTTGAGAATTTACTCTGTTGCTTTTAGTTCATACTTCTCAGAGAAAATCAATTAATTCTTTCTTTTTCTAGAAAAGAAAAGGCAGGGATCTAACAAATACTTCTAATTACAATGCACTTTACTCTGCAGCCCCAGTGAGGGGAAAAGGTTTTTTAAGTCTACGGCGTTGAGTGGGAATTGAGCACTAATTAAATTTGTCTCTGGGAAGTTAGCTATAGCTAAAATTTACAGAGTAAAAACAATCATTGTTTTGCTAGTGGTACATGTTAAATAAAACCTGCATAAATCAAGTGTTTTGAAATATCTGGGAAAGCCAAGCCCAAATGTGGTGGAAGTCCTATTTCAGGACACTGACTGTAGTGGGCCAGTGCAGCACCTCTGTGTACCTGTGATGATGAACAGCTTTCATGAAAGGGTTACCACTCTGTGCTCCTTGCATGGGAAAGGCCAGTTATTTTGTCTCCATAGCTCCACAAAGCCAAACATACCCAGGGTACCCAAACAAACCCCATCTGGGTTCCGCTGTGGGTTTGGGACTGGGTTTTCAGTGTGTTGTGGGAGGTGGGACTGGAACTGAGTAAGAAACTTTCACAGGACGCCATTCCAAGATGCATTAAAACAGGACCCCAAAGGTAAATCAAGATCCAGTAGAACACAGCTGTGGCAAGTGAGCTTCTCATTTAATAGGTTTCAAAGGTGGCTGCAATCTTTTCTGTTTTATCTGGCTGATAAAAGTGCCTTTTTTTGCCAGTTATGTTTTTTTATTTACCACTGCCTATTAATATAGTGGCAGATGGTACAGGCAGGTATGTGTTAAGGTGTATGTACAGATGGCTCACTCTGTCTTGCGGTGTCTCTGACAAGATAAAGACATGAGGAACTGCAGGATGCCAGAGATTACAAAGGGAAGTAATGTATATGCAGATGGCCTACGCTGACCTGTGGTGCCACTAACAAGACAGCAAAATGAGAAACGGCAGGAAATATAGATAGCAAAAAAAAGTAATATCTTGACAAAATTGCTGTCAAACTTAGGAATTACCAGAGCAACCATAGCATAAATACTAAATAAGGGTATAAAATCACCAAAACCAGGGCTGATGGGAAAATGGTACACAGAAGTGAGCTGTCTATTTGGGAGTGGATGAGAGTGTTAAAGGGAAAGATCTTGCAGGGGAAAAAGGGAATATAATCTGAGCCAGATCACGTGCTCGCTGTCAAGCAGCTCTGAGCCTGACCAACACAGCTTGGAGCAAGACTGTAAACATGCTGTTGCTCCAACTGTGCTTACACCTGACTCTCTTGTGCACTCAGAAGGGATCTGGATGCTCTTCCCATTGCTGGGAGGGAGCACCCAGAGGAGGTGCCTGGACATCCTGACTTCCAAATGGTGTGAAAGTCAGAGTGCTGACAACCCAATAAAAAAATTTTGCTTTTCTGACTTTTGGGGGTGATTTTGATATTGTGTATACCCAGTCTGATTTTGAATCCAGGAATTAGTTCTCTTTCATTCGAAGAAAGCCAACGTCTACCCTGCGTAAATTCAGCTCCTGATGATATTATGACCTGACTATTGGCCGAGGGAAAAGCTGTGGATATTATCTACCTGGATTTTTGAAAAGCATTCAACACGGTTCCTCATAGGATTCTCACAGAAAAACTGTCTGCCCATGGCCCGGATGAGCGAACAGTCTGCTGGGTCAAGCACTGCCTGGATGGACGGTCCCAGAGAGTGGTGGTCAGTGGAGCTAAGTCCAGCTGGAAGCCAGTCACGAGTGGTGTTCCTCAGGGCTCAGTGTTGGGACCATTTCTGTTCAACATCCTTATTGATGATCTTGATCAGGACACAGAGTGTATTATCAGTAAATTCATAGATGACACCAAGTTAAGCGGGAGTGTCGATCTGCATGAGGATAGGGAGGCACTACAGAGAGACTTGGATAGATTGGATCAGTGGGCCAACGTCAGCGGGATGAGCTTCAACAAGGCCAAGTGCCAGGTCCTGCACTTGGGCCACAACAACCCCCAGCATGGCTACAGGCCTGGGGAGGTGTGGCTGGAGGTGTCTGGGAGAGAAGGATCCGGGGGTTCTAACTGACAAGCAGCTGAACGTGAGCCAGCAGTGTGCCCGGGTGGCCACGAAAGCCAACGGCATCCTGGCTTGGATTAGAAATAGTGTGACCAGCAGAAGTAGGGAGGTGACGGTCCCCCTGTGCTCTGCACTGGTGAGGCCACACCTGGAGTGTTGTGTCCAGTTTTGGGCACCTCAATACGAGAGAGATATCGAGGTGCTGGAGCGAGTGCAGAGGAGGGCAACAAAGCTGGTGAAGGGCCTGGAGAACAAATCCTATGAGGAGAGACTGAGGGAGCTGGGACTGATCAGTTTGAGGAGGAGAAGGCTGAGGGGAGACCTCATCACTCTCTACAGCTGCATGGAAGGACATTGCAGAGAGGTTGGTGCTGGTCTCTTCTCACGGGTGATTAGTGACAGAACAAGGGGGAACGGCTTTAAACTGCAACAGGGGAGGTTTAGACTGGACATTAGGAAAAAAATTTTCAGAGAAAGAGTGGTCAGAGAGTGGAATGGGCTGCCCAGGGAGTTGATGGAGTCACTGTCACTAAGGGTCATTTAGATGAGATGTTGGGGGATCTGGTATAGGGGAGAACTTTGTAGAGTAGGGCTGATGGTTGGACTCAATGATCCCAAGGGTCTTTTCCAACCTGAATGATTCTTTGATTCTAAGATATTATTATCTATACACCTCAAATGACCAGAGGTTGTGGCACAGAATAAACAGGAAAGATAATGCCTTGGACAGTGAATTTGGGAACAGAAATATAAATTAATACTAAGAACGCAATTAGAAGTACTATCCTTTTTTTGTAAAGGAAATTCCACAGAGGCTATATCTGAGTTTGTCCTCAGAGTCCACCTTGAGACTTCTGTTAAAATCAAGCTTGTAGGCCAATACTGGACCTACAAGAAAGGGTCAAGCAGATTACAAAGCAGTCTGGTAGGACTAGAGTTTACTGCACCCAAAGGTTTGTTAATAGGAACACAGTTCAGTACAGGAGAGTTACTGCCAGGGAGAGGGATTCCTAAAGAGCAGTGGTAGGGTCAGGACTGACTGTGGCCAGATGTTTGCTCTGGTTGTGGTGTGGTGGGTTTAACTGCACAACTCCTGCTGTGAGGCTCTGTCTCTTTCCAGGTCCCCTTGCCATGGAGCTCATTCCCATAGGAAAGTGGGACTGACAGGGAACATCCCAGCTCTCTGCAATCAAAGGCAGAAAAAAACCACAGAACAACCACACCATGTCTCCTCTGGTCTACAAAACCTTTCAGATTGTTCAATTTCTGGCTATAAAGAGGCCATAGGAAGTGAACAGGAAAGGTTAAGGAACCACCAACATCCCATTTCCCCACCCAAGAGGGGAGGCAGTGAGAGACTGTGTCCCAGTAGAATGTATTCCAGTAGATAATACTCCAGGCTGCACCTAAAGGGAGGGTCACAGCAAAGTTTTCATTAGTATTTCAGCTGTCCCGATACTTCTCATGTGCTGGAGATAGGTGGATGTGCTAGAGTATAAATGTAAATGAACATTTATCTCAGCATTTACTGCCTTTATTTGTTGCAGAGTTCAGAGCTTGAGAGTCAAATGATTCTGCAGGTAGTAATCACTGTGTTTGTATATGAAAAATGTAGTTTCGGTTCAATAAGCAAATTGAGATTGACTTGTCTTGAAAGTATTTTCTTCTTCTGTCCCACCTCCTGTTTTCAGTGTCACTTTACTGGTTTTTGTGACCATGCATCTATCTTGGCAAAATAGGCTGATTTCAGGATGTAACTATAGTGACAGTAACTAGACCCCAACACTGTACTGAGTGGACTAAGTAAAGCAGATGTCTCTGTGTTCCCCATGTAGTGCTAGGACTTTCTGGGTCAAAACCCTAAGAAGGTTATAAAAATAACTATATAGTGACTTTGTTGCTGAAAAACAGACCTGACTTGGGCAATTAATTTACTTACTTGCAGATTAATACAAATTTCTGATATTTCATTCATGTATGGAGAAAAAAGAGAAACATAAAAAGCACTTCAGCAAACAACATTCCTCCCTCTTTCTACAAGCTCATCTTAAGCCAAAACAACCTATTCTCATTAAACGATTTGGATTGGAAGGAACCTTAAAAGGACCTCATCTAGTCCCAACCACCCCGCTATGGGCAGGGACACCTTCCACTAGCCCAGGTTGCCCAAAGCCCCGTCCAACCTGGCCTTGAACACTGCCAGGGAGGGGGCAGCCACAGCTTCTCTGGGCAACCTCTTCCACCATGCTCTCCATGAACAACATCTTCCTTACATCTGATCTAAATCTACTAAATCTAAACCTCTTTCAGTTTAAAACCATTACCCCTTGTGCTATCCCTACATGCCCTTGTAAAAAGTTCCTCTCCAATATTCCTTGTAGTCTTTCTTTAGGTACTTAGAAGGCTGCTATAAATTCTCCCCAGAGCCTTCTCTTCTCCAGGTTGAACAACCCCAACTCTCTCAGCCTGTCTTCACAGGAGAGTTGCTCCAGCCCCCCAATCATCTTTGTGGCCCTCCTCTGGACTCACTTCAACAGGGCCATGTTCTTCTTGTGTTGGGAGCCTCAGTGCTGAATGCAGTACTCCAGGTGGGGTCTCATGGGAGTAGAGTGAAGAGGGAGAATCACCTCCCTTGACCTGCTGGCCACATTTCTCTTGATGTAGCTGAGGACACAGTTGGCTTTGTGGGCTGCAAGCACACATTACCAGGTCATGTTGAGTTTATTCTCAACCAACAATCCTAAATCATACTCCAAACGGCTGCTTTCAATCCATTCTCTGCCTAGATTGTGTTTGTGCTTGGGATTGCCTCAACCCATAAGCAGGGTCTTGCACTTGGCCTTGCTGAACTTCATGAGGTTTGTAGGGGCCCACTTTTCAAGCCACTCAAAGTCCCTCTGTATGGCACATCCCTTCCCTCCAGCATCTTGACTGCGCCACACAGCTTGATGTGGTTGGCAAACTTGCTGAGGGTGCCCTCAATCCCAATGCCTAGGTCACCAAAGATGTTAAACAGCACCAGTACCAGTACTGACCCATGAGAAATGCCACTTGTCACTGCTCTTCACTTGGACATCAAACCATTGACTATAATTCTTTGAGTGTGACCATCCAGCCAATTCCTTATCCATACATCAAATCTGTAATTTGCCTCTCCAATTTAGAGACAAGGATGTCATGTGGGACAGTTACAAATGCAGTGTCAAGTCCAGGTAGATGACATCAATTGCTCTTCACTTATCCACCAGCACTGTGACCCTGTTGTAGAAGGCCACCAAATTTGTCGGGCATGATTTGCCCTTAGTGAAGCCATGCTGACTGTCAAGAAGAACCTCCTTATTTTCCATGCACCTTAGTGTAGTTTCCAAGAGGATCTGCTCCATGATCTTGCCAGGCACAGAGCTGAGACTGACTGGCCTGTAGTTCCCCAGGTCTTCCTTTTTTCCCTTTTTAAAAATAGGAGTTATGTTTTCTCTTTTTCAGTCAACAGGAACATCACCAGACTGCCACAACCTCTCAAATATGATGGATAGTGGCTTAGTCAATTCAGTCATCAGGTCTCTCAGGACCATCAGATGTATCTCTTCAGGTCCCACGGATTTGTGCACCTTCACATTCCTTAGATGGTCTTGAAGCTGATCTTCTCTTACAGAGGACAATTCTTTATTCTCTCAGTCCCTGCCTTTGCCTTCTGCATCTTGGGTGATGTGGCTGGAGCCCTTGCTGGCGCAGACTGAGGTGAAAAAGTCATGGAGTATCTCAGCCTTATCTATGTCCTGGGTAACCAGGTCTGTTACCTTCTGGAGAGGGCCCACCTTGTCCCTAGTCTTCCTGTTATCACCAGTGTGCCCACATATACTTCTCTTGTTGTCCTTGACATTCCCGGCCAGATTTAATTCTATCAGGGCTCTAGCTTTCCTAATCTTATTCCCAACTGCTCAGAGAATTTCTCTGTATTCCTCCCAGGCTACCTGTCCTTGCTTCCACCCTCTGTAGGCTTCCTTTGTGTGTTTGAGCTTGTCCAGGAGCAAATTATTCATCCATACAGGCCTCCTGGTGTTTCTGCATGGCATCCTCTTTGCTGGGATGTATCACTCCTGAGCTTGGAGGAGGAAATCCTTGAATAATAACCAGCTTTCCTCGCTCCCTCTCCTCTCCAGGGCTTGGAGGGAGAAGGAAGTTGTCACAAACGCATTCCAGGAACCTCCTGGATAGCTTGTGCCTTGCTGTGTTGTCCCTCCAACAGATATCAGGGTGGGTGAAGATTCCCATGAGGACCAGGGTTTGTGAACGTGAGGCTACTCTATAGATGCTGTCTATAGAGGGTCTCATCTGCTCAGTCTTCCTGCTCAGGTGTCCTGTGGCAGACCCCCACTATAATGTCACCTGTCCCTGCCCTCCCTTTAATCCTGACCCATAAACTCTCAATCAGCTCCTCATTCATCCCCAGACAGAGCTCCATGTTCTCCAGCTGGTCACTGACACAGGGTGACACACTGTCTTCATTTCCCCTGCCGTTCCTTCCTAAAGAGTCTGTATCCTTGCATTCCAACACTGCAGTCATAGGAGGCACCTGACCACATCTCCATGATGCCAATAAGACCAGAGGCCTGCAGACATGCCTCATGTCCTTAACTAACTCCTGTTTATTCCCCCTGTCACATGTGTTTGCATAGAGGCATTTGAATCGGTCCCCAGTGAAGGCGACTTACTGGCTGGAGTGGCTGGAATTCCTTTGTGCTGCTCTTCAGATGAACTTCTGCTGACCTGTGATCCCTCTCCAGGCTCTGGGCATCTATTGGTGGCACTGGCATCAAGCTGTTAGGAGTGGGTTGGACTGAGGTTCCCCTCCCCCAGCAACTTTAGCTTAAAGCTCCCTTCACCAATTCCTGACAAGCCTATGAGCAAAGATTCTCTTCCCCTTTTCTGACAGATGGACCCCACCAGCCCCCAGCAGAACAGGTTACTCAAAGTGATGTCCATGCTCTAAGTAGCCAAACCCCTGGCTGTGGCACCAGCCCTGTAACCATTTGTTGATTTGCCATATTTGACTGGGTCTTTCAAACCCCTTCCCTTTGACCAGGAGGACTCATGAAAAAACTGCCTGCACTCCAGAGACCCTTACCACTGCTCCCAGGGCTCTGTAATCCTTCCCGATACTCCCTGGACCTCTCCTGGCTGTATCACTGGTGCCCATGTGAAACAGCAGCAACAGAGAATAGTCAGTGGTCTGTTCAATGTTCAGAGTCTCTTGGTGACATCTCTGACATGAGCCCCTAGTAAGCAGAACACCCCTCTAGAGAGTGCATCAGGTCAGCAGATGGTACCTCCGTGCCTCTCAGAAGAGAATGACCTACAACTATCATCTATCACCTTAGTTGTGCGGTTGTTATATGGGGAGCAGACTGGGCTGCTTTATTCAGCTCCAGGATCTTCTCTGATGTGATGAGTCTTTCTCCTTCAGTCTGCAGAGGGAAGGCCATGCTGGAGCAGTCCGTTGCTGGGAGGACTGTGACCCATGGGAGGGACCCACGCTGGAGCAGTTCATGAAGAGTTGCAGCCCATGAGAAGGACTCATGGAAGAGTTTGTGGAAGACTGTTTCACATGAAAGGGACTCCAAGCTGGAGCAGGGGAAGACTGTGAGGACTCCTCCTGCTGACTAAGAAGGTACAGCAGAAACAATGGATGATGAACTGACCACAACCCCTATCTCCTTTCCCCCTGGAGGGGAGGACGTAGAGATATTGGGAGTAAAACTGAGCTCAGGAACAAGGGAGGTGTGGTGGGAAGGTGTTTTTAAGATATGGTTGTATTTCTCACTGTCCTACTGTTTGATCAGAAAATTAATTGGTGGTGGTGGTGTTTAAATTGACGTTCTTTATCTTCCCCTAATGAGTCTGGCCTTTGCCTGTGACCTTAATGGGTGAGTCATCCCTCCCTGTCCTTCTCCCTGTCTTCAAGCTTTTTTGTTATATATTCTTCTCCCCGTTTCTGAGGATGAAGGAGTGTGTGAGAAGCTGCATGGTGCTCAGTTGTCCTCTGGGCTCAAACCACTAAGAGGGTCAGGTCAGACGGGTGCCCTTGGCCTGTGCAGATGGTCACAGAACGGTGGCCCTTTGCTGGGGTGTGTGGACTTCAAGCCTCTCCACTCAGCCAGTGGAATGTCCCTCCTTCGAAAAGGGGCCCTCCCTGCACACCCTCTGGTGCACCTTGCCATGCCATTCCCTGGCGATGTGCCATGCTCTGTTTGCCCACTCTGTTCACTTGCACTCCCTGGCGCTGCCTGTTGTGACTGTCTTTCTGACCATGTTACTTTCTGTGTGCCACTCTGCTTCTGACTGGTTTCTTCCTGCCAAACCTTGCTTCCTACTGCTTTTCTTATACTGTTCCCTGCTTCTTACTGGTTTTCCACTGCTGTACTTTTCTTTGTGTCACTGCACTAGGGTGGGTCATCCACAGGCTGCAGTTCCTCAGGAGTGTCCCTGCCTCTTTGGTCTGGCAGGGTTCCCCTCTGAGGTATGGCTGCCTACCTGTGATATCACAGGTGTGACAGAGATTTCAGTTCTGAAATAAAAACATCTCTAGGGAAAGCATAAGCCACTTTACCCGAGGCCATGTTAAATAGGATTTCTCATAATAATACTTGAGTTTCTCTAGAAAAGAGCTGACCTTCCCTAGCTGGGCTTCATTAGTCTGAAGATGACTTAAATAACACGCATCAGTTGTTGCAATGTGCCTCCTGGTGACCTTCACATCTTCAGGATGTCGGTACTTTTCTGTCCAAATGCCTACTGATTTTACTGCAGACAAACAGATGTTTCCTCCTGGAGGAAGAAAGAGAAGGTTCACAAGGCACAGACTGAGATGGGTTTTGCACCTTTAAAGAAGACTATCTGCTTTTGCACAAGAAAATGTGAAGTCATTCCTACCCCATGTGTGATCATGCCTGGCTTTTTCTGTCATGGGTAGTTTTATCAGCAAGCGATGATGTCTGTATGTCCCTTTAATGGTCCTCCAAAGCCAACGGTAAATAAACAAAGGCAAAGGAATTGTCAATAAAAAAGGAGTGACTGGCAATTTGTAAATGGAATATCTGGGTAGCCCCATGATCCTGCAAACAAATGCCTTCTGGTGGCATTTCACCCGTTTGTTGTGTTTCAGACCAATGTCTTTCCCAATCGCATATGGCTATTCCCGAGAACTGAACTGGCCTTGAATATAGGAACTAAATGTATGACAGCAGAGTGGCCACTCATTCAGGCATCCTGCTTTTAGCTAATACTTTTTTGGGTTTTACCTCTTTGTTTGCTTTAGTAAATAAGGTGTCTGGTGTCAAAGAGGTTAAAGATTTTAACAAGTATTAGAGAGACAGAAGATGGTTTCAGGGTTCCTCATTTGAGGCTTTAGCTTCAGTATTTTCAAAGGAATTTCCAGCAGCACTAAATAATTAGCTGTTGTACCAACCATAGCATCAGCGCTTATCTTCACATCTGTAATTACTGCATGCTTCTGACACCATAGATATTGCCATTAACCCTGCATGCGAATCATCATCTAATTTATTGTCTGAGCTGAAAGCAATTCTGTCTTACCAGTTGAAAATTTGCAGCAGTGCTTTGTCATGTTAATCTTCAGGTTATGATCTCTTCTCCATATGCATGTATTGCCTTTCCAGATGGAGGCTTACCAAAGCACTTCCTTCTGTCAGCCTTCATGTGTAGTTTTTGACAATTTTGGACTTTTTCCTAAAAGCACAGGCAATCTCTATTTCCACGTATAATGAAGAATTTCATTTAGCAAGCATTGGTATTTACAGCACAGAAGGAAGGATATTCTGAGAAACTTGAGATGCTAAAAAGGCTAATTATTATAATCTCTAAAAAATCAGAGGCCTGTGCAATGTTGTCATGGTTTAACCCCAACCAGCAACTAAGCACCACACAGCCACTCGCTCACACCTACCCCCCCTGGTGGGATGGGGAGGACAGTGGAAAGGAAAAAAGTTAAACTTGTGGGTTGAAATAAGAACAATTTAATAATTGAAATATAATATAATATAATAATAATAATAATAATAATGATGAAGATTATGGTGTTGATGATGAAAATAACACAAAGAGAATGAAATAAAACTGAAGAATGACAAGTGATGCATGATGCAATTATTCATCACCTGCTGACCAATGCCCAGACAGTCACCAAGCAGCGATCGCCCTTCCTGGCCAATTCCTCCCAGTTTATATACTGGGGATGATGTCATATACTATGGAACAAAGCTTTTGCCTGTTTGGGTCAGCTGTCCTCCTGTTTCCCCTCCCACCTTCTTGCATCTCTCCAGCATTCTTGCTGGCAGGCATGAAAAGCTGAAAAATCCTTGACTTAGTATAAATACTATTTAGCAACAACTAAAAACATCAGTGTGTTATCAACATTATTGTCATATTAAATCCAAACCACACCACCATACCAGCTACTAGGAAGAAAACGAACTCTATCCCAGCTGAAACTAGGACAGATGTCCTAACTGTACTGCACAGCTGACAAGTGTACACAATGTCGACCCACTGTTGGTGAAACTGCAAAAGAGGCCCCTTACACCTCATCCAGTTCTGAAGCACTCCAGAAAGATGGAGCACGGGCCTGTGTCACGTGAAATTACTGCAGTGAATAATCCCAGCGTAGGTTGAAGTGTAAACACTGTTACTTGATTTCTACAGGTAAATTTGTACAAAATAAACTTTTTTATTAAAAATGTCACATCTACTAAATTGTGGGGGGTTTAATGAAAATTGTTAGCTCTCAATTTAAGTTAGTTTCAACTGAAGTTAAGTATTTAGTGCCAATTTCCTCTGATATAAATTCACTTGTCTAATTGAATCTGAATATTTTGTTACAAGGAAGAAAAAATGTAGGGCTTCTTTCTCCTTTCTGCGGGGGTCTGTCTGTGTAAATTATGCTTTCTATGATGTTTCACAGGCTCTCTCTGCACTGATAAATTAAACAGTACCAGGAAACATTTCCAGGCAGTGGGCCGCAAACATCTTTTAAATGGTAGTTTGCAATATTAAATTGTTAAACATCTCTCTGGCCATGGTCCAGGCTCACTCACTCTCTCCCAAACAACTCCCAGGCACAGGGACTGCTTCCTGACAGGTGGGTTGAATGTAAACATCAGGATTTGGAGTTTAAGAGAGTTTAACAGTTATACGGGTGCAAATTGTTTTCTCACAGTTCAGTCCTGAGCTTCCCACTAAAGTCTACTCATGGGGATTCATCGGGACTTAGTGACTAGTGTTTCTGAATCCCTCATGATTCTTAACACTTTCATCCTCACATTTGTCTAGAGATATAGATTAATTAAGTACCACCTAAGGTCATTCAGGAGCTCTGTCAGGAGTGAATCTGATTCCAGGCAAGTCTTCTGGGTCATGGTCGTTCCACATTTCCAAGTCTGTGCTAATCTTACTTCAGCTGCAGCAGAAGCAGAAACAGGCAGCTTAAAAGGCCTTTTGAAAACAACACCATACCTGACTATATCAGAAATTTTTGTCTGTAACACAACAGAACTTTCTGATTCACCCAATCCATATCTAGACAGTTAATAATCCTCATTTAACTGGAACGAATTGGCAATATTGAATGGCACCAACATGTCTTTCATTTCTCAGACTCATCTGATGGTTGAATTTGTAAGAAAGATAATACAAATACTGTGGCTTTTTCTCCAATTCCATGTCACACCTTAACCTCAACTACAAATTAAGCCACAAAGGCATCTTTACTTATCCAGCTGGGCATGTTTCTTATATTCTCCTGGAACTCATGATTTTCACCTCTCTGACTAGAGATTGTCCTAGACATTGGAAAAGTGACTCCAGAATCTCATAACATTAACAGAATAATGTCTGAGATCGAGGAAATCCATTTCTTCCAGTCATCCTGAACATAACTAGTATGATGGAGTATGGGGGTCAGAATTCCTTTGGCTGTCCCAATAACAGGCCTAAGAAGTCTGTTCTTCATGTCCCCTCTCCATCACACCCATACACTTCTGTCTAGACTCTTCAAAGAGTATTCTGCAAAGACATAGTTATGTTTTCACTCAGGGCTGAGGAGATGCTTGGTCTGATGGCTAGCAAGAAGGCCAGCCCAGTATTGCTATCATACAGATTGACAGACCAACCACTTACTCATCAAAGATTATTTTGCAGTTAACAGAGGTATGTGTAAAAATAGTTATCCACTTTTTGAACAAAAGTAAGCAAAATACATCAGAAAGATACACCTTTGGCAAAGGTCCACCATGGTGTTATAGCAAACAACAAAAGGTATACAGAAATGGTTTCCTTGGAAATCTTTTTATGTACACAGTGAGTTAAGAAAAGAGGAAATCTGTTCAGAAGCTGGTTAGGACACATTTTAATGGTGAAAGTAGGTGTTTGGTAGAATATCAGGCATCTGCTCTGGACAGCCAAGATCTCATTATGATGGTCACAATGAAGGTGTTCAACTAGCAGCTGTAAGAGACAGAAATGTCAAATGATTGTCTCAAAGCTTACTCGTGTGTGCTTTGAGTCACAGAGTGGTGTCAGTAACACCTCAACCATTCATCAAGGACCAGCTGTGGCCTTTGATTAATCTAAGGAATGCCACCCAAGGAAGCAGGAGTGTATAGAAGGATGCACCCCCCACTCCCTTGCAGGTATACTGACAAAGTCCTTAGATAAGCCTCGAAGAGGTGGACTGAGTGAAACCAGGCGTTTCTCACCAAGCACAAGGACCGCTGATCACTGGCCATTGTATAAGCCCGATACTTTGTGGCTCTATTGTATTGCCAGTGCCTTTGTGCCTTCGCCATGGAACTGATAAGAGGTGAGCATTTCTGTCCCAGAAGCTGGATGATTGCTCAAGAGGTATGAAGTCAGCAAAAACATGTGAGAATGGAGGAAAAATTACAGGGGGGCAGATATGCTAATCAGCTGATAAAATTAACTTAAAAGGTGACCAAGAACTTTGCTCAGTGTGCACCCACCACCAACTGGAGACTGAGGACCAACAGGATGCTGCTGGATCCATGGTGGTGACTAGTCTTGTGACTATTTCAGATGCTTGCTTGATTTCTGTCTTTTCCTTCCATCCTGCCCTATCACTACCACTCTTCACTTTTAATAATAAAAACTGTTTTAGGTGTACGGCATTTGTCCTTGTTTGTGTCTTAATCTCTCTCTTGGGATCATATTGAAACCTCCCCCGACATTGGATCAGGACAGCGGCAAGTATTGAAACCAGTTGCATTTCTCTTGTGCGAACAGATTATGGTGCCTAACCAACATTCATAAAAACAGAACTTGAAAAAGAAACAGTTTCCAAAAGATTAATGCAATTATTGGCACAACTCACTGACAGTATTTAAGTGTAAGATCTTAATGAAAATTTTTCCTAGATGTCCTACCAGTGCCCCAAAGTGACACTTCCCACAAGTGAGCAAAGCAAGTTCTCCTGGGCAAAATCCATCTACTGTTACAACACTGTTAAAATGCTTAAAAATATAGATGAGGTTGAAAATGAGAACATAAAGGGCAGTGAATAGGAGCTTCAAATTAAAATCTGTCAGTGACTGATGGGAGAGGAAAATGAGTCAATGATAATATGGTTAAAGAAAATAGCAAGGTATTAAAAAAACGCCATCCTGGGAAAAATGAACTGATGGGAATTAGAATTACAAATGAATTACAGATGAAACTACAGATAGTGAGGCAGTATCCATGATATAAAATAGTAAAGGTGGAATATAATGCTTTTCCTCAGTAATAAAGTGTAGGGTAGTAATAGTAATAAAACAAAGCATAGGTTCTTAAATTAAACATTTTCCAAAAAAATAGGCTCAGGTAACTTGCATTCACTCATGAATTTTTCAAAAAATGAGTTAATAAACTCAGTTATGAAGTTGATCTGAACCCATTTTTAGAAACAGCTAAATTCCCATAATCTGGGGGATTATCTGTATAATATCACTGAGAGAGCCAGACATCGGGCAGTCAGATGTAAATCTCTACTGAAATAATGCCACAAGTAATCAACAATGCTATTGTTTCTTTCTCCATCTTTATTGATATTATTCATCTCAGTTACCATCACTTCTTGTAAAACAGACTTTATCAAACAAACTTCTCCCTTTTCTCCTTTTTAAAAATAAATTATTGGTATGATTCATAAAGGTAGCTGTCATGACTAGATTTCTCTATAGCATTTGAATGGGTACCAGATAGCATTTTGCCAAAAAAAACCCAAAAACATTTGTTCAGTGAGAACAGAAAACACTGAGCACAGAAAATTAAAATTTCAAATTTTAAAAGGAAAATATTCAGGTTATTTCTCTCTGTATACCCCAGGAATTAACTGATGGCCCAATATGGGGGGGGGGACGGGGGGGGGACGGGGATGACAAGAGAAAGTGTTAGTCGAGATCAGCTAATTAATTTTTCTTGCAAAACTTGCAACTGAGAAAAGATTGATGGAGTAGCAAATTGCAAGAAAACATGATGCTGTTACTGTCTGACCTGGAGTGCTTGAAGAAGTGACTGAAAGGTCACAAAAACCATTTTAGCACAGAATCTTTGAGGTCCTGCACATCATACACATTGTGTTAAAACGACTGGAGCTTTGTGGAAAGAGTCACTGTAGCCTGAGACATTTACAGTTAAGTACACCATTAAAGACAGTCATTTGTATCATTGGTGACCAACAGGCACATGCAAAGGGTGTTTTATTCCTGTCTCCCAGTCTGAGGTGCTTAATTAAAGCTGAATTAATTATTTTCTGGAGGAACCTTTCTCTCTTCTCTGACTGGAGAGAGCACTGTATGATCTGCTTAGCCTAAACACCAGTGGCTAATGTTAGGAGAAATTAAACCTACCTTTTGCCTCAGTAACTGGAAGAGATATTTACAGGTTACTATAAAACTAAGTACGAGATGCAATTCCCTAAGTACGAGCACTAGCGTTATTTAAGCATCTTCCTCAGGCTTCAGCTGAACGAGGCCTCAAAAATGCCATGGTGTATCAGAAGTCAAACCAAAGACTGAAATGACTGAACAACCTTTTCTAGATCTAACCTTTAGGAAATTCTGAAAATTCAGCACAATCAAATCTTGCAGTCAAGACCACGCTACAGGAAAAGCAACGCCCCTGTACACCTCCTCAATGGATATTTTTAGAAGGCTGTTCTGTCCTCTGTCTTGGTATTCAATTCCTGCATTAATCTGTGCTACGCATCTTTATTGCCACCCTCTTTTCACAGCAAATGGGTCCTAAACATTGTTTCCTCCCAAGCACTGCAGAAACTCCTGTCTCTCTTAGGCATCTATATCTTTGGTGCTATCATCCATCTGGATTAAGAAAAAGAAAGTTTTCAAAAAAATAGATTTATTTCTTACTGGGCACATTACAACAAAATGAATAAATATTGATCTCATGTCTTTTACCCATTTATAGAGTAAAACGGCCTCATATTAAGTTAGCATGTTTCTAAGTTGATTAGACCATTGTAAAAAAAAAAAAAATCTTAATTACAAAGAAATTACAAACTATCACACACACATGATTTTTCATTTAAGAAGAAATAGATTTATATGCTTCTAAACAAAGTCTATCCAACAATTGTGCAGTCTGCAACTACTAAGGAAAAATATATGAACAGTTATCTGTATTGTTCATAATATTTTTGAGAAATGTTAGAGAATTAAAGAAAAAGAGGAAAAGTAAAATACCTTACCTTCCACAGGAAAAAAAAAAACAAAAAAACAAACCAAACAAACACCAAAAAAACAACAGATCTAGGGTCTTACAATAAGCAGTTTCTCTTCATTTCATCCAATTAGAATACTATTTTTAACCCTGTCATCTTTAGCAGAATTCTATAACAGTAAAATAGGAAATTTCTTTTCTTTTTTAGTACTATCCCAGACCAATTTAGAGAAAAATCTGACCTTTTATAAAAGGAAATTCTCCTTCAGTATTGAGGACATTTTCTCTCTGAATAAAACCTAACCCCTTGTAACAACATCTACTGCTGCTACTCAACAGTACAAGACTAGTAATAAATCTACAGACACAAAATTCTTTTCATAGCAGGACCCTCACTGAAACCAACTGAACTCATGGTATTCAGGACAATAGTAGCAGAATTTGGTCATAAGCTGAACTGATAAAGAAAGCAAACAACAAAACCCTCATGTACTTTACACAAATTACCACATTCTTTTCTAAATTGATGTTCTAAGAACAATCAAAAAATTAAATCCTTTATTAAACCAAACAGAATTTCATTGCTCATATTTATCTGAATTATCTTGACTTTCTCTTCCCAAAAGATGATTTCTAATCAAGTTATGGCTTTCATGATAAGATACCCTTGTAGTATCCAGGGCAGACTTTTCTTTCAGTAACACTGGCATATTTCAACATAACTCAATTGAAATCAACAGAATTGTGCTGAATCGATTCTAATCTGCCAAGAAATCTAAAATCTAACGTTTGTCATCCTACAAAGACAACAGCAGGAATATTTTCACAGATTTGTTAATAATGCTAATTTTATATCTTTCAGTTGCAGATCAAAAAGACTTTTGTTAAGCAGAGACACACAGACCTGATGCCTACAAATCGAGACTTATTTGAAGGCTGTTGATTTAACTCGTTGTGTCTGGACAAGAAAATATGTCAGACCTTTCCATTAAGAGAAATAGCTCTTTTCAAACAGAAGTGTCAAACACTTGACATTTTTCCATTCTGATTTTTCTGCTCTGCATTAGAAACTGTCTAACATGCTTCTGCTCAAGGAGGATTGTGGCAAGATTTGTACATATAAGGCACTCTTTGTAGCTTTGCTTTTATTCAGTCAGGCTCCAAGACAATCCACAGGGAACAAAAACTGCAACGCTCTTAGGGTAAATAACAGCCAGCCAACTTTGTATTTGCCTGTGAAGTTTTGTTTCAATCCTGAGGGAGAACTTGTTTATCAAAAAGTTTGTCTCTTGTTTTCCAACTATATGAGTTGGTCTAATAAAGCAGATTACATCTGCCTATAAATCCTGCTTTGCCCATGTCCTTGGACCATTGTGGCTGTGATATAGGCATGATTAGGCTCTTTCCCATGGGGGCCAGTGACAGCACAGGAGGCAGCGGGTATAAACACGGGACATTCCATCTGAACATCAGGAAACTATTTTTTGATTTTTTGCTTGGAGGGTGACTGAGCACTAGCACTGTCCCCAAGAGACTGTGGAGTGTCCATCTTAGGAGATATTCCAACGCCACCTGGACACAGCCCTGAGCAACTGGCTCCAGGTGGCTCTGCTTGAGCAGGGGAGTTGGACCAGATGACCTCAAGGTCCCTTCCAACCTCAAACATTCTGTGAGCCTGTGATTCTGTGATAGTAAAATACCTACAAATTTTTCTTTACAAGTCTCTGGCTGGGTAGCTGTAGAGGGGTAGGACAACGAGAATGGAGGCAAGCTGTTACTGTCTTATGGTTTCATATAAAATGGTCTGAGTTCTCTTCCATTCTCCTGCTCTTAGTCAGTATACATTACTCAACTAAAGAAAGCATTTGCCCATAGTCTGGATATTTTCTTACTGTTACTTGCGTTAAGAGCCACTATATTTTTTATATCTACAACTTGTCATCACAAGTCTTTTACCAGGAATATGAAGAGGCAAAGATACCAAGTCTCTTCTTAATACCAAAATCCTCTCACACATTTTATTTTCCTCAAAACCTATATTACAATTTTCTTCAATGAATAAAATCAGACATGTAGGTTCAAACTTCCAAAAGTCTGGAGCACTAGCAGAAGTCAGAACAGAAAAAGAAAAATTAGATATTTTGATGGGTTCTGAACACGTGTTTTTTATTGGAAAGTTGAGGGATGTTCAGTGTGGGGCTGGATTTCCTCCATCTCTGGTTTTAACCAGAACGGAAGAAGTCTGTAGCCAGGCTGCTTTTGTCCCACTAAACCAGTGTCCCACACTGAGCTTTGACACTGTCATTACTGCCTCCTTGGCAGCATAACCCCTGGAGTGGTTTTGCTGCACATCAAGAAGCACTCTCATCGGCACTGTTATGTGTCAGAGATCCATCCCAACCAGAAGCACTAGCAAGACTTGACTCTCTGCACCCTAAACACTCCTCTAATCCCACCACACTGGCTACACCCCCTATTTCAATGAGCTATATAGATGTAGATTATAACAAGAACCAGTAAGTGCAGCTCTTCTCACATGAACAAGGCAGAATATGGGCGGGAAGGCCTGACACTACTGATGTCTATGATGATGTATACTGATGTCAAAATTCTCATTGATTTAAGCCAAGAATTTCACTTTTGGTGTTTATCCAAACTTTTTGTGTGTAGCTAAGCTGGTTAGAGATCTCAAGGGTGCATATTTTCTTATAGTGTAGAAAATTTATCTAATGGGGATAGATATATATCTTTGCTGCACAGGGACACTGTGAGGATTGATTAGGTAATAACTTGAAAGCACTATAGAAGTGAACAGTGCTGTGCTATATAAATGCTAAGTATTGTTATTTTTCCTTGCAAAAATACTTCAGGAGAATCTGACAGGTTCACAACTAAGCTCTCAAACATAAATACTTAGATATGTCTGCCTTTGATTTTGTAATACTACACATGGCACTTAGGAGAATATTATGATAGTATTACCTGAGATTGCTTGTTATTTTTGATGAGGTAACAAAATACTGGCAGCAAATGAGATTTGGTGAAGTATTTTCAGTGGTTCATTTTTAAAGTGTTACTTCTTGGGTTTTTTATTTCCTTTTATATAGGAAGGTTGTGTGGAGGGATGTATCTTCAGGGATATGAGAGACCAGAGAGAGATAAGAAAATGTGTCCTACACATCCGCAACACAGCACTTCTTCATCAGGCTGTTTGCCTGTGTAGCTCTGCAACAGTTACCCTTCCTCCTCAGCATATTAAGGAGGTGTATGTGTAAGGTGAGGGAGGTGGTTATTCCTCCCATCTGCTTCACAATCTTATCATCTGTGTTCAAAGGACATAGTGGGATGAAAAACCTCCCTATGTAGTTGATAGAAAAAAAGGAAGCACTAACAGAAGACTGACGTAAGTTAGAGGCTTGAAATGGACACTTTGAATACATCATTCTCACCAAGTTTTCAGGTCTCTTCCAGCACTCTGGACTCTGCTGTGAGACCACGTTCTCAAGGGCTGAGCTTTGTCCTAGGACAGGTGTACACAGGGGTTTAGGAGCTTAGAAGTACACAGTCATCCCTCGTAGGGGAAGATCTTTAAGAAATGCCTGTGACATGCAAAAATCTGTGGAGGAGGCCTGGATTCATTTTACTCCATAGGTTCACTTAAAGGAGGATCCAAAAGTTGTTAGACTCCCATAATGTATCTAGGAAGGATACCTCCATGCCTGTCCATTCTTTGTAAGACAGATGCCACCACTCCTTGGAAGAGAGAGCTGAACAACTCCTGAATTGACTGAAGAAATAACTGCACAATGTAGCCCAGCATATTAAAGAGAACAGGGTTGGGGATTTTTTCATAGACTATGCTGTAAAACATGTCATTCAGGAACTTCTTAATCAGTCCTAAAGCTGTTGCCAGCTGTGAGCCTCTGTACCTCTGTCAGAAGAACGCAAGAAGATAGCTGTGAGCTAAAACCTCTTCAGCTGTGCCACTACAGTCCACCACCAAATGCAAGTCTTTGTGCTAAAAATAAGGAACTGGAAAGAAAAATAAGAAAAATATAAGAAAAAAAAAAAAAACAAAACAAACAAACAAACAAAAAAAACCACCTGGAAAGAAAGGGATCCAGGAGGAGTCAGCCTGCAATCTGCATCTCAGTCTATCTTTCCCAAATGACTGTAGAGAGAATATGGGACAACTCTGTTTTTAACTCAGGATCTATTTAGGTTAAATCCACACTGAATTTACTTGAGTTAGTCAGACTCATGAGCATAACCCAAAGTGTGTAACTGCCTGTCTTTGTTTTAAACCCAGGACCAAGACTCCCAGCCTAATAACAGTGGTTACTAATGGAATTTGTATGCTCTACCAAGGAACATGCTTTAATGACCCTCACTGTCATCTTCTGTACTTTTATATGCTTTGGTTGCAAAAAGTTTGGCTAATTCCTAGCATTTGTTTTAATAGTTTTGTTTTCCTGTCTTGTTTCTCAGATATTGCCTAGAATATTTTATTCTTCCTGAAAACAGTTATGATTCCCCTGTGTGTGATATTGAACGATCATGCTTTAATCAATGCTACTAAATCTGAAGTATCTCTTGTGCCTCCAGGTATTGATTCTACTCTGTTCACTTATTTCATTTCTGTAAATCACTGCAGTATTTTCTGCATATGGGATCAATCTTCGGGCTCAGATCTCTCTACAATCATCACCACCATTCAGATCATCTAGACAATCAGAAAAAACCTAAGTTCATGAATTATTCTTGTCTTTTCCCATGCTGACAAAATTACATCTATGGTTGTCAAACGTCCATCCAGTCTCCCCCCATACACAAAACAACGTATTTTGTGGTCCAAATTTACACTGTTGCTTTCCCAGGAGTTATTCCTCTGGTGTTATTGAGGCTGGAATTCAGCCTATGATATTCAGCCATGTAGTTGGTTGCTCAGCTGTGTGATTATTTCCAGTACAGCATCTAAGATCAGAAAAATTCTGTTTATTGGGATTTGTACTTAATTCTAGACCTCAGTGTGACCTTGTTATCACTGCTGACCCAGGTAATCTAAAGCTGGACTCCATGACAAACACTCCAGTACAAACATAAATACAGATATATTTGTAGTTTCTGAAAAAGTAGATGAGAGCTTTGAATGGTGAAGAGGACAGCTATTGGGAAGAGCAGTATCATAAGACTGCATCTGCAAAATCAATTGTGCCACTGTAGCTATTACATTGCAGTTCACTGTCTACTGCAGCAGGTTAACGAGGAAGAACAACAAATAGGTTGATAACACACTGATTAGTGAAAATGCAATCTCAAGTCTCCTGTAACCCCAGTGAAAGTATATTAATACTGTCTGATACAAAATCACAGAATCACGGAGGTTGGAAAGGATCTTCCTGAGATCACATGGTCAGGGTCAGCTAGAGCATGTTGCCCAGGATTATGTCCCATCAAGTACCTAATCACATAGATAAGATCCCCATGGAGCTTTCTGTTCTCCAGGTTCAGTGGTTCCAGCTCTCAGTCTCTCCTTAGTGACCCTTTGCAGGACGTACTCCATGATGTCTCTCTTCTACTGGGGAGACCTAAACTGGACACCTGGTATGTCTCCCCAGGACTGAGTGGAGGGGAAGGATTACCTCCCTTGACCTGCTGGCAACACTATCTATTGCTGCCCAGGAGGCTGTTGGCCTTCTCTGTAGCAAAGGCACACTGCCAGCTCATGTTCAACTTGGTGTCCAACAGGACGCTCAGGGTCTTTTCTGTGAAGCTGTTTTCCATCTGGTTGGCTCCAGCACATATTGGTGCCTGAGGTTATTCCTCCCCAAGGGCAGGACTTTGCAATTCTCCTTGTTGAACTTCATGAGGTTTCTGCTGGTTAATTTTCCAGTCTGGATGGCAGTACTACCCTCTGGTGTACCATCCACTTCCCAGTACAGATAAGATCATGCTGGAATGAGCTCCAAAGGTTGAGGAAATGCAAAGCAAATGTTCAGTGATGGTGTGATGTGAAAGATGTAGCGGGGACCTTGATAAGAAACAGGAAAGAAATGTGGGCAAGATCACTGAAGTATATTTTAATTAAAAATTTTCTGGTAAACTCTGGTGAGACAAGCTATACAGGTGCACCTTATCATTAAGACAAAGTCACAAGATAATTTATTAGTGTCAGACATGTAACAGACAGATGACTTTCAATAGAAAGAGATACTGATTCAGCCCATATCTGCACGGAGTTGAATTAACAAAGTACTTAATATTAGACAATTTCAAGCCTGCTTAGTATGCAAGAATCAACTGTTATTCCTCTGGATGTAGAATAGACATGAGCTGAGGAAAGCTTGTCGTTCCGGCTGCACACTGAAGGACCTCAGCCCAACCATGTCATTACAGCCAAGCACATTCAGTTCGGCTCAAATATGTGTCATATGGATATTTAAAGTTCTACGGATATATGATGACCCCTCCTTAAATTAAAGGTATGACGATTTATTAATTTGTTTTTAAATTTGTAAAGCAAGTGGTGATCCAATTATATTGTAGGGAAAGCTGTAATAATTTACAATTGATGGCTTGGTTTGCCTTGCTTAGCAATGAGTTTCTTCCTTTTGGGAACTGAAAACATGCTTCCTTACAAGAATGTGGATTATAAAATGTGTTGATGGTTTTTGTGATTAAATCTCAAGTTTAATTTTAATTAAAGATATTTACGGGAAATCTATAAATATTGAAATTCAGGCTTTATTAAGTAGTTTCCTATGTTAGTAATTTGAAGTTATGCTCTGGTTTAATTCAGAGTGTTTACAACTTAAACACAAACTGTTTTAAATATGAAACTGTGACATATCATTTAGTAAGCTAATTCTTAGAATAATTTAATCATGGAGATATGTTCCCTGTGGGAAGTTGCATAATGCACATGAAGTACTTGGTTTTAAATTATGAAAGTACCATATGCGCTTTCAAAAATCCTAAAAAATTACTTGTCAGTATTAAATAAACCAGTCCAATTGTTCATTCAAAGTGTGAACTTATTGTTTGGCCATATTCTGAGAAGGTGAGTTAAAGAAGTGAGTTAAATACATAGTCCATATCTTTCTGTTTGTACATATTAGCACTTCACATTGTTCATTAATTTGGCAAAACAATTTGCTAGTGAGCATGTGCACGTTACTTTTCTGAAATTTGTTATCTGAAATTTCTCATAAACAATGCAAGAAGTGATAGAATGACGTGAGTAATCAAAAGCCAATGCAAAAGCTTTTGAGATATGATGGAAAATATTATGTGAACTTCTTACTTGGGCTCCAGTATGGGCCAGTAGAAAATCCTAGCCAGTGAGAGTGCTGCCAAGTTGCTCATAGCTCAATACCACTTGGTTAATACTCCATTAGCAAGCAAAGTCACCAAGTCACCAACTGCAAATTGTACCTCTGTTTTAGTTTGCAAATGTATGATGCCATAGGATTAATGATTTTAAACCATCCTAGTGATTTTTTTGTGAATGAGTAATACCTGGAATGAAAACAATTTCGTGAAGCTGCCTGCTCTGGCACTGCCTTCTGTTTTGAGTGGAGTTTCTCTCTGAACAGTCTGCAAACCATGACAGTTTTCACAGGGAACATGTTGTCACAGGAGGGATACATAGCAGAAACAAGTTTCCTGTCAACAATGCATTGTGGTGAAGAATTCTCCTTTCTCCTCCTTCCAGGACATCATCTCATGCCATGAAGCCTGAAAAATTCTTATTCTTATTCTTATTCTTATTCTTATTCTTATTCTTATTCTTATTCTTATTCTTATTCTTGTACTGGATGTGCACTGGGAAACCAACTACATGCACACACAAAAATTCAGTCTTAATCTCTAAATTTCATAATCATGAATGACACTTGATGAAGAGTTTAAATTGTCTCTCTGAATCCCAAGAATAGGCATTGGGAAAGGGGAGGTGTGAAAGTCAAACTTACTCCACCTAAACTTCCAGAGACCTGCTAGGAGGAGATGCACAAGCTAATCAGCAACCAAGATGCTCATCTCTGGCTGTCCTTCCTGGCTCTGCAGAACTCAGACATGTTCTAGACTTCCATAATTACTTTTTTTGGGGAAGAGTGCAGGCATGACTGGGCACGATTTAGCAAATACTTTTAATAATTGAACTGCAGCATTTGTCTCAGACACTCTCACCAGATGGTGCAGTCACCAGTTACAGGAGGTTGGATTTCTCTGTTCACTCTATATTCCCTTGTCCTTGCACTCTGCTTGTCCACTTACACTCCTTTTATCACACTACAGAGGAAGGAAGGCAGTAAAGCAAGGAGGGAGGGAGGGAGGCCGGGACATCAAAGTTTTCATCATGATTCCAATTTCAAGCACCTCCGGGAAGTTTCCACTCACTTTGTTTTCTATCTTTTGCCTGATTCTGTTTGCCAGCTTACTCTTCTTCACAGGGTCAACAGTCATTAATAATTTCATTCAAAAAATAACAGATTTTTTTCTGTTTTCCCCGACTTGAAGATCCTACTTCTAGCAAAGTGGCTGATCCTTCTTCTAGAAAAGTTAACAGTAGTTCTATAACTGACCTCAGTGAGAGTGGAATAAAGCCCTTCATTACTGAAAACCTGTATCTGCTTTGTACAGTGTGCTTTTGCTTTAAACTCCACATAAACATATGGTTTTCCTATGTAGTCTACATACGTATATTAAAATGTGAGAAAGTTGCATTCCAATGTGGACACCTTGAAATGTATGGCATTCCCATGATCTTTATTTATTCTCTGAATTTTTCTGCATTTGGAAAAAATAGTATTAATAATAGCTGTTTTGCCTGAGAAAACTTGCAAAAACTATGTATAATTTCAGCATTTCCCAATTAAATGTGTTTTAAAGCTTCTGACTACAATGTCCTCTTATTCCCATTTGCAGATCTATTACTCTATGAAACAAAATAACACTGCATTAAAAATGTCCCCAGTTCTATTATCCAGCTCATAACTTCATAACACTTTTTGCTTCCAGGAATAACTCTGGTAACTACCAACAATAAATGTTGTTTGCCACTTCATTTTTCTTCCCCAAAAGCAAAGCTGATGAAAAAAAAAAAAATCCTTTAGACAATGACATCTGCAGCACAATCTGTCATGCAATTCCTTTGGAGTCAACAAACAACAAATAACTCATTATCCAGACTGAATCATCAAGATAGATAAGGAGCAGCTTGCACCCAAGCACTTCTTTCTGCACATTGCTCAGCTACTACTAATCCTCTTCCCTTTGGGAGTCTCTTATTTTGTTTATTTTAGGTCTGACTTTTGCCTTGTGTCCTTTTGCCATATTTTCCTCTTAATCTCTGATAATTCCTGGCAGACTACTTGTTTACTTTTGAGGAATGGTCAGGGTGCTTGGAGTCATCCTGGTGCCCTTTGTGATGGGATTGTACTGGTGTAATGTCAAAACAGGCATCTCCTGAAGTGGTCCCTGACTGAAGACAAGGGTGTTTCTGTGGAAGAGAAATAAAGACAGTTCCTGCTAATCCAGGAAGCGTGGGCTGAGGGTGTCTTTGGGGCTGCAATAGGATGTCCAGAGCTGGTATCTGAGCAAGCCCTTCTTGTCTTGGAATGACTTAACAAATAACTCTCTGAAGGACAGCAACAAGGAGTTTTGACCCAGACATACATGAGCAAGACAGCTATTCACTTGGAGGTAAAAAACTCACCTGTACCCCACACAGACCTCTATTGTACATGTGCTTTAGTCATTGGATAGGAACAGACTGTCACACTGGGTATGAGTGGGCTAGACTCTCAGAAAAGTCCCCGGACACTTTAATGACCAGAAATGTTGAGAATTTCACTTCTGATTTTTTAGTTTTATTTTATGCCTCATCCATATGACAGTGCTACAGTGCTTCCAAAAACTAATTCCAAATTGGTGTATCATGAATCTGAAGACCTCAGGACCTACAAAGACTTTACAAGATACCAGTTCATTTTCCTCACTTTGTATAAGGCCTCCAATCCGGCAGACTTTTCTTTGACACCCAAAGCTTTCCCCTAGCAGCAGCATCTCTGTGCAATAATGAGGTTTAACATGCTGACCTGGATAAAACCAGGGAGCTCACTTTCCTTCATGTGGCATCTGTGCACCTCTGCCTGGGTGAGACAAAGGCTTTTATTCCAGACTCATTTCTCAGGGCATGTTTAGTGAATCAGTTACTTTAAGATCTGATATCATGTACCCACTTCATTTTTTATGCTCAGTTGCTCACTACAATTAAGAATTAAAGCCGCTGTGGTGATCTGGGCAGCTGAAGAACTAGGTTTTGCTGAAATTAATTATAAATGTCCAATAGCCAACAGAGTTTATGCAGCCAGTACTGTTTAACTTAACAGGGTATTTAGGCTCTTAAATACCTTTGAAGCAGCTAAAATTTTTGAGAATCGAGATATTGGTGTGCCGAGACTCAGATTTTATAGCAATTTAGTTTGAGAGACGTTTGTGTCTCTTCCCCACAGGTAACACTAAGTAACATATTTATCTTAAACTAATATATGGCCAATATTGTAGATTGCAGTGAAACAGAGGCTGGGTTTATCAGTCACACTTTTAGCTTAATGTGATCCTCTTCAAACCGGTTCTTATTTGACTTAAATAAATGAACAGGTTTCTGTTTACACACTTTAAACTCATAATGTTTATATACCAGTTGCAATCTAATAAGATTGTTATTGTCAATTATAATTAGAAAATAACTACTATCTTATTGCCATCTTAATTAGCATTAATATTGAATATAATTTATAGCTGCTCATTTGCGTTCAGCTGGAGCTTTCCTGGAGTTCTAAAATATTTGTCCTATAACGTAACAAAGGAACAAATCCGGAAGTATTTACAAACTATTTCTTCTCATTTGTCTGCAGCTACTCCTATTTGTAGTCTTGGTTTTGCAGTGTGGTCCTTCATCTGTTATGCTCTGAACAGTGGCCATTAATTGTAGATAAGGCAGTGAATAAGGATCAAATATAAACTGCAATTTTTAGCATCAGTCTGAACGAGATCCTGCTAGAACCAATTTCTTGCCTTCCTTGACAGTAATTAATATGTTGACTTTCAGCACTAGTAAATTGAGTCATGTGATGAGACTGTATTCTAAAAATATTTCGTTTATGAAAAGTAATTAGCCAAAGATTTACTAAGGCTCAAGTTACTTCAGCCAGATGGAAATCACCTCTGACACCACTGAGGTGCCTAGGAAAGGAGTATTCACCACTTAAATCTGAAAACTCCTATATGCGTCTGAAATGATGTGCAGACTTTTTGTTAGCCCTCTGAGGGCAGGAGTAACTTCAGCAAATTAAGCACATTAAGGCCTCAGTATTTTTCCAAATTGTTGCCATTTACTCATTTTCTCAAATTAATGAGTATACAAGTAAACACAATGAAAAACCAAAACTGCTGCATTTCTGATGCTCATTTATTTTGACAATTATTAGTAAGCAATTAGGAGTGACATACTCAGCTACAACAGTTCTTCAAAAAGCATTTATAATTACAGATGTATTTGCAAAAATAAAGGAAGAAAATTACCTCATAACTGATGCAAAAAGAAACAGTCTTTTGGGAGGTTTCTAAAGTCTATAGATCAGTGATGAGAGGATTAGCCTGGCCATGCTGTTGTATTTATCTCTATAATTATTTTTTGCACTTTCATGATGATGAAAACCTGTTTTTCAAAACTTAAGAAAACTAGTGAAATATGTCTTACATTTACTTTAGATGTCCCCATTAATATTCTATATTAATTTAGTTATTCTTTCACTGCTTCTTTCTTAATTTTTTCTTGTCTTCCCTTCACTGCTCTGATTCTGATTCCTGGGGAACCTGATAAAGTGAGAAAACAATATTAAATTACTAAAAATTGTTGCAGGGAAGATGATCTGCCCACCATCTAGTATTGTGGATTTAAAAGGAAAGAAAAGAGGATTTATGATGGCTGTGTAGGCTTCTGGGGGCAGTGAATTAAGCTGGTGAACTACTGAAGCAAAACCAGGGCATATCTGTCCAATATCTGCATATGTGTCGAATCTTGGATGGGGATGGTTTAATGTTTTGTAAGATATATGAGATAAGGAGTTTGAGGATTATGTGTGATTGTGGTTACTGGAAATTTAGGGGACATGGAGTCAGGTAAAAGAAAATCAATAGAAGTTCAATAGTATTTGAGTCAAGGCAGTGACAGCTTTTTGCAGGTTTAGAAAAGGACATGTGAAATCTGAAACAAAAAAAAAAAAAAAAGGGGATCTGGAGGATGTAATTTGTATTATATTAGTTCCGCTATCATAAATGATGAGGATCAGAGTTATTCTGGATATACAGAAGCAGATGGCAAAAGCCAGTGTTTGCCCCAAAGAGGAGCCTGCCAACACAAAAAGCATAAAGACAGGAAGAACAGAGGAAGGACAAGCAGTAATCGAACGTAATTTCATAGTCTGGCTGTATGCACTGTGTATCTGTCTGTCCTGCTACTCTTGTTAAAAACCCACCTTCCTGACCCATGGCAATGGAGACATGCGGGGACAAAATATGTGTTTCCATGGCAAAGGTTGTATAGTGAGGATTCTGGCATGATTGTTCCAGGCACCAGAAGATACCAACAGTTTTGAATCATATCTTCCCATTAAAAGAGGAAGTTATGGCCTAGGAGTACATATAAACTCCTGTGCTTTCAAGGAAAGTTTTCTCTTAATCTCCTCTGGGCCCTGAACTGCTCACAATGAAAAACTGGCACCTGAACAGAAGGCAAGCAAAACACACAAAACTACCTATACTTCCACAGTGAAATAATGTGAACTTGAATTATATTTACTGTTCTGATTTTATGTAGAGAATACACTTTCTCCATTTATAAAGAATACTTAGTGACTGAAAGAAACTCCTGAAGTAAATAAAAGCTATAGACTTAAGTGTTTAGAGTTCCTAAAGAATTACTCCTTTGAAGACCAGCTAACAGCTTGCAAAGCCTCCTCTCTCTCCTGGTGCTTTGTAGGTAGTTTAAAATAACCCTCCACGTTCCTAATACTTTCTCCTCACTCTCTGATGTTTTTCACAGTTTCTCTAACCAATATGTGCTACAGGACACATTTATCCATTGTGAGTTACTCATTTACCATAGCCAAGTCTACAGGGAGATATTTGTCATTCAGTTGTTGCTGAAGCCCCCAAAACTCTCTACAAGGCTGTATCATCCAGAACCAAAACCAGACTCCATCAGGAGACACCAACACTTGTGTTTTCTGTTGTTCCAGCAAGATCATTTTTGGTCTTGCAATTCTTGGTGGCTGAAGGACTGTCCATACCAGTAGCATCATGAAGCAACATGCAGGATGTGCAAAGCCGAGGCTGAGTCATAGTGTTGAGTATACTGGTGTAATCACACATGAGATCACACGTGAGATATGTAAGTCAGAGTAGTGAATATTGTAGGACAACGTGCCTCACGGAGGCAAAAGGGATGGTGCGCTAGATCCATCCAGTACACAGGATGGACATGACCTGCAGCTTGGCTGGTACAGAGATGAGAGGGTGTGTGCCTGAGTGTACAATAAGTTACCTGGTCAGATTACCAAAGGCAGGAAACATATTGGAAAATACAGCTCTTTAGATTTCTTTGAAATATGTATTTGCTGTACATGAACTAGGTGTAAAATTGTAAGACAAACACCCACAGTTCTTAACTACAGTTGCCATCTGAAGTCTTCCTCAGCTGCTTTAGATTTTCTGTTTAGGAAGCTGGCACCTTAGTTTCACTTTCTACCCAAGGGTGGCATGGCCTGGACAGTTCTTGGTGATTTTTTGTCTTTGGGTCCTTCTCTGTCATGCAAGATGGCTGTTCCTTCATCTTCTCCGAGTAGCTTGTCTATTCCAGCCTACATTGCCACCCCAGCTTTCTGTCTATCTTCACGTTATCTCTATCCTGCCCTAAGTCTGCAGTATCTGGGTACTGGGTCATCACATGATCCTGAAAGAGATTAAATCACTGCCTCTCCCTTCTACCCCCTTCTCTTCAGTAGTTCCTTCCATTCCAATTAGAATATCTCTTACTGGCTGACAGACTTCCTCCATTAATTCTTTTGGAAGACACAGTGATAAATTTCCTATCTTCTAAGTTACGTATCTTAAGAAACAATAGTTTCTCAGTTAAAATACATTAGTTCTTGGAACATTCGCTGTGAATTTCAAACCACCACTGCATCTTATGCAAGATAAAATTAAGATTGCCATGTGGAGGTTGAGTGACATACTCCAAAATACATTGCTAACCTTGAAAGGACTCCTGTGGGGAACCTTCCCATGTGGATTAGTCAGGTGCTGGGTTACAGGAAGAGCTTGAATTTTATCTCTCACTCATCAAAACTCTTTGAAGTCCCCTGGTGTATCAGTTATAGGCAGGCACCATTTTAGTCTTCTCCTTTGACCCCAAAAGCTTTCATGAAGCATTGGGTAATGAAGGCAATCAGGCACAGCATCTCTCAGTGAACAAATTGCTTTATGCAAAAGTGAACAACACCCCCCAGATGTGGGGGAGGCCTTCCCCCATCTTTGTGTCCCTCAGGGCATGATGGGCAGGAGGGGGAACGTGTCAGTGCCAACAGGCGTGTGCTATAAGAGAAAAAACCTGCACATTAAGATTTGCCTATTGTTAGGCAGCAAGCACAGTGTCAGCTGGAGCTGCCTGTGTCCTTAGAGAGTGCAGATCCTGGCATATAATGCCATTAACACCATTCAGCAGCACTGCCTAGGCTACTTGCTCGTTTTCCTCAAGGCTACCATATATTCAGAAAATGGGCATACAGTGCAGCAAAACATGCCCTGCCTTGCTTTCAGGTGTTCTTAGAGAACAGCAGTCCTCTGACTGACAGATTTAATTGATTTAGTTGTACTGGATCATCATAGATCTCAGCCTCACACCTGAGATCTGGTATCCATGAAACCAAAGACGTTCAAATTCACTTCTTGAATGAAAGGAAAAATTTCTCATGGAGGAGAAATGAACAGGTAAGTTATTTTGTGGGCTATACAAAGCCTAACACTTAAACACTACATGAAGCTACTGAAATTTGTCCTACTTTTCCTGAGGAGGCTTTTCACAGAGTGGATCACCATCATAACAAAGCAGCTGTGTCTTTACAACAGCAAGGGCTCAACATATAGAAGGATGGGAAGCTTTCAGATCCTAACAAGTGTTTGTTGAACTGGCTGGCCTTTTTCAAAGTCTGAAGAATATGATTATGGAACTACATTTTGCTCCTCCTTAGTCCAACATTTACAGGAAGTATTGTTATATTTCACATCTGTTTAAAAGGGTACCAAATAAATGTTCTAACAAGTTTTAATTTGAATTTTCAAGCTTTCTTCAAGGAGCGCCTATGCCTTCAGTTCCTGCACACACCTTCACAATTCTTAATGATATCTATTCTGAAGATATAATTAGGAAATGTTGCTCCATTAATTAAGCATCACAGTCTAAACCATAGGAGCCCTGATGATCCCAGTGCAGAGTCCTTATGCCTTTTTACAGGAGGTTTTGCCTTTAGGTTGTCATTTAGATGTTGGTCATTCAAACTTAGACAGTGGCAATTCTTAAATTTTAGGAGAGTTCTTTCATACCTGATTGCCAGCAGAGATGAAGACAAATGTGTCATACTGGACACCCGTATTTAAGAGGTAATCCTGGTTTCTACATTAGAAGGATGTTACAATGGAAATGCCAGTGAAATTGAGATGTAAATTTTGCAGGTAAGGAATTATAGTATCTATGTTTACTTAATATTTTCTTTGGTCAAATTATGGTTTCAGATGGCACCCAAATCTGACAGACACACTGAAAAACAGTTCATCTAGAATAAAAATAATTGTTTATATCCACTAGTTTAGGTTTATTAAGTGGAGTAGTGGAGTGTCTATATGAGCGCTCCATCTGTAGATAACTTGGATCACTGAGTTGGGTTCCAAAGACCTGAGCTCTTTGTCTCCAAACCAGTCAGTGGCAGTCTAAAAACATCATTTTTATTTACTAAATAAAGCAATCACAGGAAAACACACAACATTTCAAAATCACCAAATGTTCTGTTTTAATATCTCTCCTTTAAGTCCACTCTTTCCCTGAGGCTTATGTTCATGTACACTGAATTCCTTTTCCTCACCAAGATTTTATTACTGAGTTTTATTTCATCTTAAGGGGATGAAAACCTTCCTCTCACCTTCATTAGTAAACTATTTGCTTCCTCTTTGTATGCCTTTCCAGCTCTCTCTCCTCTAAGATTTCCTGACTCTCTGAAAATTATCACAGGCCCCTATATCTGATAAACTTACTTTCTGTTAAAGGAGACAACCTATTAGTGCTATTTCATTACTATAGTTATGCTTTTAAATCTTTTCTTAACCTTATTGCTACAAACTTTCAAAGTTGAAGTATAATATCACTGAAGAAGAAGAGAAAAATAAATAAGAGGAGAAAAGACAAAGAGAAGTTCAGATATGAAATTAAGACTGTAGTCTAAAATAGACAGGGGAACTAGTGTCTGATGCCAGACTTAATAATCGGTTAATAGTCAACATGGACAGAAGCTGCTTTTGCCATGCTCAGCAGCAGGAAAAACTCCTCCACGGTCTGTAACTCAAAGAAGTCGATATGGGAGATCCTCAATAGAAAGGTTATCGTCATCAGATGATTCCCTGCTACCCATGACTGGTAGGTCTGGCATTTCCTCCAAACTGCAAACAAGATTAAATTTCCACTACAAAAAGTCTGTGAATGTTTATTTTTTAAAGACAAAAATCCTGCAAATGCAGTCAGAAGCCTCCAAACCCTGGGCCATGTCATGGTGTTGACTCCCAAGATCTACATGTCTCCATACTCCATCATGTTTTGATACAGCTCAGTGGAAATGTCACTTTGGACAACTGCGACTGTGCCTTAAATTCCTTTAATACAAGAGTTACTACACATGGCAGCAACAAAGGCTGTGCTCTTTGAAGGAAAAAGTCTAGGAAAGAGTACCAGGATGAAATGCTTTTGCTGTCCTTCTTTCAAATCTCCTCCCACAGAATGGGAACACAGGGGTCCTTATGTAGTGCTGCTCCCTTTATGATCCTCTCAAGACCTGAACCTATGTGATACAGAACTGTTGAACACAACAGGGTACCCACCTCTTCTCTCCCTTTTCTCCACTCAAACTGTTTGGCAGGGTCCAGCTTGCAGCAGGATTTCAGGTAGAAGTCAAGGCAGATCCTACTGCAGGAGACCAGAAGATGCTTCCAGAGCTTCTCAGGACAGACATTCCCAATAGATCCCTGCTGGGCACCTGGCAGGGTCTGGTTCTCACCCAAGGTTTGCATGTTGTTCCACAGCCTCCCTCTCCTGGCTGGAGTACCCTGTGCAGTTCTGCCTCTGCTTCCAGTGTGAGTTAGGCTGTAGGGGTCCTCCTGCTTTTCTTGTGGACTGTGAAGGTCTGAAGGACCAGGGAGTTTATGGAGTGGAGGACTCACAGTTATTTCTGTTTCCACTACACTTCTGATGGTCTGACTCAGAGAACTCCTTTACGTCTTTATTCTTTATTTCACAATTTATGGTCTTTAACAAAGAAAGCTATAAGAAGAAGACAATACACGTCAAATATAAGTCTGGAAAACTGTTGTGAAGACATCACAGTGTAGCTATAAATCACTCCTAGCATACAGTGTAACAAAGACAAAACCCCATGAAGCACTGTATGTCTCTGACTTTCCATAGACTTCTCCACTTTGAAGGATTAATCCTGGGATGGGCACATAGCCATGTATCACTCATGCACCATTACTTATGATCTGAGTTGGAGGTGGCAAATGAAGACAATAGCCAGGCCCTGTTACGCTTTCAGACAGACAATGGAACACTCCGTCCCAGCTCTGAATAACGTTCACTTTAAGTTTCACACAGTAATTGCTCATTATAACTTTGCAGCTCTTTAGCACGAGCATTTTCTTTCAAACTTCATTGTATTGTTCTTTTTTCATGGAACTGTAATATACAATGTCATGGAGAAAATGGAAACAGAGACATGGTGTAGTTATATAGGGCCACCCAACATAGAAATTTTTTTTTTTCTGAATGTTACATCTATAATTAAGCCATCAACCCACCTAAGAGAAATAAAACTGAGTCTTTTAATTAGCTTCTTGAATAGGAATAATGCTTCATTATTCTTAACCATATCAAGCTGAGAACATTATTAAAGTCTGAAGGAATAATGAACAACATGACAGGAAAGACATTAAAGCACATGAAGGAATACATTTGTCTACTAAGTGATCTGCATAAATATGCCTATCATTGCTATCTAGGAAGACAAAGATACCAGAGGAAAGAATGAAAACAAAAGGACAGTATAGGCAAGGCTGTGAAGAAAATTATATGAAGTCATATGTAGGGAATATATTTTTTGGTATTCTGTGCTGTTGAGCACTCAAGAGTTCAGCTGCTCTGCCAAAACTTGTCTAAGCTGGCTGAGTCCATTGGCCTGTGTTTGCACTCGGTACCTTCTTTTTAAACTTCATTGTGTCTGCTTTGGCTCTTAGGTCTTGCCTCTCTGAGGTACTTATAGGGAGAACATGCCTCTCCAGAAGTAGCAGAACAAAACAGCTCAGAGAGGACTTTCGGACAATTTTATCTGCTCTCAGTCTGTAGGGAGGATGAGTAATCTTTACAGGCTTTCAGAAATCCCCTGGTTAAAAGGAGGTGTTATTCTCTCTCTTTAAAAATAATGCCAAGAGCACAAAAAAATTTTCTCAGCAGGTAAAACTGAAGGTACATATCTGATCATTCAGACCTGGTATGTGATCCCACAATCCCAAACAAAGAGTGTTCTGAAACTCAGACCCAGCAAAGCCTGTATTCCTGTCTTTGAATTAAAGCTCATCTATAAGCTATTTCTACTCACAAAAGCTCATTAATTTCAGTCGTATTCAAACACATGCTTAGAGACCTGCACAGCCGTGGACTGGAGGACCTGCTAGAAGGACTTCACTGGATCACAGAGCTGCCATGAGATCCAGATTGAAAGGTCTTGACTATGTTGCTGGAACGGGTAGTGGGAATTTCACACAACTTTCCTTGTTCTGACATTACTCTGAAACTGCTGGATCCAACAGATAGATCCGCTGTCCCAGAGGAGAGGAGGAAAGGATGGGGGGTTCCCTACTACCCACCCTGCTCCTCTCCCCTCCTCTCCATCCTGTTCTCCATCAAATTCCTGCACAGAAGTGCTCCGTGCCATGGGGGTGGACCTGAATTTGTCTCCTGGACATCCAGCTCCACTCCAGTGCATAAAATCCCATATGTACAAGTGCCTAGGCACCTTTGCACTGGCACAAGCAGGAGCAGAGGCCAGAGAGAGGGTGTTATTTTGTCTCTCAGAGTGGTGTCATAGGCCTCTTGAAAACTCCTCCTTTTAATGGAGGTGCTATAATATTTTGAAACCAAAAGGACCGAGAACTAAAATTTTTAAAGGTATAGTATAAGGAGGAGAGCTGTACTATTTTCTGTTCATAGAGCCAATGAATTCTGACAAAAACATCTCCCAGAAAAAACTTGATCAATTGACTCCACAATGTGGTGTTTGTCAACCTTTGCTCTGGATTTGACACTACTCCTAATCAAACCAGTAACATACCCTACCTTCTAACTACAGGAAATTATATGTGCACTTTCAAATTGAAAAAGAGAGCATTTTGGTATTTATCTTTGGCATTTTTGCCTAAGAGACAGATACAATTGGTGACAATAATTTTAGAGTAATTATGTCTGCTGCAGTCATAATAGCTTGATTTCTAGCTTTCTCTGTTTCTCTTATGCGTTTATTTTTTGTTTGAGTAGCTCTGCAATTGTATATATTTAAAAGGCAGTGATGTTAATAAATGCTTCATAATCTTCATTTCTAATTAATGTAATGGGATAGAATGGCTTATGTATCAAATTTCATGCTTTTGATCCCAAAGGGGATCAGGAGATAAGGAGCTCTCGAAACAAAGATGTGATTCATTATGTGAAGCAGAAATTGGAAACAATCAGATTCATGGAAATGAATTATGAAGATGATATATGCTCAAAAACAAATAAGATGGGATGAAAAGCTTGAAATGTGCCTGTAATTAGCAGAAAGGAGGGGCTGAAGCATGGAAAAATATACTGGCTGGTTTTATTTATTAGCCTTCAGCAACTGCTACCCTGAGATTTGATGAGAAACTGGAAAAAAAAAAAAAAAAAAGTTATCTGGCAATTCCATTTGAAATGAGCTGGGAAACACTGGTGTTGCTGTTATTTTAATTTTTTAATTTCTTTTCTGCTTGAACTTGAAATGTGTTGTCTTTCTCTTTTTCCCATGAAACAAGCAGCCACATCCTTATGTTCTACAAAAGGAATTGGCCATAAGGAAATTCATCTCTCCTATATTCTTGGAATGTTGCGTTCCCTTTACCAATGACTTTGCTTCATTTTCTCTTCTGCCATACGCTGGACCAACTTTAGTATCTCTAACTGAACTACTGCACTTCCTAGAAAGTCTGCATTTTCCAAGTTTTTTAATAGCTGCTCTTTGTTTCCCCATTCTTAATCTATTGTCCTTGTTTACTGCCTTTAACAGTGGTGTAAAAAAAAAAAAAACAAGTTGGAATTACACCTTTCTTGTTGGACATGGGCAATAGTGTAGCATTTCTTGAACAACAAAACATGGAGGCACGAACAAGTGTCTCAGCACTTTGCCCTCACTGTCATTCAGAATGCGAGTGAAGTAGTCCCTTAGAAAGCGTTTTCCTCACACTTCCTAACAAGATTTCCTAGCTAAGCTTTTCAAGATAATTAATAATTTTAAGGATAGAAATGAAATACCTTAAAGACAAGAAGAGAGAGCTTGATTTTTAAAATGACATAGTATTTGCCTTCATGAGTCGGGGGCAACTGAAGCATCTCAAACTGGACACTGAAGATGAATGGCCTTGACTCTTTGGATCCCTGAGTTGGTAGGAGCCTTAACCGTTCAGATCATTTTCTCTCTTCAGACTTTTTACCCAACTCTGGTTGGCAAATAAGGTCAAGAGGATTCCTGCACAACACAACTTTTTTCTGATGCAATCTTTTTTTGCTGAAAGAATGACAATTCTGTCTTATTCCTGGACAGAGCACTGACAAAGCATTTGTGGTTGGATTCCAGTGTCCTGTATTTCCTTGCTCCCTCTCACCCCCAGAAAGGGGAGACTCAATACTGAATCCTTGGCACAAAATGAATAAACACCATCTTAAAAATACAATTTATTTTTCTCTCTATATATTACTTCTTTAGGAAAATTGTCCCAAGACTCCATTCTGGTAGTTGGAAAGTCTCTCCTCACCAAGTATTTCATGTGAATATTTTTCACAGTACTAGCATTGCCCTTTAGCTTAATAGCTCATCTCCTTCCTTGGTGCTTATCTTCTGATGCATTTATACTCAGCAATCAGATCTCCTCCCAACCTTAATTTCTGAAACACTCAAATTCATCAGTCTCCTGTCTTTAGGTAGTTTTCCCATTTGCCTGATGACCCAGGAATGCTCTTTGAAACACTTCCAGTTTGAGTTCACCTTTTTGACCTGAATGTTGTGCAGTATTGCAGACAAGGTTTTATCAGTGCCTTGGACTATAGAATTATTAATTCCCTCTAGTTCCACTCTCATAGAAGTATCTCACCCGAAATCATATTTTCTTTTTCTATGGCAGCTTCAGCAAATGATCACTCAGATCACAATTCACAGTTAGTTTCTGTTAACAGCTTTTCTGTGAGGTCTTTGCTATATATCAAAGGCGAGTCTGAAATTCCCACTGGTTCCATGAACAACAAGCAGTGAAGAATTAATGCTGGATATTGTACAAAGAAATATCTTCATAACAATGTTATTAGAAATATTTGTTCACCAATCTACAGCTGAGAAGGAGAAGCTTCCCCTAGTGACATGGGAATTTTTCCATCCAGTAATATTGCAGACAACTCTGCAGCTCCATAGCACTGCAGATCTTCAAAAATAGTCCTGCAGAATGATTTTGAATCGACTGTGTCAATGTTCCTTCCTTATCCACAGAAAAATGTTAAATGCCCAACATTTTGGTTAGGAGGAATCTTGCAGTACCACATAGAAATGTTTAAATCTGTAGCTCATTCTGTGTCAGATGGTTGGAACTGTCTCCCACATGTGGAGAGCATAAGGAATGCATAAATCTGGGGGTCACTTGGTGGTCTTGTGAGCATAAGCAATAAGGATGCTGGCATGGTGGGACCCTTGGTGAGCGCAGGGGCAGCAGCCTCCTCGGTCACATGGTCACAAGATGCAGACACTGACAAGGGATTCTGGAGCTGATCAGAAACACAGCAGGAGGTTTTCTCTCTGTAAATCTCATCCAGCTGCAAGATCCTCCCTACTCAAAGCTGCTGACAAAGAGGGAAAGATGGAGTACACCAAATACATATCAAAGGCTATGGGTGATGTGCTTTGACATACATCTATAAATAACTAACATTTGCATCATCTTGTTTAAATTCGTGCTTTTCTGGGATAGCTCATAGCCTTCAATAGCTGCTGTCCAGCTATAATTTCTCTTCCACCCTCTCTGTATTACCTCAGACATATTTTTATACACCACAACTAGTAAATCTGTATCTTCTGTTGCCTGGACTTTGCATAGACTTTTCATTTCTTTCCTTCTCTTCACCATTGCCAGTTTAGGCACTGATATTTCACTAACTCTGACACTTTGTAATGATTGTTTATATCAATATTAGTATTTCCTTTCTTCTTTCAGTCCATCCCCACATTAGATTCGTCAGTCCACTCACTAACTGGACATTGTAAAGTCCATCCACCTTTGTTCAGTACTGTATACTTGTTCACTTGAGTTTCCTCTTCCTTATGACTTACAACATATGAAGATTACATGAACTTCATTTCTTTCACTGATTTCTTGCTTTGAAGTTTTTTGATTTAAGGTGATTTCATTCTCAAAGCTCAATCCTGCCAGCCTTCATCCCAAATTATTTTGTCTGTTCCTCCCGCAGCATCCATCATCTGAGAATATCCTGCTTTCTCTAAATACCTCCTAATGCTCTAACATATTTAAATCTTCACTGTTTTAATATAACTTTGTTCTCCTTTTCTGGGAACTGCAGGAAATGTGTTGAAGAAATCAAGAAGCAGAGAACTTGCACTTCGTAGATGGTCTTCCCCAGACAGATGTCTTTGTTTCATTCTCGTGAGTATTCAGCAGCAGCGTGTCCTAATGTTTCTAGCTCATGGGAATGATTTTTGCCTCAGGTCCTCATCTTACCTTCTGGGTTTCACAAATTCTGAATGCCAGTCTCACCTGTGAAGATGAAACTATATTATACTTCTCCTCTTTTGTACTTTTCAGTGATACAGCAGTGTGGGGGAAAAAAAAAAAAAAAAAAGTCATGAGTAAAAAAGTTCTCTAACACAGGCAAAGAAATAATTTTTTTTGTAAGAGTCAATGGACTATAATATAAGAATTAACACTGCAAAGAAACATAAGTTGAAAGATCAGGCAGCAAGACAGAAACATTATGTTCAAACACTTTTTGAATTAGAATTGCACATTATCTATCTGAATGTGACTGTGCAGTATAGCAATATGTGTTATCTGTTAGAGAGCTGAGATTACATGAGTCAGTGCTGCATCGACCAGCAGTTCTTTGTTTCTGTCATTGATTTTTTTAAAAAACCCAACACATTATGAAAAATGAGGGGGAAATAGTTCTGATATTTGAATTGGAAAAGGAAATGTAATAGTCCGTGTGCATTTGAAATACATAAGCTGTTTTACAGCTTGAACTCCTATACCGTGCCCAGAGATTTAGATTTCTGAAGGCAGTTATGGGGGAAAAAATTCCACACATTTTCTGGGTAGATTTTTTTCCAGCCTGTTAAAAGCTGACACAAGCATCCTTTCAAGCCCTTAACCTAATGAGTTAAAAATCAGCAAAATGGCCTTATCCTCAAAGTAAAAGTGCTGTTCTTACAGAATTATAGGAACAAGTACTAGAGCAAATCTCATGTGAAATATTCCTATTCGTTAATTAATTATTAGGGAAATTCCTAAGAGACCCCACTGTGTGAGGTGCCACTATCATCGTTCCCAGCTGCACACTCTGCCACCTATCATTTTAACGTGCTTTGTATTCCCCACACTGAATAGTGGCACCTGCTACTGTGTCAAAACAGTATTTTGCAAGAATAGATATGATTCTGTTTTCCATGCTTTGAGCTAGATAGAAGCTGTGTGAATATAATTACCTAATCCCTGTGCCAGAGTCATACATCTCACACTTCCCACAAAAAAGCAAATGGTGCTACTGGCCACCAGTGCAGCTGGTGATAGTAAAATTCAGAAAAGAAAACTACCTTGTTGACTTCTGATTTAGTGCGCTTGGACATTTTACTGTGATGGGAGATGTTGCATTAAAAGCTTTACAGATTTAAAGTGAAAGAATTCTCAAGTTTATTTACTCAGATTTGAGGGATCCTGGACTCATTTCAACAGGTATTGGTTTTACCCACGTATAAAATAAGGGCATCCAAGGACAACATCCAGTTTTTATGTTTTATCTCTACAAGTACGATGTTGCATACTTGTTATTCAGCTTCAAGCAGAAAATTTGTCCTCATAATTGTGGCATCAGTGAAACAGTTGCATATTTTCATGGAAAAGAATAAATGCTATTTTCACTGGCAACAAGGTAAATCTTCTGGGAAATTTCACAGACTTGTCAGGTTTTATGGATGGATAATAGATAGAATCTTGTACTTTTCTCTAGAGGAAGAAATGTCTAAAAAAATTATTTAAAGAAAAATGTTCTCTTAGAGAACTTAAAGCAGATGAAAAATTAAAACCCTGATGTTATCTTCTCCTCAGGAAAAAAAATATATTTGAGGGTGTCTACATTTTGCTGCCATAGATGTATGATTTACTATACAACAAGCCCTGCATGCCATCTTTGTATTCAGCTCCACTGATCAAAAAAATAAATTAGATTCCAGAAACTTTGTGCCCATGATAATGGTTTAGTGTAAGGAGCCATTAATGCTGTAAATTATACTCACAGCTGTTAGCAACATGTAAGTATCTTGTTTTCCCTGCTTTAGTTCAGATGAACATCAATTAGCTCAGTGATATTTACACTAATATTTTATTTATTGGGTGCAATTGTCCATCTGTTTCAGTAATGATGGAAGTTACAATGATTGTGCTGAAAGTAAAGGAATTAGATTTACTTACTGTTAACCTTTCCCTGGAGGAAGAGAAGCCATGTTCATAGTTTTCCTACATACAGGCAATAACAGAAATCAAAATGTGTCATCTCTAAGAGGTATGAAAAATAATTCAAAGCAAGGGGAAAAAAGCCACGATTGGTGTTTTACATGTGAGTGTTCCATGTGAAAATAGTAGGAAAAATAACAGCAATAGATTGATGATAAAATGACCAACATTATAGCTGAGTTAAGTGCACTGAGTAGTGTTGAGCTGAACTCAGTTTTGTGGCATCTAGTTTTATCTTCGGCAAAAAAAGAAAGAGAGAAAAAACACCTTGATTTTTGATCCCCTAGACAGGATACATCTTGCCATCCTACTGGACCTAAAGGTTACCTGGGCAAATCAGAACCTTTCGTTTTCCTGTCTTGCTCTTTCACTTGTTGATAATCCATCGACCTCCCATGACTTCAAGGATCAATTTGACACCTCATTTTGTCTCATAATTGTCTACAAATGTATGCCCATGTTTTCTGACCTCCTTTTTAGGTATGTTTTTTGTCCTGAATCTTCAACACTAACATAGTCCTGCAAAAGCTTCAGCGTCTTCTGAAGTCTCTCTTCCATTATGATGCATACGGTATTTTTTCAAGTCAATGATAGCTGATGTTTATGTTCTGCTGTTGTATTTTGAACTCAGTCAGTAGCCAGTTGCCATGTGGCCAGTTGTTTACTTTCCTCCCGTCCCCTCCCCTATGAAATAGAGGAGGGACATATTCATAGGTTGAATTAAAAAAAAAATAAATAGTAATAGTAACAAAAGCAACAGTAACAATAGTAAGTCCAAAATGGGTAAAAAGCAGCCGTGGCTTACTGAGCGGGGACAGGTACGCAGCCCGCCACCAGCAGCCATCTGACAAGACCAGAAAATTCTGCCATGCCAATCCAGAAACTAAAATGGGGCATGAGAGAGCACCCATTCGCCTATACACTGAGCAAGACGTCACATGATATGGAATACTCCAATGATTGATCCGGACCCAGCCCTCCAGCGGTGCTCCCTCTCAGCCCAGGAAAAGTTAACTCTATCCTGGCCAAAACCTGGACACTGCTCATTTCAGTTGCATATAAGCTACCCTTGAGACAGATGGTGTCTTCCCTCTCTACTTCACAAAGTCTTGGTGAAATCACCAGACATATGTCCAAACCATGAATTTCTCAACTCCAGGTGAACAGTTACAGATTTATGGATTAGTCCCATGATGCCTTATACTTGAAGCTTTCATACATAGGATTTCTATACCTACAAAGGAATTACAATTTTTAAAGGAAGACTGATATGGGACCCATCAGCATTTTGCAAAACACAGATTTTCCCTTTCACAGTTCCTTTTAAGGGTTCTAGCCTTAGGGGTTGTGGAAAATATGAACTGTCCTACAGTTTGAGGGGATTTTGTACATAGTAGTCTGGTAAAGATCTCTCTAATAAAGAAGCGCTTGAAACGTGATCACTCTGAATATTTTATTGTTGATTAAATGAAATTAATGAGGTGTTCATGTTTGGCTCTTTCTTCAGAGGCTATAAATTAACTGAATGGTAGTTAATTATGGGTAAATAACTTTTAAAGGCATATTATTTGTAAAATGATACAATATGGAGGATCCTGTGAAATGGGAAATTTTTAATGTGACTTCTTCATGGAACAAAGTCCAAGAAAACCCAACCTACACTTTTCTATAGATGTGTCATTTACTGTATAGTTACCATAACATATTTTCTTTTCATGCAACTTCATTGATCAAGAGAATAAATTGGGTCCAAGGCTTAGAGGTTTTGTTCTCCCTCAGGATAATGGCTCCCTATAAGAAATCATTAATGTAGTAAATCATAGTCAGAAATGTTGACATCATGAAAGTATCTTATGTGCTTCTTTTTGATGTAACTGAGAATCAATTAGTTCAGTGATATTTGCATAAAACTTCTATTTTTTGGGTGGAACTGTCCATCTGTTTCACTAAGAACTTAATTACAATATTTTTTCTAGGAAAGAAGAAATTAATCTTTCTGAATGTTAACCTTTTCTACAAGACAAAGCAGTCATGTTCAATAGATAACAGCAACTAAATATTTTGTCTTGGAAAACAATCTGTTCATTAATAAAAACAAGAGCTATTTCCAAAATATAACAAAGGGTCAGCATTAGATTTTTACACCATAATTCTCATTACGTTGACTATCACAACTTGGTACTGATGCCTTCTTTCTTAAGAATAATGCCAAGAGTTGAGTCTTTGTTTTGTTATTTTAAGCACATTTGTTGCTAACAGTTATCTTGCTGAGAGTCTCAGGAGAGACCAAGAGCAACAGTTTGTCCGTCACCTGCAAGAGTGGCTCCACCATCTTGTCAGAGTTGAGGCACGTTGATATGGTGACATATAGCATAAGTTCTGCCCTTGTCTGTTTTGGATTCTACTGAAAACTCACAGAATTAGCTGTTTGCACATGTTTTCTCATGGCACTCCAAGCTGCTTTTTTTCTCTTGAGCCTTCCATTCTCCCTGTGACTTTCAGCATCACACAGGATTCCTCCCATTCATATGAAAGTTACTTGTGAACAGCTGAGGAAACTTTATTATCTTTAAAACTTATTCCTGGCTGGACCCAATTGCTGTAAAAAACTAGCTCTGGAGGTATGAGTGTCCACCTTCCAGTAACTGACCTATAATAATGAGAAGGAACCAGTTGCCAAGAATATTTATAAGATATCTCCTTTTATCCAGGAGATAAAGTTCTTGGAGCTGACAAGTCAGACTTATGGTTTCATTTCCTTGTGTGTCATCCATTCTGTAATTGTGAAGGTTTTGACTTTAACATGTGGATTCATTCCATCTCCAACCAAGCTTTGATCCATAATTTACCCCAAGATCTTGAGTTGCCTCTTGCATCCAGAACTATTAAATCAAGAGTAACTTCGTTAACGTTGGTCGACAGTCAGTGCAGTTGTTCCAGTGAAAATCTGGTGTATGTAAAGAAGAAAGCAAGATATATAGTATGGGCCTGGTTCTGAAAACCTCTTCGTTGAGTTTTCCAATTAAATTTTTGCGTAACTATATTGTGCAGATTGCTTGAAAATTCAGTGCTTTCACAGCTGCTCTTTTCCATGTTTTCCACACATCAAAACGTTACCATAGACAAAATAAGTAAATAAATGAATGTGTCTAAATCAAGCAATCTTTCCCCTTTTCCTCTACCTCAATACAGTGAGCTATTTTACACCACAGTATTGCTGATGGTCCTGTCTCTGCTTCAAACCCTCACCTGCAGAGTATGTTCAGCTTGGAAAGCTGGTTTAACTACATTGCACACACCAGAAAAAAAGGAAATTTCTTTGTAATGCTGCATTGGAGAAAGAAACATCAGTGCAAAAGACCACAGGTGCGGAATACTTGTAGAAGACATAACAAAAAGTCTTTAATTTTCTCTTATGTTAATTGGTACCAATAACAAATATATTCAGGAAAAATTAAACATTAAAATCTCTCCACAGTTTCCTCTTGCACATTCCCATTCCTACATGCAAGTACAAACACAGGAGATTAATGGAGGAGGACATTACTACACTAATGAAGGGATAAGATGAAATATTAGAGAACAACAAAAGCACATACGGGACATAATTTATTTTTCAGTGTAATATATTGACACTGCGGCAAATAAAGGGCTTGTGCTCTTTTCTATTACAATCTGTTTACTAATATAATTTAGTTGTAAAAAGAGGAAAAAACATTTTTCAAATGTTGCCAGAAGGCCCAACTTGGGACACCACCTAAGAAAATCCAGGTTTCACTTGTTTAAACCTGGCATTATGTGCCTACTAGGCTTTTCTTGCACCAAACCACAGTAACTCAGAGCAGAATTCCTTCCTCTGATTTGAAATAGAATGAATTCCTTAGTATGGTAGCATAGATCCCTATCCCATTTTTTTTCTGAAACATATATATACCCAATTCTAAATTACCCTCTAAAGATGAAATCAAGGAAAGACCGGACCATTTCCAGTTGCTTCTCGACTCCTTGACTCCAAGCAAGCACACTGTGTGCCTTCTGTAACACTTTCTCTTTTCACTTACAGAAATGTTTCTGTTCCCAGAAGCCACAGTTCTTCAAAATGATTCTGCTCTGAAGATTTTATATTTACAGAATTAGGTTTTACTCTTTCTTCCTTGTGTTTCAATGCCTGTATCCTGTCCTAAAGCATCTATTTCCACATGCGCTAACCCCATGTACATTTAACAGTCAACAAAAGTGCTTCAGAAACAAATAAAAATGGGTTTCATATGTCTTTGTTTCATAGACCTTATTTTCCTGGGAATGTTAGCACTCAACAGACCTCTCTATATTCTTGCAATACCTTTATTTCTGCAGTCATTGGCCTTTAGAGTACAATGCCATCTTCCCCTGGGAAGAGCACAGCCTGCCTTGCCCAGCAAGAGGCAGTTAGCATTCAGATAGGTCAGGCACCTTTATCCTCCTGGATACAGAAAGGTTTCTGAGTTGAGCATAGATTTAATAGCATTTTTTTTTCCCAGCCTTAAGCAAAAGACATTGAAATTACTCATAATATCAGTATGCCATTAGGAACCGAATTGATTAATTGGCTAGTGATGGCACTATGAAAATGTGAAGTGCTATACACTTGGTGCTATTGCGATAATTAAGACTGATTCTTTTAAAATTCTTTTCTCAAGGCTTAGACTTATTGTTAAATTAGCTCATTTTAAAGAGTTGCCAAGCATTATTGGAGCTGCAGTAGCTGCCCTTATGTGCACTCTTATACCATAGCAACCGTCTGATAATTACATTTCATGTAGCCTGTAGCAAAATTAGGTTCGCTACACTGGTAGTCGCGTTGTTACTGCAAGACAACATCAAGTGACACTGAAAGAAACCGCCCTTCACTCTCCCCATTGCTATTCAGTCTCCACACTCCCTTTTCTTTGCTGGCTGAAACATCTATACAGCTGTGTGGTAAAGCAAAATAAGGAATACATCTAGTTGGAAAAAGAATTTATATTACTATTATTATTGTTGTTGTTGTTGTTATCCTGAAGACAGGTTAGTTTTCAGCTCTGTCTTTTCTCTGAACTCATGTGAGATTTGGATACAATCAGCCCAGAAAAGAGGAAAGGTAACATTTCTTATTTTAGTTCTGGTGACAGCTTAAAACATATGTTGCACTACCCCGTGGCTCACTTTAACCTGGACTGGCTGTAGGTGAGGAGAACATGAAGCCAGGATAAACACTTTCTTGAAGCTTGCTAGACTTGGTAACTTCATTGTGATGTTGAGCCCTCACCACTCACAATGTTTTGGAAGGAGCTAAGATTTTATGCCATCAGTTTCTTTAATTATCAACTGAGAGCTTATAAACTCGAAAATTTACAGATTTTTATTTGAAAATTCCAACATGCATGCATTTTCTAATTGTCTTACGGCATTTGGGAATTGAAGGCAAAAAAAAGATTTTCATGAAACCAATGCAATTTTTCTTTAGAGATATAGTTGCTTATTTTGGCTTATCTTTCATCTATTAAATATAAATTTTAACTAAGAAAAATATCCCAGTTCATTTTATATATTTCAAAATAAAGGTTCTCTGGGTGAAGTTTTTGCATCTTCCATCTGAATTGTTTCAAAATCAAGATGCAGCTTCTCTTACAGGAAAGCCTATAGTTATAGGTTTTGTGGCTTGAAAAAAAATCTCACAAAAAGTGAGAATTGTTTGCTTGAGAAAATACCAGTGAATTTTTAAAAGTTAAAACTCACTTTCTTCATCGATTTTAGAGAGATATGGTCTGCAAACTTTGAGCACTCGTGTCAGACTAATTGGCAGAGACCAAAGTAGCAGTATATATCATATACTTTAAAATTATTTACCTACAGAATGCTTAGATGTTTCTCCCAGTCTCCAGATAGCTAATTATGCTAATTAGATACAAAAGTCCAAGTCTCACCATCATCCTAGTGGACTGAATTTAATGTATCCAGTTAAGCCACAAAGCAACTGGAATCCATATGGGTTTGCTGTAACTGCCACGTTTTTTCCCTATGAATGCAGAAAAGAGTAACTACAAAGTTTTAGAAAGACGTTTTAAAACCAAAGAGCGATAGCATACAAGAAAACATGGTTGCAGGCTATAGATTGTTTACAGTAGGCTTTGGATGGAAGAAGGAGGCTCAAAACCGCCTTTCTATAGGAAAAGTAGTGACAGCAATCTAAAGTATCAGGAGATCCATCCTATGACAAGGTTTCGAAAAGCTTCTGGGTAGGTTATCGAATGTATTGGTGTCACCAGGACCTGACCAGCTGGATGCACGCCACTGGCAGAAAATTACACTATTAGATAACGTCTACTGGCAGACACTTAAGTTGCTTGAGGAGTTTAGGTTCCTCAGCAACTGGCAACAGTTTCTGCGTATTCTGGATTTGGACATAGGCCCCAAAGCAGCAGGAATAAATCCCTTTATGAATACACCCTCTCTGTGCATTCATTTTATGCTACATGAGAGCCATTTTGAAATAAATCTCTGGTCACAGGTGAGTTGTTCTTGATTGTGCCTGCAAAATTGCTAAACATTTTAAAGATTTCTTATCAATTTGCTCTGCACAGTGTTTCTTTTATCCCGAGTTCACTAGTTTCTCTTTTATCCTGTGATCTATTGACAACTAAAATAGCTTTATACTTCGTAAAGTGCTGTGAACTAGTATGTGTGAGCAGCATGCTACAATTCTGCAGTGCTGAAATGCGTAATGTCTTCATTGTCTGGATCTTGTGGGGGAGAAAAACTCCATCCTTACTCATTCAAGGCTAAATATACCAAACTTTTAAATGCCATGTCTTCCCATAAAGTGGCACTATTGTGCAGAAGTTAATAGATCTGTGCCAACTTGTGGTATCCAGGGATCTTGGTATGGAGAGTTCATTAATATATACAGTTTTAGGCTCTTTCTGTGGCACAACCTTAATTCTGTTATTTCTCATTTCACTACCAGTGTTCATACTTTAAACTTTCTTGAGTGAAAAGAATCTAGTCCCTTTCTCTGATTTTTTGGAAGTGTAGCCCCAAAAGAAGCTTTTGGAGCAACTTCATTGGTCATGACAATCAGCTCCTTTAGCCCTGGACATTTCTTCTTTCTGCTATCGTGAAAGTCGTTCCAACAAACATCCAGAGGCAACTTCTGCTTGTGTCTGAGCAGCATGTGCATTAAGACCCAAATTTTCCAAAGGGCTGGATTCCCTTTTCAGAGGCGGGAACTCCCAAAGCACCCGCAGAAAAGGCTGATGCACTCTTAAGCAGCATATGCATTACAGTGCAGTAAAATCCAAACAGTAATACGATGGCCCCATGGACCTGGTATCCAAACCATCCACTTGGGGCTAATATGACACAGGACACACAGTAGAATCCTGTCTTTCCCAAACTGCAGCTGGAGACCAGGCGGGATACCTGAAGGCATCTCACATGGCACTGAATACCTGTGTACAGACAACAGAAACAAGCCCTAGGTGTGGAAGTCAGTGGATGCAGAACAGTTCAGCTCCCCCTGCAGTAGATGTCTGCTGTTTGGCCAGCTGAATACCTTGCTAGGCACCACTGCTTGTGTGGACTGAGGACTGTTCATTTGACCACATCCAGACATCTGAGATGCCCTACCCACCTTGGCCTCCAGATGCCCCTGAGACGGGTGCAGGTCTCCTATCGGTCCTGTGTCATGTCTGCTAGCCCTTGGTGATGTCTTGGACATACTAAGTCACCTCAGATATAACTAAACATTTATGTTTAGTGATTATGTGACAATAGTGAGAACTTAAATAGAATAATCTTTTTTATGACTTTTGTCAAGTGAACCCATGTCAATTTTCTCAGGTGTTTACAACCATTGTTTTCTTTGCAGGATTCACAGCTTAATTACTAAACTCTCCAAGGAAGACCCCTGTAGCCAGTCCTGGGATATTCATTAAGTTAGCCAGGTAGATTTTGTCAATAAACTTTAATAGCCCCTGTCTGAAATGGATACAGGACATTCCCCTCATTGCTTACTGTTGGAACTGTAAGAGGTTAATACAGCTGGATCATATAAAATTAACAGACTGAACCCAAACCCTTTCAGTGCCCTCTTGCCTGCCACAGATACAGAGAACTTCAAAGTTGCTAGGAGAGAGGGATACAGTCCTGCCAGACTCCAGCACTGTACATACATCTGCCAGCTACAGCTTTTCAAAGACAAATGTTTTTCCATAGCTTTCTTCCTTTGTCTGCTTCCTGGAGCCAGATTTGACAACACTAGGTTCTACTTCTTTCTCTTGCTTTTAGCACTTAATTATTTTCCATGCGTTATGTTTGGTACATAGGTGGTATGAAGAAGCTGCATAGATGAAAATTAATGCAAAACCTGAGAAGAATAAAATGCTTTTTATTCCTATAATTTGTTGTAAAATATCACACTTCCCTTTAATTATTGCTCAGGCAAGGTACAATATTTGCAGGTCTTTAGTTACTTTGCTATCATTTTTAAATTACTCTTTATATATTTTTTTTTTTAATATAGTTTTAAAATTACTCTTTATAACCTCTACATGACTGTGGATCTTTACTAAATTCCCAGACTTGTAATCGCCTATTTCTAGCAATACAGCACTCAGAAATGGAATGGTGTGACCTGGGCAGGCTGGTCTATGCAGAGTAGCTCTAAGGTTATATTTATACCACAGGAAAAAGACAAGCCTTAAGAATCAGCTCAGGAGTCCCATGTACTTTACAATTTCCATCTGCTTTGCTGGCTATTTGCCTGTTCATTACTCCGTGTGAAACAGCCAGGATCTGCTTAGGAAATGCTGAGTTTAGAGATCAAGTGCTGGACCAAGTTTTCCTTCCCCAAGGTATTCAGGAGTTCAGCCTAAGTTTACATTTGAGCATGGGAATGTGATGATGTGATAGATGAGTGTGGACTTGAGCAGTGTCTTGGATCTCTATTGCATAATCTGAGCATCTTGTACGGAGCAGTTTGGCATCTCTGTGTCTGAGATGATGCTCATGAGAGCCCCTAAAATACAGCATCAGCAGACAGACCTAGTCCCATGTAGATGTGTGCACATATATATACACCATATAAACATATGTCCTATATAGAGCAACATTTTGCCTAAAGGAAATCTTACAGTCCTAACCCTGCAGGCCTAGTCCACCTGTGGTTGATGACAGAGTGGGTTGACTGATTTCAGCAAACTTTACTAGAAAATGAGGAGTGAATAAGACCCTCATTCTCTCACGGTCTCTGGCAAATCCGTTGGTTGGGCAGTTAGTGAATGGTGCGAAGCAGGAACAGAAATACATGATACTGTTAATATAAATTTAAAATCTATTTCATGGCATTGGTAGATTTTCATGCCTTTTTTAATGTGATTACCTTTACACATTCTGACACCTAAGTCAGGGAAAGTATATAATTACGAGGCTTTTATATGCATTACCCTTATCTAAAGATAACCAGCCATGCATTATCAAAATTACCATTCTAAGACCTTCTTTGGAAGACTGAATATATTAGGCCAACAGACACAGTGAAGGGGGAAAAATCAGCTATTTTGTTGTATTTTCTTATTATGCCCATGTTTTGTGCCATTTGAAAGAGCACATTCAGCTAAGAAAATGACACAAAATTGACATGATAAAGCAAATTCTGGCATAATCAGAAATATTTGCACTTCCAGCAGTTTCCTTCATCTTGATTTATTTCTAAAAAAAAATTCCAACCACATGGAGGGACCTCAAGCATCAGTCTGTGAGAAGCCACTCAGATGCTCCTCACTGCACAAGCAAGTAACTGCCTATGTGTGCTGACTTGCAACTTCAGTAAGGAGCAGTGCATGCCCAGGAAAAGATGGAGGGAATCAACCACTCAGCTGCTCTCTTCAGAAAAGCCCAGGACAGCGCAGCAGCTCTTGTTAAGTTCAAAACTTCTTCAGTTATCCTCATTTCTCCACTCCATAACCACCTGACTGAAGGAGAGCCTTCATGATCCAGCCCAGTGTGCATACCCCCGGAGAGAGACATCCGCTTTTATACAGTTATACTATATTTATATAGCTTGTTTTCCAAAATCCCTCACTGTCAGCACTGCTCATGAATGACAGAGATGAAGCAAAGCCACGTCACTCAGCCAGGGCAAATGTGCCACCTATGCCTCAGCTCCAAAAGTGATGACTTTAACTTGCTGTGTGACAGTTCATAGAGACATAATTCCCATGTGTTGAATTATGCCTAAGTATTTCCTGTATCAACATTGTGTGTCCATGAACTAGGGTGGCTGGAAAAACACAGGTTTGGCTGACTGCTCTGACACATGAACCCGGAGAGTAGAGGTGGTGAGGATAGGGCCCCCTTCAACAGCAGTGAAACCTCAGATTAGCTGAAAGTAACCATGGATCACTTCTAGAAACCAATTTCAAGTGCTTTCACCTCTAAGAAAAGGTGGTCTGGGGAGAGAGAAATTGAGAATGGGAGATGAAGGTTAGTGAGTCATTCTCAAAAAGGTTTGTCATCAATTCGCAGCTATGTTTTGCCTTGACAGTAAGTACACAGTGCACAGCCTTGCTTGTATTTCTGCTGTGCTTTTAAGATCAAGCATTTGATTAAAGTCATTACGGGGTACTACACTCTTTGTGTGGAAATCCTGAAGACCTCCCGCAGGAATGAGCTTTGCTCAACTCCTCCCAGTGTCCCAGCACGACAATTACTCCACTGTTGTGCACTCCATAGAAGACAAATATTTAATGACTTTTGATAGACACTTCAGACTGTATCACTTTGATGCATGTTTGTGATTCAGACTAGCTTCCTTCCTCTTATATTTTATTACCAAAGGGGAAAAAACACTTCCTGGCAGGTTTGCAGGTTCTAATAAGACTCTCAATTCCCTTGCACCAGAAGTTGTGGCAGTAGCAACAAGAGTGATTACTCTTTTGGATTTTTTTTCTTTTCTAGTTCTTCTGGCCCATCTGAGGCAGGGCTTTATGGGCAATTCAGGACAGATGGAAGTCTTAATAAACCAGAGTATGAAAGATAAATCAAATGCAAAAAAAAAATTTTTAATTGCATGCTCTTTTTTTGGCATTCCTACTTCTCCCATCAGTCTCTTGACATACAAAGCTTTCTTATGACCCCCCCAGGTTCCTCAGAGCGAAATAAACATGCTGTCACTAAGTGTCTTTACCCATGGGTCTGCTGCCATCACGTATTGTCTCATACCATCTTTTAAATTGGAAAAAAGTTAAATTCAGCCTCTTTTTGTGCAGCTGCCTGGCAGGAGCCAGTGGGCAGCAGAGATGCCATGCAGGGGGTAGGTGAGTGCATCAGTCTCAGTGGAGGGGATTTCTGGTCTTCTAGGGACAAAGCTGCAAAGCATCTTCTCGTGGAGAGGATGTAGTCAGGCAGCAATTCCTCTCTGCTCTGCAAGTGGCCAGGGATTAGAGCTGATGTACACTGGTTCAGTGGGTTTCAGCTGTGCCGTGTGTTCGGTACAATTTGCCTCTATAAATATGCAGTTTCCTTTGGCAATGTGATGCGGTGACCGGGTTTTGTCAGGGCAAAAGCATTTGAAATTTACACAACCACCTTTCTGCATTATATATTCTGTTAATCAAGTATTAAATTCATGTGCATGGTGACACAGCCAGATGTGGAAATATGATTGATGTTACTTATCTGGGGAAATGCATTGGAACTGGAGGTGCAGCTGTGCTAGTAATCCCTCTAACAGCTCTAAACTCCAGATCATTTTTCAGATAAGACTGGAGACATTTTTTTATTATTTTCCCTTGAGGAACTTGTTTTATTTTAATTATTCATTCCATTCTTTTCAATTTGTCATCTCCTTTCTGGCAGTTTCAATGATCTTGAAGTGCATTGACACATATACCTTGGTGGGTTGACATCTGAGAGCCTTGACTCTACTCTTGACCCTTTGTCTATCTCAGGCAAACAGTTTTCTCCTGCAGGTTACATAGATGGCATGACCTACATAGTTTCATGTGGCACTACCATATGTGTAAAATCCCTCCCTCTCCATGACTGAGAAGTGTTTGCACACTTTGTTGATGATGATGGTATTTTAATCCATTCAGGTCACTCCTTTAAGAATTAGAGCTGAGGTGCAAAATCTAGATGTGTATAGACAGAATGTCTGCTCTCAGACATACCATGATGATTGACATGTCTTCTTTGACATGAAAGGGTTTGTCTTCACAGCCTAGACATAAGTCCTGCTCAGATTTTGAAGCGTTTTCACTGACTTCTCTGGATCTTCTACCAGCAATTTACCTGAATGGGCTGGAGAGGCTGGGATTAAATATTTATTAAAATCACTGTTCCCTGTCTCCAAACAAATGAGTAAGGACAATTGATATGTTGGCCGTATTTAATCAAGGAGTTCAGATGAGGTACACTAGCCCTAGAGGTGCCTTCCTGGGAGAGACGGGACATTCTGTGAGCAGTAGCTCTTTTTTTACAGTTTTTCCTACCCTGTTAAGGTTCACAGAAGATGCCAGCCCAGCAGCTCTAAAGTAATCTCTAAAGACCAGCAGAGCAAAGGCAGCAGTAATTTAATTGTCCACATCATGCCTGTGTGCAAGACACAAGTATCCTCAGCACAGCAGCAAATCACACCTTCAGCACGCCCTGGGGAGAGGCTGACCTCAGGCTCAGGCAAAGGCACTTTCTGTACCATATTTCAGGGCAGCTGTAGCCAGAGCAAGGGGATTTTCCACTAGAGCCCGTGCTTTGCTTTATGTCCCTGGCCCTGCTCCATCCCTGCTTTCAGCTTGCTAGAAGAGAACCTTTGCCTCAGTCCTGAGTTTCCCTCCTGTCAGTGAGCTGAGGGAGCGTGCCTCAACGTCTACCTTCCTTTTAGGCAGAAAACAATCATTAGCTTCTATGATGGTTGTGTCTCATCTGTGCTACTGTATTCTCCCCCCAGCACTCCAATTTTCTCTTCTTTATCCTTTCAGTTTTTGGCAGCTACAATACAGTCTTTTCCCACTGTCCTGGCTGTACCCTTGGTGCTTTCCTTGGCTCTCCATCCCACTTTTATGAGGTCCCTGCTCCTCTATCTCTCCTTAACCATTCTGCTCGGCTCTTTCCTCTCCCTTGTCCTCCCTCTCATTTCTCTGCCTTTTTTCTCTGCCCATCTCTTTCCTGGCACTTTTCTTGCTGCTCCCTTTCCCTGGAATAGCATAATGATTTCAAATATCTTTATTGTAATCTTTCAAGCCTCCTCCCACCTCCTCATCTCTTCCTTCACCTCCTCATTTTCAATCTTACACTAACCATTCTTCTCCTCCCTGACCTTTTCTCTGCTAAATATTGGAGTTCCTCTTTGGGAAACATCTTTCCTCTAAAAATATGCAGCAATAAAGCAGCTTTATTGCATAAAAAAAAATCCCAACAATATTTTGGAGGATGATGTGTTACACCTCCACTCCCTGCCACCTGTTTACCCCTTCTCTTTGGTATTGAAAATTGGAAGCATTTCAGTTTATCTGGCAACTTGGATTGACATGGTTTTTAAAGGGTGGAAATATGTGATGGTAGGTTTTTCACGGGAAAAAAAAAAATCAAAAAGTCATCTGAACTGTATGTTTGTCATGACAATTTCCCTTTGCATAAAATATACACACTCAAACAAAGATGTATAAGTATATAAATGTACAGAAACAATTTAAAAAACAACTCAAATACCTTATTTTATTTAAGCTTTCGCAAATCAATTATTATGACAGCAATATGGCCCAAGTTGTTTTTATGTTGCTTATCAGCACCTTTCCTTAAGTCCTCTTTGTTCATCAGCTGAGATTTTATATTTGTCTCATTTAGACTGTGACACTAAAGGTGCGTGAATTGTCTTTCTCAATCTCCATAAATCGAAAGATCACATCTGGATGCTCAAGAATATATGACAATAAACATATATTTATCATGTTACATATACATAGAGACACAAATGACAAATAATGAAGGAGGAGTTTCTGTTTGTAAATGATTTAGCCTGTCCATCCAGAACAGCAACAAGAGTCCAAATATTTCACATTACACTGCCTGCGAAGCCCCCAGTGCAATCCTGCACTTGAGCATGTGCTTAATCTTGTGAGTGTTACAGCGTCAGTCAGGGTTCATAAAACATGGTAGAAGTTAAACACGTGCTTAATTGCTTTCCTGAAATATGACCTCCAATTTAAAAACAAGACTAATGTGGAAAGCACAGTAACCCCTATTCACGTTCCTCAACCTTGTCATTTTAAAAAGTGTGCCTAAGGAGGAAAAAAACATTTCATAAGAGATTTGTATTTTTTCACAGCTACTTGCTGAGCAAAGTGTAGGGAATTCCCAGAGGTGTGACTGGGCTTGCAAGAAGTGGTTATCCAAAGCAATAGTGAGTTACCTCAAGTGGATTAGGAACAGGTGACATGTATATTTGTGTACCTGTGGTGGATATGATGGAAAAAGTATACGTAAGAATTCACATCTGTTTCTGAGGTGGCAGCTGAAGCTTTCTTTAGCCTCTGGTGATTTATTCAATAACAAGGTGTTGGGCTCAGACAAAAAAGTGATATGAAAATAAAGTATCTCAAGAAAGGTCAGACGGTCACTAAACAGCACAGATAATACAATGTCAAAGTTGCTTGGCAGGAGGTGAATCCACCGATCTATGGTTTCATTTGCTTGATTCCCAAGAGGTGTGACCTCTGCTTCCCTCCTCACCCTAATGATGTGCAGTCGGGTTAATTTGTCAAAGTTCTGCCTTATTTGATTCTCCAGGAATAAGCACTACATTTAGAAAAAGAGTTTATTCTTCTGCAAAGCCTTGAGCCTCTGGGTCAAAATAAATTTCAGCTTTTGGTGTTTTCTTAAACATTTTCTTAAGAGAAGAACCAAAAGGGGCCTGAGCAAAGACTTCATGAACTGCTTAGAAATGCAGTCAATTTATAAAGCCCTGAATAAGCATGTTTATTTGTGCACAGTTCAATGTGCTCATGGTACAGACAGTGTAAAGTGGTAAAGGCAAGTTTTCCAAAGCACAAGGACTGTGTAGCTCCATCTGGGTTCTTCCAGAGAGGGCACAGCCCAGCACAGAGGCAGAAGCTTGTAGTTCCAACTGGGGTCTGCAATTATTGCTAATGGTGACACCTGCCAAAAGAGGTCTGTAACTCTCTGATGAAAGAAAAGACACCACAACCTTGAGAAAAAGGAACTGAAATGTGCTTCTGCTGCTCTTTCTGTTGAGTGGGCTGGTTTGACCCATTGCTTATACTAAGCTTTTGAGCTGTATCTTTCATTTTATCCCTATCACTCAGTGCCCCTTAATAGACCTAGAAGGGTCCTTAGTCAAGCTCTATAACCAGGATGTCCTCCTTGGACCTTCCCTGTCTGTTACAAATTAAATTAATGGAGGCACAAAGGAAGCAGGGGAAGGGGAGAAGGACAAACACCAAATAGAAGGAAAGCAAGGACAGGAGAAAATACAGGAATATAAAAAACCGTAAGATCTCAGCAGCTAAAAGTCTGCCTGAAAATGAGATAGGGATGGGAGTGTGTATCATGTATTTAAAGGGTAGACAAAACCATTAAAAGGTATTTTTCCAAACCCCTCACATACTGAACACAAGAAACAGAATTATTACACCAAAGATAAATCCAAACATGCACAATAAAACATCTGAACAATGTTAATTACATCCTGTAAAATGATGTCTTTAGGAGTATGATTTATTCATTCTACAATAAGCTGGCTTTTATCCTTTAAGACATTTTTTTCCTTGTGCTTCTTTCTCATTATATGCTCCTACAAAAAAGGAGGCAAAACTTTTTCATGGTGCTATGAAAAAATAAGACGATCCTTATTTTTTCATGAGGAGGAAAAGGAGAAGGCAAGAGGAAGAGACATGTGACTCTTATTTCATTTGAATTGAAAATAAACTTGAGCTGTGCATTTTCTTTTCTAGTCGATTTATGAAACTGCAAGTGAAATGATGGGTCATGGACTCCAGGCTTTTGGGCATGATAGTTCGGGCTAATGGGAATAACATTACAGCATGGTAGATTGAGGACATGTCCTGTTACCAGTCCAGCAGCATGAATAGACCAAAGTGAATGACCATTCACTTACATTTGCTGATATGAGAAGGTGTAAAGAGAAATTATTTTGATCTTGAACTGGCAAACATTTGGTCTGAGTGCAAAGAGAATTTTTAGCTGAAGTACATTAAATATATGCTCTGTGCTGTTATAGCTCTGTGTGTTTAAATAAAAGGATAAAAAGGAATGTTTTGATTTTAAAATAAACAACAGGACAGTAAAGATCAAGGCTCAGGTTGTGAAGGGGTGATCGGTGTCTAAAGTATGTTAGGGTATGCCTATGCTATATGTTTTTCACTTGCTGAAGCAAAACACTGCTCTGAAACAGCAGCTGCCAAAACTGCCTACATCTCTTATTCAGCATGAAACACTGTGATGAGAACCCCCTGCCTCTGCCATGCCTTGCTGCCCATGAGCTCCTACGCCTATGTGCAGCTTGGCCTCTAACAGGTACCGGGCTCCAGCTGTCTCCCTCCTGTAGGTAACATCACAAGGCAGAGAGTAATCTAGGCCCTGCTGGGATGTTAATTAGTAAGTAGACTCACATAATTTCATCAAAAGTATTAATCAAAGAAGGTCTCACAGACACCATGCCCAATAGATGAACTCTACACATAGGAAATATTTACAAGGCCAAGAGACAGGTATGGAACGAACAGTCCTGCAAAAGAAAGAAATGAGGGGGAAAAAAAAAAAAAAGTAAAGGAGACATATTTAGTGAGCATAATACTAGTATTTACACAATAATGGCATAGTATGTCAATGCCATATGACAAGGTTTTGAACATCCAGCAAGATGCAAGCAATACTTAATTCATTATTGTGCTGAGTGCCTTATAAAAGGAGAAGTAGAAATCATGTCAACTTTTTATTGACTTACTGGTTATAATGTTGCAGTAGTGCCTTGTCACAGGCATCCATGCTCATTACAACCTTATTTTCAGGCCATCCTTCGGAGTCGATAAAGCTATCTGAATATTTGCCACCAAACAGAAGCCTTGTCACGCTTTATGAGACAAGGGTTGGACAGCAGATGTGCTAGCACTGACATCTCCAGAATTATATAACTGACAGCACCCGAACAGTAAACAACAGCTAACAAGGACAGCATGGGTGACCCCAGGTAACATTAAACACCTATACAGTGAAGGCAATGCCACAGAGGTACCATCCTCTTTCCCTTTTTTTCTGTCTTTTAGATATGTAAGGAATCAACAGACCTGAATTTCTTCATCAGTTTTGGCAAACCAGAGGCAGACTGGACCCTCTTCTAGAACTGCTTCATTGTCAATCCTGTCAGTATTACTGACTGATGACATGGTTAATTTCCACTGTTATTTTATTTTCAGGGTCTTTCAGCATCCCTTCCCTCCAGCCAACAGAATCCCAGCAGGCTGTGAGAAGAATGTTTCTTTGGTCCTTCTTGGGTTGAGCCCTGGTACAGATGCATCAGGAACCACTTCGGATTCCTTCTTCAGAATCACCAAACAACCCTTCTGAGTCAAGGGGTTTTAATAAAACTTTTCACAATCTCAGCATGTTCTCTATTCTTTGCTTTCAGGAAAACTTGTATTCTTATAAAATTTGCAGTGGTCTCTATTCCTCATTTTTGTAAGAACAATGAAATTTGCTGTTGTGCCCTACAGCGGTCCTTAACTTTTGCAGGAGGTATTCTTTCAAAACTTCATGTATATAACAGCTGAAGTAGATCTGAGTGAAAAACTTCTTAATGAAACTTTTTTATTTATTTGATAATGTTTACATAAATTTTAAATAAAACACCATTAGCAGCTGCTCTTTCCCTTGATGGAAATTTCCTGATCTAAGTGAGAACATTTTGTCAAACAGATGACTATCTGTCCCAGAGGCCAGGTCCATTTACACAGCACACAACCAATCCCATCTCAGACCCTCAGCCACCAGACTATTGGCTGCTCTGGGACACATCTTATGGTTTTCATAAAGCTTATAAAGTTTCATCCAAATGAGGTATGGTTAAGTTTCCAAGCTAGCGAAGTCTTGTGTTGGGCCAGGGGTTTCCAGACAAGTTTTATTCAGCGCATCCATAACACACTCAATCTGCAATGAAGGTGAAGATGCCTGATTACAGATTCTTACAGTTGTAAACAAGTACCAATAGTCCTGGCCTGAGGTTAAACTAACTGAACAGGTCATGAGCAATCTGGGCATGACAAAAAATTCTGGAAGCCACTGATACAAGCAAGTGAAGCAGAAAAAAGGAATGGCCAATGGTATCCTGGCTTGTATCAGAAATAGCGTGGCCAGCAGGGACAGGGAAGGGATCTGAGCCCTGTACTCGGCACTGGTGAGGCCGCCCCTTGATTCCTGGGTTCAGTTTTGGGCCCCTCACTACAAAAAGGACATTGAATGACTCGAGCGTGTCCAGAGAAGGGCAACGGAGCTGGGGCAGGGTCTGGAGCACAGGTCGTAGGAGGAGCGGCTGAGGGAACTGGGGGGGTTTAGTCTGGAGAAGAGGAGGCTGAGGGGACACCTCATCGCCCTCTACAGCTCCCTGAAAGGAGGGTGCAGAGAGCTGGGGGTGAGTCTCTTTAACCAATAATAAGCGATAGGACAAGAGGTGATGGCCTCAAGTCGCACCAGGGAAGGTTTAGACTGGATATTAGGAAGCATTTCTTTCCAGAAGGGGTTGTTGGGCGTTGGAATGGGCTGCCCAGGGAGGTGGTGGAGTCCCCATCCCTGGAGGGGTTTAAGAGTCGGGTCAACATAGCGCTGAGGGATCTGGTGTAGTTGGGAACTGTCAGTGTGAGGTTAATGGTTGAACTAGATTTTCAGGGTCCTTTCCAACCTAGGTGATTCTGTGATTCTGTGATAGTGCTCTGATGGGGAGCAATGGCCAAACGCCGTAGATAACTGAAGGAAAGTATTGAGGGTCTTTTGGGAAGTGAATTTTGCAAGACTAACAGCACCAAGGTAATCATATCAGTAATACCACGTAAGGCCTAGATTACCTAAATAACAATATCAGAAGTACCAGATTTGGATATGGATGTATCAAACCTGGGACCATTGGGGAAAAAGTTATTAGTGGCAAGCTGATTATTTGGGAGGGGGCTGGGGTACAAAGGGTCCTGTCAGGCAGCTCTGCACCTGATCATTGTAGTTTTTAGTATGTCTGAACAATCTGTTTCTATGGTCACAAAGGGACTTTGCATCTCTCCTGACATTGGTGGGGCAAGCCTTGGAGCTCTCCTCCTGACACACATGGGGACTTCCAGCAACACAAATAGCTGCACTTTCAGTTTGCATTTGCAAGAGCAAATACACACAAGACCCATAAAATTACCTGGGGTGTGAAAGTTTTCCATTTTCCTACATGTGGTGGATAGAAATTACATCTTTGAGGGTGCAGTGCTCTGTCAGATATGAGAGGCTTAGGAATGGTTCAAGTGTTCATGATTGTCGTGGTTGGATCCCAGAGGGCAACTGAGTACCACACAGCTGCTCACTCCCCCCTTCTTCCCCCTCAAAACTGGGAAGGAGGAAATTAAGAGACAGGAATTAAGACAGAAGGGATGACTTCATACATTATTGGCACAGGCTCTTAGGGGAAGAAAAAAAAAAAGAACGTAAATTCAATACAGTCACTAACAACAACACCACTTGACAGACAGAGTAGGACCATGAGACGCATTACCACATCCTGAAAACACCTTCCCCCAGCCCTCCCTTCTTCCTGGGCTCAGCTTTGCTCCCGATATCTCTGCCTCCTTCCCCTCAATGGTGCAGGGGGCAGAGAGCAGGGAGTGCCATGAGTCCTGACACTTCCACCTCGGGGCGGGGTTGGAACTTCTGCCATTCCCCTCCTGCTCCCGCACAGTCCCCCTCTCACAGGGGACAGTCCTCCACAAGCCAGCTCCGACAGGAGTCACTCCCACGGCCATGTGGGTCGCCCCTGCGGGTTTCAATCCTCCCAGCGCCAAACTACCACAGCTGGGCCTTCTTCCCACAGGGTCCCGGCCTTCTTCGGGTGCAGTCACCTGTCCTGGCGTGGGGCCCCCACAGGCCGCAAATCGGGATCTGCTCCGCCACAGACCCCCGTGGGGGGTGGGGGTGGCCCTGGCGGCTCCCCCTGGGATACAGGGGAGCCTCTGCTCTGACACACCTCCCTCCTCTACCTCCTCCTTTCTTCCACTGACCTCGGTGTTCTCACAGATGTTCTCCTTCCAACTTCTCCCACAACTCCTTCCAGGTTCCCCTTCTAAATACATGATCACAGAGGTGCAGCTCATTGCCCCGGCCTTGGTGCAGAGGTGGGTCTGACTTGGAGCCGGGGGAGCTTCGAGAAGCTTCTCACAGGGGGTCACCACTGTAGCCCCTTCCCTGCTACCAAAAGTCCCTGCTAGTCACTCAAACCAGGAAAATGGTATACAAGAAATTGCAGTCTCCATGATGAAATAATTCTGAAAGAGCAGTAGGACACCATCATGCAGTTCCCTTGATCTCATACAGTGAAGGACATGAGCTTCCGCTGTCCCAGGCAGAGCACAACAGCCTTCCCACATGCTTTTCTCTCTTTGAGCGTGCTCTTCATAATGCGTGGCCACAACATCTGTAACTGCATGGATGTCTCATTAAAAAAATTGTCTATAACGTACAATACATTGAGAAAACACTGCTTTGTCCTTCTCCCTGAAAGTGTGCAAAACCTGTGATTCCATATAAGCAAACATATTTGAGATGATTGGTATCATTCCCAGCACCCAGACAGTTTCACTCCATTTTTCTCTGCTTTTGCAAGTTTTCAAGCCTTCTGTGGACACCCACAGTATTTGAGGATGGTGTTTTTCTTCTTAGCTGACTGATAAATATTTCTCAGGGTCTCCTGACATCCAAATTCCCTTGTATTTGTGAAATCTGATTAATAGGGCACTGAATTCAGCTAAAATCAAATCAGAAACACCCAGTGTGAGATCTGTTTCATCTTAACATCTGCATAAGTTAAGCTGGGTCTATTTTACTTCAAGATTTTTTTTTATTTGTTGGTTGGGTTTTTTTTTTTAATGTATTTTTCTTGTGCTAGTGACTAAAATGATAAATTGACTCCCCTGTCTCCCCACTCCCAATTTTTTCTTATCTTCTTGCCCTTTTGGAAATATAATTCCATGCACTTTCTTTCTCTCTGTGTGGGGCCAAATCTCTTGTCACATAATTTACATTCTTCAGGAGACAGCATTGGTAATACTGTAATAGTTTATCACCAGACTGATAGTTAACAGCTCTGGCTTTCTTGTCATAATAAGCCTTTTTTTGCCTCCATTGTGTCTTTTCTTTGGTTTCCTCTTGTCTATTTGCTTGCCTTATTAAATGCAGAGCACTCAATTTCTGTAATGTGTTATATTTTCTTCTGAAGAAATCTTTGCCTCCTACTGCTTTTTCTTCACTATGTGCTCGATCCTCTTTGATTGTTCTCCCAATTACTATCTCAAATATAAAAAGACCTGAAATGTCTTGGGGTACTTCCAAAACAGAAAATATTGTAAGAGAGAAAAGCAGCCAGTGCACTTACTTCATCTTTAATAAATATACACATCTCTCTTTACAAGTGTATTTGTCAGGCTAAATGCCATAGCAAGTCTTTCCTTTTTGTTGTCATTGATGGCAGAGACATTAGTCCAACCTTTAAGTGGTCTGTCAATGCTGACCCTATCCTGAAAAATTCACATGTAATAAATCAGATAGAAAAAGTGAAGAAGAGAAAACAGGAAGAGAAAAAAATATTCTGAAGTCCCTAGTTCAGTGTTAGGTCAGGGAATATAAATTATTCACCAAGCCATGCAGCAAGAGTGGCTTCTGACAAGCTCAGGGTAGTTTACTTAACATTCCTGGCTGGGACTCTGCGTATTCAGTGTGGGTCTGCATGACCAATGTCTTTCTGTGCTTCACAAAGGCTGTCAGAATCACAGAGTAACAGGTTGGAAAGAGCCTGAAGATCACCTGGTGCAAACTCCTGCTCAGAGTAGATCTAGTTAGAGCAGGCTGCTCGGAGTCTTGTCAGTTGTTTTACATAACTCAAAGGATGAAGACTGGGCCCCATTCCAGTATTTGATGACCCTCATGGCTACAATTATTCTCATTCTATCTGGATTCAGTTTCCCAAGTCGTAATTTGTTTCCAAATTGCAACTTGTGTGCATTCAGAAACTTCTTGTCCTCTCCCTGTGCACCTCCCAGCTAGAGGAGCCTAGCTCTACATTCTCTGTGTCTTTCCAGCAGGCAGTTGAAATCAACAATAAGGATGCTGTCTTCCTCTTCTTAACTGTGAATGGGCCCAGTTCTGTCAGCATTTCCTCAAATGTCATGTTCTCCAACCATCTGACCATCTTGGTGACCATCGCTTTGATTCACCACTGTTCCTCAATGTGTTTCTTGTACCAGGTATCCCAAAACCAGACAAGATCAACATCCTGCACTGGTCTTCCCACTCAGATGAAAGTGTCCTCAGGTCGTGACCATGCCTAAGACCTATTCATTTAATACACTTTACACACATCGTATGTAAAATATACCACACTAAGAGTAACTGAGAAATCTTTACTCCTGAGGATGCTGTTGGACTTCAGATGAGAAACCAAATGGAGTCAGACTGAGCCTACTCAGCATGGGAAGAAGCGAGATGATGATAGATGTGTTTTCACCTTTTACTTGGGTCTATCTTCTTTCCAGTTGTTTACCTTGTGAATAATCTCTTGGGGCTGATTGACCAAGCACACTTTATATTAACATGTTTCTTAAATGGAAAACCATGTCTGAATCATGCATTTAATATTACTTTCCCAAATTTGTTTTCTTTCTAATTTACTGCTCAAACCACATAAATCAACTGAACATAACAGAAGACATCCATAATGAGGAATTTTACTTGCCTGAGTTTTTCTCTTAATCATCTCTGTATGACTTCACTGACTGCAGCCAATAACCTTCTCATTTATGTCATGCTTCTTTACATGTCCTTAAGCAAATAATTTACAATTTTTGCTTCATGTTAAAATAGTGATGTTGCTTGGGGTGGGGTCAGGGACAACTGGGATTTTTATTTTGTTTTGTTTTCCCAGAAAACATACCTCATTTCATGCTGTGATTGCTAATGATGTTGAGTACAACAAGCCAGTCCAGGCAAGCCACTTTAGGTAGCTTCTCAAAATCCTCAGTGAAATTTAGCCTTCTAAACATGAAAACAATGTGAAATATAAGCATCACAGGGATGGAAAATATGAGTAATGATGAGAAAGCACAGAATGATTAGAACATACACTTTAAAGAAGGAGAAATACTTTTGTCAATATAAGCTTTGCAGGATTTAAAATATTCTTAAAGAAAGCACTCCTGTCTAAGCTGTGTCTTGAACACTAATGCATTTGGTAGAAATACCCTATATTTCTAGTGCTCCAAATGTGAAGTTATTAAGCTTCAGTGTGGTTATTTCATGGCTATGCATGACAACTCTGGTGCTCAACATTTCCTCTACACTGTCTGGGTACAGCACGTCTGTCGACCAGGGCCCTGGTTGGAGGGGATCTCTGTGCATGCGGCAGACATGGAGGCAGAGATCAGGCTGACTGCTAGAAGAGCTGGATATGGGTGTCTCACAAGGTTGTACAGGGTTCAGAAAAGCTGAGCCTGCTTTGATCTGGAGATGCCCAAGGGCCTCACAGTATCGTGTGACCAGGGGCTCCAACCCCTGGGAGTTATCTAACAGAGCAGCACAGACATGGCCAAATAGTCCAAGTAACTCAGACTTGCTCTTCAAGGCTATGAACAATCACACCCAGCAACAGGAAACTCAGAGTAGGAACTCAAACAGTTGCTCAGGGAAAAGTCTCTTGGGGGTCATTTTAGCTGTAGTGTCCAGAAACATTCCAGATAGAGGAAAAAAGAGATCAAAACACTTAAATGAAGCAAGTATAGTTTTACCTAGAAGCATGCAGTATAAGTTCCAGTCAAACATTTGTTATATTCCCCGGGGAACCAGCCTATTGTGAGACTCCTATACAGGCAAACTGTATTTTTACTTCTTAATGAAATGAAGTAGCAGAGGGTGGTTTTTCAAATGACAGGGAACATGACAGCTAGTTGGTACAGAAACAGTCATCAAAAGTTATGCTTCCATGTGATTTGGGATCACTTTGAAGCTGCTAGATTAATATGTATTGCTCTTCCTACAGCGCCTGAGTCGTATGCATCACATACTTGATCTTTACCGTGAGAATTTTAGTGAATCTAATAACTTCAGCCTTATAAATGAAAATAATACAATGTCTGATGGTTCTAAATAAGATATATCAGTATATGCATAAAATTCTATATTAAAAAGGCAGATAGGAGAAAATAAGATATGCTCAGAAAAGACTGATACTCTGAATTTGGGCTTAATATGGAAGACTACAAGAATAATTTATCCTTGCAAAAAGATATTACCTATGTAGCACTACAAAAGAATGCCAGGTTCAGCTGCAGTTACATGAAGCTCCAATCAGGAATAGAGTTTAAGTGAAATTCTGAAGGCAAATGGATCACCTCAACATTTTGCTGAAAGCCGTCTTTCCTGTTGATTTCAGCTGTGTTTGGAATGGGCCTTTAGAGAAGAATGAAGGAAATTCAAGTTCCTTGGGTCAACATATTGTGTTTGAGTGTGCTACATGGGGGTCTCACTATGCTAGAGAGGCATTGTTCTCCACGTCCATTATCCTGCTAATTGTAGCAAGGTTTCATTCCTATAAAAAGGAGATCTTGGTGTGTTCTGAAAAAAAAAGGCATGATTTACAGCTCAACTCATTAGCAGCTGCAGTGGACTTGAACCCTTGTGGTAGCACGTGGAACAAGGTATAGTATTCACAGGAAGCCTACTGGCAGTGTGCCACTGATATTCGACATAGAGAGAGTGTTCTGTTTGGGTTTTTTTCCCCTCACATTGTTATTTCCAAAGCCTTTTAGATGCAGCAGCTTCCTTATTTCCAAGTGTTTTCTTGATTTGGGGGATGTCACATAAAGATTCTGTCACTGCCCCTCATCACTGGTCCCTCTGGTAAAGCAAGGGCATTGCCTGTACTATCAGCTGGAAGTCCCACTCACTAAGGCAACCGTGGGTGGCCCCCTTCCTGGAAGAATTAATCAGCCTTGGATAATGCTGTCTTTATATGAACAGATCCATTGGATACTCACTAGTATCTAATATCCTGGGTCAACTTTGTCATACCTTTAAATCCACAAACCTCGACCTTCAGAGAAGGCCCAATTTACCCTGAAAGGAAACCACCAAGTGAGGGGTTACCCTTCCACGAGGAAAGTGGGCACCCATGTACCAAAGCCCTACCCCATGTGTCCATCTGCCAGTCAGAGTCCAGGTCCCCTATTAGGTAGGATTTAACAGCCTTTGCTCATCTGGACCAGGAGCTCAGAAGGCATGTTCCAGGGAGGCTGTCATCTGAGAGCATCCTCCATCACAGGTATGACATGAACAGCACTACAACCTCAAACACAACACTGGGACAGTTTCTGGTGCCTCCTCTGCTGGTCTGTGCATCTGAGTGGGTCAAAGAGAGTATCTGTAATGCATAGGCACCCAGAGATCTGAGCTCTGCTCACTGTTCAGATTTACCCTGCTTCTGGATAACCACTGGCAGCTCCCTTTGCTTCCCTTTGTGCTTTCTGTTTGGTTCGTGAACTTCTCAGCACAATGCCTGATAGACAAAGTCTGGTTTTCCAGGGCCTCAATAAGTCCCTGTAAGAAATCAAGAAGAGCTTTAGCGTTATGTATACAAAGCTTATACATCTCCTCCTCCTTCAAAGGCTTTAAATCATTCAGACTAATCTAATTATTTCACCAAGTAGTAGGCTTGTCTCTCTTTATGCAAAACTCCCAAACATTGTAAAGACTCCAAGTTATCTGGCCACCTTCCAGTTAATTAACTTAACACTGAAGGAAGTACTAAAAAACAAAATTAAAAGCCATCCAATTTCTAGCCATCCCAATTCCTCACAAAAAGTAATGGCATTACATCTATCTTTACTCAGAATATGAAAGCTACTTTCATATGACCCTAACTCTCCTCTTTTAGTCCACGCTCTTAATCACTACTTGATTAAAAAAAAAAAAAAAAAAAAAAAAAGCACAAGCCCACACACAAATTATTTCAGTTAGACAGAGAAATAATACAGGCATTTAATTTTAGAAATTCAAAGAAAATCATCTGGCCCAGCAGATTCTATTGACGTTCTCAGACAATGTAGAGTCCCCCAGCAGCCAAATGAAAGGTATGAGCAGAAAAACAAGATGAGCCATGTTCCCAGAGTGGTCACTCACATGCTTGAAACCTTGTTGGTTCTGGGTGCACAGGGAATTCAGGCAGCCATGCAGGCACATGGCAGCTGCTACCTCACATGGCTGAGAGGCAACTGGGTACAGATCGGGGGGTGGGCTGGGTGACATCTTGATCACGTTTCTGTTCATGTGTTGCTTGCAGTGGGTTTGGTCATATGGGTAAAGTTCAGAATGCATGAAAATCTTCACAAGATGGCCATGTCAGTGAGCTTTGTTTCTGTACACCTGGTAAGACTGCTAAACTGCATTTCTCAAATTATGCCTCTATTTTCAATAGGTTAATGTCCTTTTTGGTAGCATTTTTTTTTTCCCCAGGATTGGGTTTAATAAACATGAGTTTAGTGCAGATAACATAAAAATATATTATCTGAGCTGCAAGCAGTATTTCTGCCACTACACAATGGAGATGGGAGAAAATTGGCATGTCAAAGAGCAAAAAGAATTATACCTGCTAGAACTGGTGTAAGTCAGACTTCCCTTCTCCTATCCTGGGATCCTCACAGCTAAACTTGATAAAAAGCCAGGGGAATGAAAACTAGACTTAGACCAAGGAGAGTCTGTAAAGGTTACTGAGTCCCTCCCCCTCCAGCCACTGGGCTCTGGGTCTTGCTCCGTCCAAAGAATGCCATTTGACAAGCTCAGATTTTAAAGACAGTGTCTCTCTTGTCTGTTAGTAATATCTGATCCTTCCTGTCCTAGTCCACATCCTTGGAGAAAAGCAGGATCTGAGACTCAGTCAGAAAAGCCTGTGCTTTGGAGCCAGCTCTGCCACCAGTTTATTGCAGTTTCCTTTCTGTATGTCAAACCATTCTCCTCAACCTGTGAAGTGCGCACAGACCTTCCTTCTCTCCCTGGAGCTGGGAGTGTGAAAATGGGAATATTTGTGCAACCCCAGGGAGGTATGAAACGTTGCATGGTACAGAAGCACTCTTGTAAGGCGCTGATTTAGTGCTGGCTACGTTTCAGTGCAGCGCTGTGCTACGCACACAGCAGTGTGAAGGAAGGTGAAGTGTTAATGCCAGTCAACAGAAAAACTCCATTTTTCCATCACACTTTTTCATCTTAGGAGAGCTCACAAATAATGAAACTCACATAGGAAAAATCAATATTACATTAAATGACATATGTAAAGAGCTCTCCAAAGTCAACACTAAGGCAGGCTAATGAGCCACAGGACAGTCTTGCTGCACTGTTTGATGCAATTTTGAAATGTTATTCTGTATGCACAGATCTGAAATATTATGTCTTTTCAGTATTTCTTTTATGCTTTTAACTTTAATCCTTTTCACTTACTCCCTTTTGCACCCAAGGCTATTCTTTTCTGCAGGAAAAATAAGAACATGTCTGTCTGTCCTTTTGCATCTTCTCAAGGAGATAGGTGTAAGGATGTGATCTTGCACTACTGGAATCAGGAGAATGCTGCTGTTGAATGAATGCACAGACCTTCAAGAGCATGCTGCAGAAAGATATACTTGCATTTACTTCTCAGTGATCTTTGCATTCAGTACCCTGAGGCACCCACTCAGCACCTTCCATTGCTTGCGAGTACAACTAGAGTTGAAGGAAAATGGCTTTTTACAGGTTATTCCTCAACATGGTACGCAACTGCAGACACATATGCAGTGCAGGACATGGCATCTTTCATTGCAGTGCAAGACAGAAATCAGCTGGGCCTCTGAGTATTTCAGGATCTGAATTCCCACCCATTTAAAAGGAATTCTGTTTCTAAGTCCATTTTGAAGACTGGTGCCTTGGACGGACTTAGATCACTGCCACTTTCTGTACTTCCAAATGTAGGTTCATCTGCATTCTCTGTGCCTGCTGCTGAATGCTGGGGACACCTGAAGGCTATCAGGTGCTTATGACTGATACACTAATAAACTCTAAAGATGTGCTTTGAATATGTTAGAAGGTGCCTGTTAAAGCACTAAACATCCACCTCACATCTAAACCCTTCAGCCTTCCCAAAATATTTCTACAGCTCTGCCACCTCTGGGACTCAGTCTGGAAAGTGCTCTCCCAGCAAGTTTATTCTTTCAGGTCCCATGTGCAAATAGGACAGACCCACTGCTTCCTTCATCTGACTGTTCATTACTTAGAGACTTCATCAAAAATGAGAGAACCACATTCAAATCTATTTCCTTCTCCTTAAACCATGTTCAAACCCTGGGTAACAGAAAAATGGGCATGGCTAGGAAATACATACAAGATCAGAGGACAGGGTAGGGATTTATGTGTAATCCTGGAAGGGAGATCAGCCTGTGATTTTCTAGGGAAAAACATAGCAGTCGGAATTAGTGGGCACCTAGTAAAGGGGGTTTCAAGGCAAGGATCTGCATGCATTTCTGGAAATAACAAGGGAAGTCCAAGGAAGTCATCTTGGACTAGACCCAGATTATTGTCTGGGTTTCCCCCTGTAAACTGGCAATTTTGTCTATTTAGCCTTGGTGAAAATGGCCTGGAATATGCAAGCTACCCTAAAAGTCAAGTCTTTAGGTAGCCTCCAAGAGAAAATATGTTGGTGGATCTGAGAAAGGTAGGACAGCGTTAACTCATTTGCTCTACCTTGATTCCTATACCATGACATTTACCCACTGCTGAAACAGGTCCCAGGACTCTGTATATCACCTTTGCCTAAGGCAAAACCTGCTTCCACAGCAGATGAGCTATTACTGTACACAGTGGTACCAAGCCTAAAGTGATTAGGGATTGTCTGTCCCACTAAAAAAATAAAATCAATATTTAATGACCAGTTCGATGTTCCACCAGAGAAAACCAGGTTCACTCTGTATACAGCAGCTCATATGATGACCCCAGGGTGAAAACAGCACCTCCTTAGTCTTATTATTGTAACTCCCTGTGCCAAGAATCTTTCAGCTTATCTCTCATCTGCCTTTTCTCATGAAATTTCTTAATGTTGGAGCATAAAGACATGATGACCCTAGGGAACTGTGTCGGGTACATATGTGTCTCAAACAAGAGCTTTTTGTGTCCTAGAGGAAAACATTTCTATTTATTCTTATTCTGTTCATGAGAGACTCTCTCTCCAGCCACAGCCCCTATTACATTTCCTTTTATTCAGCACCTCAGCTCAAAATCAGCTGGGGAACAACAGCATCATTTCTTTATCAGTGCTGCAGAAACATCCTCAGAGACAGGAGGTTTTGTAACAGTATCCATTTCTGCTGAAAGGGCCCACAACCCTACCCAGGGAGGCACCTTGCACAGTAGATAAAGTGAACATTAATACTAAATCACCCTCACTCAGTGGCAGACTGCTAGGATTACACCCCGTCCCTCACGGTACGCTTTAACTTCCCAGAGCTTTTAAAGGATGATTTGCAGCTCTGATAATAGTGGGTTGACTGGGTAGAGCACTTTTACAACACGACTAGCTGTTTTTCTGCTAGTATAATCATTTTCAGTTGCAGTTTTACCAGATTGCATCGATTCCTAGGAAATGCCAATTAACAACCATTTGCACAGAAAAAGCCACAAATCGAAAAGTGCATTTACAAGTGTCTACTATAAAAAATGAGTATGCTTTTCATATTCATTTCCAAATGTAAGATAAGATGTATTGTCCTTATGGGGTTGAATGTTCTTTAGTGTGAACTCATAATCCATGCTGCTTGAATAGAAACAATAATGGAGACCTAAATAACTTCATTTTCTGAACCAGCTTCTTTTACTCCTTAGGGTGTCTGCTTTATCTACATGGAGACAACCAGGGTAAATTAACAGAAAATTTGGGTCTGATAGTCTTGAACACAGTGTGCATAGATGTTAGGTGGTAAAATGTCAACAGGTGCCATGTCTTTTTTCCCTGTTTATTCTTGTGATTCAGACTGATTTGGTCTACAATGTGTGATCCATTTATAGAAATGGGAAATGTTGTGCGAGAAACACAAAGATTAAATTCCCTGTTGATTTAGAAAGTAGTAAACCATCATAATTTCCATCAATTGAGGATATAACCCCAAATTTCCCCAAATTTTCTGATATGTCAATTTAATCCCCCAATATTTTGAGCAGGAGGGAGAAATAAAAGAGTGGAGGATGAAGGAGAAAAGCAGGAGAAAAATCAATCTGTTATTTCCAGTAAATTGACAGAGGACCTACAGGTTTCAGTTGCTCCATAGGTTTAGGTGTCATGTGTTGGACATAAGTGTGTCACAGATACAGAAATTTTACATCAATTGATCCAGTGAAATATTACAAGCAAACACAAGAGAGATCATGCATGAGATCAGAATACATCTGATTGAAATCAGAAGAAGACTCCATAGACATCCAGGGACTGCAGACAAAATCTGTATGCTGTATGTAGAGGAGCTGAAATGAAATATAAGACAATATAAAAAAGCAATGTGGAATGATTTTACCACTGTGCTCTTCTTTCTGACCTAGATGTTTCTTTGTTCACAACAGCTCTTGCAAAAAAAAAAAAAAAAAAAAAGAAAAATGTTGCTCGTTTGGTGTTTCTTCCCAGCTAGATTCATAAAATGTCTCTGACTTTCCCCAGTGTATGTAAAGCTGGGTTTCATGTCTGTGATATGTTGCATGAAACAAAGAGCCAAATGTGGGGAAACAATATACTTCTCAGCAAAGGAAGCATCCCTTTTCAGTGCAGAATCATCATTTCACAGTAATTAGGAAAAAAGTATCTTTCTCCCCAGAAACATCAGAAAGTGATAATGCAGAGAGAGGTACCGACCTACCTGCTACTTCGGCAGTTGGCAATCACGAGACCTTGGTTAACCTCTCAACAGTGAGTTTGAGACTTCACAGCTGCACTGATGATGGTGCAGAGAGAAAGGCACTCAGAGCCAGCTGTGGAAGAAGGATATTGAAAAGAAGCTGTGGTCTGTTTATAGGTATGTCTGTTGTTGTAGTAAGATTTCAGTGTAAGACTGAAAATGTGTAACGGCAACTGTAAGGTGCTGGGTTTGTCTAGGATTGTGGGACTTATGGCTATTTTAATTACTAACTGATAACATGTATTTATGTATTTTACTGTTATTTTCTGTGAAATTGTCATTCTACCCAGTAAAAAAAACAAGTTGTTATCATGTATGTTACTTTCATACATGTATGAAAGGTTCTGTTATCTATATAGTCAATCAATTTTAATAAAGAAATGAAATATGCCCCTTCTATCAAAAGTTTCCTACATCCACAGACTTAGAGATGGCAGAGAGAGACAGCATTTTCACCACAACATTGCTTGTCCAGAGGATTTTTTCTTAACATAGCCTCCAAATTAACATGCAATTGTACACATTTTCCTCACTATCAGTACTAAAACATCCAATGGATATTTGTTTAGTGAGTTCCTGCTTTTCTCCTGAACGAGAAAAGTCCTATCTGTGCTAAAGTAAGATACAAGCGTGCACATTTTCCTCATTCTTCTTCCACAGTTCACTTAAGGACTAATGGATAACAATAGCTATGAAAAAATGTGGCTATCAAACCTATCTTCCCTGGAGATGTGGCCATTTTCACATGCTTTATTGTCACTATATATTTCTTTGAATGTAAAAGGCTCCCTTTACTAGAGCCCAGCAATTCAGGTAAAGCATTATCTCTAGAAATAGTTTCAGTAGAGGTTTGTGGGAGTTGTTATGTTCAAATGTACTTAAAAAGTCATAAAATTAAACAATACATTGACATACTTACTTTAATAGTGACGTGTGGGGAAAATAAATTTGGAATGGATGCTTTTCCTTGCCTTCAACTCCTCTAAGTTTTGCATTTCTAAAGAAAGAGGATTTCCTGGATGAGGTCAGAGATCTTCTTTGCGCCGAGACCTATCTCCTGGCACCACTATGCTAAAAAAAAAACAAAAAAAAGATTTCTTTTAACTAGATTTTCCATGCCTCCACAAAGCAGTGTATACATGAATAGTACTTAGAGATTGCTCTATTCATTCTTTAATCTCTTACAGTGGAGTCCTATAACACATCTCAGTCAAGTCTCCTTATTGATTTCTTGGGTATTGTCACGTCCCGCTCCGATGAGGGGGGCAAGTGACTCAGATTCGCAAATCCCCAATTGGAGCGGACAACAAGTCTCCAAGTTCAAGCATTTATTAACTACTTACAATGCACTAATTGAACACATGATAATTGGCCAAGTACAGAGCAAGTTGTGGTGAGCAATATAATATGCTTTACATTTCTTAATAGAAAAAGGAAAAGAGGGAGATAGAGGGAATGGGGGAATACAGATCACCGGTCTGGGTTCCTGCGCTGATCCCGCCGGCGAGGGTTCCAGGAGGCGGCCGTCTTCTTCGCTGGCATTCGTCTTCTTCCCTTCACTGCTTTCTCCAGACGGTCGGGGGGGCAGGGAGAGGGGCAGAGAGAGAGAGCCCTTTCTTCCCCCCTTTGATTTATACCCATTTTCCTTGGGTCCGTCCCCTAGGTCGACCCACATAGCTACGTATCCCATGTACAGGGAGGGGTAAGGTGTTTCATGGGATGATGTCATTAGCATGATCATGACAGCCCTCGTTAGCATATTGAGGGGTGTCAACTTTAATATGCATTTTGTGGATAATGAAGCAAAGTTCATTCACCGGACACATGGCCCTTGAAATTTGCCCAGGTGCCCCAGGGCAGAGCCGTCCTGTCTCCACAGGGCTCTCTCCCCCAGCTACATCGGGCAGCGTTATCAGCTTGGGCCTCCACAGAATGCACCCTGTGACTCATAGTTTTGTCTTGCGAGTGTTTGAGGCATTTCTTCAATCAGCCTCAACTTTTGCTTTCCCAGGTTGTTTGTCTTAGTTTCTCACAGGCCTGGTTTCTCGTCTCTCACATCCCACCCCGTGACTCAAACACTCCAAGTTCTTTGACTATTGTGATCTCAAAAGGTATAGGGAAAAAGAAGACAGAAGGTAAGAGAGTATATATCCAACTGCTTCAAGGCATACTATGAAAAACAAAACTTTGCACAATATTACAATACTAATATGTACAAGCTGTCTTCCCCACCCCGTGAGTCCTGAGGATCCCGGTGATGTTACCCATGACCCAAGGTTCCATACATCAAACCAGTTCATTGGTCAAGAAAGTTCTCTGTTCCTGTTGGCAATCTTCTTCATTGTGGCACGGGTGTCCTCTGTAGAGGTGGTGTAGAGGTGCATTGTGGATGGGGATGTAGCATTCTCCCTCAGAAAGACTCAGCATACCGCACAGTCCATGTTCCTCCAGCAATGCTAGCTGGATTCTGCAACACCATCCTAGATGCTTGATAGATCTGCACCGTTAATTCCTTAAAGGTATACCTTGTTAGTACATACATATGCTAAGTTAAATTTTCTAAAACTATTTGAGGTTACACAATCACATTAGAAGGTCAATAAGGATGTACAATTTGTTAATGCTTAATTTGTGGGACCAGACCCCTCTAGCTAGTCTTTGATTACTTCATCTTGCTGTTGGTTATATGATATTTGTAAGCACCAGTGTGCAGTCACAGGTGACTTACAGGCTTCCTTAATTTTGGAGGTGATTCCCAATAAGGTAACTTAAGGCACAACTCCAGATTAGTCTTCCAATAAGTAGATTTTCCACACTTAGCAGGTATGATTCCACAAATTCTATAATAATGTAAGCAGATTACAAATAATAATTAACTGATAATGCCTATAATTATTGAAAGCACTAAAAGTAACATAGGTCTTCGGTCATCCAGGATCAATATCCTGTAAAACAAATACATGCATAACAAAACAATGATGGTTAGAAAGAAGGGACAATCCACCTGGTATTGATACGGTATTCTTTCCCATGGGCATCAGTAGCCACCCATGAACAGATATTGATGGGAGTTTTTTGGGTTAGGGGTATTTGCCCCAGAGTGGGTAAGTCTACTAGAACAGGTTGTCCAGGATAATGGAGCGGGTTTGCAAAGTCTTTAGTCTCTTTTTCACATTAACAATTTTAGAAGGAGGAAGCACAGGCGCTTGCTGTAAAAGTCTTATAGAGGCAGTTGGGGACCCAAATTTCCATTTTCTTCTTTTTGAATCTACCCAGACTTGTCCCATCAATAGGTCAAGTTCCAGGATATTTGTGGGAAAATTTCCTAGAATCATAATAGTTTCTGTTGCAGTTTCATTCCCAGGTAACCAGCATTTCACCCAAGTAGTCGGCTGTGGCTTAGAGTCTCCGAAAACATCTGTAACCCAAATCTGCTTTTTGCCAGCAATTATGCCGTTCCGCTTGGCAACACCAGTTTGGAGTGCTGAGACCTGAGCACCCATATCTACTAGAAATGTAACTGGAGTTTTAAGGGAGCTGAGTGGAAAAGTAATCAACAAGTCTCCCTTAGTATTTTCTGTGAGCCTCCTTAAGTGGACTCACCTGCCATCCCCTGGCTCACTTACTGGGGATGGCACATCTAGTTTCCCGACCCTAAATCAATCAAGTCCTCTTCAGGGGCAGTTGGTGTTTGAGAAGCAATTACCACCATCTCGTTAGTTTTCAGATCTGTCCCTCCCTTCGTCCAAAAGGTCTGCTCGGTTGTGTGTGTGGGGGGCAGCTTCCTTCTGCCTTTCCAGGCTCGAATGAGCTTTTCTAAAACTGCAGTAGTCAGACCATCCATTAACTCTCGGGGAATCCCCTGTCTCGTTCCCTCAGTCCACAAGAGATTTCTCTTTGCTCTTAAAACTGGCGGAGGGGAAGGAGACAGATTTTCCTGCTTTTCCATTCTGCATAAGGAGGGCTTAGGTTTACCCGTTCCCCTGGTAAGGCCCATTCTCCGGCCATAATTTATTAAGTCTTGAGCTATCTCTCCCCAAGTCATGGGCTCTCCCGCTCCCCGTCTCCCCCTCCGTGGGGTTAATGCAATCCGCAAACGATCTTGTAATTGTACTGCATGTGATTTCAAAGAGTCCGGCAAGCCCCGGATCAGGGGAGTCATTTGATCGGGGTTAGCAATTAATAACATCGGGGAAGGCTGCTGCGGAACCAAACGCCTGTCATGCATTAATTGGAGACAAGCAGCCTTCTGCAGACTTTCAGTCAAATGACTTATGGTTGGGGTCTCAATACATACTGGATCCCCTCTTTCCAATGGGTCCAGACTCCCAGCCCAATAGGCAGCTCGTTGAGTTAACGACCACGGTTCTCTCTGGTCGTCAGTAACTAAGAAAACCCCTGGCCCCCAGTACCCCTGGGCCTCATCTTCTGATAACAAAATTCGGTCGCCACCAGTCAAAGATACCCTCCACACATATTCAGTCTCAGTTTCCTGAGCTCGTCTGGTATATTTCTCCTGAATTTTTGCAAGCTCAGTTGCTGGGTACAGTGTAGTTCGAGTGGTGACCTGCGGAGCTCTTCCACCCTGACCCTCGGTGGTCTCCGTTTTAATTAATGGTCTTAAATTTGCCCCCTCGTTTTCGGGGTAATAAATCTCTCGGCTTATCTCTAAATCCTTCATTGGGTACAAGGGTCTGGCTGCTGATTTTGCCAGACTTGTAAATCCCTGTTCACTATCCGGAATCGAGCTAAGATCTGTCTGGTTACAAGTTTCTTGTTCATTCCCCTCCTTTTCAGACCGTGAGATTTTTTCTCGGTCCAGGGCATCTATTAGAGCCATGTGAAGTCGCTGAGTGATGTTACGCTCATCAGCTAATTGACTTTTCAAAGCTTCATTTTGCTCTTGCCAGAGTTTAGCTTTTTGTTCAGTAACTTTACGTTCCTCAACCAATTGATCCTGGAGAGCTTTTACCAGATCTTGTAGGGATTCGATCATTTCCCTTTCTAATTGTTTCTTAACATGTTTATCTTTTTGGGCTGCAGTCAGTGCTGCCCCTAATACAGCACACACAACAGCTTTTCCTTTGCCTGGTCGCGACCCTTTCACCCCTGCAAGCACACTGATATAGCTCGCCACTGCTTCTGGATTTTGCCAATTATCGTGGGCCCAAACCTCTACTAAAGGAGGAGGACAAGCCTTATACTCCTTCAGCTTCTCAAAAATAGGGGAGCAGTCAAGCATCGACATTTCCTGGCCAGTCATGGCTTGCAACTGCTCGAACCTCTCCCGGCTTAAAGCTGAGAGGTCACTTCCCGATTCTCCCTGTCCTTATCGGATAGAGAATCAGTATCCCTCCGACCCTCTCCCAGCTTAGAGCTGAGGGGCCAATTCCCAGTTCTCCCTGTCCGAGTTTGTCGGATAGAGAAGCACTATTTCACAAGACTTTCCGACACCAAAGGGGATCCTGCCGACTACGCCAATTTAATGTCACGTCCCGCTCCGATGAGGGGGGCAAGTGACTCAGATTCGCAAATCCCCAATTGGAGCGGACAACAAGTCTCCAAGTTCAAGCATTTATTAACTACTTACAATGCACTAATTGAACACATGATAATTGGCCAAGTACAGAGCAAGTTGTGGTGAGCAATATAATATGCTTTACATTTCTTAATAGAAAAAGGAAAAGAGGGAGATAGAGGGAATGGGGGAATACAGATCACCGGTCTGGGTTCCTGCGCTGATCCCGCCGGCGAGGGTTCCAGGAGGCGGCCGTCTTCTTCGCTGGCATTCGTCTTCTTCCCTTCACTGCTTTCTCCAGACGGTCGGGGGGGCAGGGAGAGGGGCAGAGAGAGAGAGCCCTTTCTTCCCCGCTTTGATTTATACCCATTTTCCTTGGGTCCGTCCCCTAGGTCGACCCACATAGCTACGTATCCCATGTACAGGGAGGGGTAAGGTGTTTCATGGGATGATGTCATTAGCATGATCATGACAGCCCTCGTTAGCATATTGAGGGGTGTCAACTTTAATATGCATTTTGTGGATAATGAAGCAAAGTTCATTCACCGGACACATGGCCCTTGAAATTTGCCCAGGTGCCCCAGGGCAGAGCCGTCCTGTCTCCACAGGGCTCTCTCCCCCAGCTACATCGGGCAGCGTTATCAGCTTGGGCCTCCACAGAATGCACCCTGGGACTCAGAGTTTTGTCTTGCGAGTGTTTGAGGCATTTCTTCAATCAGCCTCAACTTTTGCTTTCCCAGGTTGTTTGTCTTAGTTTCTCACAGGCCTGGTTTCTCGTCTCTCACAGGTATATCAGGTACCAAAGAAAGCACAATCAAATTGAAACAGTCTGATAAACTATTTGGTTCTCAGCACTCTTTTAATCAGATGCATGAGATAAAGGAAAAGTAAATAACAGCACAACAGGAGGCATAGGAAGGTGAACTGAAAAACTGTTGTGAGATTAAATCCAACACGGTAGTGTCCTTCAACTGTTCAAGAAAACAGTTCAGTATCTAAGAGGACATTTATTAGTGATGCACAGAAGCTTAACCGCTGCTATTTGGCACAGACGCTGTCCTGTGGGAGCTCTCTGTGGTGTGTCCTAACAACCAACAATTCAATTCACTCTCCCGCATGAGAGTTTGTGTGGATGCTCTTGGAAGTTCAGAAACACTGGCCTGAGGTTGTGCCAGTTGTGGGCATGTTCTCTCTATTTGCTAGGAGCCTTCTGTGGCAGACAGCAGAAGGTGTTTAAGCTTCTGGTTTCAATGTCCAAGGGCCTTACTGTACATGAAAAGCTACTGATCTGTTTCATACCGTAGCTGTAGCCAATGCTGAAAAGCTGTTTCTGGAGCAGAAGATTCATTAACATGCTTCTGTGTAAAACCATCAGCTATTCCTCATTGTTCCTCTTCTCAGCCCCACATTTCAAACACTAACAAGAAGAGAAAAGAGACAAATACACAGATAAATTAAGATGTTGCATCTTCAACTAAGGATGTGCAGACTAAACAATAAATTGTAGAAAAAAATTCATGGTATAAAAACAGGAGACAGAGTTTCTTGGCTTTTCTAGCAATCTCTGTTAAGAAATAAACTTGATCTAAATATTCAAAGCTACTTTGCCAGTAGGGGTCTTTTTGCCATTATGTTTTCCTTCAGCAAAATCAATTTGTACACTGTACACATTTTAATTTAAAATTGTTATTGTCCTCTAATTGCTTTGAGATTCATTTTGCATCTAGGCAATAAGAGTGTTAGCAATGTTTTTCTTATGCCTCAAAATGCAATGAATGCTTTCTGTAATATATTCTTCCATCCTTAAGATGGTCTTAATGCAGTAAAGCAAAAGCAAACAAAGAAATGAAAATTTCTAACTGAAGTTGCAGAATCAACATGCTGAATCAGATTCTTGTGTGTTAATTCAGCCCTGAAAAGGTTGGGTTTATGGATAATATTGTGGTCTGTCACTGAGATAAATATAGAACAATTTCTGGCCGTGCTAAAAACATCTTATGAAATCTCAGGCATGTCTTTTGATATTGCGTGACTATCTGTCCAGTGACAGCAAATACCATTTCTTTTTTACCATTCCCATTGCAAATTCCTCACAGGAAGGCATGACCCTAACTGTGCACAGAGCACATGGATAGATACTACGTTGCTCTCACTGGGGATGCAGCTGCTACAGAAAATAGGAAACATAAAATAATAATTAAAAATAAAGCTAAAAAAACCCTTATAAAATAAAAATTAAAAGTTCATTTTTCTTCTGGAATCACAGATGGCCAGTGGATGTGCCCAAGGGGATACCTGCTCTATGCAAGTTTTTCATGCAATTCCATGGAATTTAATCTCTTTTTAGGGAGCATTGCTGTAACTGTTATAGTTCAAATCCACAAGTGAAGAAAGACTTGCAGGGAGATTAAATTAGACAGCATGATGCAATTGGAAAAAATACTCGTGTTTCTGAGCATTTTAGGCTTCTCAAATGAATAATAAAAAAAAAAAAAAAACAAAACAAAAAACCAAAGAACAAAACAACAACAACAACAACAACAACAAACCACCCTAGTTAGAGGCTATGAACATTGTAAATTTTTCTGTTGTTCAAATAGTCATTGAAAAGGAAAGTGTTTTAACAGAGTAGCTGATCCCAGGTATAAGTGTTGTTCTCCCCAACCTTTTGGAAACAGTCTCCAGATGAAGCTCTTCCCTTTTGGACTACAAATATCATTTCACTAATAAAGATAGATTTCTGCCCTGGCCTCCCGGTTCACAGATTTGTTTCATCGTTCTCTGTGTGGTTTACTAAGCAATTTACCCTCCTCCAGTAGTTTGTCACTGACATTCAAAATACCAATTGCCTGAAAAATACGCGCTAAAAACCTAAGCATCATCAGATTTTGGACTGAACTCTGATGTCCCCTGTACCAACAGCATTTTAGGATCCAGGGTCCCCTCACTCAACAAAGGCAACCCTTGCATCATACAGTGGAGCATTACAGAGACACCTAAGCCAAGCAAATTTTGCAAGCAGAAAACATAGATCCATGTCAGGGCAACTGCACATAAGCAGGAAACTAGCTCAAGAAAGGACTCATAATCTCCTAATTACAAATTTATATAAAATTCATATTATACTTTTTACTTAGTTCTCATGAATTATTGATTAAATATGAAAACCTTCACCAATTAGGCTAAGAGGAAGTGCTGTTTATGACATTTCTAATCTCAGGAAGAATGGGTCTTAGAGAAGCTTAAGTGAGGACTACTTTATCCTGCAAAGTTTACTCATAAGGAAACACCTCCTTAGAATGCTAAACAGCCATTTTCAGTCATCACCTGGTATTTAAGTGGTTCAAGACAACTTTCTTAGCAAGAATGATCATTGCAGAAAAGTGGTGATAATTTCAAGGTAATGTTACAGTTTGCTAGATAATTGACAACTAGATTAAATTTGCAAACATCTACTAAAATAAGTTATTTCTGTTGTTCGTGTTTAACTGGATGTGTAGTGTTATAGAATATTGCTACCTGTTGTGGCCTAGAGTTTTCTCTTCTTTTGACAGAATGATTAAAGCTAAATAACAAGTGTATCTTTGGAGTCTAACAAGAGACTTACGTGAGGTTGAAATGCCAAACTCAGAAACTATGGCCAAAGACCATGCCCGAACTTATGTAAATTTATAGACAGCTAAACATCTGCTAATTGCATTCTATATAGTAGAAATCCTTTCCCTGTATCCTTTGAGCAGGCAATTCAGTGATGCGCTTGGAGAATGCTTAATGTACATCAATAAGACAAAGCTCTTCACAAAATACTTCAGTATATTTCCACGAACAAACTGCAGAAAGAGGTTACTTAATGTCAACACCCACAAGGAACAGATGGAACCTGAGTACCCATGAGGGTAGGTGTTTGAAAATTACTTCCTTTTCTTTTAATGCAACTAAAATTCACCAGAAGGTTTTGGCCATCAAAGAGAACTTTAGAATAGGTCTATACTCAATGATTTTATCAGCTCTGAAGAAATCTTATCCAGATAAAACTGCTGTGTTAAGAATTGTTGTAAATATCTCAAATTATTTTTATATCATTATTACTATCACTATTGTTGTTGTTATTACTATTGTTGTCACTAATATTAATACTAATGTTAATTTACCATTAATAATATTAATAATAATGATAACATTAGTAATTACTAATTAGTATTTAGTAATTAGTATGATAATTAATTACTGATAATATTGGTAATACTAATAACATTAATATTAATGTTATTTTCTGTGCAGAACATGGATGTATTTGAGTGTTTTTTGAGACCTATAATCAAATGATCATTATGAGTTACTCTGGGTTCATGAAGCAAAAAAGAAAACTCCTACAGGGTGGAGGACATTTTTTCCCAACATTGTGTTTTATATTTATAGGAAAATGAGTTATTAATGTAGAGGAGGTGGTATCTGATGTCACCACCAGTCAGAAGAAAATCTCAGGGAAAACAACTGCTTCTGTTACGACATGTCTGAGGACATTTGACTAGCAGAAAATCATTCAGTAAAGCTGAACTTGGTTATTGATGGGTTCTGAACATTTATTTCTTACATATACATATACATCACTGTCCAGTATTTCAGGCAAAGGACTATATGCTAACTGGTTTATAATTGGATTGGATGTTGTTTTGCTGTATCTGAACTCAACCATTAAACCTGGGGTTTTTTTACTTTAATTTACTTTGCTTTCATTTCCTTAAACAGGTCAGAATTACCCAATGAGCACCTCAAAGATGATTCACTTCTTGCATCCAGACCAGATCGAAGTCAATCCTTTGAAGCATGTGTGGATTGTGGCAGTGAGACTGTAGGTCTGTTGGGTACTCCACATGCCCTGAGCACAAGCACCCACTGCCAGCATCGCTCTTCCCTCAAGCAGCTGTGCCTGACATGAGCTTAGGCTGAGGCAATTCCTGTGGGCATCAGTACTATCTATCATGAACCAAATATTGAGTTCACCTAAAGAGGAATCACTAGTGTACTGTGATTTCTGTAGTAGTTCTGCTGGGAAATCAGATTGGAGAACAGCTTGCAGGCTTGGTTTTGTTATTTTATACACTTTTTTTTTTTTTTTTTTCTGGCAGATTTTCATCATGGAACCCTGAATCCTATGGGGTTTTTTTCAACTTCTCAGAGGTTAGGGTATATAAAATACCAAGGCATGAGTTTGTTAAGTAACAGAAAAATTAAACAGAATTTTCCATGGAAAGAAGATGCTAAAGAAGAGAGAGAAAACTCCATAAAAAACTGTATGATTTACTTTGAGCCTTTTCCATCTCACAGGCCATTAGATACATCCTGGGCTCAAAGAGAAAATTTTATCTTTTCCAGGGACCAAGAAAAGATTCCAGAATTCCTGAGCTGGCTTCTTACAGCTGGCTTAATCCACAAGAAATCTGTAGATTCATGAGGAATAGCTGGTTCAACCTTATCTCATTTAATACGGAGAAAAGAGTGACAGCCAGACAAAAATTTCAGCAAGGAACAATTTGGCCATTGCTTTCATATGGTCCTTTCTCATAAATGTAGGAATTTCACTTTTGTTTCTATTAGATTCCCATCCCTTTATTAGAAGATGCATCAATGTCAGTAGGACCCTGTCAACAATTAAGGCTACGAGAATAGGGACCCAACCTTTAACATTCTGTTTCTTTTGGAATCAATGTTCACGGATGGTTTATATTCCCCTCCATTTTCCTCTTTTGCTTGTTTCATTGCCAAATATCACAAGATCCACACCTAATACATGATCAAGTTTCAGGAGTAAGCATCTGTGACAAAATACAGTATGGTCTGATGATGGAAACTTGGTTTTGCCTTTTTACACATATGAAAATCTGATGTTAATAGACACGACAGCCATCATCGTATCAGCTTGATCACTAGCCTAATTTACCTGTGTTTGAATTAATACCCAAATTTCACAGAGAAGAAGAAAATAGCTGAAGCACTGAAGTATTGTGGTCCTGCCCTTCTCCTGCTTCTGCATTTTAATATCCAAACAGAAAGTTCTGGGTCACTGGAAAATACAGAAAAAAGGGATGATGCCATGGAAACATGGAAACTGTTCCTCACATATACCATCCAGATGTGCCAGAGCTCCATGGAACCAGATGGTCTTTTATTTTTAAACATAAATAGTCGAACACCTGTTTTGAAAGCCAAATGTGGACATTCCAAAGAGGAACAAGCCATGATTACTTATCTCTCATACTCTCCATACCTTTGCATTTTACTCAGAATATGTGATATTCTGTAGTCCTGTTGGTGATTGAAAACACCTAAGCTGTTATTTCTATGCACCATCTATAAACTGTTTGGGGCTTATGCCACAATTAGTAGGTGTCTCTGCACCATCTTTGTGCAGAGCATCAGACCAGATTAGTGCTTACTTTTAAAATCTGTGAAGTGAAGCAGAAGCGCCAGCAGAAAGGTGAGCAGCTGAGTGGCTTACAGCCTACACATCTGGTTGTAAGGGAAATTCTGGCCTAAGATCACATAGGATTAAGTCCTACACATGTTCAGTCACTTTAATGTTTTGCCTCCCCAGTATAAGAAGAACATAGACAAACTGGAGCCAGGTCAGTGGAGGACCACTACAGTGAAGCACTTGCCCACTGAGCAGAAGCTGAGGAACTAGGGCTTGTTCAGCTTGGAAAGCGGATGGCTTCAGGGGAATCTAACATCAGCCCCCAGTATCTATGGGGAGATCATCAAGAAGATGGAACCAGACTGCAGTGATGCATGCTGTGAAGATGAGAGACAAGGGGCATAAGCAGAAAGGAGAGAGATGGCTGGATATAAGGAATAATTTTTCACTGTGAGGACAGCTGAGCCGTACAGCTCAGAGAATTTTCAAGGCTGGGCCAGATAAAGCTCCAAGTAACCTGGTCTGAGTCATAACTGACACCACTTTGAAGAGGAGGTTAGACAAGAGAGCTTCTGAAGTCCCTTGCCACCTGAATTATCCTACAACCCTATGATCCTTTATGCATGGCTACACAGAGGTACCCACTCCCCTTGCTGTAACTGTCATCAAGAACAGCAGATCTTTTTTTTTTTCTTTTTTATTTGTCATTGTGAGATGGTCTTTCAGCGTTTCCACTGCAAAAGGTAAGTGCCCTGCATCCCCTGGTGGGATGGCATCATACCTGTGTCCTATCACTGCCTTTCTCTATACATCTCTCCTGGCTTAGAGAGGTTCCTAAACTAGTCAGCAGCACAAGGCAGCTTTCCATCTCCCCTTGCTGAGGAAAAGTTAAACTACGTATACTGTTTCAAATCACAAAATAGTAGTTTGCTATTGTTTTCCTACTTAGTTTTGTAGTTCTTTAAAAGGATTCATTCATTACACACAGAATGGGCAATACTTAATATTTATGTCTGATAGAAGAAATTGAGATGAAAAGCAAAAGATTAATTGGCTTCCGTACAGAGTTTAATTCTCTCAGTATGCCCATTTCAGCTGTCTGGTCATCGTCCTGAAGTGCAGTCATGCAGTTTAACACTGTCAGGAGGACAGTAAATGAAAAGAGCATCTATTTTGCTCAGTAAAGCAAAAATGGGTTGCCATCCATTCTGAGGCTGAGCGTGGCTAGTGGTTACTGACCTGCGATAAGGTTTCCCAAACTCTAACTTCCTTCATCATTGCAGGTTAATTAGAACCTGAAGACTGGTGCCTCATCACACTCAAAAAGATTGCAAAATCTGGAGAAGTGTGTTTAATAAACTGCACTGGAAGTTTATACATGTTTATTTCTAAGTGCTTCTGTTTCTATTAAAGAATAACACAATTTAGCTCTATTTAACCTAGTTGAGGTAAGGATTTATCTGATGTTTGTAACATACACAATTAGCAAGGCTTAAAATTACTATTCCATCGATTGCAGCTTTTTTTTTTTCTTCTCCTTAGTGGAAGATGCAACCAGGCTTTATGTTGCCCCTGACCAAGCTCAACATAAGTCATGTTGTGCATGTAGCAACACACTTTGCTGCTAGCTTTTCTAGTTCATAGAGAAACATTTGAATGAGGAGATAAGGGAAGTCAGTGCAGGTGCTGCCTTCTATTGCAAAACCTTTGAATGCAGAAAACCAGGTTTGCATAAGTGGGCAGTTAATAAATCCCAGCCCTTGACACTTATTGATTGAAGCAACAAAATAAGTAGATCCATTACTGGTGGCTTATTAAAATAATATGCTGAAAAGAAATCCCTGTCTCAGTGCCGAAGATTTGTGATCTATCAGCTCTGAGATCTGACAAAGAACTAGAAACAGGTTAGGTTAACGTTTGCCATTGGAATATAATTTTTTAATAGGAAAAAGTGTTTCCAGTGAAAAAACTAAATAAAATTATAAAAAATTCCCGTGTACTAGGGGAATAGCTCAACTCTTAAAAAAAATCTATCAAAACGTTTCTTATTTTTTTAATTGCTGGTTTTATTGGTGGGAATAAAACCATATTCCATCTGCTATTCAGGACTCAGGAAAATAGTTCACAGTTCTGAACTGTGCTACCTATTCAGAGGATGATGTTAGAAAAATAATTTTCCTTTCAAATACTCTATCTTATTCATTGCTTATCGACTGTTGAATGATAGAAAACACTGTACATCTATGAACAGTGGTTACTGTAAAACTGGTGAATATGAAGACTGGACAGTTAAAACTCTTACCAGACTTGTGTGGTTGTGAAGGATGGTATTGGTTTCTGTTTGTAGATCAGCTATAAGGAAAATTCCCTCCCCCCAAAAAAAGGATTTCAGGTGAACCACGTTGTCTAAACCTGCAGTCTGAAGGCTTCTGAGGGTCTCCCAGCATCTCAGTTTTCAGGTTTACAACCCTATAAGAGCAGCTAAAGAAATCTTTCAGTTCACATTCCTGACATTTTATTGGTTCTTTTTCCAAAATGAGAGACAGAAAGCCCAGCTTCCTTTTGGAAACCCCCTCCCAAAGAAAAGGACAAGGATTTACTTTACGGGTAGATGAGGAGACAGTCATGCCCATGATAGGTGGTGTCCATGCTGGGTGGTGGCCCACTGACTTATTCTTCTAGAATAGGAAGGATACTTTGCATTAAAGAATATGAGACTTTTTTTATCCTGCAATTCAAGAGATTAAACTTCAGGTACTACATCAGGACCCTCTCCAACTCCAGCAACAACAGAAAAGTCCATTTGCCTCTAATTTTAGGATTTCCCTAGGGCTGGTTAAGTGCAGCTCACTTGCAGACAGAAATACAGAAAGGAGGGACAACACTACTTCATAGTTTCTTACATTTCTAAAGACACTATTCTGCTGTCACCAGCCTTTCTGAGATTTTTTTTTAGCACCTTATCTCCCTGCATCTTACCTTGACCTACATTCCCTGACCATTTTTGTGCATACCATGAGTGTTGCTGAAGGCTGCTGTCCATAGGGCATTGGTTATGCTGATGTGAATTGAAAATAATTTAAAATAATTTTCATTTCTAAGTATAAGAGTGAAACAAATGAAGTATGTTTATGTCATGCTGATGCATTTCATTTTTCCTCCATCCTTGAAAAAAAATAGAAATAGTTGATTAACTATAAACACAGGAACATCAGGGAACATCTCTGATTCATTTTGCGATAGCATGTCTAAAGCACAAATGTTACATGACAAGATCTTGCAGAAAAAATAAACTGTTTGGTTATCTTGACTCCCCAAAGAGCCCCTGAATTATGATGCTGAACTACTCATCTTGAAAAGGCCATTGCCATCACCATTTGGTTCTGTGCCTCATGTATTGTGCAAGTTAAGTATTCCATGAACAAGAAGCTCTGATGGTGGGAAGCCTTGGAGCTCAGTCTCTCATTTAATTGTGAAAGCAATTTATTAAGTTTCTTTTTCATCATTATATTCCTTGGAATGGTGCTTTATCTTATTATCTACAACTGCATCACATTGCCCTTCCCTTTGCATGTACATTGTTTCATTTATAAAATGTCAGTATGAGGGGGGGTGGGTGATTTTTTTCTTTTAACTGAGTATTTTCTTTGTATATTGTTTAAAGCAGCATCTTTGTTTAAAAATTGCTTTCATTAGAAATGAAAGAAGAGAGATAAAAAAGTTCTTAAGGTGTTTATACAACCCAAATTAAAATGAAAGATTTTATTTAAAGTCAAATAAGATCTAATCATATTTAAAATAAATAGAATCTTTAAAAAAATATAAATGAACTATCTTTAATTTGACCAGAAACATTTTTTTAATAGTATTTTTTATGTTCCCATTTGATGGGAGGAAATAATATTCTTCCTGTAAAGAATTACAGAGCCTGAAAGAAGGGAATCACCTGACATATGTCTCCTTTCCACTCACACAGATGGGACCTGCTGCTCACAAGTCTCTTTCGCCTTTCAGTCACATGCCGCTATGAAAATACGGACTATGTTTAAAACATTAGTGCAGCTGATGGACACTTTAATGAAGGCTTTTTTAAAGCTTTGCCAAACTGCTTTTGAAGCAGTTGACTGAAATGTCAGAACTTCCTCTCATTAAAACTCCCACTTCAGCTACATCCCTTGTGTTTCAGAAAATCTTTTTTCATCAGTTCCACTCAGATACCAAGAATAACTTACTGAAAAAGGTTATTTTCCCTCATGAAGACCTGACTTGTGATATATTCCATCGTGATAGATAGTATTTCAGATTTATGCTTATTTTTTGTTTCTGGACAGTAATATTAAATTACAAACCATTAGTCACTGTGCGTGTTGGTGTGTTGTTTTTTTTTTTCATTTTCACAGCTGAAAATTAATTAACTTAGTGAAACATTTATTTATTTTTTAAATCTTATACTGCCTTGGTTTCTACTCATGGTCTTGAAGATAGGAGCTGGTTGAATGTTTTCTCAGTTTATGAGTCCAGATTTTTTCTTCTAGAGCTGGCTGCTGGGTGTTGAAGCCCATTGTGCCCGTGATAGATCTAATTCTGCTCTACTAGGTGTTGTGGGATGCTGTCAGCAACCTCTGGGAACAGCTTCTGCATTCTTAAAGCTATGCTGGTTGTCATCAAAAAGCTCCATCAAAAAGTTCCATCGCCACCTGGATTTAGAAAAGATGCCTCCTAAATTCATGCCCCTCTCTTCCTCAAAAATCATCTATTCCAGCAAAGCTTTGCTAATATGGACTTGAGACAGAAATAAAGTTTATAATCTGAGTGTGAATCGACTGCACCTGACAAAGCTGTTGCACTATGGTTTTGGAATTGCTGTTTCCTTTGCTTCTCCATCAAAATTGGGATAAAAATGTTCCATCTCTGCTTTTTCCATTCTCTTGCATCAGTTGACTTGTAATTTAATTTGCAAACATAAACTCATCACTCTCTCCATCTTGGTGACTCATATCCCAAAGTTATTGCATTTTATATTTTAATTAAGACCTCAATCAATGACAAATAAGCCAAAATGAAACCCATTTCCATCTCCCATGATTGCTAGCACTATGAACAGATCAGCTTTCTGGCGTTAGGCAAAGAGGACTCTGCGTGCATACATGGAGAAAACACACTAAGAAAACCTCTCTGCTACCTACTCAATCTAGCAGAATTGCACTCTTAAATCAGAGCAAAAAATTATTAAAAGTCTTCAGAAATAAAAATAACTTCAGTGGATTTCTTCAGTGGAGTGTTTTGATAGAATTCTACTCTTCCTGTCTTTGAAGACAGCTTGTTAACCTTTTCTCAATATAAAGCTTACTTTGTTAATGCTGTAGAGAAAAAAAAATATTATGTGGAGGCAAAGAGAACAATCTCCTGTTTCTTTAGGAGATGCTTTCCCAAACCTTTCTAGAGTAAATCTGCTTAGTTTGTCCATTTATCAGCCTGTCAACACATCTTTTTTTTTTTTTTTTTTTTTTTTTTTTTTTTTTTTTTTCTAATTGTGCCATCTGTAGTTTTGGGTTTTTACAGTTGTCAGTATTCCAAAGACTGAGTTTTGCAATTAATTTGGGAAAGGCGAGTACTCTGTAATATGTAAACTTTGGACTAGCACAGCTGAAGGGGCGGGAATACTTGGAATAAATGATATTCAGGAATTTATTCCAAAAGAAAAACATCTTACAGGTTCTCTTGTTTTTCTAAACACCATGTTAATGGGCGGTGTTTGGCTTTAATTATGTCAAGATAAAATCAGCATGGTGAGGCACTCAAAGCTGTGAGCCATGACTGCAAATGATTCTTTCCATTGTAGATTCAGATGTCAGCGCTGTTATAGATTTCGTACTATATGCAAACAGTGAATCTAGTGCTGTATGCATCCCAGTGTCATTCTCACATAGGCTGTAGTGTGGCCATTTTATTCCTTTATGGCTTAGTCCAACTTTGGAAAATACTAGCAGATCCCATTGGGAGGTATGAAGATGCTGCTTGGCTTTTAAAAGCTTAAAATACCAACAAGACAAGAGGCAGCTTTCAATGATGAGGACCACTGTACCACTATTATAAAGCTCAATGCACCCTGCTTATTTGCTTTTGTTTCTGGTTCTCAAGATTAACTATCTAAGGTAAAAGATTTCTCAAAATTGGGGTCCCTTCCTACCACCAAACCCAGTAACAGAATTAGGGAGGTTTTGGGAACCTGCTCTGAGGTCAGAGGCGGGACTCCTTCAGTGACAGAGACAATTTAGGAATATCCCAGATGTGGACCATGGACCTAGCTGTGATAGCAACCGGTCATTTGTTCTCACTTTCTGAATCTTCCGTTTTGCAAATACTGCACCTAATTTTGCACAAAGGGGGGCACTCTTCGGTGTATGCTTGCCACGTGTTCCTCTGTACATGGACAGTTGGAAGGTACACTTTTTTTTACATGTTTTCTAGTACAATTTTTTTTTACTCCAACTTCTGGTGACAAATAAAAGATTGTATGTGGGATATTTCATTTCCCCTTTTCAGTCCAAAACCTAGACATGTGTGAACATCCAGGAAGGAGAAATGTAACACCCATTCCCCAGCCACTTCACCTCAAACCCCCTTTATCTGCTTCAAGGAAGAAATCAGAAGAAACCTCACTCCTCTTATTTGCGTGTGCACAAACGTAACGTGCTACTAATAATTGTCCCACCTGGAAGACAGGGGCCTTCTCTTGCATCAGGAATTCCATTCACTTTAGTTGCTGTATCTAGAGCTTTGTCTTTAAAAGCTTAAACTCTCCTGATGAGAGTTCTCCTAGCTATGGGACTCTGATATTGAATTATACTTTTTCTAGTTTTTCCATATATGGAAATATTTTTGTAAGCTACTCTGAGTCTGAGAATTGAAGATCTCAAGACACATTGGAGTTAACTCTTCATCTTTAATGCAAAGATCAAGTAATCTGGTATTTTGCCTGTAACTCAGTTCTTTCACAGTGTTTTGATGTGCTTAGAAATTTGGGACTGGTTTCTGGATGAAGGAAACTATTGGCAGGGTGCTGTTATTGAGCCACCATGGCCTGAAATGGAAAAGACTTCTTTGGTCATTTGTTCCTTCTCGTTGCCAGGATAGGATTAGTCTTCATTTGCATATTTGGCTAATGTTCTGTCCTGTTTGGTTTTCTTCCTGCCAGACCATGAGTTCTGAGAATTTTTCCTGGGAGATGATTATTCAGACTAATAAAGCTGTAAAATTAAATTAAAACTGAAGCTGTTCAATTGTGAAACATTATGCTTCCCATGGATGTTCATGTGCCTACTGGATTAAACTGTGGATGCTTAGGTTTTATTTTTTTTCTTTTTTGAAGTGCATTTACATTTAAAAGATAGCAAATAACCAGATGTCCCTCAGTGTGGGTGCTGCAGATCCTTCCTCATCAATCTGGGCATCATTTAGTGAGTTGTAATGAGAGCAGCACCAGGATCCCACCAGCTTGTGCTGATCTCGCAGAATTATTGACGCTTGGAAGAACAAACTAATGGTTTGGAGCCAGCTCACCAGGTCACTATTTCAAGCTCAGCCAGAGAGGCTGTAGGTAAATATTATCACCTGACAGCTTTTTGGCAAGCAGACTCTCTAAAAAATTATCTGATGGACTCAGGCCACTCCAAAGAGGTGCTCATATTTTAGAAAAATGTCCTCAGATAGCCCGAGCCAGCACAAAAGCATACACAAACCTGATCCAGTACAGAATACATCTGGCCAGCTATGCATGCCCAAAAAATGCTTTTCCTTACCCAACAACTAAAGCCTAAAACATGCTGATAGCCCCTTTCTTATTATAGACCAGCAACCTCAGGACAAGATGATAAAAATGCTGAAGACAGGGCATCATCCAAGGAAGAGGAGGAGCTTGGGAGCTTGGACTCATTGCTAGAGAAGCTAGAAAGAACTGATTATACTGGTCAGCCCACTTGCTTTCAGAATAAAGCAGCCAAGGACAAATCCTGCAGATGGACACAAACCAAACAAAAAATGTTTTTATGGAATATTTCTACAGTCTGTATTCATACTGTCAGGGATTTGGGGACAGATTATGCAGAGGTAAGGACTTTCAGTTCTCCTCTTGCATTTATTTTCCTGTTACAGCCTTGGAAAAAGCATTGCAGCCTCTCTCCAATCCCACAGTGGATGCAGAGAACTGAGAAAAGCTGTGTCGTTGTATGGTAGGAAGGGATGGCTTGTGGTTCCCCCAAAGTCCTGTGCCACTGACCCATGGGATCCCAAGGGGCTCCTGTGTGCACATACCAGCACTTCAGCTCCATGGATGTATTATCCCAATGTTGGCATTAGATATGTAAATCTGTAACAGAAACCTTGTAGCACCACCCACTGCATCCTCTCAGGACATCTGTGAGCATGTTTTGTGTTTCCAAAACTTTTAAAGATGAGACTCTTAGTTCTTTAGCTTTGGGTATTCACATGTCACTTTGAGGCAGGATTCCAACAGAAAGTAGTCTGCTGCCGAGTCTACAGTCTTTTTGGTAAATTAAACGGGAGATATATTTCAGTCATGGTTCCTAACAATTCTTTCTAATAAATTCCTATTCACTTTGTCCTTCAATTAAACTGTAAAAACATCTTCCAGAAGAGTCTGCCATGCTCTCGTCTTAACAGATCCTGTGGCAGAAGGGAGGTTGGGCCACTCCTGTTAAGCTGAAGGTGAACTTTCCAACACCTACTTCTACCATGAGTAACATCAGATGCCATTTCTCTACAGCCTTGACAGGGCAGCTCATAAAAGGTGAATTATTATATTTGAAGCAGTGTTGTCTAACCTAAAATAAACCAACTATTTAAGTAACAGAAGGACCTAAGGATTAGAGCAAAGGAACCACATGTTCTGTTATTGTGCTGAGCCCAAACAGCGTTCCACAAAAAGTTCCCAAGCTCACCAAACCAAGGGCACTCAGAACTTAAGTAGAGCACTCAGAACACTGAAGAAGCAGACTCTAAATGTGCTCTTTATTAAGATGATAGACTCCAAAGAAGGTACAGAAGGGAGTATATTTTTTAAAATGCAGAATACTGAAAAGGTGTGAATTGCTTCATCAACAAATCACATAAATATTAATATTCATATACTCAATTATAAAGCAATTGCTGGTGAATCAAGTTAGTTATCTTCAGAGAAGGATGCAAGGATGTTTTGCTTAATCAAGCTTTTTTTAACTGGTTTATTAATTAGGTACCACCAAAGCAAAGAAGCTCAAATAGTGGCATTGAGATCTGAGTGAGTCAGTTCTGAAAATATCAAGTATTGCGATTTATTATTTTTTTTACCTGATGATGTTTTATGGTTGGTTAAATTAACTCCCTAACACTAGTGAAAAGAAGGGAATACCTGCAGGGCATAGGGAATAGACTGCAGATCCTTATGTGAAACTTTTGAGGTTTGCTCATTAATACCTGATATGCCAAATCATGCCAACATTAATATTAGTGCACTAGCTGCATATTCAGTGCAAAAAGATCAAGTGAATATTGAATCAAATAGATCAAGTGCAAAGGAGAATAGCACATGAAAACTAAGAGGCATTGCGTTTGTACAAATATTGCAGACTCCTACAGGAATGTATCTCCATGTGTGTTTCAAATACGTATATAAATAAAGCAAATCCTTGTGCTGATATTTATACTTCACAGTATCTTGAAACCAGGAACAATTCTGTTTTAAGCAATATTCCAGGCCTTTTTCTTTGTTTTCTAAATCACTGAAATGGAAGCTTTTGAGCCATGTAAGTTTTACAACAAGGTTTTCAAAACTTCAGACTTAAAGAAAGATGAACGAATTTTTACACATGTATATAAACAAATTGTCAGATGTAAAAGGACATGCGACTACATCTGAAAGCAATTTGCCCCAGTAAGGCTTTTGGGACCTCACTTTTGGCTATATACAAGAGGGAATTAAATGCCCAGAGCCAGATTCTGAACATGTGAACATCATATATGACTCAAACCAAGTGTGGAATTCAGGTGTCTGAACTAGAAAAGGCTTAAGAGTTGCTGCTCTCAAACATCCTGGAGGTCTCTGAGATAAAATCTCAGCTCTCTCTCAGTTTGAACCACTACCTAAAATGGCCTGAAGCTGACAGATGGCCTACTGGCATGGTTCTGCCCTCCACTGTAGTTCTGGCGTGTATGGAAAGGCGCCCCCATACCCAGGGGCTTACATAGTCCCATGAGTATGCTTGGACCTTGTCTACCAAACACTGGAAGAAGGTCCTCACAGAAGATGACTCCAAGAGACAGTGTTATGCTTCCCATTTACATGCTAAATAGTAGCTCAACAAGGATCAAGAAGACCATGGTCTGGGGGAATTTGCATTCTTTATCTTCTGAGAAAGGTTCTTTCATTCAATGGTCCTGGCTCCTGCTCCAAGGACTGCTTGCCTTTGGGTATGGTACTAGGAGCTGAAACTGGAACCGAAAGCTCCCTCCTCCCAGAAGATTAGAGGAGCAGTTTAATCATCAGGAGACGGGCTAGGACACATAAAATGTGCAAGTGGCATGGTCAAACTTGTAATCTGCTTGACCTGAACCCTTACGTCATGTAAATGCTTAATCCATGTAGTCCTTAGAGCTCTTGATGCTACCCCAAGCAAAATTATAGAAGTTTATCAACAAAGTACAACATGAGCTGCATATTTTTTTCTTTTCCATGTGTCTAGTCTCTTTGGTTTAATTTTTCGCTGATACTAGTTTTGTTCCTGAAACCTGAAAGGGGATTTAGGGAGCACTGCAAGGTGTGAATTAACAGAAGAAACTCCACTGAGGATTGCTAAGAGAGCAAAGAGTTTAAGCCTTTCCTAAAAGGGTCCTATTGACTAAATTTAAAAGCTTACTGCACAGCACATGGACCTCTGTGACTCCTGTTCCAGGACATCTAACAATACCCAAGCCTTGTATGAAGCCTGAGCCCCAAAAAATGCACTAAGGAGGAAGGTGCCTTATAGATAGGTGTCTAAGAATTCAGCACTGTGATAATCAAATTCCCCTTTCTGAACTCAGCCACCTTTTCCATAATCTTAGTCAGAGCCAAGAACTAGCACTGCTTCTTTCAGTAAAATAAAGTAACAGTTGTGACTGGAACAGATCCCTAAGAAATGATGCTGTTCTCTTTTCAGACAACCACAAAAATCTGAACCTAAATTCAGGATGTGATGATGGGTAGAAAATCATGTTTCATTTCTAAAAGTAAGAAAGTAGAATAATTGCTCTTGATCACAGACTGTGTCTCAATGGTCCTGAGAGGTGGGATGTGTGTGCATTTTCCTCTCAAGAGGATGGGAAGGTCTTTGTTTTACCTGAGTGATTGAGTTATATCACGGAAGAAGATATGAGCAAAGCCAACTCTTGATGTTCAAATCAAGGGAGATTTGAGAGCGTGGGCTCCGTGGCAAGGGGTAGGTTGTATTTGCTGTGGGGGAGAAGCACAGTCTCCAGGTCTTTATCTCTAACCTGTACAGTTTTGAGTTTCTCTTCCTCTCTTGCCTCACCGAAAGATCTCTCTTTTGTAGCAGTCATGTAAAGAGCCTAACTGTCTTTTGGCCCTTGCCCATGTTTAAACTACTGAAGAGATGAAGAAAGACGAGGTCTACATTTAAGAGGTTTGAGAACAACCAAGTTGAATGCATCAGTTTTAATCAAAATGTTTAATCATAAATCAAGAAGCATAATTCTATTAGCTTCATCAGGCATGGGATCAGACCTCATCTGAAATAATGAACTAGGATCCCAGAATAAATTGTCCTGCTATTCTTTCCAGAACTTTTGTAGGATTTTAGAGTGCTAAGGGAAGGTGACCCAGAAAGCCTAGTAAAGAAAAGAATATCATTGCACAAAGAAAGATAAAACAGAAGCACATCTATCAGTAGAGTATGGTTTAATTAGATGAAATCCAAGATGTATTTGCAATCATTTAAAAGATACTCTGCACGCTAGGGGATGAGGAGGTGATTTACAAACCCATTGTTTCCAAATGCAAATGCAAGGGGAAAAAAAAAGGCCTGTAAGCAAAGCTTTTAGCTGCATTTGGAAGTTTAAACAAGGCAAGTAATCTAAATTTGGATTAGAAATCATGATCCTGATATAATCCTTATATTTGAAAATGCAATACTCTTAGAAGAAGCTGAAATTTAAAGATCTATTATTTGCTAATGAGAAGTAAGGGTTCTTGAATATTAAAGAACCGAGAGAAGTTTGGGAATGAAACGGATCTTAGTTGTATGAGAGGGGAAATATCTGTAAAAATAAATCAGTATTATTATACCTTACATTTCTTGTGATATGATACGGGAATTGGGAAATAATTTCCCTAAAGGAAGTGGCATATAATTAGTAGGATATGGTAGGAAGTTTAATTACATAGGGCTACAGTGACTTTCTCCAATGAATGTGAAATTATTGGTGTATTCTATGAAATTAATATAGGAACTTTTCTTAATTTCCTGATCTTATTAACAAAAAAGGTTAGGGAATGATTAAAAAAAAAATTAGACTCTCCTCAGGAATTTACATTCAAGTTTTAGGCTCTGTCTGTTCCTGAGTTAGAAGAAAAAGATGTTCACAAAAAGCAAGGGAGAGTTATTAAAAAGAATTAAAGTTTATTTTTGAAACTGAGTATATTAATGAAAGGTCACGACATCAGTATGAATAATTCAGTCCTAAGAGATCTGGCATGAAAAGCCCCATTGCATAGCCAAGCCTCTCCCAAGTGTGTTCAACATATGGGACAACAGTTGAAAGTGTCCATAAAAATAATTCTACTGAAGAGATGCCCTTTTGGTAGCTATCTACCATCACCATTATGATAGTGGGGTTTCATCACTTGTCTTGCAGAGATCAAATAGACAGAACTTGTTAATAAAAAGAATGTTCTTCCAGACTCAGACTTCTGACTGCAATTAATATCTGAGTTTCTATTTCAATAGTGCACTTCAATTACAGAGAAATGTTATATAGTGTGATATGAAGAGTTTCTACCTGCATTCTGGAGGGCTAGAAGGTCAGGGCTGTATGATTTTTAAAACATTATGACAAAAACTGATGTGAAGGTTGCAGCCAAAAGCAGATGAAATGGAGTTATGAAGCCACCCTTGGGCCAAACACCTTAACTTTGATGTTAAAATGGAGAGAGATTTTTCATCCCTGGGTTTTAAAAGAAGAAAGGTCTCAGTCAGAGGCAGAAAAAGACTGAATGAATGAACTGAGAAAGAGAGTGAACTGGAGCTCTGTGGGAAGACAGTTCAGCTCAAGGAAAATTCTACAGACAGACATCTGCCTATGTCAGAGTTACATCACTGGTGGTTTTACGACAGGGTTACAGTGCTGGTAGATAAGGGAAGAGCAACTGACATCATCTACCTGAATTTGTGCAAAGCATTTGACACTGTCCCACATGATATCCTTGTCTCTAAATTGGACAGACATGGATTTGATGGATGGACCACTCAGTGGATAAGGAATTAGCCGGATGATCACACTCAAAGAGTTTCAGTCAACAGCTCAATGTCCAAGTGCAGACCAGTGATGAGTGGCATTCCTCAGGGGCTGGTGTTTGGATCAGTGCTGTTTAACATCTGTGTTGGTGACATGGACAGTGGGATCAAGTGCACCCTCAGCAAGTTTGCCAGTGACACCAAGCTGTGTTGTGCAGTCAACAGGCTGGAGGGATGTGCCATCCAGAGGGACCTGGACAGGTTGGAGAGGTGTGACTGTGCTAACCTCGTGAAGCTCAACAAGACCAAACAGATATAGGTCAGGGCAATTCCAAGCACAAACACAGGCTTAGTGATGAGTGGATTGAGAGCAGCCCTGCAGAGAAGGACTTGGGGGTGTTGGTTGACAAGAAACTCAACAGGACCTAGCAATGTCTGTTTGCAGCCCCGAAAGCCAACCATACATATCCTGGGCTGCATCAAGAGCAGCGTGGCCAGCAGGTCGAGGGAGCCAATTCTCCCCCATCTACTCCACTCTTGTGAGACCCCACCTGCAGTGCTGTGTTCAGATCTGGGGCACCCAGTATAAGAAGGACATGGACCTGTCCTTGATCAGGGGGCTGTAGCATCTCCGTTATGAGGACAGGCTGAGAGAGCTGGGGTTGTTCAGCATGGAGAAGAGAAGGCTCTGGGGAGAACTTACAACAGCCTTCCAGTACCTGAAGGGTGCTGCAGGAAAGATAGGGAGGGAATTTTACAAGGGCATGTAGCGATAGCACAAGGTGTAATCGAGTGCACCCTCAGTCAGTTTGCAGATGACACCCAGTTGGGTGGGAGTGTTGATCTGCTCGAGGGCAGGGAGGCTCTGCAGAGAGACCTGGACAGGCTGGAGCCATGGGCTGAGCCCAACTGGAGGAGTTTCACTAAGGGCAAATGCCGGGGGCTGCCCTTGGGCCACAGCAACTCCCAGCAGCGCTACAGGCTTGGGGAGGAGTGGCTGGAGAGCTGCCAGTCAGAGAGGGACCTGGGGGGTGATTGACAGCCGGCTGAACAGGAGCCAGCAGTGTGCCCAGGGGGCCAAGAAGGCCAATGGCATCCTGGCTTGTGTCAGCAATAGCGTGGCCAGCAGGGACAGGGAAGGGATCTGAGCCCTGTACTCGGCACTGGTGAGGCCGCCCCTCGATTCCTGTGTTCAGTTTTGGGCCCCTCACTACAAAAAGGCCATTGAATGACTCGAGCGTGTCCAGAGAAGGGCAACGGAGCTGGTGCAGGGTCTGGAGCACAGGTTGTATGAGGAGCGGCTGAGGGAACTGGGGGGGGTTTAGTCTGGAGAAGAGGAGGCTGAGGGGAGACCTCATCGCCCTCTACAGCTCCCTGAAAGGAGGGTGCAGAGAGCTGGGGATGAGTCTCTTTAACCAATAATAAGCGATAGGACAAGAGGTGATGGCCTCAAATTGCACCAGGGAAGGTTTAGACTGGATATTAGGAAGCATTTCTTTCCAGAAGGGGTTGTTGGGTGTTGGAATGGGCTGCCCAGGGAGGTGGTGGAGTCCCCATCCCTGGAGGCATTTAAGAGTCAAGTCGACATAGCGCTGAGGGATCTGGTGTAGTTGGGAACTGTCAGTGTGAGGTTAATGGTTGGACTGGATGATCTTCAAGGTCTTTTCCAACCTAGACAATTCTGTGATTCTGTAATGACTTTAAACTGAAAGGGGGTAAATTTAGATTAGATGTGAGGAAGAAATTCTTCCCTGTGAGGGTGGTGAGGCCCTGGCACAGGTTGCCCAGAGAAGCTGTGGCTGCCCCCTCCCTGGCAGTGTTCAAGGCCAGGTTGGACGGGGCTTTGGGCAACCTGGGCTAGTGGAAGGTGTCCCTGCCCATGGCAGGGGGGTTGGTACTAGATTATCTTTAAGGTCCCTTCCAACCAAAACCTTTCTCTGATTCTATGAATGACTGCTGAGAGATTGAAGCTGTCTCCAAAGATCTCTGTTCCTGGAACTTTGCAGCTCTCTGTGCATATCACTGAGGTCCTGTGTTACTGCTTTAAGTATTCTGTACACTTACTAATCAGAAGTACTCACAACAAATAAATCTGATATTTTCTTTCAAAACTATCTGATTTCTAATTTCCGTGCTGTATTTTCATTAATCATCATATGATTCTTTGATCTTTAAGCTCCCTGCCTCCATCACAGTGCGAGGGTACAGTACGGTGCCTTTTTTGTTCCCACTGAGATACAACAGCTGACTGTCAGCTGACAACTTTCACTTTTGGCAGCATATGTTTTGTTTCAGTTGATTTTTCTGACTAGTAGCCTGCAAACTCAGTGAATGTTTATGTTCACAGGGGTATTATAAGCTTCCTACTTGCAATCCATTAAGCATGGTCTGTGACCATGTGCACACCACATCTTATTATACAAATATGTGTAATCCTTCAAACAATTCAAAAAAGTAGAACTCTTCAAAGTCTGTGTAACTGACAAACTCTGCTTGCTTTGTGGAATATGCATGGAGGGCAAGTTACCTGAACAGTTGAAAGCATAGCATAAATTAGGTAATAATCAAAGCAAACGTGGATGTACAAAACCAAACAAACCCTCCCTTCCCCCAAAACAGAGATGGGGATTACACTTGAAATCAGTAGAGCATCCAACAGTATGTTGTGGCTTATAGTATTGGTTTTAAAGTATTGGAATGAATGTTCTTTGGGACGAAGAGGATAGAGACATTTTTCATTATAATTAATCTCCCAAAAGCATGTATAAGAGAAAAATAGCAGCCAGTAGCTAATTAGACATCTGCTTTAAAAAAAAAAAAAAAAAATCATGTTGGTTTTTTTTTTTTTTTTTTCTGCAGAGTTAATACACTGTGCTAGAAATGTGCTAGACAGCAAGGGCTGGAGATGGAAGCTCTCTATTTGCACAGCAAATGCAGCTCCATGTGTGTCTGTGCCAGGCTACGACAGTTGTTTAGCCTTCCCCCCCAAGTATGGCTCTTGACAGAAAAAGAAAGTATTTGTTTTAGGGTCCTCCCCTAAAAAGAAAGTGTGGTCTTAAACCCTTCAGGTTTAAGGTTGAGGTAGCTCTTACACGTACCTCTGCCTTTATCTGCAAATGTTGAAGTAAACTGGCAGTGACACACACTAGGGTCTGCTATCTCCCAAGCCTGCTAATTCCCACCCACATTATTTGCTAAAAGGTTGTTCTTTTTAAAGAAACTAGCTCTTCTCCCTCCCAGCTGAATGATCTAATTCACAGGTTTGTGGTCTCAAAGGTTTAAGACCAGAGCATCTGAGATCTCAAAATGTCCAACAGATTCATGTTCATGTCAGCAAGTTTTTACCTGCAGATGCTGTGAAGTCAATATCATTTCATGGACCAGGTTTTGGAGGTCTCACTTATCAGAGTCACCACCTCTGGGAAGCTCTGCAGCACCAGCAGTGTGGATCCCAGACGGACAATTTCCAGGCCTCTGCATTCACAGGCAACCACTAGATACCCAACACATTTCTTAGGAATGGGACACCCCCCCCTTATCTCTACCTACCCTACACATCAAAAGCCTTAATCTCTATCCAACCAATCACACATGTAAATGTTACTATAAAAGACAAAAAGCACTACTTCTATTCCTCTTTCATACAAACCTAAGGACAAAATGGACTGTAAAGTTGACTTCTTCTATTACATAGCAAGAGCATGGCTCTTGTCTGGCCCAGGGAGTTTAGTGTCCAAAGGTGATACCCGAGATCTAAGGGTGACAGCTCTAATGTCAAGGTGAGGGATACATGTCTAAATAATGTCTTTTGTTTAGGCTGTGCTAAAGAAACATAAACGTTATCACCTCACTATATAAAAATGTCTATATTTGTATATATAATTTATTTATAGATATATATTTAAACAAATTGGGAATTATCTGAAAATGAGGGGGGGTTTAATTTGCTCAAATATGGACAATGTAAAAGAATTATTTGGTTAACTAGCATGCCCCAAAAGTCATTAGTATCACCTCCAATAAACTGTGGGGCATTCATATATCTCTATGCCAAAGTTATTTGATGACTTTATTTCAAGAAGCTGCAATAAGATAGAGAAATTGCTTATGAGACCAAAACTTGAAATATAAGCTTCATACCCAGGAGGTAACACTAATCAAAACCTGAAAATTATCAGTTTGATTTTGCAAATTCTTAATTGTCCCCAAGTCCATGTCAGTTCTTCAGGATGTGCTGAGTATCTTGCAGTATTGAAATCCTCTTGAAAAGCATGATTAACCAGCGACGGATTTTGCCATCCTTGTTGCTGATTTCAGTGGCACTGTTTGTGAAGTAAGGTGGTGGTGTGAGTTACTCATGCTGCTTGTTTTAAATAGAGGAACATCTGAAAGAGACTTGGGCATAATTTTGCATTAAGGTTGTTTGTACGTACCATAGAAACTGCTCTAAAGATCATCTCTAGTAGGTAATCTCATCTTTATGGAAACAGCTCAAAGGTATCTTTCTACAATTCACACTGTAATTTTCTTTGATCTTTATATTCTTTTTTCCTAGAGTGGATTGCCAAAGACACATATACCTGTTAAAATATGCTCAGAAAAATGTAACTTGAATGAGGACACTTATCTCTCTGAATACAACACTGGTAGGACAATGCATTGAGAACCACTGATTGCCCTATTTTCTCAATTCTTCAAAATGATTAAAAGCCTTGTCAATGACAAACAACTGAGCTGGACCTTAAAACTTGTTAGATGAAAATAAGAAAACCCCTTACTAACCTTTTTCCATGATGTTATTATTCAAGCTATGGGAGGCACAATTTTGCCACAAGTAGCATAAATATGATTGGATAATTTGCTGTCCTGGGGCTATACATAAGATGAAGTTTGCTTTTAAAACCTTGGCACCAATTATCTTTAGCTACTAATCTTGAAATTTAAAAAAGTAAATCCAGCATTGCATCACAAATTTAGTGGCTGCAAAAATGTTTTGCATCAATGATTTATAGATTGCCACAGATGGGAACTGGGCAGGACTGTTTGACCAGTTAGTTTGACCTTATCCTACTATCAGGAACCTTTCACTCTTTTACTTCTATATTGAGCTTAGTAAGTTTTCTAACCAGTAACTTCAGGAAAATTCCCATTCTTGATTTGAAGACATCACAGCTGGAAAATCTTTGCAATCTGCTCCAGTGGCTAACTGGCCCTGCTGATCAAAGCTTATTTTCATTACGGATTTCCTAGACATCAGTTCCCAGCTATTAGGCTACCTGAGGGGAACCAAAATTAAATTATCCTCTGTAGATCATGGAGGCAGAAATGTTACAGAAATATCATCCCCCACCCCCATTAAAAATAAAGACATGAACCCGGTGTTCCAATTGTGTAGGAAAATTCCTTACCCCAAAGGCTATATCCAAAGAAGGTGATGTAATGTTCCCTCTTCAGCCTGCTGTTATAGGTACATCCACCTAAAGAAGGCACAAAAATTCCTTCAATGAGTATAGCATAATTTAGACCAAGTCTACTAGTTTCTAAGCCGTAAGTACTGGGTTGATACCATGTCAAGCATTCTCTGTGGTCCTTTTCTAAACAATCAGCTCAGAGTCACATAGTGACTGAAAGTGCAGAGATGCCAAAGACAGCGTCATTACTGTCCCTTCCTGGGGAGCACACAGAGAAGTGCTCAAGGGCCATCTAGGAGCACTGACAATCTGTTCAGGGACAGGAGTAGGTCCTTCTTCTGGGAGTGGGCCTCCATCATTAGAAACAGTGATGCCTCTCTCTTCTTGTGAAAGTTTGAAGATGCTTTCAGAGCAGCTGTGCTTTGGTTGATGCTATGGCAAACAGCAGCCTTTCAAGAGAAATATCACTGCAAAATCCTCCCCAATGTATTACTGTGGTTATTTCAATGGAGATGATAGAGAAGCAACTCAAGGTAGAGGCACAGAGTGCCAGAAAACATCTCTCTGAACCTACACAAATTGAAAACAAACCTCCCTCAACTCCCTGAGATCAATTGGGCCTCATTTTAAGTCCACTGATTTCAATTAGTACCCTGGAACTAATTTCTCCTCTGATCTCCAGTGCACCTGAGCTGCCTTCCTGGTTTATTGGACCCTCTCCTTTGACCGTAATTTTTTTCTGGCTGCAGGCCAGAGGGAACATTAAGCACCTGAATTTCCAAATTTAATTATAGTGTTTAAATAATGATACAGAGCATCGATTCCATTTACTCACAATGGCACAAACCAGCTTTAAGTATTTAACACCTAGGGCACTTCCTGTCTCACCACTCTCTGTTTAATCACCTTCTGTCAATTAGAAAAATCCCTAAGAGGCTGGTCTGCTTTATACCATTAGAGAAGCTGAATACCCCAGGCATTACAGCAGCTTTTATTTAGTGTTTTATGTCCTGGAGGGAATGATTTGCTTGAAAAGAAGTAGATGGTGTATTTGAATCTTTATATTGCACACCTACAACTCGCTCTGAAACTGCTTGGGTACTGGCACAGTCCGACCTGAGTTTATAACCAGTGCGTTTATAAACTCTTTTTGTTGGTCTGGCTGCACAAAAGGACTCTGAGGGGAGCATACATAGATCTTTGCAGAAAAATGTATGTCTAGAGGGCTCAGAGCATGTCTGATAGAGGGCAGCCATGTGTTTCACGGTACCAGGGGAGAGCCCCATCAGGAGTGCCAGTTCCTGAGTGCCTTACACCTTGCAGCCCCAGCACGCTGCCTGCAGATATCTGCTGTGGGCTGCTGGTGAGGTGCTCTCGGTCCCCTGGTCCTGCGAGGCCATGGCGGTGCTGCATCCTGGACATCTGCTCTAGGAGCTGAGCTAACCTGGGACAACTCAAGAGCTGCCCACTCTCTGCTTTCCGAGCATTTCCATCTCACTCCAGCAAAAAGTCATCCCAGAGCTATAGAGAACAGCAATGCTACAGCATGCCTATGCCACAGAGCTTGGAGCCCTCTGGTCTAATAAAGCTAAGCAGGATGTTTGCTACTGCGCTCACACTTTCCCCTAAGGCTCTGGCCAGCTGAAATTCACTTGTCCTTGTCATGTTTCTTTACAACATCAGCGAATCCACCCCTTCCTCACTACCCTGGGACCAAATCACACTGCATGCAGCAGCAGGTCCTCCGTTCTTCTTCCTCATCTCTGCTCGATGCTTGTATATGTATATACTCATTCCTAAAGGTCATCCACATTAGTGGGTCTTTCTCTGCTATACCTTTCCCCTTGCTGCTATTGGCATCTTGCTTTCTGTGTCTTGCCAGTGCTCATGCACCCAGGGAAGCAGAAGGACCCTGACTCAGGTCTGGCCATGTGACTAGAACACAGGAAAGTTTGGTTTGACCCTTCTGCTCCTGAAGTCTATGGCAAAGGTCTCTTTGATATGCAAACAGCAGGATTGTACTTGTGTTTGCTTCATGTGCCAGGGCTGCCGATGAGAGGCTGGAAGGCAAGGGAAGCATGGGGGCTAGGAGGGGAAGGTAGATACAAATGTATTTAAAGTTATGGCTTTCCCTTCTTGGGACTGAAATCATAGGGTTTCTATCCCAATTTTCCCATACTGACTTTTCCAAACAATCCCCTTCTTGTTCTCTGTGCCACATTCGTTCAGCTGCTCTCCTAGGGGAGGCTAATTTTGCAGCTTCCTTGAACTGATTAAGAGCAGCTTTACATTAATAACAGTGTGCTCTTGACAGCTCTTAATGCTGATTTGCTATGCTGCTGCAGCAGCAGTCCCAACACCTTATCCAGCAGTCGTAAGTGGCGGAGCTGCAAATCCCCACTGCCGACTGCAGCCGAGAAACATCCCACCCCCGGTGCCCTGTCTGGTCCCATCAGCCCAGCAGAAAACAGGTCTCTTCCCTCATCCGCTGTGGTTGCTAATAATATCACAGCCAGGCTGATGCTGCCCTGACAGCCCAGCGCAGGGCTCACTGAACCCACCTGGGAGGCAGTTTTCCTCCCTGCTTACTATTCCATCCACCACCTGGGAGCATTTGCTACCAGGGAGCTTCACAATCGATCTGATTTGCTCATCTGCCCCCCAGGGAGAGATCTGCTCCCTGCAGGCATCTTTCTGTCCTTACCTCCTCCAAGACCCATTAGTGTCTTCTGTCACTCAGGGAACGGGCTACCAAGCTGCAGACTGCTTAAGATCTCCTTTGGCTTACCTTGCAACCACCCTCATGCTTTTATTTAATCCTTTTGAGCATCTGCAAGTTTGGTCTTGGCCTTAATGGTTCCCAACAGTTTCTTCTACCTAGTGAGTGCCCTGTGTTCCCTCTGACCTGGTGGTAGGAGCAGAGGGGGCTGCGAAGCTGCTTGGATGTGGTTGTTGCCCCACATGAGGGCAAGGAAATTCCTATCAGATCCAACTGCTCTTTTTCATGTTGAAAAAGCCTTGGCACACCCTCTCTGAAATATGTCCAGTTATATCAGTCTGGTGTAGGTTATTCAGCTGACCCTGTCCTTTTTCCTCAGTTTCTGTTATCTAAGACACCATTTACTGGAATTACAGTTTAACCTCTAAGATGAGGCAGGTATTCCTAAATCTGCCTTTTTTTGAGCCATCATGTATCTTGATCGCAGCTCTGGAATAAGCCATGGAATCTAAGTGCTGAAATCATGTCTAAATTCCATATACCACATCATATCTTAGGTGCCAAAAATAGCTTTGTGTTGATGTGATATTCTCCTTTTCAGAACCTGAACACCCATCTTCGTTTTTACTCGTTGGTTGCTGGTTTTCACACCACAAAGATGTGGAGGCAGTAAAGTGGTTTATGAGGTGATTTTTTTCTATGTAGCTACTTGCATTTGTAAAGAGATTTTTAATTCTCAATAATAAATATTAGTAGAAAGGTGATGGGGAAAACCATAATCCCAGCCTGCTTCATAACCTTATTCACCTTCTTATGCACCTCCTTCCTAAGAATAACAACTCTTTTCTAAAAAAAATATTATTTTTTTAAACTATATCTTCATATTGATGCTGACATTCTTCTTACACAATTACTTTCAGAACAAAGGAGGTATAAAATGTTCTCATTTCACTTGAGGGCATTTTATATTCACTTACCACTCAGATGTGAATGGCCACACCAGGAGCACTGTCTGGGGGATCACGGGCAAATTCCCACTCCTCCTCCTGCTTCCCAGAGTAGCTCTCCAACTTGAATTGATGGAGAGCTGTCACAGGTAGCCTGAGGTGTGAACAAGCCCTTCATCTCAATGGAGCCTTGAATCTTAAGATTAATGTAGGTGGAGGAAAAAACCTTTTCCCAAAAGGCTTAGGCATGCTCACATCATTTGTAAATGCAATTACTGTAATGGTATGCTCCACTCGATATAATGTAATTTGCATGAGCAAGTGGTCTATATTTAGTTTAAAGAGAGGCTGTTTATTGAGTATAATATGAGGCTCAAACTTCACAGACAGAGACTGCAGACCATGGCTAAAAGTTGTAATTGTCCTTTTTCTTTGAGTGAATTTGACATCTCTGCCTTTCATGAAGAATATCCTGCTTTGGCAAATGAAGAAAATCACAGGGCTCCAATTCCATGGGGCAACCTGCAGTGTGTGAGTTAAAGCTGCATACTGCAATATTTTACAAGCCTTTGCTGGAAAACTTCTCCAGAATATAAAATAGTAGAAAACATCAGACTCATCTATTAGCTTTGAAAAATAGATGGCATAGGCACGGCAAATGAAAACTGGAATATGTGCATACGTGCAAGTCCTCCAGAGGAAAAGACATGGAGGACTGCTGGGAATCAAATAAAGTTTGGGAAAGATCTGATAAAAAATTGTACTCTTGGGAGGAGGGGAGGGAGACATATATTGAGGAAACTTGCATTTTTTTCAGGGAAAATTATGTTTTTCTCTTTCATCGCCCTTCTTTCCTCCCAATCCCACGTGCATACATTTCCCCTGGCCTGTGAGATTATATGTTGAACAGGAATTGGTGTAAGAGTTCAGTTCCCCAGCTCTTTTCTCTTGCAGTGTCCTGCTTACATTGAAAGGGTACTTTTCATTGGAGCAGAAGCATCCACACATGGTCTCTTCATGGGCTTTGTCTGCTGGAGAAATTTGCTCCTTTGGCTGGTTACAGAGAGGGCTTGCAACGGACATAAAAGTGGGATTTTATCCTCTTTCATGCTTAAGATTTCTTTTTTTTTTTTACATTACAAAAAGGACAAACTGATTTGTTTCTAAATGCACAAAGCTTTTTATTATTGTTGTTATTTCAAATTCATTTTGTGGAGGTTCACAAATTTCATAGGAGGTTATTTTTATGTCCAGATAGAGCCCCTGGGTTTTACAGTGTAGGTGATGACACAGCTAGCTAGAGTAGCAGGCACAGCAACATGGAAAGCCAGAATAAAAACAAAAGGCTATGGAGGCTGCATTCATAAAACAAAATGAGGCAATAAACCAAAAGGAAGCATTCTCTGAAGTTGGTTATTTCATTTCTGATGGCATCAGCTCCCACAAAACAGCCAAAAAATATAGACAGATGTAATCTTTTGCTACATAAGGTTTGTCAGATAGTAAATATAAGTACTGCCACCCTCTCTGGAATTGTTGACTTTATTTGAAGGACCTGGAAAAAAAAAGTCCTTCCTGAGAAATATTCAAAACAGAAGCAATTTGCTATGGTAGAGAAACTAGTAATAATCACTTTGTTTCTCAGTTTTTCAGGGCACTCTAGTGAATTTTGCTTCAATTCAGTAACAAAAAAATCCTTTATGTGGGAGGAAAAGAAACCTAAGACCAGAGATGAAAGGTGTTCCACTGCATTGTTTTGACATAGACCATTGCAGTTTGTCCAAACACAAAGTTCAAAACTACATGGCCGGTTTTAACTGATCATTCATTAGTGACAGAGATCACAGTCTTTGGATCTAGATCTAATGGTTCTCAGATTCTGAACTGTTCAGAACAGTGGTTAAGCAATATCCCATTTTTGCTGCCTTACCATACATAACAGAAAAAAAAAACCAAAAAAACCTTTTTGAACTCTACTTCAGCGTCTGTCTGACCGACAAGACTGAAGACAGACGCTTGCAAAGATGCTGCAGTATTCTGCTGTGTTTTGTTTTTTTCATTTATAATGCTTAGGCCACAGAGATATTATTGCACATATAATGAAAAACAGTATCTTTTACATGAATTTATGTCTTATATTAACCCATATTTTTTAAAATATCAAATAAGTTTCACAGAGCAGCTTGGAAATAAATGAACAGTGAGACACTTAGATAAAAAGATGTAGTGGGTGGCAGCATTAGAAGCCACTAACTGGGACTGTGCAGTCACTAGCCTTTGCCTGCTAACCAGGAGAACTGTAAAGCTCATGAAGAAAGAAGAGGACCTCACAAGCTGTTAGGGCTGAAAACTTTTCTGGTTTAATTACTTAAAACCACAAAAGTGAATTGTTAATGAGATTTCAGTTTTATTCTCTTCTGCAGAGTGTCTTATTCTGTCCATACCATGATATCAGTGAGCACTTCCTCACCTCCTGGTACTGCACTGATGTGCCTCGTCTTTGTCACACATGGCTCGTTTTCCTCTTGGTTTCCAGGGAAGGTTGGCATGACAGTCTTAGTGCTATTTGCATGGTTTTAATGTCTGTTGTTCTCATAAAGAGTTATGAAGACAAAATAACTCAGAAAAATGGAAGAAATAGGTGTTGGAAATGTCCCCTTCAGTACTGGAGAAATGAGCTGCTTTTGGGGTTAACTCTTATGCCTGAGAGGCAGAACTGATTTTAGAATGGGAATGACTTAATACTGTAAGGGAACCCCTCAGAAATGCTTGTGCCAGGCTGCTGTGTTCCTTGATGATGAGGACCAAGGCTTTGGAGTCAGGGATGCTAGAACAGCTCTGAGAAAGTGAAATGCTGGGGTTTCAACCCCAAGCCCCAAATTAAGGTTGACATGTGGGTGATTCCCACAGCCCTTCCCAAAGGGGGGTGAGTTTCCCTTTAGGCTTCCCTCCAGGGTGGGGCGGCCTTGCAGACAGAGCCATTGGGTCAATGAGCCCCAGGGGTCCCGCAGTGAGTAACCCAAGGTCAGGTGTCCACTGAGGGGTAAAAGCTGGGACCCCTTGCAGGAGGGGCAGTGTCTGTCTGTGAGGTGGATGTCCTGTGCAGAGTTCCCTGTTGGGGAAGGACCTCCCGCCTCCCTGGGACTGGGCTCCAGTCAGGTCTGGCCTTTCTAAACATGGGCTGTGTAGGGATTCAGTATGTGGCTTCCTTGGTCTGACGTGTTTAGCTTGTTGACTCAGTTGGCTCCTGTCTTTCTGTGGCAGACTGCATTTCACCATTTATTCCACCCATTGTTGGTTGTGTGGTGTCATTGTTGTGGTTATTGGGATTGATGTTATGTATAATCTGACTTGTTTGTACCCCCAGCGCTCACCCATGTACTGACCCTTTTGTATCAAATACAATTTGGTTATTGGTTCATCTTTATGCTGGCTGTGTCCTTTATTCTAGGCCTGATAATTGGCAAAACAGGGTGCCAAGATAGCCCACCTCACCACAGGGGCCACTGTCATGTCCTAATGTGCTAATAGAACTTTTCACAGGTTGGCAAGAAGAGAGTGGTCATCTGATTGGAAAGCAATGTAAGTGTGGTTAATTGGTTTCAGATCATAGAATGTTAAGAAGGGATGGGGTCTTCTAAACCAGCCAAGATACTGTGGAAACTAAGGTGATTGATGGTCCTGAGTGTAACATACCCTGCAAAGTGCTCCTCCAGACATAGGTGGCTGCCTTCTGCTGTTGTTTTCTGATTGTTATATAGGGTTTCCCCACATAAGCACAGATTGTCACACTGGAATACTTCAATATATGTCTGAAAAGAGCATCCAAGGCATGAAAGCATCTGAATTCTCTGACTACATAGAGAGAAAGGGATTTACTGTAAAGGGTTTGGAATGGACAACCTGCCAAATGTTAGCTTAATCTGTGTAAACCCCTAGTTCAGACTGACAAAACCCATCATTTGTTCCAGGAGAAAACTTGGGGGTTTTGGCATTAAAAGGAAAAAAAAAATTCTTTTGTAGGTCACTGAAGTTTGTAACTGCTGAACTGAGATTTCAGATGTCATCTATGATTGTAACACCTTCTCTGTTCATTCTGATTATGAGAAATATCTTTTTCTCATTAAAATTACTGGTGCCTGGTGCCAGGAAAAGTTATTATGACTGTGGTAGATTGACCCTCACTGGACACCAGGTGCCTACCAAAGCTGCTCTATCACTCCCTTCCTCAGCTGGACAAAGGACAGAAAATATAACAAAAGTGTCATGGATTGGGATAAGAACAGGGCGAGATCACACACCAATTACTGTCACTGGCAAAACAGATTCAACTTGGGGAAAATAATTTAATTTATTACCAATCAAATAAGTGTAGGAAATGAGAAATAAAAACAGTCTTAAAAATACCATCCCCCCACCCCTCCCTTGTTCCCAGGCTCGACTTCACACCTGAGTTCTCTATGTTCTTCCCTTCCAATGGCACAGGGGGATGGCAAATGGGGGTTGTGGTCAGTTCATCACATGTTGTTTCTGCCTCCCCTTTCTCCTAAGGGGGAGGACTCCTCACACTCTTTCCCTGCTCCAGCGTGGGTCCCTCCCACGGGCTGCAGTCCCTCTGGCACAGGCTGCTCCAGCGTGGGACCCCACGGGGTCACAAGTCCTGCCAGCAAACCTGCTCCAGCGTGGGCTCCTCTCTCCACAGGGCCACAGGTCCTGCCAGGAGCCTGCTCCAGCGTGGGCTTCCCACAGGGTCACAGCCTCCTTCGGGCATCCCCCTGCTCCGGCGTGGGGTTCCCCCCGGGCTGCGGGTGGGTCTCTGCTCCCCCATGGAGCTCCATGGGTGCAGGGCACAGCTGCCTCACCACGGGCTGCAGGGGAACCTCTGCTCTGGGCCTGGAGCACCTCCTGCCCCCCTTCCTCACTGGCCTTGGGGTCTGCAGAGCTGTTCCTCTCACATATTCTCACTTCTCTGTCTCAAGTTTCTATTGCACAGTGGGTTTTTTTCCCCTTTTTAAATCTGTAATCCCAGAGGCACTACCACTATTGCTGACTGACTGAGCCTTGGCCAGTGGCAGGTCCATCTTGGATCTGGCTGGCATTAGCTCTGCTGAACATACAGGAAGCTTCTAACAGCTTCTCACAGAAGCCACACCTGTAGCTCCCCCCTTTGCCATGCAAACCCAATACAATGATTAAAAGTGCACTAACATCTAGGATGTCTTCATGAACCTATTCTACCACCATAAGCCATCCAGACCTTCATTTCAGTAGATTGAACCTGGGAAGAGAGTAGGGCTATTTTTCTCCATGGATAACACTAAAGGGCTAATTAGCAGAGTAAAATTTAGGTATTTCATATTTAATCCAGTAAACAGATATGATAACAGGCAAGTTAGCAAGCATGTACAGCATTGTAATAGGAGAATGAGCACCATGAAAGGTGTCTATACTCTTCCAATCATGTCTTTATTTTGCAGCCTCTCTGACACAAAATTTGTTGGACAATTTGTAAGTAATATTAGGTCTGGGTGAACACGTCTATTAATTAGGTTTTCACATCAGATAAGCTGTCCTCTGTGGCTTGTACTACGTTAACATCACAACATTGTTCCCCAGTGTGGGTTGCAGGATGTAGACATTCAAAGACTACCCTTATCCAAAATAATTACTTCATACACCAGAGAGTAATGAAGGAATTGTGAAGTATTTTCCCCTTTAGCTGTAACCAACAATATCAAGAAAGATCAAAGGAAGGTTTTTCCCCAGATGTTACACTCCATCTTCACTTGCTTGGTTTGATTGATGCTCCAAGCTAAGGAAAAGAGCCTTGTTTTTTCTGTGCTGATTTTCTTTCTCAAGTGTAAACAAGCAGAGCTGTGTAGACTGGGTGGCACAGGAAGTCAACAACCTAAAAATCAAATGAAGGATATCAGAACTGAGTACACCCGAGTCCTGTGGGAACAAGAAAAGCATCAATTTCTCCAAGCTTGGCCACCCACACTGGTACCCTGATAAATACCTGAAGAGATGAGCTATGTGTGACAACCCTGTAGTATGTTGCAAGTATAAACATCATATTGTGTGGTCCTGTCTGGTCAGGACTTGGAGCACAGCAGGGCTCAAGTCCAGTCCTTAAACCTGAGGAACCAGTTCTGCAAGGAGGGTGAGAGGAGGGTGCCTTGGAGCACAGCCCAAAAGAGAAGGGCACTAAGAAGTCACCAAGTACTGACATATCTCTTTGGCCTGGGGATTTGAGGCACCCAAGTCCATGTATCCTAAGGTGCCATTAACCCCATTTGGACATCACGTGAAACTATAATGACATTTCAAGGCAACACATTCCTTTCTCCTTGATGCTCAGCTCCAACTACACATCTTTTATCCTTCTGATTCTCTGCCCCCCTTCCCCTCCCCCCCATCCTACCAGAGAGGCACTGAACAGGTGGCTGTGTGGGGTTTAGTTGCCATCTGGGGTTAAACTACCACAGTTCTTTTTGACACCCAGTGTGGGGCTCAGAGGGTTCAAGATAAGAGAATCTCAGAATTGTCTAGGTTGGAAAAGACCTTGAAGATCATCCAGTCCAACCATTAACCTCACACTGACAGTTCCCAACTACACCAGATACCTCAGCGCTATGTCGACCCAACTCTTAAACCCCTCCAGGGATGGGGACTCCACCACCTCCCTGGGCAGCCCATTCCAACGCCCAACAACCCCTTCTGGAAAGAAATGCTTCCTAATAGCCAGTCTAAACCTTCCCTGGTGCAATTTGAGGCCATCACCTCTTGTCCTATCGCTTATTACTTGGTTCAAGAGACTCATCCCCAGCTCTCTGCACCCTCCTTTCAGGGAGCTGTAGAGGGCGATGAGGTCTCCCCTCAGCCTCCTCTTCTCCAGACTAAACCCCCCCAGTTCCCTCAGCTGCTCCTCCTACGACCTGTGCTCCAGACCCTGCACCAGCTCCGTTGCCCTTCTCTGGACACGCTCGAGTCATTCAATGGCCTTTTTGTAGTGAGGGGCCCAAAACTGAACACAGGAATCGAGGGGCGGCCTCACCAGTGCCGAGTACAGGGCTCAGATCCCTTCCCTGTCCCTGCTGGCCACGCTATTGCTGACACAAGCCAGGATGCCATTGGCCTTCTTGGCCCCCTGGGCACACTGCTGGCTCCTGTTCAGCCGGCTGTCAATCACCCCCCAGGTCCCTCTCTGACTGACAGCTCTCCAGCCACTCTCCCCAAGCCTGTAGCGCTGCTGGGGGTTGTTGTGGCCCAAGGGCAGCCCCCGGCATTTGCCCTTATGGAAACTCCCCCAGTTGGGCTCAGCCCATGGCTCCAGCCTGTCCAGGTCTCTCTGCAGAGCCTCCCTACCCTCGAGCAGATCAACACTCCCACCCAACTGGGTGTCATCTGCAAACTGACTGAGGGTGCCCTCGATCCCCTCGTCTAGATCATCAATAAAGATGTTAAACAGGAGTGGCCCCAACACCCAGCCCTGGGGGACACCACTCCTGACCGGCCGCCAGCTGGATTTAACTCCGTTCACCACAACTCTCTGGGCCCGGCCATCCAGACAGTTTTTTACCCAGCAAAGCGTGTGCACATCCAAGCCATGCACAGCCAGGTTCACCAGGAGAATGCTGTGGGAAATAGTGTCAAAGGCCTTACTAAAGTCAAGGTAAACAATATCCACAGCCTTTCCCTCATCCAATAAGCAGGTCGCTCTGTCATAGAAGGAGATCAGGTTTGTCAGGCAGGACCTGCCTTTCATAACCCCATGCTGACTGGGCCTGAGCATCTGGTTGTCCCTCGTGTTGTGTGATGGTGCTCAGGATGAGCTGCTCCATCAGCTTCCTGGGCACCGAAGTCAAGCTGACAGGCCTGTAATTTCCCAAATCATCCTTCTGACCATTCTTATATATTGGGGTGACATTTGCTGATTTCCAGCATGTCAGGACCTCCCTGGTCAGCCAGGACTGCTGGTAAATGATAGAAAGCGGCTTGGTGAGCACCCAGCCAGCTCCTTCAGCACCCTCGGGTGTATCCCATCTGGTCCCATAGACTTGTGTGTGTCTGTGTGATACATTAAACAACAGGTTTGATTTCAAAGTGCTAGATCGAATTTATAGCTGTTATTGCTGTTTAGCTATTAATCAGCAGCTCCTGTGCTTGCCATGGAGCTTACTTGCCTTACTGTAAATTAGAGCCTAGTGCTCATTAGTGGGTCCTTTTTGCTTTCTCTGCTTGCCATACTGCTGTAGAGCTTATCATACTCTGCTGTTCCTGAGAACATTTTGATGGCAGCAATGGTGACGGGCCTGGGCTGGCACACAGCCAGGGCATCCCTGCTGCTTTTGTGCTGCTGCACTGGACAGGCTGGAACTCTAGTGTGAACTTGAGTCAAAGGGACTGTGACCTGTGGAAGAGTCCATGCAGGAGCAGGACACCCCAAAGCATTTGGGGCCATGGATAAGTCCACACCAGAGCAGTATCCAGTATCTTGAAGTATCTGGGGCTGTGGATAAGCCCATGCTGCTGCAGGGACAGCTTGAAACATCCATGGTTGTGCATGGGGTCATACTGGAGCACTTCAAAGTGTGTGACCATGGATAAACCCAAGACAGAGCAGGTACACCCCTGGAGGGACTGCATCTGTGGGTAAGGCCATACTGGAGCAGGTTTACTTCTGAAGGGACTGTGGCTGAGGATAAGGCCACACTGGAGCAGGGACATCTCTGAAGGCATTGTGGCCCATGGAGAAAGCCAGACTGGAAAAGGTACACCTCAAAGTGTCTGTGGATAAGTCTATGCTGCAGCAGGTACACCCCTGAAGAGGTTGTGTCTCACAGATAAGGCTCCACTTGGTACACCTTTAAGGGACTGCAGTCTGTGGGTAAGTCTAAGCCAAAGTAGGGCCAAGGTGGGGAGTTCATTGCAGTGTTAAACCCTATGGTCTGGTCCAAAGGGACCAGTGGTGGAGATTGTAATGGAAATACCTTTAAATTGTTGCAACCCGTTATTTGAGTTGCATGTTATAGGAATTACTATAGCAAGAACCACCTGAACCATGGAGGACTAGCTTTACAAGCAGTGCAAGTGCAGCCGTGACCTGACCTGAGCTGGCTTTGCTGCCCAGTAACTCCACACAAGACATCACCTCTCCTGTCCTGAGTGACCACCATGACAGACGGAGACGAAAGTCATAGACTAAATGAACTCAGCGGACCTTTTCTTGACATTCTGTGGACAATTTACAGACATTTTACAGGGGAGGTCCATAGACTAAGGGAATGATATCTGTGTATTATATCAAAGGATGGGAAGCGGGGGTGGGGGGGATGTTTTCATTGTTGTTGAGCTGTGCTTACAGAGTCAAGGCCTTTTCTGCTCTTCACCCCACCAGCGAGGAGGCTGGGGGTGGGCAAGAAGCTGGGAGGGGACACAGCTGGGACAGCTGACCCCAACTGACCAAAAGGATGTTCCATACCATATGAAGTCATACTCAGCATGTAAAGCTGAGGGAAGAAGGAAGCAGGGATGTTCAGAGTGATGGTGCCAAGAGGAAGTAATGAGTGAATGCCTTATTTTGCTTTGCTTGCATACACAGCTTTTGCTTTCCCTATTAAACTGTCTTTATCTCAACCCACGAGTTTTCTCACTTTTACCCTTCTGATTCTTTCTCCTATCCCACTGCTGGGGGAGTGAGCAAGCGGCTGTGTGGGGCTTAGTTGTTGTCTGAGATTAAAGATGCCACTGTTTTTGTCAAATACCCTATTGCATGCTTTTAAAAATGGCTGGAGATAGCAGTGGGCCTGCTGTAACCAAGTGATTAGCGCACGCCTCCAGGGACTGTAAATTCAGGTTCACACCTCCCCCCAGCTGAGAAGATTCTGTCCTATGCTCCTCACAGATCTTTCCTTACTCCACCACAGCCCTCTTGCGGCTCCTGCTTGGGTCCAGCTCAGGACACTGAGGCTCGTAGCTGCTCGGAGGAAGAGCAGGCAGAGCTGAGTCTGTGTCTCTTGGGCAGCCCATTGCATGAGGCTCTTGTTGAGATAATAACCACGCAGGACAGTATTACCTCTCAAAAAAAGTGATTTTTCCCTTATTGACAACATCTAGTTTAAGTGCAAGAGCAACCATTAAATAATGTAGAATATAATATTAATATGAGTTAACTAGGGGAAAAAAAACCAACATAGAGGAATCCAATTTACCTTATGTCTTACTTAGTGACTGAAGGGCAAGAAAAGGGTAAATGTGCATTAGATCATAACAGTGATGATAGTTTTCCCCAATAAAATGCATTACTGTCATCAGAACCACTTGATATATTTACAACCAAGTCTCCACCGTCCCTTTGCATCTGCTGTGATTTAATTATGATGGTAGCACCAGTCTGTTAATACTGTTTTGAGCTGGCTTAATTTGCCTTTTGTAATTTAGGCAAATTAGAGGAGGTGAGAAGGGCTGAATGAGTAACCTTATTAGCAGAGAGACCTTCTTTGGGATGCAGACTGAATGAAGGTTAAAGAAAAAAAAATTACAGCAAAAAAGAAAGATAAATAGTTCAGGAAGAAACTCCCCCTTTTAGATGGCTGCTCTTAAAAAGTTAATTTACTTGACCCCGTTAGAAACAATATTTTTATTAAGGATTTTTTTTTTCCTTTTTTTCATCTTCAGGTCAGTATTTTGTTGACAATATAATATATGTACCTTGCTCAATGGCCATTATTTGTATTTATGGTATTGTAGATCATCCACAAAGGAAAAGAATCATGTTTCTGAAAATTACTATGTCCAAATTATAGCTTTTCCCCCTATTTAAAAAAAAAAAAAAAAAAAAAAAAAAAAAAAGACAGTATTTGTGGAAGCTTTTTCTTGTGTCTCTCTGTTGTAAATGCAAAGTGATTGCATTAAAATGTATGAAATTACCCTGGCATAAAATTAATATGGGAGGAGATCTGGGCTCATGATTTTTGTATAGATTCTGAAGTATCAAAACTGCCTCTGCTACATCAAGAGCTGCATTCATATAATTCAGGAAAGGATGGGGTCTAATGCACTCTGATTATTCCTTTATCAATTTTCACTGGCAGGACTAGTCTATACTATTGAATAAGTTATTATGCTTTGATTGATTTTTCTTTCTTCGGCATGAATTTTATATTTGAGGCAGTTCCTGTAAAAGAAAGAAAAGTGACACCACAAAACACGAACCCCAACTTTTCAAAGGAAAAAGTTCTTTGGTTAATTCCCATGGAAGAAAAATTTGCAGTAATTTGTTCTTCTACATTTGACACTTAAATAAAGACCAGGGGATTTTTCAATAGAGTTGGATATTCATTCCGATTGCCTTTGTTTTCTCTGTCTTCCTCACAGCAGGGATTGACGATGGCTGCTCTCAAAGAGAACTGATTCGAAACACAGTGAAGGCTTTGACAATCTCTCCATTGACCACCAGGAGTTTTGGATCAGGCCAAGGTGCAGTTTTCTTGGGTTCTAAGACTTCTGGTTTCTATTTTCTTAGATTTCAGCATGAGGTAGCCAAATGTGCTTAAAAATTAATAGACTCTCCTGTCTCGATGGATATATGTTTAATTTGGGGAAGACAATTGAATATGAGCATTTCAACTGAAAACCAAGACCCAAAATGTTTAAAACTGCACATTTCAGGTGGTGTTTGGTAGTTCTCCTTTGCTATCCCAGAATTCCTCAGTCTGTTCTGAACTTTGTCTTACCTCTGCTTTTAGTAGATGTGGGCAATATTTAACTCTGCCACCTCTATAGAAAATGGCTTGTTTGCCTAGCAAAATGAAAGCTTGGAAGAGGTAAGGCAACTCATCCACAAGGAGGCAATTTATTACGGAGGGAAAGGAGTTGGAGAGCAATATTGTCATGAGGATAAATGGAGCAAAAGTCAGAACTGCCCTGGACTTCGCAATGATGGCAGCTGTTATCTTTGTTGCCATCACTATGAAGGAATTCAAAGTACAGAGGCTGTTACACTGTGGGAGACCCTTTGTGCAAGCACATGGTAGTAGGAAAAAAAAAACAGAACAAAAAGTAAACTATCTGTGAACATCTAGAAGAGAATGAAGTGGCAGGTAACTACTTTGATTTGCCATGTCACTTCAGTGCAATCTAAGACTGTCTGTGAGTGACCAAGAGGTCTGGGCTGGTGAAGAATTAGCAAGAACCATATATTCAGCCTTTACAAGGCTGCTTTTTTTTTTTTTTTTTTTTTTTTTTTTTCTGCCTTACACAATATCCTCAAAAGTTAGTTAGGGAAGCATGGTCTTGAATGAGCCTTCTACTGTGGCTCTCAGAAGACCTACCCAACCAGCATTAAACAGTAGCTCAATGTTTAACTGGGAGAAAGTGTCTTGTTCTACCACCCCATGCCTTTCACTGAATATCCTCATTTTCCTCTCATATCCCTCTGTTACTGAGAGTTTCTGGTTAGTAAAAGAAAGCATTTGTCAATTCAAAGCCAAGAAATAATAGACTTCCATCAATCATCCTTCCCCCTCTCCACACATATCATATGCAGCCCTAGGAGATTAGATTTGTCCTTATTCTGTTGCAGAGAGGTATTTCACCGTAACATTTCAGAGTCTGTTTATTTGGGGCAGGTTACATATACTTGTAATGGACCCACGTAATTTACTTGATACCAGAGAGATAAACACAGATATGCTGTATTTATTCATGAATAAGACTTTTTTTTTTTTAATGATTCAATGTCTGTCCTGAATAAATAATTTTGTATATATCGTTTGGTTTAAGATGGATGAGCTATTGCACCAATATTAAAGATAGCTAAGAATTACCCTCCACAGTATAAATCACCCAGTTGCTGTGAGGGATGTCACCTTGTATGACAAAAATGGGAGTGTAGGAAATTAGAAAGGAGATTAATGTCATGTTCTGATGCTCTTGCACGGAAGTTATATATAGTTTGCATCTCTACTATTTGATCTTTCCATACCTAGAGTAAATTGGTTTATGAAACATCCAGATGCACATAATGAAAGATTAAATACAGTAAACGTTTAAATTAATCTATCTACTAAGTGTGTCCAGGATCAATACCAGGATGTAGATTTTTAGCATCTTGATCTAAATTCCTCACTAATGAGAGGTTTAGTTTTTCATTTAATGGAGCTCTTCTGAAAGGCAAGTGTCTGCCACCTCATCTGATCACAGCAAATGACCTTCTGCTTTTAAGATAACTTGAGTTTATTGGATTTAAACTCAAAATCATCCCCTAACAATGATCACTGATAAGCACTGAAGTTGCCTGGAAGGGAAGTCCTCAGAGAGGCAGCCAGTGACTCCACTCAGAATGTATCCTGTGTGAAGATGTGAACAAGCTCTGCCTGTGCTTTGAGTTGTCAAAACCCTTCAATCTTGTTAGGGTGGCATCAGGAAGGTCAGGCCCAGCATTTTGATGGAGTTGCACAGCTTTTGCATGGCACCTGGGCTGGATCCTGGAGGCTCAGAACACAGGCAGTTCATTGCTCTGAGGTAGCTCCATCATGTAAGCACGGTCACTTTCTGAGTGCATTATAAAACTACTGAGAATGCATCCGTGGTTCTTTATCTGATGTGCTAAAGCCAAGGAGGGCCAAGAAATCTGGCTGGTGTTTGGGACTAAAATGCCGTGCCAAAAGAAATCATACTCCAAGGTTTGCCTTTGTAATTACAGATTGCTTCTTAAATGCCTATGAGCTGCATTCCGTCATGAGGTATCGTACTATCTGTCAGATGCTGCTCTTGTGAGAGAAAAATCTGTAACATAAAGGAAAGGGTTCATTTTCCATAATGGTTTTGCTTTTTAGTTCTTAGATACATTTAAATTAAACTAAATTCAGCAATTTCCCATAAAGAACATATTGAGTCAAAAGCTTGCAAGTTCTCTCTCTCAATTCCTTCACGCTGAACTGGACTAGTCAGCTGAGTAAGTTCATTGTAATGGGACATGGTTTTATGTGGCAGTCAATGCCTAGAAGGCTGCTTTAAATTGGGAATTATTTTAGAATTAGGATACTGTGGCCTTATCAGATCTGCTTGGATCTGTAGTTTAAAATAAATTGGGTCATTAGAATGTGTAGTCTGCTTAATGCTAATGAGCTGGTTGGTTTAATTACATAAGAAAACAGCTCTAATCATTGGAGGGTGGTATTTTTATGTGGGCTTTTTTTTTTTTTTTTAAATAGTAACAGTGATGATGTTAATGTTCTCTGTGCTAAATGCCTTCTCACAGCACATTTACTATTTATCATGTCTGGTGATACAACCTTGAAAGTGTTAACAAGAAAAAAAAATAGAACCACACTGAAAAACTGTGCCCAGTGTTGATTTTCTGAATAGATACATGTTTTCTTACCTCTCTTCTTTGTCAGATAGAAAATAATACCCAAAGACTTTCCAAGCTCAGAAAAGCCATAGAGGTATGAACTAACACCCCTGGTCTATTTTTAAATGGAGAGAGTGTTAAATGTCATCTGGGAGGGTGAAGTCTACTTACAGCAGCAAGCCAGAGCTGTTCACCTTTTTCACTACTCACCTTGTGTAATGAAGGTCCTTCAAGTTATAATTTACTGTCATATGATTATTAGAAAAGTAAATAAGTAGAAAATGATGAAGATATTTAAAACTTTAATAATGGGTTACCTGATCCCCAGAAGACACCTTTGTCAGCCACCTGGTATCTTTCTGATGAGCTTCATAAATAAGTACATCTGCACTGACCCTGATAAAGTTTGTAAGCCACATTCAGGCCAGTGAAATACCAGATACTGATGAGGCAGATCAGTCACATGGAGTCACCTGCTGCACTTAATAAATCAGGCCCACAGGACCTAACACAAGCCATACCTTGGGAATGGATCAGGAAAGAGCAACTTACCATGAGCCCTACTGAGTCAAAATCAACCTGTGGGCAGGTGGGGGATTACTAGTGAATGCAAGCAGAGAGGTGATCTCACCTGGAAACAGAAAATCAGCTCTAGGGAGTTTCATCTAACACTAATATTCACTGCAGAAGTCAAACTACTTAACCTAATTGATAGTCTGATTTTCCTTTAAAAAGTATATAAATCTATTAAAATATCTCAGCAAAAGTAATCAAAATATCTCAGCAAAAGTAATCAACAAGGAGAGGTGTTATGCTGGACCTTGTTCTCACCAACAAGGAGGGGCTGGTGGGGAACGTGAAGCTCAAGGGCAGCCTTTGATGCAGTGACCATGAAATGGTGGAGTTCAAGATCCATAGAGAAGCAAGGAGGATGCACAGCAAGCTCACAAGCCTAGACTTCAGGAGAGCAGATTTTGGCCTCTTCAGAGATCTGTTTGGCAGGGTAGCATGGGATAAAGCCCTGGAGGGAAGAGAGGCCCAAGAAAGCTGGTTAATATTCAAGGATCAATTCCTCTAAACTCAGGAGCAATGTATCCTGACAAAGAGGAAATGAGGTAAAAACTCCAGGAGGCCTGCATAAGGGAAGAGCAACTGATGTCATCTACCTGGATTTGTGCAAAGCATTTGATAGATGGACTGCTCAGTGGATAAGGAATTGGCTGGATGGTCACACTCAGTGAGTTGCAGTCAACAGCTCAATGTCCAAATGGAGAGCAGTGACGTGTGACGTTCCTCGGGGGTTGGTGTTGGGACAAGCGCTGTTTAACATCTTTGTTGGTGACACGGACAGTGGGATTGAGTGCACCCTCAGCAAGTTTGCCGATGACACCGAGCTGTGTGATGGGTCAACAGGCTGGAGGGAAGGGATGTGCCATCCAGAGGGACCTGGACAGGCTTGAGGAGTGGGCCTGTGCAAGCCTCATGAAGCTCAACAAGTTGAAGCGCAAGATCCTGCACATGGGTTGGAGCAATCCCAAACAGAAACACAGGCTGGGCGATGAGTGGATTGAGGGAAGCCCTGCAGAGAAGAACTTGGGGGTGTTGGTTGATGACAAGAAGCTCAACAGGACCTAGCAATGTCTGTTTGCAGCCCAGAAAGCCAAGTGTATCCTGGGCTGCATCAAGAGAAGTGTAACCAGCAGGTCGAGGGAGGTGATTCTCCCCCTCTACTCGGCTCTTGTGAGACCCCACCTGCAGTACTGTGTTCATCTCTGGGGTCCCAGCATAAGAAAGACATGGACCTGCTCTAGTGGATCCGGAGGGGGCCAAAAAGATGATCAGGGGCTGGATACCTTCATTATAAGGACAGGCTGAGAGAGTTAGAGTTGTTCAGCCTAGAGAAGAGAAGGCTTTGGGGCGAACATATAGCAACCTTCCGTACCTAAAGGGAGCCTACAAGGAAGCTGGAGAGAGACTTTTTACAAGAGCATGTAGCGATAGGACAAGGTGTAATGATTTTAAACTGAATGAGGGTAGATTCAGATTAGATGTAAGGAAGCAGCCCTTCACTGTGAGGGTGGTGAGGCCCTGGCACAGGTTGCCCCGAGAAGCTGTGGCTGCCCCCTCCCTGGCAGTGTTCAAGACCAGGTTGGACGGGGCTTTGGGCAACCTGGGCTGGTGGAAGGTGTCACTGCCTGTGGCAGGAGAGTTGGAGCTAGATGATCTTTAAGATTCCTTCCAACCCAAATCATTCTATGATGATACGATTCTACGAATCTACTGAAATACCTTAGCAAAACAAGTTGTGGTTTGCAGGGTGAGTCCACCTGGTTCTCCTCTCGTGAGGGAAATTCTGGCTTGCAGTGCCTGCCCCAAGGCATGCATGCCAGTGCATGGTGCCCAATGTATGAAACCCGAATTATGGTCACAGTCTATCACTGAGATTTTCTGAAGACAACAAAATCTGCAAAATTTGTGACAAGCTTGGCCTCAATCACTTCTCTGTATCACTGGTTTCATTCTAAATGTAGCATCATAAAAGCTGCTAAATGCTACAGATTTCACAAACTAAAAATATGAAGTGTATATATAGTATGTGCCAAGCAGAATATAAATGGTTATACTTACACTGTCTGGGAGGTGTTGGTCACATATGTCCCATAAAACTTTTTGTCAGAAGGATATTAAGTGAATACTAAATACCTCAAGAGCAGAGTGTTAAATGTTGACCCTCATTTATGCTTATTAGACCATATGCTTTGCTGTCAGGGGGCATGAATGCTGCATGCTCCAGAGCTGAGAGCTACAGTCCCATCTGCTAATGCAGTTTCGCAACTACTGCCTTGTATTTTTGATACTGACCCAGTACTGAGTGTCAACAAGATCACCAGGACCGTATCAATTTACTGAACCATCAGTGAGAGTCTCATTGTTTTTCAGGATGTAGGTTTTGATCCAGAGTAAGTCTTATATCTATATAAAATATATTTAAAGTATTCCAACTTTTTAGAATGTCAAGATGCATGACAGAATAGATGCAATATTTTATGTAGTGGTTTGGCTTTAATATTTTGGAGGCAAGAGTGAGGGTTAGAAGCTGATCACTGAAGGAATCGTGTTTTGAAAAATGTTTTCTATACATCACATTTGCTTCATGCAGGATAGATGTATGTATATTTTCACTGAAATAGAATGTGCAGTGATAAATTTCTTCATTTCAGTCAAATGTAGATGTCTAGCCTGCCATTATAAATTATTAGATAGCTATATTTATTGCTCTGAAATTATTCTTAATAACACTATTGCTCTCAACCTGCTTCTTAAGCTCCAGAAGGGAAACTGGTGTTGTGGCTAATTATTTTCAGCAATTCAGAATTCAATAGAACTGCACACACTGGAATTACACGTATGTCTGTTCATAAAAATAGACGCTCCACTGCTATAGAACAATAGACATTTTTTTAAAAATGAAAATCCCTCCTGTTTTATCCATATATCATAAATAATACATATATCTGTGATGAATAGTGTACAGAATAATGTCTTACTTTTCTCAGCAATTGCTTCACCCACTTATCTTTAGAATACAGCTCTTGTTAACAGCAAGGAAAGGGACACCCACTTCCCCCCATGGCCATTTAAAAGTAATAGCCTCACACTATTTGTCATTTTCATTGCAGTGTGGTTAGTAAAGGAACAGATACTGAAGGCTTATTTCTGACTTGGCATTTGACCATGAAACTCCAAAACTGCAGGTGTAATATTTGAAGTATCCAGCAATATATGTCTTTTACAGTCTCTCTGCAAAGGGAGAAAGGGTCTGCAATACTCAGTGAGCTACACCCAAGGATGAGTCACCTGAAGTCAAACTTAGAATCATAGAATTCATAGAATCACAAAATCATTCAGGTTGGAAAAGACTCTTGGGGTCCAATCTATCCAAGTCTCTCTGTAGTGCCTCCCTATCCTCATGCAGATCGACACTCCCGCTTAACTTGGTGTCATCTGCGAATTTACTGATAATACACTCTGTGTCCTGATCAAGATCATCAATAAAGATGTTGAACAGAAATGGTCCCAACACCGAGCCCTGAGGAACACCACTTGTGACCCTCACAAGACAAGACTTAATAGTCTTGTTCATTGTTTGGGTCCTGGAAGTCTCCAATTTAGTTTCTACTTAGCTTGTTGCAGATGTCCCAGAGATGAGGACCAAAACCAGCTTCTGAAACAGGACATAGTACTTGTCTTTCCCTATCCTCACACATGGGAGCCACACACACATAATCTGCCTAGAGAAATGGCTAAAGGTGCTTGGTAAAACATAACCCGTGCTCCTATATCATTCTGCTCAGTGCTAAGCCAAGAGAAGGATGTTAGGGACTGCCAAAGTCCCTCATTTGTTACCATGAAAAGGAAAAACAGAAACTAAGAGGTACAGCCTGAAAAAAAACCCAAAACATCACCACCACACCCAAAACCCAACAAACAACAATATATTATCTGAATCTGACATATTTCTGTTGATCAAGTAAAGCTTATTAACGGATGGGTTTAAGAAATGGGCCTCTCCAGTCTGAATTTACCCCCTCTGACATTAGGTGCCTCCAATTTAGCTGATTTGTCTCAAGCTGGTTTTGGAGTTCTTTCAGTAATCAAAGGTATTTCCTCTCCTAAGAGAGTTCCCCGAAGGGCAGTTTATTCCCTAATTATATTATACTGAATGTAACTAACTAGGTGACAGTTTTTCAGAGAGAGAGACTGATGAGATGAATCCCACCTTTGGGGCCCTGACCCAAAATGAATCAGCAATGGACAAATCAATGCTATTAAAATAATTTGAATTTCCAGTCTTAATAACTCTCGAAGGTGAGAGTGATGAGCTGCATGAACTTAGAAAGAACATTTCTACTTGAAATGATGAAGATGCAAAAATGACATTATTTCATATAAGGCACCTGTTCTCATGGAATGGCTCATTTCCTGTACTTTCCTAAAAAAAATATTTCAAGCTTCTATCTCTCCTCAGCACTAAATGATAAGTTTGATATTAGATATACTGTTACTTTGCATGAGTAGATGCTGCATTCATTTATAAGGCTCTAAATAATTCTGTTTAGTAGCTTGATATAAGATGAAAGCATGTACCCATTACTTATTCCTAGTCAACAAATACAAGGTATATAATTTACACAAAGAGAACAACATCTGGCACGATCCTTGCAGCTGGGAATAGTGGAAACTGCACAAGGTATCCCCATTATCCTATCAGCCTAATTTTGCTAAGCTTATTTTAATGAAGCGCAGAAATGTGACTGCCTATTCAGCCTCTCATCCTGGGAACATATTGTAATTAACTGCCTGAGCAGCTGTACAGCGGCAGGAGAAGGCTTTAAATGATGTGACTCTGTTGATATTACCTATGTTAAAATGATTTTGGAGATTGGAAAGGAAGGTCTGATTGCCTTTTATGGCAGTGTCTAAAGCCTAAATGAGTTCTGGCACCTGAAGGAAGAAATAACCTGCAGACTTCACATCAGCAGTCTGTGAAATGCATTTGGTGGCTTGATAACCGTGACCTAACCTTTGCAATTATTTCAGCCCCTTCAGCGATTGCCACATATTTGATCCTCAAATGTTGTTTAAGTGACACTGTGAATGTGACCATAAACTCTATGACAAAGGAGCAGCTATTCACTGTGTAAGCCAATACCTTCATTATCACAAGGAACCAAGATGCCACCAATGACTTTGCTCATGAGTAAACAGCAATATTTCATTGAAAACCCGAAGAAAAACGAACTTGGAGAAACTGTTGCAACGCTTTACTAAATGGGAACAAATGGAGTTAGTCTGGTGGACAGCTACAGTCTATAGGGCAAGGATGGGGCAAGCCTTGAATAACAATACATTTAAGCAATGGTAAATACATTAATAGCAACGGTAAAAATACTGTCTTCTGTAGGATGACATAATAGTTCTGCAAAACTGATTGCTATCTGTATTTCTAAAAAGTAGATTGAGAGATTAAGACAAGTTATGGTATAGAGTCTATCATGGTGAGTTACCATTAAATGCAGCTGTGAGCCAAAAGGCTACTTAAAGACTTCTGCACCTCCAAGTCCCATTCAAGTCACTTATGTCAACAAAATGAGATTTGAACAGAGGAAGCCTTCCAGGTTACACTTCAGCCAACTGATAATCCACCACTACTGAAATTTCACTGCAAAACAGTGAGAGTAAATCACTGCAAAAGCAAGACCTAGTAAGAAAATATATCCTAGATTTTACATTATGTTTCTGATCTCAGCATCCTAATCCTCCACCAGTTGACACCTTCAACAGTCTTCACCACTCTTTAAAAAAAGCCCTCGGAACGTATGCTGTTTTGAAATTGAGCTTCAATTTAGTTTTGTGGGAAAGCTTTATGTTGCCAGGCTCAGGCTTCCCCTAAGAGGGGATGAAACATGCTCCTTCATGTTACGAGACATGTGTTTTGCTTGCCTATTTGGCCTGCTAGAAGCAAAGAGGGTGAGTTGAAGGTGTCAAGAAAGTTCAAGTGCATGATCAAGGGGAAGCTGTGGGAGCTCCAAGAAAGAGTATGGGAGAGAGAAATCTGGTTAAACATCTCATCTGTCTTCAAATAACCTCTGCAGGTGTAAATCTGCATCCATTTGGGGGCCTAATACAGAGCAAACACTATCAAGAGGACATGTTTGAGTGATCCTGGAGCAGGAGCAAGCAAGGCTGTTGCTTAGTAAGGTCTGTGATCTCATGAACATTTTTTTTGTTTGTTTCTGTCTGTAAAAATAATACATTCTTGCAACTCACATTTATGGATAGCCTTCATAACCACATATCTGGGCTAGCTATGGTTTCCCTCCATAACTGCTCATTTAGAAAAATCATGTGATGCATCTTGTTTAAGAACATAAAGTCCCCTGTGAATAAAACAATTTTCACAAGCTAGTTGTGTATTCTTTAATGCAGAAGCTACTGGGCCTTATTAATGTTATTATTTTTATTTCAGAGAGCACCACAGAGATTTGAGAACAGTTGTTCTTTGGCTGGAAGAATGGGTTTCCCCATGAAGAGCTGCTTCAGGGACATTAAAATCTAAAGTGGAAATGCCCCAGCACAAAGCACAGGAAGTGGCATTCTGACACGATTAGGGGGAAATATAAATTACAGCCACATTAATACTAAATATCAGCATAAATATTTGTCTATTCCAGCTGTAAAACCTAACAGAGCTTTAGACACATAAGTGCCTCAGAGTAGCAAATCATTTGTTCTAAGAATATGGATTTTCATATTTGTGCTATTATGAGCAGTATTAATTCTTCATTTGAAGTTCATTTGTCTTCATCATTCAGAGTATCCCTTTTCATTAACACTGGAAATTCAGTCAGAAACCTGCTGTATTCACGCCACTGATTATGAGCTAAACTACCCTCTTGGGTGAAAAATGCAAAATACATTTATTCTGCTTTAATTAGACCTCTAGCAAATCCTTGGCAAATGGCAATTTCAAGCAGAAGATGAGAGATCTGCTTCCTTTAGTATCTCACTGCCATGCTAACGGGATGACAGAAGGAGCTAGGAGTTAATAAGAAACATTAACCAGAATTTGCCCTTGTAGCAGCTAGCAGTTCAGCTGCTGTTTCATATTTCTTCCATGACATCATACGTACTTCCAGACTTTAACATTTGTCCGTGGCCTTCAGGGAGTGCACACCATGGTAATAAGATGAACTGCTTTTAAAAGATTGTGCTAATACCATCAGGGCTGACACAGCACTGATGTCAGTGGAGGTAAGGGAGAGTGCTGAACTCCTCACCTCTGTTCCTATCACAGTGAAGATGAAAAATGTATACCCTGATGCTGCCAGCATTGCAATCTGTCTCCAGCTGCCCACAATCACCAGTCAGGATCAAAGGGTGGGGAGTGCTCAAGGTTTGAGTGCTGTAGTGGAGGAACAGCAATGGGGTCTACTGGGGTGGGGGAAGGAAAGGGCGCTGAAATCTCTCCCTTATTGTTTCCCAGAAAACCTAGATCTGACCATCAGCTTAAAAATGCAGTTGTGCTCTCCAGGGATACACTGAAAGATTATTAAGCTGCACCGGACCCCAGTGATCCTTTGCGGACTGGCTGATCATTGATGGGTTAGAGAAACACCCGGTTTCTCAGCCACAATACTGTTTGTCCTAAAGAAAGGACACTAGCTCATGTGAAAAGCAGTGACTAAGGCATCACTGAGATAAAAAATCCTTCCCGGGCCTGCCCTTTGCCTGTCCGCTGACTCAGGATGAGTCACTGTCATTTATCCTCTTTCTCTGAGATGCTTCATCTATTCAGTGCAAATCTTTTAGGGCAGGAGTACCTTCTTAAATGGGTTTGTCTAACACCAAAGACAACTGAGTTCCCCGAGTGCAACTGCAGTGTATAAATAGTAACAAGGAAGCCAGTTAGCTGCAGAGTGTAAAACCCTTGTGCTCTGCATTTTTTGTCCTTTATAAATTGTGTAAACTTACAAATGTCAAAATGAAAGAATCTAAAGGCAAAGGAGGAGGGCATGAGGAGGAGGATGGGAGGAAAACGACATATTAACGGCTTATGATAAATCACATATGACTAAATTCCTCATCTGGCTTCTTTGAGATAAAAGCCAATATAAAGAAATCAAGAGTAATTATGTCCCAGCCTATGAAGTGTCTTGGGCTATGCTCAAGCCTTCATTTTTGATTCTATATGTTTTGTGCTTTATGTGTTTTATCTATTCTGTGAATAATTGATTCTATCATCAGTATTAGTTATTATTTTCACTATGATATTTATCATACTCTTGAAGGTATAGGATATGGCTGAAAAGTGACCGGACTGCAGTTATAGAATATACTGGGGTTTAAGAAGTACTTTCATGTGCCTAATGAAAACATAATGAGGGTAAGAGGGCTGGAAGCTGAAACTTAAAAATCCAATCTGATTTTTTTTTTTTAAAAAAAAAAAAAAAGCAACATCTGCACAAATTTCTACTGGAGCCAAGAGAAATAGTTGATAACTCTCTCTCTCTGGGATTTTCAGACCAGTCTGATCCTGTTTCCCAACAGGCCAGTGGCCTTGATGACATTCAGCATAGCAGGGTGGAATATTGCTATCTTGGTGTGCGTTGCAGCAAAGGTCTGGCTAACAGGGATCCTTTCTGGGCTTAAAAATAACATAGTCACAGCAAAAGAAGCACCAAGCCCGAAAAGCTGGGAGTCTAAGAAAGCTGTTGTAAAAATTTAGCCCTCTTCTAGGGGTTGGGGTGAGGAAAAGTACGTGCCATATAGTAATAAAGAGAGTATTCTGTTTACAGGGATGGGCAGGACAAATAACATGGAGAGGCAATGAAAGAAAATGGATCCTGCCTTAACAATAAGAGCAAACAGCTGCCTGTAGGGTATTAATTTATTTGGACAGTACGTCTGTACCAGTCCTCCTCCTGCTGCTAAGCACTCTGCGAACAGGGTGAAGGGGAGTTCTCTGCCTTGCAGAGCTCATGGAGTAAATGTGAGAGGCAGCTGGCAGGCAAGGAAAATACAGGGAAACCAGCACACACTGCGGGTCAAAGTGCTGAGGCCAGCGGTTTCAGGGCAGGAAGGACCTAAGCCCTACTCCCACAGAAAACGTGTTTTAGGGAGGGATTTCAAAGGAGAATCATAACAGAGTATTTTTAGAGCTGTCTGTGGGGTTTTCCTGCCTAACATGGGGAAACTTCAGAGAAGGCACAGAGGATCTTGCTTGGAAGTACAAAGCAAGCAACCGAGCTGATGTCAAGGTCTGACTGAGGACAGGAAGATGAGGAAGGCAAAGAAAACAGGGCAAAAAATGTAGCTTGTGAAAAATTTTCATCTAGTTTCTCCTGGATATACTGTAGGGCAGTGAACAGCATAAGCATTTGGAAGCGATAATGGATGTCACGAGCAGTAGTGTTTTGAATGGAAAGGAGGGGGGAAAGGGAAGATTCCCACATTATGACAAAGAGGCAGGTAGACCAAGATATGGAGCGGACAACTGGGGAGATTCAGGGCCAGATTCAGGACTGTGGTGAGACTAGACATGTGCAAAAGAGATAAAAGAGGCTGAGATGTTAGGTGGGGGATTAATTGTGGTGCATTCTTCATGTACTGCCCAGCACAGGATTTATTCTCAAAACAGCTGACAGGACAGATTTGCTCTTTTTGATGATTTTATAACATATGCTTCAAGAGTCTTGCAGCCAGTCAGCTGATCCAGCCTCTGCCAGCCATAGGTGGGCTGTTGGCTCATCACAGCAAGCAAATGCAACTTTATTGATTTAAAGATGTATGAGTCTCCTGCTAGAAAATCATTGTATTCAATGGTTTCTTCCTTGCATTTAATCATGGGAGTAGGTTTTCCATTATATTCAAATGACATTTTTTCTTTTTCTAGGAGACAGTTGGAAAAGCACATAACAAATGCATGGAGAGAGGCATTTTTAAACAAGGCTGCACAATGAAAGCAAACTTTAATGACAAGAAAGGTCAGTCTGGCAGGAGAACTTTCCATCTGCTATACTGTTACCACAGTAGTGCTCAAGACCAAATGCAACCTACCTTTGCTCCCTCCTTCAACAAGGTTTATTAGCCCAGACAGAAACATCACCTTCTTTTTCTCAGAATAGGGTCAGGTTGTTATTACTCCGTTCTTCTCTTGGTCTTACAAATCTTGAACTCCCAGTTGTGCATCTGAAGAGATGGAGTGCACATCCTTGGAGAACAATGGCTGGGGACACAAGAGACAGAGACTCAAAACCCCGCACATCAAGGAAGGTTAATTCCTGCTTTCTAGCACTGACTTCTTCACTGTCATGGGTTTGAACATCTGTGGTCAGCCATATGGCAGAGGGCTCCTGAAAGTATAGCAACACAGGCTCTTGGATGGGCATTTGTGCCCAAATCTGAATCTCAAGGGATCTTAAAGGTGTCATGGGCACCAGCCTGATCTGAATGGGTGACAGCAGAGACATTCAATGTTTGCATTTATATGAATAAGGAACTTCGGGGCTGACCAAATTGACACGTAGGCAATGGACAATAAGAATATCAAGAGAATTGCCATTTTGAAGCAGTGACTGTCTGAGCTCTTGGTATCCAAATTCTGCAGAACATTTGTCTACATTCAGCCTTAATTTAGGTGACTTCAATCTTGCCTTCACTGCAATTACATGGAATTGAATTGTGTCCTGCAATTACTTCTATAGTAAGATCTTCAGGGACACAGGGGTCTTAGGATGGTATCAAAACACATTTATCATCCCCCTATATTTTCATTAGTCACAAAACTATAGTCACGAGGCTGTACCCTCCTAGCCTGATACATTGCTTCCATTAGTCCTGACACAGAACAGGACTTGTCTATCTTCTTCAATATTTTTTTTTACATTTCTAGACCTTGGACTTATTCTAAGTTTGGAAGATAATTATCTGAATCTTAGCCTATTATTTTTTTTATATATTTAAGTCTCAGTGTAATCATGGCAAAGAATCTCAGTCTTGATCAAATCTGTTTGCTTGTCTCCTTCTGGTCCTCCAAAACAGTAATTGGATTGTTGTATAAGTGTAGTGAAAATAGCATTTTCCATTTTCAAGCATCAGTTTTCGCAAGTATTTATTGATTGCCATCTCTTACGAATCTCTGTGAAGCAGGTAAGGTCTGTTACATCTGTTTAACCAATGGATAAACAAGCCTTGAAGTTCTTCATAGTGCTTGAATGACATACTAGCATCGATATTTTTATCAAATTCCTTCTTTCATGTCAAACTCTGATAGGAATTTTCGTCCTTCCCTCACAAACCTTGGTCTGGACTCCACGGCCCATGAGTTTTACTACCACTCTGTGTTAGTTCAGCGCACTGCAGTGGAGCGCAGACACAGTACAAGCTGGGGTAGAGTACCGTGGTCTTCCTCTGATCTGCCCATGCTGTGACAAATTGCTACTGGGGAGGTCTTCTGAACCCTGCTGGCACTCAAGCTGTGCCTGGGATAATCTGCAGAAGTTGGCACAGGCCAGAAAATGGACAAGAAAGCCTTCAACCAAAGTAAGTCAAGGCAGAAACATCCCTCTGCTCTACCATGCAGGGAGAGACCGAGCAGCTGAGATCCCACCTCTCAATGTGATATTTCTCACATCCTCCAATGTAATAGATTTCGTATGCCATATGCTTGTTCAGGAACTTTTAAAGGGCAATGAAATACTTTGGCCTTTACACAACCAAAATGTTTTTTCTCAGAATGGCTTGAAATGATTTATTTTGGACTATTTTGGCAACAAACTGTGTTTCCCTACCAGGCATGTGACGTGCCAGTCTTCACCAGGAACCATGCTCCCTGGTTGAAGGTACACATCTATCAGGAAGTATTCTGGTTTCATTTTTCCTTGTGAAATAAATTCAACTCATTTGGTTTACCCCAATAAAATAAACTGCTGGATTATCCTTTTTCTCTACCCACTTCAGTTTGTATTTATTTTTCACAGGCATGGGAAACCAGAATTCACATGCTATTCCAGATAAAGCCTCATAACAGTCTTCTATTTCCTTAACTGCATTAAAAGCACTTTTCCTGGTAATCTTGAAAGTACCTTTGAATGAATAATCAGGTATGTCTCCTCTATTTTATACCATGATGTCCCACTCTGCAGTCAAAATTCCTGTTCTCAAGGCCTCTATGACTTGCATTTCATTCTGATACATTTTAGGCCATCTCCACCCTATGGTCATCTACTTCTTCCTAAATTATATCCCTAGCCTTCTGTGAGATGAAAGCAATGCCTAATTTTTCTCATAAGCAATTTTCTTAGGTTTACCCCTGCTTTTTCTGGTGAGGTTATTAATGCATGCTTTTAAATATTAGTTTCCAAAGCCAGATACTTTTTTTTTTTTTCTCTGTGATAATTTAATACTCATCACAACCTATTTCTTTTAATTTCATCTCTGCTCAGTTCAGAGTTCTTTACTGATATCCAGTTTATTAATCTTAAGTAAGAATTTCTTACATGTCAAGAGAAAAATGCATTGTTGACTAATTTAGATACCCTCACATCATATCAAAGAAGACTTCAGATTATTCTGGGGAACCTGTTTATGACAAAATCTTGTAGCATATTAATTCAGTTCTTTGTACATCTATATTTTCCTTTAAAGTTTCTTCTAAACTCTTAGATATAGATGGCATCAAACTAATTGGGTTTTAATCATCCAGTTGTTGTTGGGTTTTTTCACCCACTTTGATAAATCTATTCCAGTCATCTGATTTGACAAGATCTCTGATGAGATCAAGAGATATGCAGAGAAACTGTGTGGAGGAAAAATACTTATCACACTACAAGTCAGCTATTTTCCATTAGTCCACTGAAATCCACAGGGCTGATGAACATGGGCTTCTGAATTCAGAGTCAGATATTACAGTCCTGTCCTTAAAGCCACCTTTTTCACAACATTTGGCACTTCAGGCCAGGGTGATTTAAAAGCCTGCCATCCCCAATGTCCCTGCCAGATTACTGATTAGGTGTGCTGCTGATTTCACTATTACGAGTAAATGTAAACCACTATCAATCTCCATTTACATTAAAACATCAAGCTGTAAACTGTGCAGACATCCCAGATTCACAATCATCTCTGATTTAGCTGAAGAGTTGATCTTCCAGGCTGGTAACCTCTTCAGCCACTGCAAGTAAATCCAATGTGAATTAGAATCTGAATTGCCCTTGTATTCCCAATTATCCAGCCATCAATGCACAGTCATGAGAGTCATGCTACAAAACTCTGCTCGCTACTCAAGAGGTCTAAGTCTTATCAAAAAAGTCGTGATTCAAAATACCGTGGGTAGATTTCAGCTATTCCAATTGTCTCATCAAGCAGTGACCATACATTATTATTATTAATATTAATAGGAATATTATAAGATTATTGAATTCCAAGGCCTAGGAAATAAATACACCAGGAAATAGATCCCTACTGTTCATATTCTAAGGAAAATTCTAACAGTTTGTTGTTGCAGTTAATGTTTTGGTTGGCAGCTACATCAATGACGGGCTGAGAGATGCGAGAGCTGTTGCTCTATGATTAGATTGCACCTTGTGAAATAAGCCTTGGTAGGAGCAGAGAGCTTTGTGCTTGCTGCTGAGTAAGGGGATTAGCTCACATCTGAGCACAGACATGATCTTGACACGCAGGAGGTTTTTGAAAATGCTTTGGGCTGAGAGCGAATAAGGGTCTATTGCAGTAGCTGAGATTTGAAATGGCAGGTGCCACAGGGTAGCTGACAGGCACAGAGAAAAGGATGTGGTGGGACATGCTGGCTGCCTGTGATGACAAATAAATGTTCCTGGACCCTGAAGTCAAGTGGTACACATCAGCCTGCATCCACACTAGTAAAACGTGGTAGTCCCCAAAACAAGGTGGCTGCACACAAACCACTTTGAGGAATAATCCCTGGACCATGCCAGCTGTTGAACTGAATCCAGGGTCTGCTGGGGAGTGCACAAGTTGGAATAGGACAGATTCATGACAGGGAGCAATCTAGGGATTTACCAGCACATGTAGGCACTCCTGTTTAACATCTTTATGGATGATCTAGACGAGGGGATCGAGGGCACCCTCAGTCAGTTTGCAGATGACACCCAGTTGGGCGGGAGTGTTGATCTGCTCGAGGGTAGGGAGGCTCTGCAGAGAGACCTGGGCAGGCTGGAGCCATGGGCTGAGCCCAACTGGAGGAGTTTCACTGAGGGCAAATGCCGGGGGCTGCCCTTGGGCCACAACAACCCCCAGCAGCGCTACAGGCTTGGGGAGGAGTGGCTGGAGAGCTGCCAGTCAGAGAGGGACCTGGGGGGTGATTGACAGCCGGCTGAACAGGAGCCAGCAGTGTGCCCAGGGGGCCAAGAAGGCCAATGGCATCCTGGCTTGTGTCAGCAATAGCGTGGCCAGCAGGGACAGGGAAGGGATCTGAGCCCTGTACTCGGCACTGGTGAGGCCGCCCCTCGATCCCTGTGTTCAGTTTTGGGCCCCTCACTACAAAAAGGCCATTGAATGACTCGAGCGTGTCCAGAGAAGGGCAACGGAGCTGGTGCAGGGTCTGGAGCACAGGTCGTAGGAGGAGCAGCTGAGGGAACTGGGGGAGTTTAGTCTGGAGAAGAGGAGGCTGAGGGGAGGGTGCAGAGAGCTGGGGATGAGTCTCTTGAACCAAGTAATAAGTGATAGGACAAGAGGGAATGGCCTTAAATTGCACCAGGGAATATTCAGACTGGCTATTAGGAAGCATTTCTCTCCAGAAGGGGTTGTTGGGTGTTGGAATGGGCTGCCCAGGGAGGTGGTGGAGTCCCCATCCCTGGAGGCATTTAAGAGTCGGGTCGACATAGCGCTGAGGGATCTGGTGTAGTTGGGAACTGTCAGTGTGAGGTTAATGGTTGGACTGGATGATCTTCAAGGTCTTTTCCAACCTAGACAGTTCTGTGATTCTGTGATTCTCTGCTCAGCAGTATGCTGGAAATTACATAGGCAGCCTCAGTATGCAAAAGGATGCAGACCTGGCACTTCACTGCTTGGGAAATGTCTGTGGCAGGGCTCATTAGCTTCCAACTCTTATGATATGGTTAAGAAAGTCACCCATAGGGCTGACTACTCTACACACACAGATTAATGCACCTTGTTCATCATGTAATAGAGAAGTCATGGCACAGAGAAGACCAGAAAGCACCTATTGGTGACATGCTTTGCTCCCTCCTCAGTCCCAGCACATCGAGGCTGGATGGGGCAGATCCACAGCTGGTTGCAGGGCACTGGCTGGTGTTTGCTGACTGCAGAGGACCAGGCAAATTCACTGTCCATGGAGCCTGGGGTTTGCAAAGTGGTCCTGTCTGGGCCTATACATCCACATCCACCCTCTCTCCTGGGCTGAAGTAAAGTCTTTGGGGTGCACCTCCCTATTCATGTATATGGAGAACTATCTACTGCATTTTGAATGAGTTTCATTCAAAATGTATCATTTATCCAATGAGTTTCTTCACTTTTGTATTAGTTTGGTCTTTTTAATAAAGTCCTCCTGAGAAAGACAAAAGGCAATGTTTCATCATTCTTGTGTCACATGACCTTCAAAAAATGACCTTGCAGGCAGACATTTTTAATTTCACCCGGTTAAAGAAGCCTTTAAATAGGAGTCATCAGGACCTCTGCCATGCGCAGTCCTTGTGTACTCAAGAGCAACTTCCATCAAAGGCAATGGAAGAAAAAAAGAGTCATCAAAATGATCATCTCACATGATCCACAGTGCAAATGGATTTTTATAAAAGGAAAAAATATGTGCATTTATAGAAGAAAAAAACATATGCATGCCGATATATGGCAAAGATTTTTTTTTTTGGTTGACAGTAAAAATAAATAATTTCATCTTTGAAGTGACAAATGACTTCTTATTTGGCAGAGTTGATTAAATTTGTTTTGTGGCTAGAAAAAAAATGTGCTGCAGTTCACTGATATAGAAACAATTAAAATAGATTGGGTTTGCTGATGCAAATCCAGACATGAACTAATTATCTCTTTATGAAATCACATCTGTAAAAGGATAATTGATTTGAATGAGTACAATATTTCACAGAGACATGAGTGAGTACAACACCTATTTTACCTCCACAGTATATTCTTATAGTCTTTAAAAACTCAGTTCTTAATAGTGACTGGTTTACTATTTGCTTGATTTTATTTTATACATATGTATGCATTAATGTATACATCTCCCTCATGGATATATATTCAGACTTAAAAATGTTTGGCTTCAGAAAAACAACAAAATAGCTTGGAGCACTGCAGGGGAGCCACGGTTTACTTAAATGACACAATTGTTTCTAAACTTTATGTTAAATTTTGTTGCTTCCACAGGCTGTCCCAAAGAGTTCATACAACATGAAGTGACTTTTTTTTTTTTTTTTTTTTTTTTTTTTTTTTTTTTTTTGTGGATATTAAGTCAGGTAACCAGATTTTCTCCTGTTTCTTTTGTCTAATGGATGCTCTGCCTAGAGTAGGATCCTGTACAGCCGCACATTTCCTACTGTACCTTGCAAAAGTTTTGACATGCAGGAACAGGATCTACGTTGGCATCCAAAAGTCTGAGACAAAGTGGAACAATGCCAGACAAGGGTTGCAAGTCCAATAGAAGAATTTCAAGGTGTGACACAGGAAGAACAGTTAAAGGAATTTACAGCATATGGTATAGAGAGCAACCACCTGACAGATACAGTGATAAACAATATTTAGAGAATATATTGATGTCAGTAGGAGTGGAAATCTAAGTATGCTGTTTGGAAGTGATCAGTGACATGTAGCTGCCAGGTCAATTAGCTTGTGGTATAATTTATATACGACAGTAATAACTTGGAACAACTGAGGAAGAAGGCTGGTTTGTACTTGCTGATCACGAGAGACTGAGAGTCACCACTGCTGCATCTGTGAGAAAGGCAGAGGTATTCCTAGAACATATGAGAGAAGATTTTTCCAGTATAAACAATGGAATACAAATGTCACAGCACTTTGGTGTCCTTATTCCTGGAGAAACCCCACCTGCAGTGCTCTGAGCCCGTGAGGTCTCACATTAAAGAACCCAAACTGGGTATGGTGAAGAAAAGGCCAGTAATGTGGCTGGGCTGCTGTGAGAAAGGGAACTGGGCACACAGGGCTTGTGCAAGCTGTCATGACAAAAGGAAAAAAGATTGTACTATAAACTACTTCCTTCTCTCCATTTTTCCAGTACCGGAGGGGGAGAACAAGGTTAATACAGGACAAATAATCTGGGAATTAATAAATTCAGATTAAAATATTAGAATACATTTAGATTAGGAGAAAGTTTCCAGCTCTCTGGACACTGAAAGCCTGGATCACAGCCAGTAAACATCAATAACAAGAACAAAGTTCTGAGACAGATCCTGACCAGCAGTTCACATGGAAGAAACTATGTGTAGCTCTAATAGCAGGAAGAAGAGTCTGATGATCTTTCTAGTCAAGTATTCTATGTAAAGTAAAATAGCTCAGCCTGATCTTCCAAGGTACCAATGAACAGTGACCCATGACTCAGGAAATTGTCCTTACTTGTGACTGACCTGAAAAATACACAGGAATTAAGCATCTATTTAACTACTGGACTGAATTAGAGCTTTAACAAGCACTGCAGGCTAATGTATTTAATTAACAAGAAGTAATTTTCATGATGCAACATTACACTGTTAATAGAAAAAAAATCATCATAAAGCAAACTGAAAACACAGCATAAAATAAACTGAATTTAAAATTAAAATAATAGCATAAATGCTGCAGTACTGATTTTATTGTTCATAGCAGAAAGTTGGTGGTGGCTTCTCTTAAGTAACAGAAACTGGTTTTATATTATCCAAATGTGAAACTTAAATACGGGCAGACTATATCATGTTCTGTGTGCTTATTCTGGCGGAAAGTTGCACTGATTTTGTGCTATCCCCTACTTCTAAGTGTACAATATTGAAGATGTATGCCATTTCCATACTGTCGAAATGCTGTGTTATTAACACAGAGGAAGGAGGCTTTGACCAGTATCTTAGTACCAGTCTTTGAAAGGTCTGTGAATATCTACTTTCCAAGGATTTTGGTGGAACTAGAATCATCAGTGCCTTCCATCAGAAACTGCTTACCAAAGTAGCAACAAAAAGGAAGAAGGAAAGGGAAAAGTTTGGATGTAATTAAATAGGAATGTCATTCTTTCCATTCTGAAAGCCCAGATTCCAGTAACCTAAAGTTATTAATGGAGCCAGCATGCTAATAATCAAAAGAAAAGTTTGAAAGAAGTAAAGATTTTCAATATCATGTTGTTTTCATGGCTGCAGGCCTACAGCCAACATAGTTATTTCTTACAAGTAAGTGCAAAGCCAGGTTAAACCAATTAATTTCTTATAGAAAATGTGCTTTCAGTTTTGGAGATATAACAAAACCCAGTTTGCATTTGTCATTACTCAAAAGGTGAGAGCAGAAAATTTGGTTTGGTTTAATTATTGGAACTACTTAGATATATTCTTCTATGATGCAGTCATTTAAGCCAATTTAAACACTACATGTCGATAATCTTCAACACTTCATTTCCATGATTTACTTGAAAAATTTGATTTATAAATGCCCCACTGCACTGTGTCTATCGGGTGTACTGGATTGAAAATGCAAATTCTCTTAATGCTGCCATTTTTCAGCAGAGAAGCCCTAGAAGAGATTAGATAGAGATGGAAAGAATTGCCAGAAACTTTGTACTTTGACAGCAAATGAAAGGAACAAAATGAAAGAAGCAAATGAAAATGCAGTCACTGAGACTGAGCTGGCATGATTGGCAGTGGAGCACTCTAGTGCAGGGCACAGGGAGGGGTCCTGAACAGGGGGAACCTCAGGGGAGCAGAGAGACCTGCCAGGAGCCAGCAGCTCACACCACAGCGGCTGAGGAGACCTGGGTGGTGTTAGGAGCAATGGTGGCCAAGCCCTGACATGTATAAAAGAAACATCTGGGGAGCACCACAAACAGTGCAAGGGCATGGTGAGGCAGTTTGCAAGGGTGTTTGAATGGAAGAGTGCACAAGAAGGGCACTGTAACTCTGCCAGTTCAAGCAGGGAGCAATGGTATCTACCACTGAGTTAGCAGGGCTCATTGAAAGAGCTTTGAACCAGATTTGAAAGGGGAAAGGGAGGTTCACTAGAGATAAGCCTGGGGGTGGCTTGTCAATGTTTGAGGGACGGTGTGTCAGCACAGTCCTGTCTGCTTCACAATGTGTGGAGTACGCTGGAGCACATTTGAAATGTCCTTGTACTAATGGACGCAGGACCTTGGCCATCTCAGTGGGGGTAGGGGATGGAGATCCACACGGCAGCAAAGACGTAAGGGTTGTTGATGTGTTGGAAACCATGGAAGCACCTGAGAACAGTCCCATAGGAATTAGGGCTTCTCCCCAGTAATGGTGCCAGGGTCAATAGCCCAACTGAAGCTCACCTACAGCAGTGCGTGCATGGGCATGCACGCAGCGTGGGCAACAAACAGGAGTTGGAAGACCTTGTGTAGCTGGTAAACTATGATGTCGTTTCAGTCACGGAAACATGGCGGGATGACTCACACAGCTGGAGTGCTGCAGTGGATGGCTATAAATCCTTCAGAAGGGAAAGGCAAGGAAGGAGAGGTGGTGGGGTAGCCTTGGATGTTAGGGAGTGTTTTGAGTGGCTAGAGACAGACTATGGTGATGAAAGGGTCAAGTGTTCATGGGCAAGAATCAGAGGAAAGGCCAACAAGGCAGACATCACGGTGGGACTCTGTTATAGACCACCCAACCAGATGAAGAGGCAGATGAAATATTCTATAAGCAGCTGGGAGAAATCTCACGATAGATAGACCTTGTTCTCATGGGGGACATCAGTTTACTAGATTTCTAATGGAAATACAATATAGCAGAAAGGAAACAGTCTAGGAGGTTCTTGGAGTGTGTGGGAAATAAATTCCTGACACATTTGGTGAGGAAGCCAACTAGGGAAGGCTCCCTGTTGGTCCTGTTGTTTCTGAACAGAGAAGGGCTTGTGGGTGATGTGATGGTTGGAGGCCGGTTTGGGTGATCATGAAATGACAGAAATTTCACTTCTCAGAGAAGTAAGGAGGGGTTTAGCAGAACTGCTACCTTGGACTTCCAGAAGGCAGATGTTGGCCTGTTTAGGAGACTGGTTGACAGAGTCCCTTGGGAGGCAGTCCTGAAGGGCAAAGGAGTCCAGGAAGGCTGGACATTCTTCAGGAAGGAAAAGTTAAAGGTGCAGGAGCAGGCTGTTCCTCCGTGTCAAAAGACAAGGCATCAGGGAAGAAGACCGGCCTGGCTGAACAAAAAGCTTTGGCTGGAATTCAGGAAAAGCAAGATTGCTTTGGAAGAAGGGGCAGGCAACCCAAGAGGACTACAAAAATGTCACAAGGCTATGCAGGGAGAAAATTAGAAGGTCAAAAGCCCAACTAGAACTTAATCTGGCTACTGCAGTAAAAGACAATGAAAATGTTTCTAGAAATACATTAGCAACAAAAGGAGGACTAAGGAAATCTCCATCCTTTATTGGATGCAGGTGGAAACAGAGCGACAAGGGTGAGGAAAAGGCTGAGGTACTCAATGCCTTCTTTGCCTCACTCTTCAATAGTAAGACCAGTTGTTCTCAGGGTACCCAGACCCCTGAGCTGGAAGACAAGTACTGGGAGCAGAATGAAGCCCCCTAATCCAAGGGGAAATGGCTAGTGATATGATACACCATGTGGACATACACAAGTCTGCGGTGCCAGATGAGATCCACCCAAGGTACTGAGGGAGTTGGCAGTGCTCACCAAGCCACTTTCAATGATTTATCAGCAGTCTTGCTTAACGAGAGAGGTCTCAGTTGACTGGAGGTTAGCAAATGTGACAGCTATTATACAAGAAGAGCCAGAATAAGGTTCCGGGGAACTATGGGCCTGTCACTCTGACCTTGGTGCCAGGGACGCTGATGGAGCAGCTCATCCTGAGTGCCATCACACAGCACATACAGGATGACCAGATGATCAGGCCCAGTCAGCATGGGTTTCTGAAAGGCAGGTTCTGCTTGACTAACCCGATCTCATTCTGTGACAAGATGACCCACTTATTGGATGAGGGAAAGGCTGTGGATGTTGTTTACCTGGACTTTAGTAAAAGCCTTTGACACCGTTTCCCACAACATTCTCCTGGAGAAACTGGCTGCTCATGGCTTGGACAGGCATACTCTTCACTGGGTAAAAAACTGGCTGGCTGGCTGGGCCCAAAGAGTGGTGGTGAACGGAGTTAAATCCAGTTGGCAACCGGTCACAAGCAGTGTCCTCTGGGGCTCAGTATTGGGGCCAGTTCCGTTAATATCTTTATCAATGATCTGGATGAGGGGATCGAGTGCACCCTCAGTAACTTTGCAGATGACACAAAGTTAGTAGGAGTGTTGTTCTTCTTGAGAGTAGAAAAGCTCTACAGAGGGATCTGGACCAGCTGGATTGATGGACCAAGGACAATTTTATGAGATTTAACAAGGGTGAGTGCTGGGTCCTGCACTTGGGTCACAACAACCCCATGCAACACTACAGGTTTGGGGAAGAGTGGTTGGAAAGCTGCCTGGTGGAAAAGGACCTGGGATTCTTGGTCACCAGCTGGCTGAATGTGGCCAGCAGTGTGCCCAGGAGGTCAAGAAGGCCAATGGCATCCTGGCTTGTGTCAGCAATAGTGTGGCCAGCAGGGACAGGGAAGGGATCTGAGCCCTGTACTCGGCACTGGTGAGGCCGCCCCTCGATTCCTGTGTTCAGTTTTGGGCCCCTCACTACAAGAAAGACATTGAGGTGCTGGAGCATGTCCAAAGAAGACCAATGAAGCTGGTGGTTCTATGAGTGGTTTCTATGGGAAGTCATCTAACTTCTAGTATCTGTTCTCAAAAGAGCAGCTCCCAATAAATTCAGTGCAATCTCAGATCTAGAATTTTCACTCACTGCAGACACCTTTAACATTCACCCTTGAAAGTGTCAGGGACACAGCCAGTAGTATCTCATAGGAAGTACAGCTGAAGGAGAGAAGACAAAGGATGATTGGCAGTTCCTCAGGGAAAATATAATCACAGAAAAAGTGTAAACTATGCCTATGGAAAAGGCAGGTAGAAGGAGGTCTCTACACAGAAGAATGGGAAGTGGAAACAAGGTCTACATTAGTAGCAAAAGGAAGAGCACAGAAATTGTTGATCAGCTTCTCAGTGCAGAGGGGAGACTGCTGAAAAATGATGCTGAGAAACTCAGAAGGCAACTTGCCTTTTTTGCTGAACAGAGAGAGAATTTAATGCGAGTGAGAAAGCGCAGAAGACAGCACATACAGCTGGCCTTTGACTGCCCTGCTTAGCCGTAGGTAAGTAGTGTTATTTGAGATGTTCACCCCACCTCCAGCGGCTGATACAGAAATATACGGTACACCCCACACACCATACAGATGCTCAGACATGCTTAGACATCCAAAATGCCACTCTATGTTTAAAAAATTAATTTGAACCTTTGATATTCTCAGTACAGTTGGCCTTATGAGGTTAACCTTGGGGTCTGTTGCTGGCCAGCTGAGAGAATTGGTAAAGTGTGGATGAACTACCAACAGACTGTGAAGGTCAAAAGCATTTCCAGTGCTGAAAAGGAGGAGTAGAGACGACCTGGGGAAAATACAGACCTTTCAGCTTGGCTTAAATTCACAATGAGGTTCTGGATGAAATCATCAAACCAGACATGTGTAAGAATCCGGAAGATAAGAAGGAGTTAGATAAGAAAAATACCGATGTGCCAAGAACTAAATCATGACTGAACTTATCTAATTTCCTTCCAAAAACAGATACAAGTTCACATCGCAGCAAAGAAGTTTTAGTTTTCATACAGTTTAATTGGCACAGTTTTGGACAATGTTTTCCAAGATGTTACATTATAAATAAGAAGGAACACAGTCTAAACAAAATCATATATACTAGGTGCAGAAATAGGACAACACATCTGTGTTTCACGCTGGTATTTTTCATCCTGTTGGTCAGGACTTTTATCAGTAGTTCTTTGCCAGTTTGAGAAAAATGCATTGGGTGGGGTGCCATCCTTCTGCTCAGTGTTTAACAGCAAATCTTTAATAGATTTTTAAAAGGCATAAAGGTACTGCTGAGCCCCTTTGAGAACAAGGTCAAACTCCCAGATGATCTTGATGTCTTAAACATGCAGGGTGAAATTCAATATGAAAGCATGCAAGGCAGGAAGAATCCACTGTATAAACACACAATATGGACTAACTCCCCAGGCAGTAGCTCTTCAGAAAAGGAGATGGAGATATAGTGAGTCACAAGTAGGAGCTGAGTCAACAATGTCCTGGTGTGTGAAAAAGCAAAAATGATCCTGGGGTGCGTGAAAAGCAGCATGCAGAAGATGTGAAGCTGCAGACCTTGCTGTAGACATTGATAGTATTTGTAATCATATAAATATTTTGCTGACACAGAAGTGAGAGTAGGTCTACCAGAAGATGTGATCATAGATGAACTGTTTGCCTAACATAATGCTCAGGAGGTTAGGAGGACGTCACAAGGTGAACAGTCCTGTAAAAACAGGGTAAGGAAGATAAATCTATTAAACACCTGGTGTGTGGTGTCCTTTGCCAAGAATGGAATGTGCACTTTTCTAGACTATATGAAATATCGTGGGATTGTTTTAACCAGGTATAACATCAGGTTATTTGATAAAAGGCTTATGTGCACACACGCTGAGGAGCCCAGAGGTACAAAGACATTGGGAGAGCCCCGATACCCCAGTGAGAGACACGAGTTGTCGCCCCAGACCCTGCCCTGGGAGTGAGGCTGAGAGGGAGTTTGGTGGCTATCCAGGGTTTGCATGGCAAGGTTTTCATAGCGGGGGGGCTACAGGGGAGACTTCTGTGAGAAGATGCCAGAAGCTTCCTGTATGTTCAGCAGAGCTAATGCCAGCCAGATCCAAGATGGACCTGCCGCTGGCCAAGGCTCAGTCAGTCAGCAATAGTGGTAGTGCCTCTGGGATAATGTATTTAAGAAGCGGAGAAAAACCCTCCTCTGCAACAGCAGCTGGAAGTGAGGAGTGAAAATATGTGAGAGGAACAGCTCTGCAGACCCCAAGGTCAGTGAGGAAGGGGGGCACGAGGTGCTCCAGGCCCAGAGCAGAGGTTCCCCTGCAGCCCGTGGTGCAGCCCGTGGTGAGGCAGCTGTGCCCTGCACCCATGGAGCTCCATGGGGGAGCAGAGACCCACCTGCAGCCCGGGGGGGACCCCACGCCGGAGCAGGGGGATGCCCGAAGGAGGCTGTGACCCCGTGGGAAGCCCACGCTGGAGCAGGCTCCTGGCAGGACCTGTGGCCCTGTGGAGAGAGGAGCCCACGCTGGAGCAGGTTTTCTGGCAGGACTTGTGACCCCGTGGGGTCCCACGCTGGAGCAGTCTGTGCCTGAGGGACTGCAGCCTGTGGAAGGGACCCACGCTGGAGCAGTCATGAAGAACTGCAGCCTGTCAGAAGGACTCATGTTGAAGTTCATGGAAGACTGTCTCCTGTGGAAGGGAACCCATGTTGGAGCAGAGGAAGAGCATGAGAAGGAAGGAGTGGCAGAGACAACATGTGATGAACTGACCACAAACCCACATCCCCCTGTGCCACTTTGGGGGGAACAGGTAGAGAATTCGGGAGTGAAGTTGAGCCCAGGAAAAGGCAGTGTTGTGAGGAAGGTGTCTTAAGATTTTTTTATTTCTCATTATCCTACCCTGATTTGATTGGTAATAAATTAAATTATTTTCCCCAAGTCAAGTCTGTTTTGCCCATAAACAGTAATTCATGAGTGATGTCCCTGACCTTATCTTGACCCATAAGCCTTTTGTTATCTTTTCTCTCCTTTGTCCAGCAGAGAAGAGTGATAGAGCGGCTTGGTGGGCACCTGGCATCCAGCCATGGTCAGCCCTCCACACCCACCATGCCCATTGATGAATTTTTTGCTACCAAACCAAGCCTGTGGTCATGCTGTGAAAAGCAAGACCATGGATAAAAGGGTGCAGTGCACTGACAGCAGATGACAACAGCCACAAGAGTACATCTGTCCTTCTCATGCAGCCCTTGTAAGACCTCAGTCAGAGACTAGTTTGGGTAATTTAGAAAAGAAATAGGTAAAATGGGGAGTGGAAGAATAATGCTGGACTTCTAATTTCAGCATCACCAGTTCAGGTGAGAACACTGCCCATAAGAATTGTGAAGCTCCATGTCTCAGAGATGTCTGAGACCAGGTTAGATCATCACCTGCCAGAATGGCTTGGCTAAAGCTGATCAAGTCTTTGGTGAGTCAAAGTTCACTAAAAAGCTTATAGGATTCCCAGTCAATGACAGATTGCAGTGAAGACAGACAATTTCCTGCAACAGCTTTCACGGAAAATCAGGTAAAGAGCCAGGAGAGGCTCCTCCTGATGGGAAACATTCCTAATTACATTTGGTTTCAGACCTACATAAGGCAGGCTACTTTCTTTGCCAAAAGCATATGAGAGCTGTAGTAAATTAAAGAAGAAGTCTCCAAAGTTTAAACCATGCAATCTACAAGCCCATATTTTGTGTACATCAAGCACTTTTCAAAATCAGTGACAACCATCTGAAGTAGACAAGAGATCATTCTAAAACTCACTAAAAACTGCCATGGATTTATTAACTCAAAAGCACACTGATATGGAAATAATATTTGATGTGACATAATATATTCTATCCATTTAATTTCTGAAGTAATATATTATTTAAGCTCCAATTTCTAAATAAAAAAGAATGAAATATGTGATAATAGATGTGGCCTAGCAAAAAAAATATATATAAGTAAATCTGGCTTTTTGTCTAGGACTGGAAAGGCCTGTCAGATGTAGTAAACGCTAGGGTAGCAGATCTTAATCCCAACAAAGAATGGTTCCATCTTTAAGAGTATTTTATGCATTTAAGAAATAGAGGCTTATTCTGTCTCTTTTTTAAGCTTTTATATCAGAAGGAGGAGATATTCAGTACCAGCCTCAAGTGAAGTTGTTGTTGCAGCTCTCGAGACAGAAGTATTAGTAAAATAGTATTACTGGGGTAGGTCACGCATAGACGTTTATATGATGAGTTGATGATTTTCTTACAAACTGATCAGGCTCTGAGTTTTGAAGAGGTCTCTCTAGCCCTGTATAAAGCTCAAAATGTTGTAAGTCAGACAGATCATTAAGTGTTGTCAAGGGGTGCCTGTGAAATGGGCTGGAGTATTCTGTCTGATATCAGACACTGATAAGTCTCTAGCAGCGACCAGGACCCAGTAATCTGTTTACTCACAAGGCCTCCTGCTGTTTTCTCTCCCATGTGGCTTGGTGGCTTTAGTTTTGAACCGAAGGACTTTTACAGAAAATGTCACATCCAGTTGATGGGGATGCCAGTTTGAGTCCTCTCATCCTGTGGAAGGAATTGAATGGAGGTGTCCCAGACACTGCACATGATATGGAAAAGGTAGTGAACATACAACATTGATTCACAGAATCACAGAATTGTCTAAGTTGGAAAAGACCTTGAAGACATCCCAGTCCAGCCACTAACCCAACACCAACATTTCGCAACTACACCAGATCCCTCAGTGCTATGTCGACCCGACTCTTAAACACCTCCAGGGATGGGGACTCCACCACCTCCCTGGGCAGCCCATTCCAACGCCCAACAACCCATTCTGGAAAGAAATGCTTCCTAATATCTAGTCTAAACCTTCCCTGGACAGCTTGAGGTCATTCCCTCTTGTTCTACCGCTTGTTACTTGGTTAAAGAGACTCATCCCCATCTCTCTGCACCCTCCTGTCAGGGAGCTGTAGAGGGCGATGAGGTCTCCCCTCAGCCTCCTCTTCTCCAGACTAAACCCCCCCAGTTCCCTCAGCCGCTCCTCCTACGACCTGTGCTCCAGACCCTGCACCAGCTCCGTTGCCCTTCTCTGGACACGCTCGAGTCATTCAATGGCCTTTCTGTAGTGAGGGGCCCAAAACTGAACACAGGGATCGAGGGGCGGCCTCACCAGTGCCGAGTACAGGGCTCAGATCCCTTCCCTGTCCCTGCTGGCCACGCTATTGCTGACACAAGCCAGGATGCCATTGGCCTTCTTGGCCCCCTGGGCACACTGCTGGCTCCTGTTCAGCTGGCTGTCAATCACCCCCCCCAGGTCCCTCTCTGACTGGCAGCTCTCCAGCCACTCCTCCCCAAGCCTGTAGCGCTGCTGGGGGTTGTTGTGGCCCAAGGGCAGCCCCCGGCATTTTCTTTTAGTGAAACTCCTCCAGTTGGGCTCAGCCCATGGCTCCAGCCTGTCCAGGTCTCTCTGCAGAGCCTCCCTGCCCTCGAGCAGATCAACACTCCCACCCAACTGGGTGTCAGCTGCAAACTGACTGAGGGTGCCCTTGATCCCCTCGTCTAGATCATCAATAACGATGTTAAACAGGAGTGGCCCCAACACCCAGCCCTGGGGGACACCACTCCTGACTGGCCGCCAGCTGGATTTAACTCCGTTCACCACAACTCTTTGGGCCCGGCCATCCAGACAGTTTTTTACCCAGGGAAGCGTGTGCCCATCCAAGCCATGCACAGCCAGGTTCACCAGGAGAATGCTGTGGGAGATGGTGTCAAAGGCCTTACTAAAGTCAAGGTAGACAACTTCCACAGGCTTTCCCCCATCCAATAAGCAGGTCACCCTGTCGTAGAAGGAGATCAGGTTTGTCAGGCAGGACCTGCCTTTCATAACCCCATGCTGACTGGGCCTGAGCATCTGGTTGTCCCACACGTGTTGTGTGATGGTGCTCAGGATGAGCTGCTCCATCAGCTTCGTGGGTACCGAAGTCAAGCTGACAGGCCTGTAATTTCCCAGATCATCCTTCCAGCCCTTCTTATAGATGGGTGTCACACTGGCTGATTTCCAATCTGTTGGGACCTCCTCGGTCAGCCAGGACTGCTGGTAAATGATGGAAAGTGGCCTGGTGAGCACCCAGCCAGCTCCTTCAGCACCCTCGGGTGTATCCCATCTGGTCCCCTAGACTTGTGTGTGTCTGTGTGATGCAGCAGGTCACTCCTCCTGGACTGCAGGGGGGGTCGGTCTCCCAGGAGACTGGATTCCCTCAGTACAACTAGTTTTGTTATTAAAGACTGAGGCAAAGAAGGCATTAAGCACCTCAGCCTTTTCCTCAACACTTGTTACCGTATTTCCCCCTCATCTAGCAGGGGATGGAGGCTCTCTATGGTCCTTCTTTTGCTGCTCACATACTTATAAAAACATTTCTTGTTGTCCTTGATTCATCTCAGTAGAGATGATATAGGTTTTGCCTTGTCATGCTTTAAGCCCAGAGGGAAATTGAGCACCATGAAGCTACTCACTCACTCCTTCCCCCTCAGGCATTGGGAGGAGAAAATAAAACAAAAGGCTCAGGGGATTAAGACTAGGACAGGGAAGGATGATTCACCCATTATGGTCACTGGCAAAAGACTCACTCTACTGGGGAAGTGAAAGAACATCAATTTAATTTGAACATTATCACCACCACTTAATTTACCAAGCAAAACAGAGTAGGACAGTGAGAAATACGACAACATCTTAAAAACAACTTCCCTCCATCTCTCCCTTCTTCCCAGGCTGTTTTTCTCCTGATATCTCTCCCCCCTCCCACCCCTAGCAGTGCAGGGGGGCAGAGGATGGGGGTTGTGGTCAGTTCATCACCCATTGTTTCTGCTGCTCTTTCCTCTTCAGGGGGAGGACTCCTCACACTCTTTCCCTGCTCCAATGTGGGTCCATCTCACGGGCTGCAGTTCTCCATGAACTGTTCCAATGTGGGTCCCTTCCACAGGGTGCAGTCCTTCAGGAACAGACTGCTCCAGCTTGAGCTTTCCTCAGAGGTGCAACCACCGTCACGGATTGGCTCAGCCTTGGCCAGAGGTGGGTCCAGTCTGGAGCTGTGCGAACCTCTAGAAGCTTCTCACAAGAGCCACCTCTGTAGCCTCCTTCCCTGCTACCAAAACCCTGCCACACACTAACTCAACACACATCTCTGCAAGAAGACGAAATGCTCTGACCAAATGCTCTGACACAGCAGACCAACAAGCACATGTAACACTGCATCAAGCTGCTCCCAGTCAGTGTGAAAAACATCCCTCATCTTCTACCAGAACATTGTTTCACCTTCTGAGAGGGAGCCTGCTCTGAGAGACAGCATTTTGTGGAGGCACCAAAGTGATCTCTGCCCCTGGCCATACAGATCTCAGTGAATTTCAAACAAACTATTCTAAAAGAGATTAATCACTTCAGATGGGGAAAAAATAGTAGGCAGTTAGTGAGACTGGGGATGGACTAGAAAGCTGGAGTCAAAGGAGAAGTGTGCCAGTCCAGTGGTACAGACCCAGCCTGAATTGCTCTACAGAAATTCCTGGTTTTGAACTAGGGATTCTACAGCCATGTGACCATGGCTGGTTTTTACCTAAGTGATTTGTTCAAGGCAACATAGAAAGAGTGTGACAGAACAAGGACCAGCACAGCACAGCAGAGACTCTCTAAAAGATCTGTGCTAAATTAGGTCCTTCCTAATTTTGCTCACCAGTTACTTTCATGTTAATATTCTACTGCATCCAGGCAAAGCCAGACACAACAACAGGGTACCCAGTTGCAGGAAATAAATCCTTTTTAGCAGAGCCTGGCAACAAGTTAGGATAAACCAAAGTTCCTCCTCTGTTCTCACCCTCCCAGCAGAGAGGAACAGTGGAAATACCAAACAAGATACATAAGCGCTAAAAAGTGAAACTTTTAAAGTATCAGTACACGTTTAGTAATCCTAGGTGTTATTAATAGCATCAGTATGGGCATTTATTTTCCCCACACTGAAACTAGAGTTTTAATCCTCTATTGATTGACGCTGAAGCGCAGGACATACTGCAATTTATGTGATTGATTCATGTATCTTGAGGGAATCAAGTCATCTGTAAAACAAATTTTTTCTTCTCTTACAGGTCCCTGTTAGATACACGTCTCTGTAAGCAAAACAGCTTCTTTAAATTAAGGGCAACAGGTCAAATACACTGCTAGCAAAAGCAGGCAGAACTTCAGTGAAGTCTGAGTGGAAAATTTGACCTGATAAACACATTTCCTTCCGCTATGAGAAGGTAACTTGGATTCAAGAAAAAAGTAACTTTTTCAAGACTGAGAAGTTACATGATTCCATACAGAAGATATACTTGTCAGCACCCAGAAAGTGATATCCACCTATTTATAGATATTAAGAATGCACTTTTTTCCTAAAATAGTGAGTTATTGTAAGAGCCCAATCTAGTGTCCAATTCAAACAGCTGGGATGTGCTCTGATTTCAGAAGGTGCCAAGCATTACCCCTACTAAAACTATGAGTCTTCACCTGGGTATAAAATGAGAAGCTTAAATATCCCAGTCACTTCAGGAAAGGAAGACTGGAAACCTGTTCAGAAACTGCAGATAAATCACAGGAATAAAGCCAGAAGGAGGAGACAGCCCCGGGTGCCTCTGGTGTGTGCATTCATGATTGACATTTTCTTGAGCATTCTTTTTAAAAGCTTCGTGTCAAAGTTTCTCCAGTCTTTTGACAGAGTTTTTGCTACATTCAGCCCAGCAGGGGAAAGTGTGATAACTTAGGAGGATGAAACTCAAAAGTATTTCTGGTTAATTTAAAATAGCAGCAGCCATGACTAGGTAATAGAAAACAAAGTTCTTTTCATGGCTGTGAATCTCAATGATGCCATCTCAGGCAGGAATGATAAGATGTGATTTTTCTTCTACATTTGTCATGCAGGGATTAAATGCCTTGGTGGAGGGAAAGAAACAACTCACTGCTTCATACATGTATATATTTATTCATATGCTGAATGCCAAGGCTGCTCAAAGCCAAGAGGTCTTCAGTAATGCAGTAATGTAAAATTTTGATTTGGTTTGTGTCAAAATCTAATTTATATTTTCCAATTTAAGCACAAGTGGGTGACCATTGCCCACCCCAAGAGCAGATGGCAGCCAGTCCCAAGGCTGGCCTGTTTCTGTCCTGCTACCAGTATACCACCTCAAACTGATGAAACACGCTGTCATATTATAGAGACACCTTTTTGCAAGCTGCATGTGGTTGGGAGTAAAAGATTTGTTATTATAGTCTTCTTTTTTTTCCCTCTTTTGTTTTTTATCTATTATTGATGGCAGAGCTAAACAGATTCAAGACTCCCCTATGCACAGTATCTTCCCAACAGAGTAAGTTGTAAGGAAATTATTGGAAGACACCTCTGTAAAACAAGGTAAATGAATTACTTCATCTTTCCCACAGAGAATGACTTACTTATCACACCATTATAAAGTCCTCCTCTTAAATTTAGCCACGGAGGAGATGGATCTCTCTTTCTAATCACACCGATGTCCCAGTCTCCAGGCCAGTAGGTAGAGGTGGGTGAGGCAGCAGCTGTGTTTCCAAAGTTGTTGGGATGAGCCTGGATATTTAGTTCGATTCCCTTCTTCCTAAGTAAGTTTTCGTTTTCACGCATTCCTGTGCAGTCGCGTCTCAGCTGGATGTAATAGTGCCAACATTTTGAAAGGAAAATTGCTTTTTGTTTCTCACAGTATTTCATGCATAAAGCATCCCTTACAATCAGAAAATGCAACTGCTCAGTCTGTGCAGATCAGGGCAGTTACTGAGGCCTCAGGAAACAGGTGGAATGAGGTCTTCTCTGCTTTTCCAGTCTTAAACAGGCCAGATCCATGATCCTTAGTGTCATGACTGAGGGACCCAGGACTACAGTGGCAGAGGGCAGGACTGAGAAAAGAAGGACGATATTTCTGTCTGCCTTCTTCAGACTGAGGAGGACTCATTTAATTTTAAAATTATTGGGGAAAAAAAAAAAAAAAGGTATCTGAAAATTTACTGCAATGAAATTAAAATGAAAAAAATGAAAAAGTGTCGGGTTTCTTCCAAAGTTGTCTGCAGTGTATGTTCATTTCTGCTTGTTTGTCAGTCAGAATTGTGCAAAGAACAGTTTATCATGTCTGTTTAAATGGCTGTGCAAGAGCTTTTGGAGGACTGTGAACCTCTATTTATGTTATAGGCAGCACTGCAGTAGCAGAAGACATATTTCTATTCACTTCTTGTGGGAGGTGAGGATTTTATTTTTCTTTTTAAAATGTGTTTGCACATAATGCTGTCAGAAGGTGCCAGACAACGTCATAAACACAAATCTTCTCTTCATCTGTCCATAAAAGAGCGCAGGCAGTGCCCCATGCCCAAGGGACCACTCCTCCTCAACTTGTAGTCCTGGACCAGTGGTGGGAGGGCTGCAGGACATCACCTCCTCCCGCACAGAGCCCCTGCTGCTGCTGCTGAACTGTGGGCATCTCACTCCCTTCATCTCGCCCTGTGAGATACAGCCACTGCCAGCTGCTCTTTTGTTAACACAGATATTTATATCACATTTAACCTCACTCGGATTTATCACAGCCTTTCCTTAAAACGGTGTGAAATTTATCCTTGCTGCTCCTAAGGGAAAGTATTCAGAGCCCAGTAAAACAACTCCTCAGAATGCCTGTTGGGTATGAACAAAACATCACATCCAGGGATTCACTGCGATCTCTGATAGTGCTGCTGATGCCCTTTTCTGTTTTCTCACATTTTGTTACACTGTGGATGGGCTCAGCTGCCTTTCTGCAGCTGTGCCATGAAGTAGTTAGCAGGAGATGGAATATGCAAGTTATTTTGTAAACTGAGGATTAAAGAGGGCTAGGAACAAACAAATGATTGACAGAAACCCATCATGAACTGCAAGACATACACACAGAGCATTTCCTTGGACCAGAAGAGCACAAAACTGTCCACACCCCAGAAGGGTCCCCGCGGTGTCCTACAAACTGATGACTCAGAACTTCCATTTCCCTACGCTTTGTTGGCATCATGGTTACAAATCATATCCAGCATTAAAAGTGCACCACAGACACAAAGGAGGTGAAAAAAGGGGCTAATTTTAACCCATCAAAAATATTTTCAGGCTGTCAGACCCAAGTTGTGTGTCTTTGTGAGGGAGAAATAGAATGAAAGGACCTAAGAGCACTTGAGAAAAAAATTAAAGGCTAGTACAAGCACATCACTAATTCAAAGGAATCCCGCAGCCAGGATTTAGAAGAGCACCGGTACAAAGTAATAGGTTATAAATCCTTGATTCGCTTAAAAAACACTAATGCCAATCATCTCAAGTTTGTTATTTACCGCCTGCCTACACAGCTGTCTTTCAGTTTGATCACTCAAGGAGAAATTTCTCTGGACAACAGACCAGAAGCAATTAAACTTCAGAATCAAATTCATTACTTTAACCCCCCAATCTCCAATACTCCGTGAACAGAAAAACTGGCATTCCACTTAAAATTTAACAGAGCAGACCTGATCTTGCCAGTTTGCACAAGGTGACCAATTTTTCAGGGAAAAAAAAAAAAAATTAAAGAGAGTTTACATTATTGAAAGGGGCTAGGGGGGGAACTTTGCTTTTTGCGTTTAGGGTTTTATATAAAGAGTTTTGTAAAGAGAGAGAGATCCAAAACATCTACTTGGGAAAAAACATGCAGAACCTGTTCAGAACCCAGGCTGTGTCACTCCAACCCCGCTCACTTATTAAATGGAAATAGAAGCAACCAACCCAGAATGCTCCATCTTCTGATTAAAAAGAGAAAAGAAGAGGGGATGGAATTGTTATCACTGTATTTGCAGCATAGCATACTGACCTTTTTTTTTTTTTTTTTCTTTTTTTTTGGTAACTTACTTTTACAAGTGCTCATTAATAATTCATGCTGTTTCTAAACGGCAGGGCAGCCGCTGTTGCTTTGTGGCATATTACAATGGCTGAGTGACAACAGTGGCTCTGACTCCAGGCTACTATCTCTGACTATCTGCCGGGAGAGACACATTGCTGTCCTTCCTTTGTCATTCAATCCCTGACACAGTTGTGACAAATGTTGGCATGCCCTGTCATTCCCTTCACCCTCCGATAACAGAAATCTGCCACTTTTCAATATGCAGTCTGCACTCTCGTCCCCCAAAGAAGCAGCTGTATGTTAATGATGCCTGGTGATGTGCAGGTCTGCTTCTGCAGGTTGTTTTTCCTCCACTTACATATTTGGATTGACCGTGCTTCAAAAAGCACAGATTTTAAACGCTGCTTTGGGATCAGCACCCAGCTGAAGCTTGTGTGATAATGGTGTCTCCAGGAGGTTGAGGGGGAAAAATAAAGGCTTTTTTAGCAAAAGTGATAGGAGACAATGCCAAATTTTAGCACAGGTAATAAAAAACTATGGGGGGAGAAAAAAAAACCAAAACCAAACCACTAATAAAAAAAAAATAGAAAGAACTACGTTTCCCATCGGTGCTAAGGAGCTTTTGGGCCTGAGGTGGCAGGGCAGTGCTGCTGGAGGCTTCCCAAAACCTGGATAGGGCAGGTTAGGGCACACAGAACATGCCACACACCTTCCTTCTGTGCTCAAGTATCACAAACTGCAGAGGTTCATAAAGAAAACAATCCTGCTTCCTTTGTTGGATGCTTGGCAGCGGGTGGGTTTGTTTTCGACAGGCACAGCAAAGCGTTCTGGGGTGCTCTCTGACTCTGAGAGCAACTTGCAGCCCCCCTCCCTCCCTCCCTCCCTCCTCGCCTGCAGCAGGGAGGCACATGCTTGATGCATTCAGACAAAATTGCTCTATTCATTTAATGTGCGATATCCATTACAGAGTATCTAAGCACCTGTTTGTGTTGCTGATTCCAGGAAGGGGCTTGGAGCCTTAATGAGTTCCCTAATTTCCAGCACTTTGATCTTCCCAGATAAATGGATGCAGGCAAGTACAAAACAAGGATTAAGTCATCATAGCCAGAGATGCCAATACCAATCTATTGAAGCCACCATGCCCTCAGAGCGGGCTGCAGTGCTTTAATGGGGCACATCCAGCATTCTACCAACATACCCTCTGCAAACGCTCACTACACGTTGCTATTACAAACACAAGGGACAAGATGTTGCAAGGGCAGACTCTTTCCCATGGAGACATTGAATGCTGCTTCCTTTACCCTTAGCTACAGCAGCGCTGATACCAATTACAATCACTAAAGGAGAACAGCTGGCACTTGTTCGAACAGAGCGTTCTCTCCAAAGCCCACTGAAGCCGATGGAAAAAAGATCTCCTTTCTTTCATTGGATTTTGGATCAGACTCAGAGAGACCTGATGGTTTAAAAAGCAGGTTTGTTTGGGTTTTTTTTTTTTTGTTTTTCCATGCCTTTGTTACTTCTCCATCTCACGTTTGTGACTAGAAACCATTTTTTCCAATCTATACACCCAGTGACAGGAGGTTGGGGCAGCATTACCTCCACCATTTTTATAAAATAAGAGATGTTAATTAAAAAGCTGCACAGCAGGGCTGGAACTATTAGAAACTAGAAAGGAAGAAAGAGTGGGGCAGAACAGCAAACGGGGAGAGACTTTTGATGTCCTCTGTGCATGATTTTTTTTCCCTTTAGAGTACTTTCATGGCTGTTCCACATGCTTCTCAAAGCTCAGTTTGCCTTGCACACAGATCTTACTGAAAGGTAATAAGCAACTTCTTGCTACAGAGTCAATTAACATGTAATCTTTGACATTTTGAATCATCAGCAGCTGCCAGATGGGTTTTTCCTTTATACAGAATGAGATCTATTGCTTGAGTGTTTGAAAATTTGATTTTTTATGTTACATTTTTCCATATTCATCTAGACTGCTCTGTCTTCCAGTCCGATGGTGGGAAAGGGCACTGAGTTTTGCCTTGGAAATTATCAACAAAACTTTTCTTGAGCTCAGGGACTTACAAACCAATCCAACAGTGAATGTGTTGGAAGATCAAAATTTCCTTTTCCTTTCATCCATTTGGAGCCAAATTTTCATTTTCATACCTGTAAGGCTCTGACTGGTGAAGAGGCAGCGTGCCCACATGACTGCAGCAGCTGCTGCACTTCCCTCCATTAAGGGCTCCCTCTCTTGCTGTATGAACAGCTCAGCTGCTCCTGAAGCAAGGACTGAACCCGATGCACAACAGTAATATGACCTGAGATTACCTTGTATTATCAGAATGCAAATCAGGAGAAGTTCAGCAGCTGCTTCACAAAGCAAAAAACCACAGGGAGAGTGTGAAAGGGTGTGCAGTTTAAGATTATCATCTCCACATACTTCCCAAGTTGCCAAGACACTAGGTCCTTTATTTGCAGAGCAATAACAGTTTGAGCAGTTTTGGCAGGATACGTTACAGGTAAGGACAATGCGAGTATCTCAGAATTCAACTTGTAGACTGGTTGGACAGGAACTAATTTCTCAAGTAACTGTGAAGGACCCCAACTGAGGTTTCAGTTGCTACAGTGGCAGAACAATAATGGTAAGTAAATTATTATTATTGCTTTGTAATTTCATTATGTATAATAAAATTATGTCTGTTAGTTAATAATACGCACATATCTAAATATAGCACTTGCAATAAGCTCCATCTTGCTCACCTTTCTGCATTATTAATGGTTCCCCACCAGTCTCAACATGGCTGAGATTCCACATCAGTTCAACAGTTGTAATTATCTGACCTTGAAAGATTAACAAGGAAGCAGGATTATATAAAAGGATTAAACATACACATAAAAATAACGTACTAAGTAACGTAAAAAAACCTGCAGGTGGATTAATCTTTGAAACACCTGTGAAGGCTGAGAAGTTGTGACATTGCCCTGTCTTACAGAGCTGAGTAATTTCTACACCTTGTTTAGCTATGCAGAATGCTTGCAATAAACAGTCACCTGTAACTAGACAAAAGGCTACAAGAATGTTGTATCGATAACTTCAGTTATTCTGGGCCACTTGCTAGAAACAGTCACAGCTCTGCAAGTTGTTCAGTTCATCTGAATGTCATGCAAATATATATATATGTTTGACATCAAGTGATGCCATTGCTGTTTTCTCTTAACGCTTCTGAAAAACCAGCCAAGATAATAGCAAGACTCATGATACCATCACTGTGTTAATGATGGTCACAGAAGAGAGGCTCAGGCTCAATGAGCTCTTCATTAGAAATGAATTTTACAAAAGATTTAAGGAATAAATGGGAGAATCTGAAACCCAAATCCATGAGGAAGTGATTTACTGCAGTCTTCTGTGGACTATATAATCCTAAAGTAGAACAGAATTCAAGGCTTTTAAGAGAGATCTCTGCCACATTAATAAGTTTGCTGCATCATCACTACAAAGTGCCTCTACCCACAGCAATACGCTGCCCCTCAGTCAGATGAAATGGCTCACATCTCAGGTTCACTAGACGGTCAATTAAATCAAGCTGATAAAGCAGACAAATTCAGCCAAAGGAAAATTAAGCAGTACAGAAGACATCATTGCCAAAGCAGAAATGTAACACACGGAGCAGATGCAGAGAAGCTGCTGTAGTCCCAGAAAGTGCCGTGCTGGCCAAAGCAAGGAAATGCTACCAGAAATTAATGGCAATAACTTGCTGAACAAGAAAGCCATGCCATGGAATGCATGACCCAAACATTGCAGTTGATAAAAGTAAAAATGAGAGAGAGATTATTCAAAGGGTAATCCAGCAGGTAAGAGTTTACCATCTTTTATGAAGGGTAAATCAATGTAAGAAGGTTCCCAATGAGAGAAAAAAATAATTGCAGTCAGCATTGCTGGTGTATGAGCAGAAAGGTCGCCAAGGGTCTGGAGCAGGAGCTGAACAGATTGAAGTTTCTATAATATTACACATTATTAGATGGAAATGCAGAATAATTCTTTTGCAAGCTTGCAAAGGATTAAACTGATTTAAACAGGATGAATCTATCTGCATCCCACTGCATCAGCTGTGTGACAGTAATTAATATGCAGATTAGAAAAAATAAAGACTAGTTTACTTTGCATTAAGGCAACATTTTCCTTTCAAAATTTCAGCGACATCTCAGGCCTTAGCATACATAGATAGTGTGGAAGATGTCTTCCAATGATCAAAGTTCTTAATGTACAGATGAATTAGTCTTCTAGGCTTCTTTTTAATGATGAGTAACTTTAGAATTGAAGTTCTAGTTTTACACTACAAATTTAAAAACTGTTTAGGAAGAAAATGTTCAAAATACTTACAAATATACATAGTGAAGTTGGGATAGATGTATTTGCTTTGGCTTGTATTTGTGCTTTGCAGCTATGTAAAGGCCACAGAGAGCATTAGACATGCTTAAATGGTCAAGTTAATTATTCCCAAATATGCACATTACAGTCGCATTCACACACTAGGGACTAACTGCTGTATCAAACCTGTCAATCAAATCTAAAACTGCACGGGCAGAGCCGGGTGGTTGTAACAGGGTCCATCAGCAGCCCCAGACAAGGCAAGGGATGAATCCAGCCCAGGGTTCACCTAGGAGTGCAGGAGACACAGCTACAGTGTAGGTCTGAGGTCTATCCAGGAGACAGAGGCAGGACTGGAGACAAGTTACCTACAACCAAGGTCCTTGTAGGAAGCAAGGCCAGACGAGTCTACAAAAGATCCACAACATTTTCAATGGTGATCCCAGCTTCCAAAATACTTCTGTTGTCTGTTGGTTTTCTGTTATGCAGACTAAATAAGCATACTGTTACACCAGTCATGATGTAGGCAAGTAAACCTGATGCCCATGTTAAGAAAAGAGAAACTAAGACTGGAAGCCCAGATTGTGTTACATATTGCTTCCTTTGCAAAAACGTCATGATATTCAAACACTCCAGCGGGTAAAGTGCTTCTCACCTCTGGTAACAAGACCTGGACCTCTAGCTCTGTGAAATCTTCAAAATCATCATCCTATGAATTTCCTTTTTAGGATTACTAAAAATTCATTTTCACTTAAGGAAGTCACTGCATTCTTATTTAAGTTGTAGGTGTCACTAACTAAAGAATGCTACTGCTTTAACCTCTACTATTTTTAGCTTAGAAATGACAGAAGGATGGCAAGAATAACTCAGGATTGTGACACTATTTGCAGTCAGCTGACAATCTTATAGAAAGCTTCACAAGTTTTTTGTAACTTATGTGAGAGAGAGTTACATCTAGGGAGAAATGTTTTATTACTAAGTTGTGCATTTCTTCTAGGATAATGTACATGTTACTGGTGAAAGTTTTAAACTACTTTCTTTCACTGGACTTGACTTCTCTAAAGTTCACTCCCTGCCTACAACACTACGAAAACAAAAATCATCACAAAGGTACTTGGTTCAAAACACACTGCAGCATGCTGGGATCTTTGCAGGCTGTTACCGGCGTGCAGAGCTGTTGCGGTGCTCTGGTTTATGCAAATAAGACTTGACCTTTGGATGCTCAGAAACCGGCGGTGCAGCTCCTCAGCAAGTCCTGAGCAACTCTTCTGCATCTATTTTTACAGCAGCTTCATCCTCTTCTGCATCTATTTTGACAGCAGCTTCACCTCGTATTCCAGATATTGCAAGAGTCCCCCAGCCACTGGTGTGTCAGCAGCGCAGCAATTCCAACCCAGCCCCCAGCTCGGCCCACCGTGCAGTTGGATGCTCACCGAGTTGCGATGAGCTCCCAGGCTCATTGGCATTGGAGAATTAGTTCTGTTGTTTGTGTGCTGATGCCTTATAATCTCTGCATATGCATAGCTAATTTTGTTTTTAACCACACTAGCTGTTCCTCTCAATCTCTAAAACCTCCCGAGAAGTGGTATAATCCCATTGGTTCCCATTTTCATGATACATGCTCCTAACATATGCAATTACTGTGTGCATAATTGTCAGCTCACATAGGCTCAATTATTGGTTTCTAAATCAGGTATTTAACTAGTCCTTCTAAATCACTGGGAGGGTGATTTAAACACAAATTCATATACCCTTGTGGTGTCAGCCTCAGTGAAATGGTTTGGGTTTGCAGTAAATCACACAGTATCCAAGTCTTAGTGCCCTCTGTTTTATAAGCTGGATCTATCGTCTCGGAACAAGTAAAATCCTTTAATACACAGAATCCTTTTACGTTTCTGAGTATGTGGATAAATCAAACTGCCTTGAACAAAGGTTGAAAAATGGACTAACCTAAGCATTCAGCATAACAAAGGAGCATCAGGAGATCTGAAAGCAGAGCAAAAGTGGCAAGGCATTTTCTTCTGAATATAGAGCACAAGGGAATAAGCATGAGTGTCCAGTTCAGAGGGATCTTGACTCAACTGGGAAATATGCAATTAAATGACAATCTGGCTTTATGCTGAGCTGTGATGTAGGACATTCTGACATCTAGTGTAGAAGCCTTATTGATGCCTCGCAGCACTCACTGCTCTGAAGTCTTTGCAGACCAACTTAAGCATGAGCGATGCTAACAGCTAGTGAACAAGGCTGTGAAAAGAGAAGAGAAAATAAAAAACAAAGTTTGTAGCTTAAGACAAAACGCTTTCATTGCATTGAGGCGTGGGCAGGAGGAAATAAGTCCTGGAGGCTTACCTATAAAGTAGTATAAATACAGAATTTTGCTTCTAAACAGATTAATATTGTTAAATGAAGAGAGACATAATTCTCTCTTGCAACACTACAGACCCAGACTTTTCAAGAACATCCCTTACACGTGATTTTGGAAGCTGTTTATGCTTGCCTTAGTGCTACACTCCTACCTTGGTATCTACTAAAGTCTACCACTAGAGGCTAGGCAGTAGCTATACAACAAAATATACTGATTTTATATATCTACAGATGTTCAAAGCTAGTCCCATGTAGATTCCCATGCTGAGAATACTAACCAGAAACCTAACTGTTTGAAAGCAGCGTAACAACTGAAATCATGCTGCCATCATTCAGCCAGTATCTGTGCCTTTGTGCTTCCACTCCCCCCAGCACTGAAATTTCAGTTACCAGAATTCAGGAAGCTCCAGGCTCTCACTTGTTCAGAGCTACAGATCCATAAAACTGTGTATGGCACTGTCTCCACGTGGCACTGCATGAAGACGCTGCACTCTACAAAGACATAGCAGAGAGGAATGTCAGTTAAGAGCCCTTTCAGCTGTGAGAAAAGCTTTCTTCCAGGAGAGGTTCCACCTGCCTGTAGGCTTTACTGCAACTTCGCTAGGTTTTGTGTATCAAGAGGAACAACACCACAAGCACATCTGGCTTCTCTTGGCTCTGCCACAGATTTACAGCTACCCCCTAATCTAATTTTCCATTTACAGACGTGGGAAAACTGTATTTTGAGAACTCGTATCAATCTTACCTACTTAGAGAGTAAGATCTTCGGGGAAAGGATTTTTGGTGTGATTTTACAGCACCTACCACAAGATCAACCAGTGACTTCTCTTTTAGTACAATCTAATAGTAAAATAAATAGGCCTATATTAACTCCAGAATATGATATCGTAATATATTTCCTTTTTATCAATTCTTGTGTTGCACTTTGCTTCCTGCTGTAACAGTTTTTAAGATGAAGGTTAAAAAAAGAAACAACAAAAAACCCAAAAAAGACCCCCAAAAAACCTAGTAAACTTTGCACATAGTGAATCTTGCTTAGTATAGAATACCAGGAATAGATTTCACATTGACTCTGTTTTAAGTACGACCAAATAAATGTTAGGTTTACTCAAAAATAACAACTTGCATCTTTACACAAAAGTCTAATACCTTGTTTTCCTCACTTCAGACAAGGCCCTGGAGAAGTGCTCTAGTTAAATGCATCACATGGGAAGCTGGAAGTTCTGGTGCAGCTTCAGGTAAAGTAAAAAAAAAAAAATTGTATTAGACTAATCACTAAAAAGCGTAACACAATCACTGTGCCAGTCGTTCTGTTATTTATTTTCTGCCAAAGTACATACAAATTTAAATTTTCTCTCAGCTAGTTGGTTTTGAGTTTTTGTTCCAATCTGATCCAGGAGAATTAAAGCACTGAGACTGGCTAAAGTACACCATCTACAGCTTTGTCAGTGTTTTAGTCTTTGGGGTTTTTTTTGGTTTTTTTTTTTTTAAATCACTCTTTAAGAGAGAGAGAGAATTATAGCAGGTCACATTTCTAATGCAGATGCTTTTATGTCAGCAAAGAACTTTTGCCAGGAAAAAAATATTCTATACGGGAAAGTGGGAAAAGAATTTATTCTAAATAAGAAACACATTCAAGTAATACAGAACAAAACTATCTTATAATGACATTCCCAGCCTTAGCTATACCAGTGTAAGGAGTTTTATCCTGTCACCATTGCACCCTTTTCCACAGCCATATCGGTTGATATCAGTGGAGTCCCCAAAATGCTCATAACCAGCCGCCTCCTTGAGGCTGCCCAACAGCCCTGTGAGCAGAGGGCTCAGGTGAAAGTCTCTAATATACTCCAAGGGAAGTCTATGTGTTGTAAATTGATGCTCCAGTTTCCTTGGATACACTAGAGAGCTCCTACATCACCTTTTCTGCTGGCAAAGGTATTGAGTAAATGCTAGCAAATGGAAGAGAACAGCACCTGAGGACCACACTGTCTTTTCTAAACATCTCTAGGTTCACAAGTGGACATCTGTCTAGCACTTCAGTAAATAATTTTGGTAGTTTCAAGTGTTACTGTCCTCCAGCTGTTTTCTGACCACACAAACCAGCACAGTTACGCCATAAGAACTTAAGAAGTACTACAACTTAAGAATTTGTAGTAAAAAGTTCTTGTGTTGAGGCAGTGCCCAAAGAGTTCAAGTCAACACCTAAGGTGCCAGAATCACCCAAACAGAAATGGAAATCATCTATACACTAGTGGGACTGCACTGTAAATAGACAAGGCTTCACATGCAATTTATTATTTAAAGATTTAAAATGCAACCTGAATAGCTAAAACCAAACTTTAAATAGAATGTGACAATCTAGGCTAACTTCATGACAAGTGAAGGATGGCTGTTTCTGCTGGGTAAACTGATTGACCTTTCATCAAGGTGCAAGAGGTATGCACAAAACAACTCCAGAGTTAAAGATAGGGGATAACTCACCCAGATTTTTTTACATCAGTTAGAGAGTTATAATTTACTGGTATTCCTGAGCATCGTTCATGTACCCTATTTCTGTTGAGCCATGAACAGGCACCTGCTGTAATGAGACAACACAAGCCACAAGGTGAAATCAGCAATTAATTTTTTTTTCTTGAAATTCCAGTGTGTATTACAAGTCCTGAACTTGTTACACAATGAAAACTGATACAATTATAATTAAAGTTTCTTAATTTGTCTTCCATTCTTTTTCTAGTTTGAAGTTCTTACAGTTGCCCTAGGATTATTTATGACCCATTCTGACTCCAGTCCCACTGGTGAAGAGTTTTCTCATCAGCAACATGTTCTCTATCTTTTTTTTTTTTTTTTTAATTCCAATGCTAGCAGCTTGGACTGGTTGGTTCTAACACAAAATATCTCTGTACTGGATGTTAGCTTTCAGAGAGAATAAAAAGGCAGCTACCTGACACTTCTGTCATCACCAAAATTGTCTCTTATTTTCAGAGAAGAAAAGGCATGTCACAGAACTTGCATCACAACCACAGAAATTTTCCCACTGATCTACTAATGTGTTTTTCAACTACTCTGAATATGATCTAAATTCAGGCTCCACCTGGCTGCTTGAAGATTTGTTGTTTCAGTAAAAACTGACATGCTACTTCATTCCCAATTACATGGAGATTTTTTCACTTGGACCTTTTCTATCATATCTTGGATTTGAACTCTTTAACTCACTCCATTACCATCAGATGAAAGAAATTCTTGATGACTACTTTTTGAATGTGACAAGCTACCTAGCAGCAAAAAAGTCTGTACTCTATTTTTAATACCCCAAGCCCATTCAGCTTTTGGCTTCCAGAAAGTATTTTCACTCCTAATGGTAGTAGCAAAATAAACGCTATCAAGGCTAATCAAAAAGGCAAACCGTTTCCAAAACAAATTGTAAAGACATTGACTAGCTCTGTATTCCACAGTTATATTTTGTCCTTTATTTCATTGCTATCCCATAAAGAATATTACAAATGATGTAGCCCCTATGGTCTCATTCTCAAATATCTTATATGTTCCTGTAAAATACACTTACAGTGTATTTCATTTGGGTGCACGACACAAAATGATGCCTTATTTTCCGGAACTAAAATTCATTGAACTGAAGAAAAACACGTAACAAAGCTTGCTTTACAAATTCCCATTAATTGATTTAATTCCAAAACACTGAAGACCTTTTGCTCCCTTTTAATTTACCAGTGCTGATAAAGTAATTTCCAGCTTTTCAGAAAAATGTACAGCATTTAAAAAATCAGGAAGAGCTCTGTGCAATGTATTGACTGTAATTCCCCTCTTCACCCACTTTTAGCAAACAAGACAGTAAAAACATTTTTATAGAAAATAAAAAGGTCATTTATAGCACTGTCAGAGATGTTTATTGTGGTTTTGTATTTTACTGGCAACCACTACTCACTTCAAGTCTTGCACTGGACTTTTCATGAGGAATAAGTGACATAAGAGTAAGAAAATATAAGTGACAATTTTGCTCTTCTTTAACATCCCATCAATGCCTAGCACATCAATTCCTCCAGAGTAAGCTCTGACAAGCAGCCTTGTTAGGTGTGGCTCTGAATATGAAAAAGATCTTATGTCATTTTCTTCTCTTTTGCTGTTATTAAATGCACAGATCTCTGAAGTGTAAGAGCAACCATTGAGGCCAGCTGCTCTGTTCTTCACACCAGGCTCATTCCTAATGTCTGGCTGAATTTTACTCAGTGCAATAAAAGAGCAACTCAAGATGAAGAGTTTCTACTATTTCAGGTACTACCTTCCAAGCTAATAGTTCTCCCCAACAGAATGTTAATCTTGTTATTTGGCCTAATATGTCTTTTCCTCAATCTTATCATTACATGGTTTTGTATCACACTAAGCCCTGCCTAGTGAAATCCTTAAATACTATTGATCAGGGTACACATGGGTACTTGGTATCAATCACCTGGTCAACTGATGTAAACCTAAATCAAGAGACATGGCGGAAAGGACAAGAATATTTTCAGTGATTCTTAGCTCCAACTTCTTCCTCTCTTGGTTTCTGAGGAGTTGTAGGCTGACACAGATTCCGTTGAACTCAACAGAAAAACTCTACTGAGTTAAAGAAAAAGGTCACCCCACTTTCACCTGTCTCTATTAAGTATAGCATTCTCCTGAAGAAACTGTGGCCCCTGGAGAGCCCCGGCGGGAGCAGGTTGTCCCTGCAGGACTGCAGCCCGGGGAAGGGCCCGCGCTGGAGCAGGGACACGGGGCAGGAGGGAGCAGCGGCCCAGAGGGCTGCCAGGGACCCACCGCGACCCCCAGCCGCAGCCCCTGTGCCCTCGGGGGAGAAGAGTCAGGAGTGTGGAGCAACGTGTGCATGTAGGAGAAAGATTATTTTTTTAAACTTGGATAACTATTGCCATCCCTTTCCTTCATCCAAAGGGCTTAGAAAATAATTTAAGATTTATCAGGCACCTTAAATTGCATGTAGAGAGCAGAGAGAGGAAAATAGGTAGGTGCACTAAACCAAGCAACTCTTGAACTCTTCAGCTGAAATCCCCTCCTGCACATAGTGCTATCAGAGCAGGAATATACTGACTAGCTGGAGTCACTTGCTGACCAGTTGCTGCAGCTGCAGTAGTCTAGCATTCTTATGTTGAACTTTAGCTTCACTCTAACTGAGGGCTATACCCCTTGACAAATATCTACCCTAGTTGATGGCTTTTTATCAATGTGGCAAGTCATTCCCATAAGCATCAACATGTTCTGTACTCTAAAACATTTTGCCGGTTAATCTGAGAAAAGGTGATCAGGTTGGTCACTGGCAACTCTTTCTGAGAAAGAAAAAGTCACTCTGGGATGGTGAGTTTGTATAGGGATCGGCTTTGTACAGGACCTCTCAGTCCTGTAAAAAGCAGAATTAAAATCCAAAGGTCCAAATCCAAGGACCTATGTTTACATAAAAGCAGAGCATTTTTATCCATGAGTATGTAGAAGAGAGAACAGGTGATGGCCTTTCTCTGCCTCAACCATCTTGAAGATTGACGGGAGGGAACACAACAGACTTGAGCAGAGTATTTTGTTAGGAACATACAATGAGGGTTCTGTAATTTGCACTGTCCTTTGATGTGTGTGGCACTGCTTCTAATCAAAGTCCAATACAGGCAAACTGAGAACAGGAACACATGAAAGATCCCCTATCAATTACCTGTACCTGGTGGAATTATGAATACAATACTGCATATTTATGTTGTAATATCGAGTCTGATACTCTCTGGATGTGCCAGAATACATCTCTGTGACTGAGTGAACATGAAAGTCTTCCAAGATGAAAACTTGTCCTCATTTCAAGGAAGAAAAAAAGACAAATGGAGCAGTGCTGCTACTGATGGAAATGATGTCTGCTAATGATGGGTAAGCTGGAAATGCAAACCGAGAAGCTATCAAGCCATGTGCAGTACAACTCTGTAACATTACTGTCATCGTATTACAACAGGGAAAAGAACACCCTATCACGTTAAGAGCAAAGCTGTATTATTAGCATTACCTAAAGAAACCACAGCTTTCTAATGATGCAGTCTGCAAATGAGCTCATATCTTTCCTTGTTTAAACTTTCAGATACAGCTCCAACATACCTACAAACAGCAGAAATTGTAATCCGATGTAGCAAAAAACCACCCACAAAGCACAAAACAAACTATAATGATCAATATACTACAATTTTGTGTACACCATCTGTTTCACTCAGCTCTGCTATGTGCACTCTGATAAATCAGATCAAAAGAATTAAAAAATAAAAATCAATAATCTTTTCAATTCAATACTAGTCGCACGGTCCTCAGTTGAACCTCACTGTTCTAACAAATAAAACTCCACATTAAGCAAGACAAGAAAAGACAGGCTTGTAGTCTCTTAAGGCATAAGACTGGTTGACAATTCTCCTACGTCCGTAAAACATTAGGTGCGACTTTGGAAAAAAGTCATTGCCGTTACTCCTCAGTATTCAGCATGCTTTTGTCCCAAGATTTGGATTTTCTGAAGGGCCAGGTACTTAAAACTTGTTCACTGTGTGAATTTTTACATCTCTATTGACTTCAGTGAAGCTTCAACAATCTGGAGCAGCTAATGATAAGTCTCCTCCACAGGCAGGCACAAAGAGTTCAATCCAAAAACCAAATAAAAAATCAAATCCTTCAGTTAAACACATCTCCAAAAGGTTCCCTCACATGCCAAACTCTTTGCCCACTTGGATCTTAAAACATTTATTTTAACATCTGAGTATCTTGCAATATTTCTGCTACTTTCTTCCTTTCTCTATTGTGCTAATAGTACCTGCTCATTCTTGAAATGCACGGGGTTTCATGGGTTTTGAATTTTTAAGAGCACACATCCATGTTGTGAGCAAATTTATGGGAATGTGAAAGCATTTTTTTCCTTTATTAAGAGCCAGTGGATTTAGTGCCACATTCTATATGGCACCACTAGGATGCTGCGTGGACTGAGAACTTTGTAACTTCGGAAGAAATTTATTAAAACGTTTTGAAGATCTCAGACTTGCAGCAATGTCACTTCTGTAATCTTTCTGAAAACATGACATTAAAAGCATTCAAGTATATATACTCAAGAAGTGTAATTCCTTATTACAGTAGGAACAATTGGTCTAACATTATCATCTCTGCAGTACTCATACAACCCCAAATTTGAGGTAAACCAGCAAAGTAGGGGTATGTGGTTCCTTTGTCTTTTCATCCCATGTATTTTGCAGGTAAGTGATACAGAGCTAATACAAAGTCTCTATACATTAGGATGTGATACAGATCCAGTACAAAGACTCTGTAAATTAGGATGCTACAACAGCTGGCTAAAATCACCAGTATCAAGAAACAGTGCTGGGATCAAGAGGAATCACAACCAGCCACAGAAACCAAACCACATCAGAAAGAAAGGCAGATCCCATCTTCTTCTCTACTCAGGAAAGAGAAATTACCCTCTGTGGATATAATAGATTAGGAATGTAAACAATTTTGGAACCTCCAATTTCCCATACCCTCTCCTGTGCCTTTTGCCTTGTGAGATCCAAATTTTCCCCTTTCTGTACACATACTTACACCATTCTGTAACATGAGGTCCTTCCAGAAGTAGCATCAATTTCTGTAAGGCCTTTCGAATAAGTCAGCTTCAAGAATCATAATCTTACCTTCCATAAAATATGTCTCTGCTGCCACTAAAATTATTTGCAGCTTCCTTTTTCCATTTTTTAAAATCTTTGCACGATTCCAAGCCCTATCTCCCCTCTGTGCTCAACACATTCCCAGAAACATTTGATGTGTTCTTAGCTGTGAAGATCAGTTAGCCCATCAGTTACTTGATTTATGCATGCATAAGCTCTTAAGAGTAATATTTGCCAAGTGTTAGCCTAAAGCCAGGATACTCCTCAGGTGTCAAAGAAAGAGGAAAAAACAGAAGATCATAGTGTGTAGTAAATGCTAATGAAAATTACTAGTGTGTGGAAAGAATGTATAATCTCTAGAAACAGGAGCGATCTGACTACCTTAAAACTGTGACTACTTGTCTCCCCTTAACTGAAAAGGTCACTTAAACCTCACAAAAGATTAATTGGATAAAAGGGAGTTGAATCTACACTGAAAACAACCTGTGCTGTGTAGGTGATAACGGAAGCAGAGCTTGCCAAGCAAAAGATTTAATTCTTACCTTTTTGCTCATTCGGAATCCAGACAAGAGACAACTGGAACAGCCATGGCCTCTCAAAACAAATGCCTGGTACAAACAAAGCTCTCTTTGCTTTCTTTATGCTTCTGAAAAAATGCAAATCTTTGGACATTCACTTTGTAAAGTATAATGGTTTATGTTAAAGAGGAAGTACTTCTCATAGCATTACAGATGTTGCATATTCTAGAAAGAAGAAAATGTATTAATTATGGAGGCAAGAAATCAATGCACAGTAGTCAGCACAGGTGAAAGTCCTTCCTGACTTACACCTTGTGTGTTTTCAACCATTGGATTTCCAAGCACAGTTGGGAAAAAACTTAGAACTTAAGAAAATTGAATTGGAAAGTATTTTTTAAATTAAAAAAAAGGATACAGAAAATTCAGAAAAATGTTTATGCTTTAGTGTAGGAAAATGTGATATAACTTATCAATTGTAAATCAAGCCTTAAAATTAGAGTAGATATGCATGGCTGCGATACAATAGAATTAAAATAAACAAAAAACCAAAACCCAAACCCCTTCCTCCAAATACAGACAAATCTCTCACAGACTTAAGTACTGAGTCTATCTGGAAATAATTTACCTAAGGATTCCTGAGTGATGCATAGCAAAATGCTTTTCCATTCTCCCCCTCCAGTCAGAAAATAATACAATAAATTGAACAGATTCAGAAAGGCTTTACGTTAATAACATCGCTGTTACCACTTATCATTATGATGCTCTTCAAATGTGGTTTTAACAGCAAGTAGGCTGTGAATATTTCAGTAAGAAATATATCTAAGAAAACTTTCTGAGACTGTTTTCTTCTCTTTTAGATACTAGAAAGCATTACTCTTGCAAATCAACACTGAACTTTAAGCAGTAATTACAAAACCAAAGTTTCTTATGCAGGTTAATCAACTTGATACATTTGGTGGATCCGTTTCTATCACGTTGCAAATGTCACTAAAAAATTCATGGCTCATTCTAGTCGTTTACTGAACATACAAGAAACCAGCTCTGCCATTTGTGACCAGCTCCAGCCAGTTACATCAAATGGCAAAAAGGCCTTCATCCTACAAATGTAACATCCTTGGGGTTCTTGTGCACTTTCAAGATTAAAACAGAAGAAACACAGCTACCATCAAAGCTGAATGATTTTCAGTTCTTTTCCATTAACAAATTTAAATTCCCTATCACCAGAGTTAAGGGAGAAGCTACCACTAAATCTTTCCACTCCCGTTTTGTACAGCATTACTAGAACTCATCCGACATAGAAGAGGCAGACAACCAACTCACTACATTTCTTCAACTTAAATCAAAAGCTTTTTTCCACTTTTTTTTTTTTTTTTTTTTTTTACCCAGAATGCCCATAAATAAGTTCAATCACATAGAAAGGTCAAGCGGGGATTTCATTATGCTACTTTCTTGATTAGAGACTACTAACTGGAGGGGTAATTTGTCGGAGTGATTGCAAAACAGCATTTTTCACTCAGCTATGAAAGGGAAGCCAACACTTAAGAAATTGGAGCATTAGAAGAAAACATGACAACCTTGTTATTAATAACTTTTATAGCTCAAATTTAAAAATATTTAATCAAAAACAATTCAAGATTCATGAAGAAAAATCTGGAACTATATACATGCATAATTAAGAATATCTAGATTCTTATCAATATTTACTTAAGATTTTTTGTACAAGTTCTTTCACACAATCATATTTACAAGCATGTCTGTTTAAAACATATGAACATACATCTTTTATAGCATTTACAAAACATTTGAATATATTTTTTTTCTTAAAAACAAAAGAATATTTCATTGATTTGACAGATTTGGTTTCATCGTATGGTACTGGACAGGTATTTATCCAGTGGGATGGAAGGAGTTATCACTATTCAACTATCTAAGTAACAGTCAAACTACTGGTACCCAGAATTAGCATATATGGCTTTAAATACCTCCCAAACTCAAATGATCATCTCACAAGTATAAACTACAGTCCATCTGTGGTATGTTTCTAATTAAAAGTCTTGAGCCTTTGTTTGGGTTAGATCCACAACTCAGCAAACACATTCTAAGCATGTACTCAGAAATAGGAAGCACTTCTAATTTAAAGAAAAAACAACTCTGCTTCCAATCAAGTCAAGCACATATTAAGTATGTATAAAATGTGATGTATGGACTTTTTTAGACATTCTAGCTACCTTTATGGATGTTTTATTATTGTGGAATAACATGGTTTTGAACAGACAGTATTTGTAGGGATTTACAGGAATCAAGTGAGAGATCTTCTAAGAAGGGGAAGAATCTTTTTCCTCAAAATATGAACATTTTTTAGAAAAAAAACTTCTGAGGAGGTTGTGTACATAATATATCTAAGTTACTGACACAATCCAATCAATCAGATCAGTATCTAGTAACAAGGTCTCTCTTCACAAATTAACTGAAGAGCTGTCAGCTTGCTTGCTTTTGGCTAGGTGTCCTGGTTTTGGCCAGGATAGAGTTAACTTTCCTTGGGCTGGGAGGGAGAACAGCTGGAGGGCTGGGCCCGGATTGCTCACGGAAGTATTCCATATCACGTGATGTCATGCTCAGTGCATAAAGGAAGCACGTGCTTTCTCATTTTGGTTTTCTGGTCAGCACAGTGGGATCTTTGGTGCAGTAATATTGATTATATCACGCTCCCACAAACTCGGCATGGCAAACACTATGTGCTTACAATGGTGGAAGCAGCCGCTGGTTAGTTGGAAACTTGTGCCGTGCCCCATGCCACTGCCCAAACACCATTTTAGGCCTTGAGGAGAAAGTCTTATGGCGGCATGGCACGCCAGAAAGAATTGAATCAGATAATGGGACACATTTCCAAAACAACCTCATAGACGCCTGGGCCAAAGAACATGGTACTGAGTGGATATATCACATTCCCTGCCATGCACCAGCCTCTGGGAAAAGTGAGCGATCCAATGGATTGCTGAAATCTACACTGAGGGCAATGGGTGGAGGAACTTTCAAGCACTGGGATGTGCATTTAGCAAAAGGCACCTGCTTAGTCAACACCAGAGGATCTGCCAAGCAAGGTGGCAGTCAAACCTCCGCTCAGTCAAACCTCCTACATACTGTGGATGGGGGTAAAGGCCCCATAGTGCACATCAGGAATATGCTGGGGGAGACCATCTGGGTTACTCCTGCATTGGGTAAAGGTAAACCCATGCATGGGATTACTTTTGCCCAAGGACCTGGGTGCACTTGGTAGGTGATGCAGAAGGATGGAGAGGTCCGATGTGTGCCTCAGGGAGATTTGATTTTAGGTGAGAATAGCCAATGAACTGGACTGTCAAATAACCCTGTTATGGCAAATGGTGCCTTGCAACATCCCCATGTCACATCCAAAGCCTCCTGCTCCACCAACTGAGCCAACTCCACCTCATTCCTCCAGCCTTATAGACTGTCATGACGGATGGAACCTGAAGTTATGGACTAAATGAACCCAGCAGACATTGTGGAAGGATGGCCCATAGACTGAGGGAATGATATCTGTGAGAACTGGGAAAAAAGGGTGGTGATTTCTGAAGATGTATTTGGAACCTGAGCATAACATCAATGGTATTGAATAAGGGGTGGAGACTGTCCTGGTTTCAGCCAGGATAGAGTTAACTTTCCTTGGGCTGGGAGGGAGCACAGCTGGAGGGCTGGGCCCAGACTGGTCACTGGAATATTCCATATCACGTGATGTCATGCTCAGTGTATAAGGGGACGGTGCTCTCTCATTTCCACTTCTGGTTGGCTGGCGGGATCTTTGGTGCAGTTGGGATTGCTGCTGGGGGTGGGCTGTGTACCGGTCACCGCTGGTGAGCAACTGCTGTATATTGCCTGTTTAGACTTCCTATTGTTACTGTTGTTTTGTTACCATCACCAAACTGTTGGGGTTTTTTTTTATTATTCAAGCTAAAGAATTCTCCCTTTTAATTTGTCCCTCTCCTATTTTACCAGAGAGGGGGGAAATGTAAGTGACTGGCTGCATGGTGACTGGCTACCAGCGGAGTTCAAACCACAACACTAGGAAAACAAACCCAGACTTTTGGCTTTTGCAAATCAAGTAGCCATCTCCTTTGAACACTGTTCTCTAGAGCTCCTGCATCGATTGCTCCACAGTTTGTTCTTCGACAGGCTGCATAGCTTCCTGAACGTAAACTATGAATTCTGAAGCCTCTCCCCCCTGCGTATAGACAGTCACTGTCTCAATTCCCTGCACTCCATCTGATGAGACAACCAAGTGATGCTGCTCAGACAGCTCCACTGAAGCTTGCTGCAGTGTCTCTTGAATCATCAAAGTGTGATTGGCTGATTGCTCCTCTTCTTTTACCTAAGGAGTAATTGAAGAGGTTACAGAAATTTCACCTTTCCAGTAAGCATCTAGTATTGTGATGATTAATGGAAATACAGCACAGAAATTAGAAAACAGATAGTTTTGAAAGAAAATGTCAGTTTTACAGAAAATTTGTTGTCAGTACTTCTGATTAATAAGTGTATAGCTAGACAGAATACTTAAAGCAGTAACACAGGACCTCAGTGATATGCACAGAGCTGCAAAGTTCCAGGAACAGAGGTCTTTGGAGACAGCTTCAATCTCTCAGCAGTCATTCACAGAATCAGAGAAAGGTTTGGGTTGGAAGGGACCTTAAACCACCCCCCCTGCCATGGGCAGGGACACCTTCCACTAGACTAGGTTCCTCAAAGACCCATTCAACACTTCCAGGGAGGGGCATCCACTACCTCTCGGGGAAACCTGTTCAAGTGTCTCATTACCCTCACAGTGAAGAACTTCTCTCTTATACCTAATCTGAATCTACCCTCTTTCAGTTTAAAGCCATTACCCCTTGTTCTATCACTACATATCCTTGTAAAATATCCCCCCTCCCACCTTTCCTCTAAGTCCCCTTTAGGTACTTTAAGGCCACTATAAGGTCTCCCCAGAGCCTTCTCTTCTCCAGACTGAACACCGCCAACTCCCTCAGCCTGTCCTTACAGGGGAGTTGCTTCAGGACCCTGATCATCTTTGTGGCCTCCTCTGGACCCACTCCAACAGGTCCACATCCTTCTTATGTTGGTGCCCCCAGAGCTGGACACAGCACTGCAGAGGGGGTTCTCATGAGAGCAGAGTAGAGGGGGAGAATCCCCTTCCTCCACCTGCTGGCCACACTGCTCTTGATGCAGCCCAGGATGTGGTTGGTTTTCTGGGCTGCAAACATATACTGAAGGGTCACATCGAACTTCTCAACAACCAACACACCCAAGTCCTTCTCCTCAGGGCTGCTCTCAATCCATTCTCCGCTCAGTCTGTATTCGTGCTTGGGATTGCACCAACCCATGTGTGGGACCTTGCACTTGGCCTTGTTGAACAGTCCCACCTCTCCAGCCTGTCCAGGTCCCTCTGGATGGCACATCCCTTCCCTCCAGAGTGTCGACTGCACCACACAGCTTGGTGTCATCAGTGAACAAGCTGAGAGTGCACTCGATCCCACTGTCTATGTCACCAACAAAGATGTTAAACAGTGCTGGCCCCAATACCAACCCCTGAGGAACACCATTCACCACACATCATTTCGAATGAATGATGCCACTCATTATTAATTCAAAACCACTCTTATTTAAATAAATCTGAAATAAAAAAATTCCTCTAGTAGCACTGAGATGAGAATCCACCAAGAACCACAGGAAAAAAAAAATACTGTACCCATCCTTTTTCATTTTTGTCCTAGCTATTGATCGCTCAGAGAAGCAAAAATTCACTGTAAATATTTTATTAGAAAACTGTGAAATGTAAATATTACTGAGATTCCTAAAATCTACTGTTTGTGAGACAGCAATTTTTAAATTATTGATAGAGACAGAAACAATCAAAAACAACAGAATTTTTACTTAACATTTTGCTTCGTCTCAAAAAGAAAAAATCAAACACTACTTGGTATTGAATTTCCAAGAGTTCAAACAGCTGTCTGTCAATTATTAAAATACAGTACTTACTAGAATTAAAGAAAAAATTTTAATTCTTTACCAGATCCATGTAAAATTCCTATGCAAATTACTCCAGGGCAGTAAAAACACAATAGAAAACTCTAAGTCATGTGGAGGAAATGCATTCTCTGAAGTTTAAGTGATAAAATAATGCACTTTTGAGAACAGAATGGAACAGCAATTTTTTGTTATGCAAGATATATGCAAAGGCATTTGTTAGATGCTTTCAGTAAAATACCACTCCCTGAGTTCATTGAAGAGAGCTGGTTTATTTGCTGCACCATAAATGACAACCCACCTGCAAATGCAACACGCAGTTAATCAAATCCTCTCTTCCTTCTCTTTTCAGAAAATGGGTTGGTTTTGTTAAGGCCTATTTCTCTTTCATTTAGGCTTAGCACATATTTTATGAAGGAAGCTTCCAGAGATAAATCATGTTTATTTCTCACTGTAAGAAAGTAGCTGATTGAATTTGTAGGAGGTCACATTCTCTACAAGATACTTTTTTCATATCATCAAGTGCATCTATAAATTGTCCTCTTACACAAACAACAGGAAACAAAAGACAGAATTGCTGGCTCACCTATGTCTCATGATGGAAAGCAAAACCCCACAGTCCTTCCAATAACCATATGACGTGTAATAAGAAGAAAACAGAGGACTGATAGATATCAATTTGCTGGATCTCAGTGTACCCTTGTATCTCAGAGCAGTATATGGTGTGCTCTTCACAGCACTGAACTCACAGAAGATTTTAAAAAAGATAGGTCAAACGTGCTGGATTATGCAAATTAGAAAGGGGGCTTTTTTTTAATGAAAAGCTGATTCAAAAGTTCTTCTCCAGTTCTCATTTATATGACAATGTTTTGTAAACAGTAGTATGAGAACAATCAAGTTCAAGAAAATATAATTAAGATCAATGTTGTTGCTTAAGAGGGGAGCAGGAACAGAAAAGAACTTCAGCGAAGATTCCAAGCATGCGTTTGACGCATTAGAGTCCAGCAATGAGGAAAAAAAGTTCTATGTGTTTATTTTCCTGATGCTCTTTTCTAGTTTATTTTTTCCCTAAGCAACCATTCCTATTATTGTACCCTGACTTTTAACTTTTTTATTCCGTGTTTAAAATATCTGTCAGATGAAGACTTCAGAGATGCACAAACCCCTTAGGACTTCATATCACTTTGAACTTTCACTCAATTCATCAGGCTATACAAAGCTTTTTCTTGAACAACAACAAGTATGATCAGGTGTTAAATTATTCAGAGGTCTCAGAGTCAGTATGCCTGTAATATATCGATGAAATAGATGTGGAGTTTATCTGGTGAAAGATTTAACATCTAAAGAGAATCTTGCATTGTCACTGAACTTAATGCAACAGCACAATCGTATCTACTGATGCTGACTCTGGCTTTGTTGCACAGGATTTAGATTATAGGGATACAGCTACAGGAATGGGCTGAAGTCCTTTCCAGATTCTGTTTCTTTTACCAAGCGTATCTGAACATTTTAATTGAAAGTTACTTTAAACAGCTCCTGCTGAAGTTCAAGCTCAACATCCTAGAAAAAAGGGTGATGCTGGATGCTTGTCTTGACACCATAAAATTTGCGAATACCCTCAGAAAAAATAACTTATATTGTCACAAAATATGGGTATTACCAAAGTGCTCTTTACTAATGGAAGCTTAGCCTTCTCTTCGAAAAGCAAGGAGATACAATTATTAAAAGACTTAGCACTGTTAACTGTTAACTTTCTTCTCTTGTTCATCTCCACACATCCCCTTTTTTTCTTAAAGAATCCCTAAGTCCTACTGGCAGCAATAGGAATTTTGTGAATCATACACAGGACTCCCTTTTCATAACTATCCTCTTCTCTTTGCTGAGGCTACCTGCTCCCAGTGTCAGCTCGTGTGAAAGTAAAGGACATACACAAGATTTGCTAATGAAGACCACAATAGGCAGACAAAAGCCTAATCACTCTTAAATTCAGATAGGAAGCTGCACTTAAAAACGTGAGATAATTAACATCTCACAGCTTGTTATGAATCAGCTCACAATTACAGCTCTTGATGCTAGAGATCCTCAAACAAATAGACAAATAGGGGTGTCTAAAATTTAGCCCTTAATTATGTAATATACACTGACTTCTCTTGTGTTAGTGCATTACAAATTATCCTCTGACAACATGCCTCTGATGAGAAAAACTACACTACATAGTTTGCTAAGAGCTGAAAGAATGCACAGCTCAGTCTGAGCAGGATCTCGTACAGTCTCGCTTTAGTCACTCTAAATCAAAACCCATAAATAATTTTAAATATAGTTTTGTGAGTGTACATAAATAACAAAGAAAGGAAAATAAATAAAGCACAGTTGACACGAAAATGAAATGAAAGCAGAATCTCATTCAATTCAATAGGAACAATCTAATACTTATTCAGTTTTATATGCTTTTGAAATGAAAATGGCCAATAAAGAAAGTTAATTTAACCTCCCTACCTGACTTTATCGATGTGGTTTTATTACCCTTGTCATGCAGGGTAAAGAAGACTAATGCCCTTATTTCTGGTGTTTCTAGCTTCCAGTATCTTTTTTGGACAGCTATCTGTAATCCTTTTAGTTTGACAAATCACCACATTATTTTGGATATTTACATTTCAAATCAGTTCAATGTTTACATGCTTCTGCTTGGTTCCTATTAGATTGTTCCACAGGGAATAATCTTAAAATGTTAATTTACATCCCTCAAATTGATGAAACAGTGGGACAGCTGCCATCAGAATGAATGAAGTCACTATGCTCAATTCTTTTTATTGGCATCTGAAATCTTTTGAAGAGCAGCATCCAAGACCTCTTTTCTGTTTGAGAGCCAGCTGAAAAGCATCTGGCTGCTTATCCTTTGCTAAAGAATGACAGCAAGAAGCTGAACCCAACACAGCTGGCATATTAAATCAATTCAGTACCTGCATAAATATTCTTTACTAGCTAAATGTGTCTCTCTCAGAAGCCAATGGGACTTTCACCCCATGTCTTCATAAGAAGCTCAATATTTCTAAATTATAAATGTTCTTAATTTAAATATCTGAGGACCATCCAAATACATGCAAGTGACATTAAAAATGGGTGTCTCTATAGAGGAATCTCTTCCTCTGAAAACAAGCAAGTATTTTTAATTTGAAATTAATTCAAGCCATTAAGGAACATATACTTCTTCCCTTCCCTCAAAAGGAGTTAAAAAAAAGATTTGCAGTAAGATGCTAAAGCCGCTTCCTCATTCTAGAGCTCATCCTGAGAAATAATTAATATCTTCAATTTTATTTGAAGCCAGCAGGAGTTGCACGTCTACAGTGTTTAAAACAGTCTTGCTGGGCTTGACCCAAAATCCTCTGCAGAGTCTTTCCCTTGATTTCAGATGGAATGCTGTCTTTTAGTTTGCCACGCAGAAGAAAAGTTAATCACAGAGATCTTGCAGAATTTCAAAACATTACACTAGGTTACAGATGCTCCTGTTTATAAGACACCACAGTAAGAAAATATATAAAATATCTACAGAAAGGATTAAAAGTGAATATAAGCATTCTACATCAGAGAGAGCACCTGGGTATGTGATGTGCCAGCTTACACTGGTGCCTACAGGACTGTCTCTACCATTTTTTTCAGTGCCATTTGAACAATTTGATCTCTCTCTCTCTCTCTCTCGATTCTAGTTTACTTTTAGATATATTGTGTGAAAAACACGCACAGACATACACAAAAAACACTATATCATACGAACCTCTGTAATGAGCTACAGAACAATCTGGCTCATTAGTTTCAGAATAATACGAGACTTGAATATGAAAGACTTATTTTGCATAAAATAAAAAATTCAAGGTGGCAAGCAAATCTTCATACTAGTGATGTAGATTTTTTAAAAGTTTTAGCAACTGGCTTGTTCAATATGTTCTGATAGACTGTAACTGATAACTTCACTCATCTGGCAAAACACTGTATCACCAGATTTCCTTCTGAGGAAGTATGGTAACATGCCATCATCTCAAAAGCTCTAACAGGACAGTAATCTTGATCTGAGATTTTAGATGTATGTTACACAAATTACAAGCACTCCACAGAGGCTGAGGAAACAGAGCTATGTGCCCCAGTTTAAACTTCCTTTTGCTAGTACTGTCACATTAAACATCAAATTGCTCCATGTCCTAAAGCAACCACAAACTTGACAATCAACCTATAAATAACTCCAAGTTTTGTCAAGTTTTCTAGGTGAACACCAGCATCCAGCATCATGTAAGTACAAATCAGAGCCAGACTGAACTATAAGGTGTGTTGCTGAAGTACAACGTGCAGTAGCCTTTGACATGACAGCCATGCTAATATTATTAGATATTTATTTCTGAAGATGTGTTATGCTATAAAACTTTGTTTTGTGATCAGCTTCAAGCTGGTGTGTAATCTTTGCTGTGTATTGCTATCGCTGTCACTCTGAAGAAAGTGACTGCTACCATGGTAGGATTTTACTGGAGCCTGAAGAGATTAGAGAATAAAAGGATGAAAGGAACTAGAATAAAGGGTGAAGTGCATGGAAAAATCAGTGTTTTTGTAAGCTTGATAAAGATCTGCTTAGTTAGTGAAACAGTTGATATACTTACTCTTCAGAGCAAATTATGTACAAGTCTAGGCTGAAATTATGTTACTATGCTCTTCAGGAATAGAGTTAATCCTACACTCCAAGCTACAGAGGCAGTAAGAAGATCAGTCCTGTCTCTTATTTCTGAATGGGAAAAAAAGATAAAGAATCAGCAGCTAATTACTGCTCTTTATTGTTAGTAGTGCTTTGGACCAGGACCTAGATTGTATCAGGTATGCTACATACAAAAAGCATTTCATGCCCCAAAGGCCTTATAATTTCAATATTAAACAAGAGATAGCAAGCAGACACAGAAAAGAGGGGGTAGGGAGTACAACATAAATGAGACAGGGGTAGTTTTGTGTGACAGGCATTAGTATCAATATACCAATAGCCTAACCGCAGATAATTACTGTCATCATATTTTTGAAGAGTAATTGAGAGAAGACAATGAGGTACAAATTGCTCTTCATTAAAAATCCACATAACTAAGCACAATATGGAAGAAGGCATTAAGAAACTTGTTTGAAAAAAGTAATGAGCAATTAAATCTTCATGGACTAAGCAAAGGTAGGAGTGAAAATCTTTACAGCTAATGAGAAATGGGACACAAAGTCAGAAGCAAGTAAAAAGCCCTGGAAATTAAAACAAGGTTTTGCTTGATGTGGCAAAAAAGGAAGATCAAGTGAACAGAATAACAGAAGATGATGTCAAGAGGGGCAGAGAAAAGTAGTATTTGAATTTTTATGAAAGAATATAGAAGGGGCAAAACATAATCTGTGAATGTCAGAAAAAAGACTATCAGAGTTAACTGTAGCATAAAATAATGATGGCTTGGACAACCATTTTAGCTAAGTGGTTGAAATAAGAGACCATATAGAAGTCGTCATGCAGAACAAGTCAGCACCATTTAGCTAATCACCTGCACAGAGGCCCAAGAATCCTACCTGAAGAGGACATCAGCTTTCTGGTTTGAGTAGCAGGAAAGACATCCCATAGGCTTGAAAAATAAAGTGAACTACTGAAGAACAGTTGGGCAGAAAGACTGACAAAATCATCTTTGTGATTAATAATAAGGACTAGTGATTAATAAAATCTTAGCCATCTTCAGAGTGAGCTCGAAATGATGGCTCTAGAACAATAGAAAATATTTACTTGGGACAGAAGATTGTTTAGAGTGGCAACGTAATTTTGCAACGAAAGATAATGGAAGTCAAATGTCCGTGTATTACTTAGCATGTGAAACTCAGGATTTTTGACTAAGCTTTTATATGCTAATATGCTACAAGTAAGGTGGCATAAAAATGTCTATTTGAAGTGCTCACCTAGATATATTGTTCAAAAGAATTAGAAATTAAGGGAAAGAACAGGGAGTTGACAGGGTGAACAAGACCATGGGCATGGTTTTTTGGGGTGCTGGGTTTTTTTGCTAGAACAAAGACTACTGGTCTGCTCTCTAGCTGTTCTCTGTGTAAGACACATTTGCTCTGAATGAAGAGGGACCTCAGTGGCTTGTTCAGACAGGAAAAATAATATTGAGGAAAAGATTTAGAGCTTTACACAATTATCTGCTGATGAGTTTCTCACATCAGGACAATAATCTCTGTCCAGTATGACACATAAAACATATCTGTGGTAGGTTGACCCTGGCTGGATGCCAGGTGCCCACCAGATCCACTCTATCACTGCCCTCCTCAGCCGGACAGGGGAGAGGGAAAATGTAACAAAAGGATCATGGGTCAGGATAAGGACAGAGAGGTCACTCACCAGTTACCGTCATGGGCAAAACAGACTCAACTTGGGGAAATTAGTTTAATTTATTACCAATTAAATCAGAGTAGGATAATGAGAAACAAGAACTGTATCTTAAAAACCCTTACCCTACCCCTCCTTTCTTCCTCGGCTCAAGTTTACTCCTTAATTTCTCTAGGTAAATTTCTCTACCTCCTCCCTGCCAGTGGCACAGAGGGCTGGGGAATGGGGGTTGTGGTCAGTTCACCACACATTGTCTCTGCTGCTCCTTCCTCCCCACTCGAGACTGTCCTCCATGAATGTTGCCAATGTTCCCACAGGCTGCTTTGCCACACAAACTCAGTACAGTATTACAGGCCTAAAAATGGCAAATTAGCGGCACGTTTGTCTACTGAGTATCTAAGCGAAAAAAAAAAACAACCAACAAATATAACAAACAAATTTAACAGGTTATTATACTACACTGATTTAAAACTTTGGTTAAGACCAGGAATCCAAAATTCTACTGCTTTAATTCAGTAATTTGAGGCAAAAAGAAAAATTCAAATTTGAACAAAGAACCATATATAGATTCTACCTTTCGTTTCAAAAAGATCTGGTACAACTAATACATGTATTTACAAAAAATAAATTAATTAAAACCGAATGTTCTTGCTACCATTACACACTCCTGCTTACAAGGACTGGAAATGGGAGAGTAACAATTATAAAAAAAAAATAAAGAGCAGATGGACACAGACCAAGAAGGGGCAACTCTTCTGATGTTCTGGGCAATGTAGTGAGGGATTCAGGAAATAAGTTTTCAAGGATGTTCACATTGTGAAACCAAGAAAACGCTCTTTGAGTCTTGTCTTGCTGGAGAATAACTTACAAACACTACACACTGAAAGAGTCTCTTCTGCAAAAATTAAGATGAGTGCTCATTTCTGAGGAAAATGTTTCTTCACAAGAAACTCAGTATTTAAATCAAACAAATGTTTAACTTAGAACAAACTTCTTTTTCAGGATCATTTAACATCCTTACTTGATGTACATGCTAACTTAAATAAATAACTATACATCAAGGTAGTTTGTAGTTAAACATTCTCTCTCTCTCCCTGTTCTAGTCCACATACAGATATATTGGGTGAAAAGCAAGTCTATGAACACAGTCCTACAGACCTGTAAATCAAGGGTGGCTGTGATGCTACAATGACACTCATCCTCCAAACCTGCCTTTATATTCAGCACGTGAGCTAGGAGAATAGTCTGTCTATATAAATAATGGACCAAACAGCCTCTGCTAGCAAAATAAACAAAATAACAAATAAATCAGTCTTTATGCTAAGGCACGAGCACAGAAGTGTATTTGTAATGGGGACACAGAGAGTCAAACGGGCAGGAAGTAAAGTAGCCTGTTTTACATTTCCAGTTCCTCCACCTTGCTATGTGCACTGTTCCCACAAAACTGTTTTCTCCGCAGTGTCTGGTCTGTGTTTACTATCCACTATGAACAATATTTCCTGTCTTTTCTAAACATTTGTTAGCCTGTTTTCTAGTTATTCTTCAAACTTAGCACTCTTTGCTCTCACCTTTTCCCCACCTTGTTACTTTTTTTGATCTCTAAGCAGTACAGAACAACTCCAGTATTATGCCATAAAGAAATATCTTCATTAGCTCTGTCAGAAAGACATCCAGACTGGATCACTAGTAACTGAAAAGGACTCAAACTGACGAGGATACACTTCTCCTTGCCATGCTGTGACCAAAGCTTCAGCGTGCATTTTTGCCAATCTCAGATCACACTTCATATTATTACAGGTAAAACTTCCTATTATTAACTCTTTTCTCAGGCATTTGGTGTGTATTACCTTACTATTATATTCCTATGTTCCTCTGCAGCTGTATGTTTTCATAGCTGTTTTCATAGGTGTCAAACAACGAGACTTCTCCCAAATTAGATACCAGAAAAGTTTAACTTTGGTAACAGCTTAGTATACTGACTCCCAGGCAAGAATGAGGTAAAGTAATTTTGGGCTCTAGACACAACCTTTGAAAGATCGCATAGACATGATGCTATCAGAGCCAAGAAGGATTCCTATTTCCCAATTATAATTTAAGACAAACAGGGCTAACTTTACATTTTGGATGTTTAAAAATTATAAACTGAATCCTGATTCAGGCTGGGATTGATTATTGCTATGCTGTCAAAGTGTTTTCTTTTACAAAATCATTCCTATGAACAAAAAATATAAGAATTCTGAAGTCAGAACTGAAATTTTCTTCTTCTCAATACCCAATTCAGGAGCTGGGGGCTTTGAACAGACAGCCTGATCTTGATTTCAACACCATTATAACGTGTAGTCATGATTTAAGATACTTGCAATAAGACTACATGCAACCCAGAACAATAATTTGATAGAAGAACACCTCAAGCATGGTATCCTTTTCGTTTTGTGATGTAGTAGGAAACAATTTTAAAAATATACCAGTCAGATCTAGCTAATACACTGGACATGTTGTGATGTATCTGAACACACAGGTTAGGGGAAGTGCTAAAATATGAAGGTGGCAGCATTACTGATAGATACAACTGGATTCACATAATTTTAAGGATTAAGTGTAAATTGCACTTTTTATGGGTGAAAAGTAAGCAAGAGGAAAGCTGTGGGAGAAAGTTCCCGGGAGGAAATGGGAGTCAAGCTAGCAACTATATAGTGTAAAATTATGAAAGAATTTACTTTTAAAATGTTCTAATAATTTAGGATTTAGAAGAAATTTCTTGGTGCAAATAGAGAAATATAGAGGCAACTTGCAAGGGCTAGCTAAAAATGAGATACGAAGGTAAGAACTGATGAAAAAAATGGATAATTTATGACCTTAGAGAAAAAGAAAAGAACCCTCATAACAGCATAAAAATCAGAACAACTACAATATATGTTTTTACGGAAAATAATGGAACCAAGCTGCTAAGCAAGGACCCGGTGAGGCCATTAAAGAACAAGAGGGGAAATCCAGTGACAGATGATGCTGATATATTGCTGACACTCTGAATGAATTTTTTGTCTCAAAACTCACAAGAGAAGCTGAAGGTCACAAAAGAAAGTGTGGAATAAATTTTCCAGTAGAAAAATGAAATTTAAACATGTCTTAAGATCACTTCAAGGTTAACAATTAGGAACTCAGCATAATTAAAACCTGACAAAGTCACAGGTACAAATGAGTGATATCCCCATAGAAAGCATTGAAATGTTGAAGAAAAAAGAAAAGCTGACAATTCTGAATAGGAGAGGATTACACTCATGTTAATAACATTTAAAGACTTCTTTCCCTCAAATTAAAAATTAGTATGGATGTAATGCTGAAGCAATCATCTGCTGGGAAGAACAGAACGGCATACTAAAGCTGTATGACAGATCAAACAGACTTTTCTACACCAATTTCTACAGAAAATTAAAAGAGAAAAATGGAATGAGAGAAATTTAAAAGAGAAAAAATAATCATCATCATCATCATCTACAGACGTCCTTTGGTTCTTGCTCTAGTTCCATAAAGCCCACTAAAGGTAACTCAGCAGTCAGGTGCACCGCCCCCTGACCCTCCCCTGGGAATCACAGAACCACAGAATTGTCTAGATTACAAAGGACCTTGAAGATCATCCAATCCAACCATTAACCTCACACTGACAGTTCCCAACTACACCAGATCACTCAGCGCTATGTTGACCCGACTCTTAAACACCTCCAGGGATGGGGACTCCACCACCTCCCTGGGCAGCCCATTCCAACGCCCAACAACCCCTTCTGGAAAGAAATGCTTCCTAATAGCCAGTCTGAATCTTCCCTGGTGCAACTTGAGGCCATTCCCTCTTGTCCTATCGCTTGTTACTTGGTTAAAGAGACTCATCCCCAGGTCTCTGCACCCTCTTTCAGGGAGCTGTAGAGGGCGATGAGGTCTCCCCCCAGCCTCCTCTTCTCCAGACTAAACCCCCCCAGTTCCCTCAGCCACTCCCCGTACGACCTGTGCTCCAGACCCTGCACCAGCTCCGTTGCCCTTCTCTGGACACGCTCGAGTAATTCAATGGCCTTTTTGTAGTGAGGGGCCCAAAACTGAACACAGGAATCGAGGGGCGGCCTCACCAGTGCCGAGTACAGGGCTCAGATCCCTTCCCTGTCCCTGCTGGCCACGCTATTGCTGACACAAGCCAGGATGCCATTGGCCTTCTTGGCCCCCTGGGCACACTGCTGGCTCCTGTTCAGCCAGCTGTCAATCACCCCCCAGGTCCCTCTCTGACTGGCAGCTCTCCAGCCACTCCTCCCCAAGCCTGTAGCCCTGCTGGGGGTTGTTGTGGCCCAAGGGCAGCCCCCGGCATTTGCCCTTAGTGAAACTCCTCCAGTTGGGCTCAGCCCATGGCTCCAGCCTGCCCAGGTCTCTCTGCAGAGCCTCCCTACCCTCGAGCAGATCAACACTCCCACCCAACTGGGTGTCATCTGCAAACTGACTGAGCGTGCACTCGATCCCCTCGTCTAGATCATCAATAACGATGTTAAACAGGAGTGGCCCCAACACCCAGCCCTGGGGGACACCACTCCTGACTGGCCGCCAGCTGGATTTAACTCTGTTCACCACAACTCTTTGGGCCCGGCCATCCAGACAGTTTTTTACCCAGCAAAGCGTGTGCCCATCCAAGCCATGCACAGCCAGGTTCACCAGGAGAATGCTGTGGGAAATGGTGTCAAAGGCCTTACTAAAGTCAAGGTAAACAACATCCACAGCCTTTCCCTCATCCAATAAGCAGGTCGCCCTGTCACAGAAGGAGATCAGGTTTGTCAGGCAGGACCTGCCTTTCATAACCCCATGCTGACTGGGCCTGAGCATCTGGTTGTCCCTCGTGTTGTGTGATGGTGCTCAGGATGAGCTGCTCCATCAGCTTCCCGGGCACCAAAGTCAAGCTGACAGGCCTGTAATTTCCTGGATCATCCTTCCAACCCTTCTTATAGATGGGCATCACACTGGCCGATTTCCAATCTGTTGGGACCTCCCTGGTCAGCCAGGACTGCTGGTAAATGATGGAAAGTGGCCTGGCGAGACGCTTGGGAAATAACAGATCTGCACAGTTTTGTACACACAGAGTGAAAAGTCACTGAGTCTACCAGAGAAAGAAATGAGTAGGCATTCCAGTACATGCAAGAAACGTGTTAACAGACAAACGGTGCTTCGAGCATCAAAGTAAGGCATTAGTAAAACCCAGCATAAACAAGACCACTCAGCTTGAAATGTACTTAAATTCTTCACTAATTTTGCTTCTGTGCAACTTCAAGTTAGGGGAAAAAAGGTGCTTTATATAAACAAGATTCTAAAGGTGGGAAGGGGTAGAAAATACAAAAGCAGGGAAGAGATTCTGTGCTCTGATAATTTAGTATTTGACTTGATATAGGAGTCAATCTTGTAACAGTTTGACTACAGACCAGTGACAGTCATTGATGTATACAAGGAAAGGGAAAAGTGATCAATGCTTAGGAGCTTATAAACTCAAAAGTCTATAAATATAGATTAAAAAGTGAGGGAGAAAATTGTTTTGGAATATAAACATTTACTTACAAAAAGCTATCAGCAAATTCAGATGGTCTAATAAGGAAGATGATTGATCTTAAAATTAATCAGACATTGATCAGATTTAATACTTGGAGAGGAAGAATCACTGAATTAATTATGTATTTTTAAAGTTTAACATTCAAATATCAAAACACAGTTTCTCCTTGGCAGCTGATACTTCAACAGTCACTTTCTCCTACACTTTTAGTAGAAGGGCCTCAGAAGATGGATTTTTAAGGGAAGAACACATTTCAGTAATATTGACAGACAGCACAGACAAACACCAAAGGCTAATACTGCATTCAACCCTTAAACATGTCATATGTACAGCACAGCATGCATGTTGGCAGCCACTCTACTGTTAAAGTTGTTTTGAAACTTGCATATAATAGGACTAAAATGTTTCTTCTCTTTAATAACTGAATTTGGTCTTCAAATCTGTATCTGTTACTCTTCAAAAAACCCAAAAACTCCTGCACGGTTTCTAATCAAAATATCTGTTAAGTATTGCAAAGGAACATCTCAAAATGCTTTGTCTTGAAACTTGCCTTATCTCCCTGACATCTGGGCAGCAAGTTTAGGAACTATCCAAATACTGCCTTCAGAGACTACAGGCTTCCCACTGCTATGGAGCCCTCATGAATTCAACATTCACAACACTACAAATAAATACTAAACTCAATAGTTACTTCTACCACTCGATCAGTTTGGGTTCATTTATATAAAAGGAGTTACTTAAATTCTTCAGGAATTTAAGACTTCTCATGTACTTTCCTTCCCTCACCTATCAACCATATTGAGCACAGAGACCCCAGTGAAGCAATGAACAGAATGTAAAGAGGGATAAGCTGAGAGGTATGATGAAACAGGAGAACAAGGGGGGCTTGGAGAACACTGTGAGGAGAAATGTAAAATGACATCAACAAAGTTAGCAGGCACCTGTGAGGAAGAAATACTGAGCAAAAGTCTTGATGTTTGCACTCAATAGCCACCTCACATTGGAAATTATTTCCTTTTACTTGCTGATTTTGTGTAGCTGATTTTGTGTATCTTATTCTTAATTTCTGAAGTGCTTTAGTAATATTGTACACTGCAAATAATTTTAGCCAAAACTGTGCAGTACCAAACTTCATGAAAAATGTATACACATTAAAATTACTTCTCCTATATCTTACAATGTTTGTCTCATTTTAAGAGGAACTGTATTGCATACCACAAATTACGTTATATAATTATCAGCTGAGTCCACCATTTTTCTGTAAAGTGAATTTGTGCAAAAGCATGAAATTAACTATCAATCATATACTTTTTTTTTTTTCCTTATATTGACCTGTATCTTCCCGTCTTGCAAGATTTCTGTGGTAACAAGAAAATTAAACACAGATTTTTTTTCAACCAACTACAACTCAACTGAATTTTTCTTTATTTATCGCAAATGTGGGTGCCCACACTGATTTTTCTCTCACACAAGCAACTGCTGTAAGGAGCAGCTCTTCTTGGAGCTGTTACGTGCCTGCAGCTCACTTGTCTTGAAACCCTCACTAGAAAGGCAGTGTGAACTCAGGCTGAGGAGAAGTCTCATTTGTCCCCAGGGTACATGACTTTAGACCCCACAAGTCTGTCAAATTTCAGCCACAGGACAGCACGGCAAAGACTAACAACAATGGTTCATCTTTGGGTATGGTCCTACAGCGCTACAGTTGTAGAGCACACACAGTTCTGAAACACCCCTTCAGGCTCTTCTGTATCTGGATGAACGATGTGTCAAGGACCTCCCGGTTCTTTTAGATGACAATGGAACAAAATGCACATGCACAGTGCAGGCATGTTATTTTAAAAAGCCTGAAAACACCTGCTAGAAAAATGCTGTATTTTCACACACACACACACACACGTACATATATATGTGTATTGTACATGCAAAAATGTATGCCTTTTTATATGTATAAGCATATATGTGTCTATATGTATAAACATGTATGTGTGGGGGCATATAAACACATATATATACAATATGTAGCAAAAAATTAGTTTAGGAAAAACTCTATACATGTCTTGCATGGTCATTCAAAAGTTAACCCTTGCAAAATAAGACTAATTTCACAATAAATAGATGAAAATTAAATACAGCTGTTTTAAAGAAGAAAAGAGCTCTTACCTGCTTTACCACTGTTACAGTGCCAGGTGCCATGGTAACTACAGAAGCAACTGCAGTGGCATCATGGGTTTCTGAACCCAACTCAATGATTTGCTGGAGGATGTTTACAGCTGTTGGATCCAGTCTTTCACCTTATCATAAAGACAATAACCGTAAGATCATTACAGTAAACCAGCTCTCAGAGTATGTGTATCTAAGTGTTCCAGACACTCTTTCCCCTCCTGCCTTAACCCTGACTCACAGCACTGTTTATAAATTTCAAATAGCTTAATAACATGACACTTCAGTAACAGATCTATGTCAGGAAAGTATTCACAAAACAAATTTGCCTGAGGAATGCACGAATCACCAAGTGAAGCCACACTGATCATATTTACGTCTATTTGAAAGAGATCTAAAAGAATACATTGAATAAATAAACAATACATACAACTCATAGCAGTAACTGTAAATTAGGAAGCTGCGAGACTTTACAAACCCAAACGTGTTATTTGCCAGACATTCAGATTAACCAGAACCTTATACCTCTACTTATAACTCTATACCTATAACCACAACGGCTATTTGGTATATTACAGACCTCTGTTTCCCATCTGTCTGGCCATCTGCAATACCCCTCAACCTAGAAGAAGTACTGTTATCACTAACATGCTGAAGGGAAAAGTTAATTCCTTGAAACAGTTTATGCTTATCATTATATAAGCATGGGATCAGAACATGTTTTCCCTTTTTAAAAAAATCTTGATGTATGTAGCTCTGCTAAAGGAAAGGCAAGTTTACAAAAAAGCCCCCACATATAACTGTACTCTCCCTTCTCCCAAAGTGGGAAAAGGAAAGATATGGATGTTGGAAAATGCTTTTTGTTATGCAGGAATATGAATTCCCCTCCTGTGGCCCACCATTCCCACAATCCCAGTGTCAGCATGAGAGAGATGTCAGAAAGGGAACAAAACTGTCAAGGTCACATTATAGCTGTCTTCTAATTGCTATAATCACTGTGGGAACTAGGAAAGAGACAGTAAATACAATAAAACTCATCTTTTAACCCCAAACCCTTTCAAACTGAGTTTGATACTGTGATGGGAATCTAGGTCAGATAATTTAATTTCAAACAGAATGTAGTTATATTTTATTATCTATGTAAGATAAAAGTTTATCCGATTACTGAAAAATGTTTGCTTGCTTTAGTTTTTTTTTCTATATAACTGCCTTTAGACAAGATAGTACTGTTTTTCACACCTAGAGGGAATATGCTGGAAGAGTATCTGAAGATGGAGGCACTAAAAAGCAAATCATTCTACTCTGAAAACTACAACCTCATGCTCAAAATCAAAACTGTTGTATACAGCATATTCCATGATCATGTTTATTTAAACTCAAATATAAAAAAGCTTAAGAAAAGTTCTCAAGAGGATTTTACCCATTCAGAATTCCCAGTTATTACAATATACGAATATATAGTAATTGTCAGTAACATAATTTAATTGCAACATGCTTGGAAACTCCATTAAAGGTGGGAGTTTTTGAAATGTACCTGTATTCTGAACTATAAAGACCACAGTGGTAGACAACTGCAAAATGCTATCTTCTGATAACCAATATATTTATTTATATATATAAAAGCATACACATATGAACTCCTAATTAGACTCTGATGTTTTAACACTCAGAAACCTGGACATTTTTAGTTTTCTTCCAGTTTTTGTTATTTCACACTTAGCAATCATTATCTAATCTCACTCTTGTTCTTCCTCAATCTGATACAGAGTAGCTTACTTAGTTTTGTGTACCATCAGAATTAAGTTTGTTAGTACTCTCTTGGGAACATGGTAAATGAGCTATTCTGTGTCACTTCTGCAGTCTGGCTGACTTAAGCAGGGAGAAAAATAATAGCTAGAGAATTGCCATTAGATACACACCATCTACTCTGCCAAGATAGCTGATTTCACAATATGTTTAATAATACAGCCAGGAAATTCCACATACCTAACAACAAAAGTGCAAAACGGTGTGGTAAGCATTAAAGACTTAAAGATATAGAATTTCATAAAGAATGGCAATCTCTCATTATTTATCCTCAAAGATAAATATAACCCCTCAGAAGTAAGCTCTGGATGACAAATTTCATAATTTTAATAGTTTTCCAGGAGATCATATATTGCCCATTATACTCAAAAGAATTAGGTATTTATGAAAAAAGATAGATTTTGTGTTCCAACCTAAAACAAGGTAACTTACCATTCTCAGAAGTGTATCTAAGGTTCTGTAATGCAGCTACAGCACCTTGACTGCCTTGAACATCTTCTCCAGCCTCCGTGATATGGAGATACTGAGTGGATGCTTCTTCAGAAACTTCAGCAGTTAACTTGAAAACAAAACCCAGCCAAGGCATGAATAATCTCACTCTCATTTTAGCAATTTAGAGGACAATGGAAATTCTGAGTTTAAAGGAATGAGTTTTGAACAATAAATATTGTAACAAAGTTATAGAAATACCGGCTGAAGCAGAATTCAGGGAGAACGTTACATGGGAGTCAGGACATCATTCCATAGCATTCTTTCAGATTCTACTTCAAAAGTTGTTTTAAGCATGCTAAATTATCTTCATTTCATTTTTGTTGCATAGTTATTTTAGAACTAAGAATGGACTTCTATTGTATCAGGGTCTAGTGAAGACTTTTTAGGGGCAAAACTAGTTTAGAACATGGATATCCTTGCAGAATGGTAAAATGCCTCTGAACTTCGAAAATGGCATTTTGTTTTACAAGAATTTTCCTTTCCCTAACTATGTTTTTTCAAGACAAGATGTCAATATGTAGTCCTGCTCTGATGGGACTTGTTTATTTATAGCTCTTTCAGCAGCAGAGCCATGCTTGCATCCTGGATGTCCTCTTACTTCTTCAGGTTTGGACATCTACTGGGAGAGTGCACAGAGAACTGTTTGTGAAATGCATGTGGACACAAGACTTTGAAGGACTACATTTTAAAATGCTTGCCCTGTCTATCTTTGAATAACTGTCCATTTAGAACCGACTCTGATTTTTTTCAAGGACTTAACATTCTATCTGTGAATACTCAAAAACTGTTAAAGAACAACTGCAGGATGGCTCTCCAAATCAGGCATTAGATTTGTAACAGGGGCTAGACTGCCTGAAATTTAGCAGAACAGATCTTAAACTGTGGAGGTCAGCCAGCTGCAGTTGACTTCCAGTTTCTTCCTCTCACTGGACACCAACAGCCTGCTCAGGCAGTGGAAAAAAGACACTGCTAGCCAACTGTCATTTTTTAATAAAAGCATCTAGAGGGTTCTGTGGTTTTCCCATAACTTCTGCATCTACAGCCACCTCTGCTGTTTTCATTTTAGAACAAATTGCTATGCACATGACAGCAGATAAAAGCTTGAAATGGTAAACTCTCTCAAGATAGCTGCCCTACCCCATTCCAAAACGAGAAAATTCAGGTTGTTGGTTTGTTTTGTCCTACTTCAGCTTCTTAGGTCTAATTTAATTTTTTAACGTCTCATATTAGTGATACTGTGATTTCCTATACACTGTGGAATGATGCTGAACACACAGAACAAATGATAAAAGACTTACTCTGTATAACAATACCATTTTTTTAGCTGTCAATTTACAAATTTGGTTTTCTAGGTTCTAACCTTTTCTGGACCAAGACATAAGCTCTTTTCATTAATTGCAAGTTTGCAGCTTTGCATATCTTGCGGTTAATACCAGTGAACATTTGGCATATAACAAAATGTAGCAAGTTTTTCAATTTCACGGGTTTTTGCTAAAACTTTCACCCTTCCTGCTGCAAATAGAGGACTAGAGGCCTAAACTGCAGAAATAAGCACTTACAAGGCTGTTAATCCTACCAGATATTAGAGCAGTCAAGCTTAACAGTTACAGCAACGTATGAATTCAAAAAGGAGATGAGATCACATATCTCCTGATCTTATGTAAAGTCAAGAACATGTTTCTGAATACTTCTTATTCTTTGCTTTACCTCCCACTTGGTGTCCCCATCATGTTCTATCTTCATTCCATGACTGTTTTTAAGATGTCTGTTGAACTCCCATTTTGTACCATACACAAAGCTGCAAACAGGACATTTAATGCCACCTGTAAGGAAACACAAATAAATTGCTTGAGTTATTTTCATATAAATTATTTCTCAAGGTAGTAAGGACCCATTTGCTTTGACCCCATCTCAATCAAGCCACATAACTATAATTTAAAAGTTATTCCCTTAGCCATTTGTCCAACATGAAAAAAGAGAGAGAAAAAAAAATTGCACTCTCACAATGCTTAAAGGGCAATTTGGGATAATGGTAATGGATTGAGTCTGGAACAACTCATGTATCTGGGAAGCTATAGCAATCCTGCTCCCTGCCTGCATGCCTCCCTTTGGTGGATGGGAAGTTGCAGAACTGCTGTTCCCAACTTTCTCCCCCTCTCCAACCCTCTCCCTGGGAAACCCCTATCACAGACCAGTTAGAAAGAAAGAGCAGGAACAGACAACTATTTGCATTAGTCTCAGATACAGCGCCATATCTGCAGTTAGGTCCATGTAAGAAGTACAGGCTTAATCTCTCAGGAGATAGATGTTAAGGGAGACTATTTTGCCCTGTAAATACTCTTTTATTTTAAAACAGAGAGATTCTTAACGCCTATTTTTAATGCCTACTCCATTACATATCACTGCAGCTCCAAATCTAAATTGTATGTCTAGTCCAAAAACCTACAAGACTCAAGTTTCTGATAAGCTTTAACTCTTGGTTCTCTGGTGTCTTGCAAAGCCGTGGTGTGCCAGCCTTCAGGACACAATGCCATCCCATAGTGCACTGTACTCTTCCAGTAAGTGCTGAGATTCTGTTTAAGTGCTTATGAACAACACTGAGATCTTAATATTTAAAATACACAGTAGTGGCATGATTTAATAATTTTTGAAAAATGTATCTTCTCTAAGACAGCTGTTCTAGTTTTCCCAAGTTTCAAACAAACTTGATTAAAGTTTTTTGGCTCATTATCAAAGCAAACTAGGAAGAGTTAACAATGTCATGTCATCTTCACCCAGCTAGCTTTGCTTTGGAGTTTCTACTGTTTATGTTAACATACAAAGCTGCAAACCTAAGTTTTCTGTCTATCTACAAAATGATGCACAGCGTGAATTTAACACTATGTTAACTGTCTGAATATGCAGCATTACAGGTAAAAACCAGCACAGTGAAATCATCGGCACCCGATTTTCTACACTCGATTAAACAGCTTTGACTTCTTTTTCTTATGGAAGTCATTTGGTCAAATGCCAGATCTCAGCTGCTTGTAATTATGCAAATAATATTTCTCTTTCTTTCTCCTATTGACTAAAGCAGAAAAAAAAAAAAATAATCTGCACATGATAAACCATGACCAGAACTCACTCTAACAGATCTAATGGCTAGGAGAGTGTGTTATGCCACTTCAGGAACTATGCCACAGGATGACTGACTCCACATTATCGTGGCAAATTATGACTCTTACCCATCATGTTCAAATGCTTCAAATATACTCTCATAAACTATTTATAAGTCGAGTCCCCACTGCACATAGTCTTTTATGAATAACGAGATTAGACAAAGCATTCTGTTTTACAGTAATGGAAACCTACCATATGGTAGTCTACCAGGCAAAAAGAAAGATTTTTTTTATTTTGAGAAAACAGAATATAACTACACCCAGTCGCTCGGGTTTTCACTGACACTTATTATTCCTATGCAATTTTTCCTCTTTGCTCTCCATCTATTTTAAGTCTTCACCAAACTTCACTATTATAGCAGATGCTCAGTACTCCATCTGTAGACAAAACTGAAACAGTTTCCCTGTTAAGGGAAACTCAAAAGTTCACAAAAGGAAAATACCTTTGTTCAGATTAGGGTAAAGATATTATCAGTTACAGAAAATGAAATTAGATATTCCTTTCACACCACTGTGCAGTATTAGGAAAAACCTGCCATTGTGAAAGAGAGGACACTTCTCTACATTTCTTTGATACTGAAACTATTATAATAATACACCTGATAAATTAAAGCTGTAACTTTTGTCATTATGACTTTAATTAAAGAACAAATAACGGAAGAACAGAATGAAACTGGTAATATATAACCCCATGTCAGTGACTTGATAAGAAAGCTCAGGAAAATTAATTTCCAGACAATTCTTTAAAGTATATGGGTAACATACAAAGTAAATGAATTGCACACCTTATCTACTTGCAATACCAAAACTGATGTTTGCAACAAAATAATGCACACAAATATACAGCTCCACAACTATTTTCCATCAAGGCACTGACATGTGCTCTCCAAACAATTTACTTATTGGCCCAAAATCTCCATAAGGCAACTATTATTTTATGTTAAAAGAAAGCACGTGATGATAGCAGTATAATAGAATATAGAGACCACAACTGGATCATCGTGTATGTACTGCACAAGATGCTGCACAAACACAAACAGAAAATGTCTCTCCCAGAGGGCGTAGGAATACATGAGCAGAACAATGGATGGCAGGGAGTATCAGTGAAAAGAAACAATTTTGGGAGAAAGTTTATGTGACTTGCCCAGCACAAAGCAAATGAACCTAAGAAAGGAAGCTATCAAATGAGCAAGCAGGTAAGGTCTTGCAAAAAACTAGTGGGCAATGCGTATGTAATACTCTTGTCCCCTATGCAGAATACATCTAATTCTTATAGTATCTATTTTCCTCTATTACTTTAAAATACTAAAATAAATGTCAGATCACAGACTTCTATTGAAGCAAACAAAAATCTCCCCAACCCCCTAAGCATTTCTCTGATCCTGGCTGATCCTGATTTCTGATACAAGCCCAGAAATGAAATACTGCTCTCTACCCCTGGCAATGCACTTACTCAGATGAACATGTTCCCTCTTCTGTTCTATGAATCATTCATTTATTTATTCTAGGAATCCTGAGTAGAGTCCAGCAGTCTACATTCGTATCAACATTTTCAATTAAGATTATTTGCAAAGTCTGCAATGCAGTCAAAAACCAGTTGAGAGCAGAGAAGAAAAGATGAGCAAGTATGAGGCAATTCACTCTGGGCTCAGTGGGTAATGTAGAACAAGCAGAAAACAATACGAATAGATACAGACAGCTTTTATCATACATTAATCTTTGTTAGTTTCCCTTCTCGCTTTTTTCCCAAACCCTTTTGCCTGCTGGTTCTCCCATCTTTTCCTTTTCATCTCTAGTCCTCCAGTTTCAAAGGACTTGTTTAATATCAGGTCTGAAGGGTCTTCTTCCCTCTTATGAATACATGAATAATTTTCCAAAATTGCTTTTCAGATCTATGAATGAGGTAAATTGAAACATTAGACAGAGGCTAGCCAGACAGCAAGTTGCAACTGCTGGCCCAAGCAGCTCAGAAACACATACCTTGTCATGCTGCATAGTGTGTCCAGAGGATCTGTTTCTGCTGTGTGTCCCAGATACAGATCTTCTGATTCCAAAATCAGGAACATTTTCATTAACTTCAATAGGACTCATGTTTATCAACTCAAAATGCAAATCCTAATTAATTAAAGTCTCCCACAAGGAACAACGTTGGGGTTTTTTTTGGTTTTTTTTTTTTCCCACTGAGATACCAAAACACTGAGACAAACTGATGTTTCTACAGTGTGATAAAAAATATGCAGGTCTTGTTTTATTTTGAGCCCATGTGTAAGATCCATGTGATGCATCAAAGAGCAAAGGAGGTTGCATGTGAGAAAAGTGCACCTATTGACACGGCTTTGTTCGTGGCAGAGTCCTGAGAAGAGGCACTGACTTCACACCTACTACATGGATTTGAAGCCCCTTTACTGTTCTAAAACTCCATACAGCAGGTGAACACATGGAAAGCAGGCACAGCACTAGTGGCAGCACAGGAACTATAAATGCTGTGTAAGGAAGGGAAGAGACAGAAGGATACAGAGTCAGAGATGGAAAGAACAGACTAGACTATTTCAGTTGGAAAGGACCTACAGTGATCATCTAGTCCAACTGCCTGAACAACTTCAGGGCTGACCAAAAGTTAAAGCATGTCATTAAGGGCATTGTCCAAATGCTTCTTAAACACTGACAGGCTTGGGGCATGGACCACCTCTCTAGGAAGCCTCTTCCAGGGTTTGACCACCCTCTCAGTAAAGAAACGCTTCCTAATGTCCAGTCTGAGCCTCCCTGGTGCAGCTTTGATCCATTCCCACATGTCCTGTCACTGGATCCCAGGGAGAAGAGCTCAGCGCATCCCTCTCCCCTTCCCCTCCTCAGGAGGCTGGAGAGAGCAATGAGGTTCCCCCTCAGCCTCCTTCTCTCCAAACGAGACAAGCCCAAAGCCCTCAGCCGCCCCTCACAGGACATCCCTTCCAGCCCTGTCACCAGCTTTGTTGCCCTCCTCCGGATGCATTCACGGACCTTCACACCCTTCTTGCACCGTGGGGCCCAGCGCTGCACCCAGTGTTCAAGGTGAGGCCGCACCAACGCTGGGTACAGCAGGATCATCACCTCTCTTGACCAGGCGGTTTCGCTGTGTTTGACCCACCCCAGGGTGCGGTTTGCTCTCTGGGCTGCCAGGGCACACTGCTGGCTCACACTGAGCCTGCTGCCCACTGGCACCCCCGGGTCCCTTGCTGCAGGGCTGCTCTCCAGCCACTCCTCTCCCAGTTTAGACTTGTGCCCAGTGTCACTGCACCCTAGGTGCAGAACCCAGCATTTGCACTTGTTGAATTTCATCCCATTAAGCATTGCCCAATGCTCCAAAGTGGGGGGCAAAGCATGTCCACCACAGAAAAAAATCAAAGGCTGCTCCCTCTCGTCTCACTCTCATGTTTTCACTCTCAGACTACTCCTCCTTTCTCAACAACTTTACAGGTTTTTGTTGCAGTGGAAAAGAATTAGTTTCAGAAGGGCATTGAACTGACTCCCAAAGGGGAAGGAGAACCTAACTAGCATACGATTCCTACGATTAATTTGTTCAAAACATTATCAATATGATCCTTAATTTCATATTAACAGAATTCAATCTCAGGTACCTGTTCCTACGAGTGGCTATAGACAAATAATTCTTTGCAGTGCTCAGATATTTGGAAAGTTAAACAAAGCTCCCCATAGTGCACATTTCTTCCTTCACCAGCATAACTACAGAATAGAGGTTTGTTTACGGACCAAGTAAATATTACATCTTTAAAATAACTGCAGGTTCTCCTGACAACTTTCACTCTCTGTGAAAATAATCATAAAATTCTACTATACATTCCTGCCCGGAAATTTATTGACAAAGATCTACTTCTTAAATTATGTCTGTTTTTTTGAGAAAAAGGACACAAAGAAATGTCATATAAAATTAACATAGGTTCAAACTCCTTAATGTAGTTAATGATTTCTCCAATTTATTGCGAGTTTAAAGGTCTAAGTCTCAGACTTTCTCTGTGTCACGATTTCAGTGTTATTTTAACATGGATTAATACCCTCAATAGATAAATGTTCTCTGTTAGATGAATAATTTGGAAATACTAATTAGAAATATTGTCATCTTAGAAGAATTATTTTTAATTAATTATAAATAAATTTATATTATAAATTATATATTAATTATATATATTATTATTCGGGTCTCTCTTCTTCTTTGACAAGACCAGAAAATTTGAAGATCCCAAGAGATATTAAGAAAAGGGTGGAAGTTTCTATTAAAAAATGGGGAAAACACTTGGCAAAATGATCAGAAACAAAGTAAGAAATTCAACTCTACCAAGCATTAAAATATTTTCAACACAGTTTAATATTTAATTTGGCCTTCTCCTCTTCTTCCCCACTTCCCCCCACCAACCACTAGAACTGAAGGGGTTCCACTCCCAAAAAGGCATCTGACTGCAGAGTCAATTGTTTGCCTTGGTTCACCTGCAAATCTACTTACGGGAGTACAACCTGAACCCATCTCCTTTGCTAGCACCCAGACACTGCCAGGAAAGAGTTACAGGTTGTGATAACGTATCAACCAGAAACAAAGCAACTAGGGGCACTGACCATCTTTTCAGAAGGATACAGGACTTCAGCTGGGATGAAATTTATAAACAAAACCAAAACCAGGCAGGAATATAACTTTTTATGCTACTAAACATGATAAAAACTACTACAATCGGATTTTCTCCCTGATATCGGTGGACTTAGCAGTGTTAGGTTTATGGTTAGAGTTGATGATCTTAAAGGTCTTTTCTGACCTAAATGATTCTATGATTCTATTCCATTAGCTCTTACACTTAATCTTAAATTTTTGATCCTCCCCAAACCCTTGCTGCCTTTACTTAGTTTATTTGTGCCAGCAATTTCTCTAATCGACCATGTGTCTAACTAGTTTTGACTTGGTGCAGTACAACTCTAGTTTTACAGAGACAGCAGTAACAAGCCATTGTTCTAGGCAGAATGAGATCGTTAGGATTCTAACACAGAGATGTAATGTAGAGAAATGGAGGCCTGGCATGACAGCCTTAAGAAGTAGAGAGGAGGGCAGGCAAGTGGGGCACAGACTTGGCACTGAAGAACCCACAGCTGTACACAAATCAGAAATCATTGGTCAAGAATGTGCAAATGTGTAGCTGGATAAAATCTGTTCTAGGGACAACAAACCCCAGTATTTAACATACATGAAAGGCAGTGTATACAACACATTTGCATTTAATCTGGAGGTAGAGACTAATGAAAAACATAAATGTGTGTAAGCAAACAGGTAACACTGGCCCCAAGTGGAAGGAGAGAGCAAGATGAAATCATCAAGATGAACATCATACTCCTCTCAGTAAAGAACTCCAGATGCTGACAACTTACTGAACTGAAACCCCCAACCCAATGCCAACACCAGAGGTAAACCACCCATCCTAGGCCTCAGAATAACAGCAGAAGGGTGACCACAGCACCAGACAAAGCAGTAAACATTAACAACTGTGTGTGCTACCACTTTACTTGTATTAATAATACTACTGAGACTTCTCCTGTATATAAGTACTCGTAACAATATTTTACTGGCTTTTAAAAAATAATAATTAGATCTAGATTAATGGTGATTCTCGAATTACACTGTTAATATTTCCATTATACTAATAAATTCTTGGCTTTACTTATATAGATAACGTGTACTTCCTTTGCCCATAAACAAGAATCTGAGCATAACAGTTTGTAACCTGTTTTATCTGTACTATCTTTTTCCCCAATTTTTTCTAGTGGGAGAATAATTTGCTGCCATTTACTCTTCAGTCTCTTTACCTACATCTTCTCAACCTTACCTTGAGTTCAACCTTGCAAAACTGTCATAGAAATTTACCAGTAGAATGATAGAAATTTATCATTCTTTTCAAAGATAGTGATACTTTACTTACAAAAGCAGACAAACAAGTGAAAATGATAAATGTATGCAACAATGAATAGTACAGGCAAGGTCAATCAAAACTTTGGTTCACCCACCCTTAGAAACCAAGAACAAAGGACACTGAATGAAGGGTAAAAGGTGGCCATTTCAGAATTAATATAAAGTAGTAATATTTATCGTATAACACTCAATAAACTGAGGAACACGCATCGCACAAAAGTGGTACCTATACATCAAGAAATTCCACATACCTAACAACAAAAGTGCAAAACGGTGTGGTAAGCATTAAAGACTTAAGGATATAGAATTTCATAAAGAATGGCAATCTCTCATTATTTATCCTCAAAGATAAATATAACCCCTCAGAAGTAAGCTCTGGATGACAAATTTCATAATTTTAATAGTTTTCCAGGAGATCATATATTGCCCATTATACTCAAAAGAATTAGGTATTTATGAAAAAAGATAGATTTTGTGTTCCAACCTAAAACAAGGTAACTTACCATTCTCAGAAGTGTATCTAAGGTTCTGTAATGCAGCTACAGCACCTTGACTGCCTTGAACATCTTCTCCAGCCTCCGTGATATGGAGATACTGAGTGGATGCTTCTTCAGAAACTTCAACAGTTAACTTGAAAACAAAACCCAGCCAAGGCATGAATAATCTCACTCTCATTTTAGCAATTTAGAGGACAATGGAAATTCTGAGTTTAAAGGAATGAGTTTTGAACAATAAATATTGTAACAAAGTTATAGAAATACCGGCTGAAGCAGAATTCAGGGAGAACGTTACATGGGAGTCAGGACATCATTCCATAGCATTCTTTCAGATTCTACTTCAAAAGTTGTTTTAAGCATGCTAAATTATCTTCATTTCATTTTTGTTGCATAGTTATTTTAGAACTAAGAATGGACTTCTATTGTATCAGGGTCTAGTGAAGACTTTTTAGGGGCAAAACTAGTTTAGAACATGGATATCCTTGCAGAATGGTAAAATGCCTCTGAACTTCGAAAATGGCATTTTGTTTTACAAGAATTTTTCTTTCCCTAACTATGTTTTTTCAAGACAAGATGTCAATATGTAGTCCTGCTCTGATGGGACTTGTTTATTTATAGCTCTTTCAGCAGCAGAGCCATGCTTGCATCCTGGATGTCCTCTTACTTCTTCAGGTTTGGACATCTACTGGGAGAGTGCACAGAGAACTGTTTGTGAAATGCATGTGGACACAAGACTTTGAAGGACTACATTTTAAAATGCTTGCCCTGTCTATCTTTGAATAACTGTCCATTTAGAACCGACTCTGATTTTTTTCAAGGACTTAACATTCTATCTGTGAATACTCAAAAACTGTTAAAGAACAACTGCAGGATGGCTCTCCAAATCAGGCATTAGATTTGTAACAGGGGCTAGACTGCCTGAAATTTAGCAGAACAGATCTTAAACTGTGGAGGTCAGCCAGCTGCAGTTGACTTCCAGTTTCTTCCTCTCACTGGACACCAACAGCCTGCTCAGGCAGTGGAAAAAAGACACTGCTAGCCAACTGTCATTTTTTAATAAAAGCATCTAGAGGGTTCTGTGGTTTTCACATAGCTTCTGCATCTACAGCCACCTCTGCTCTAGAAAGAGAAACAGTTTTCATTTTAGAACAAATTGCTATGCACATGTGTGAGAGACTGAAAGGTCACATGACTGTCTCAAAGCTTGCTCGTGTCTGTGCAAACCTCCAAGAGAAGCTGCTGCGGCCTGTGGATCGGTCTGGGGGATGCTGCCCAGAGAAGCAGGAGTGTATTGAAGGATGCACCCCCCCACTTCCTTGCGGTTGCATCGTCCAGACTCTTTACATAAGCCTCAAAGGGGCAGACATGGACTGAGCTGGCCCCATCCTGGAGCCGTTTGTGGCTCTATTGTACAGGCCAGACCCCATGCATGCATTGCCAATGAACTGACAAGAGGCAAATGTTCCTGTCCTTGAAGCCTGATGCAACAAAACCTGTTGGACCAGAGGAAAAAAACCTGAAGGCGAGCAGATATGCTGATCAGCTGGTGGGATGAACTTAAAAAGGCAGCAGAAATTCTTGCTCTTGTGCATATACAATCGAAGCCAGATCTGGGTGCATCCACCATTGAAGCCAGATACGTGTGCACCCACCAGTGAAGAAATTGCAGACTGAGGACCAATGGGACGCCGCTGGATCCACGGTGGTGACTATTCGCGCAGTCCTATCCCGCATCCTTGCTTTATTTCTGCCTTTTCCTTCTATTCTGTCCTATTGATACCCCTCTTCACTTCTTTAACAATAAAAACCTATTTTGGGTATACGGCATTTGACCTCATTTGTGTCTTAATCTTGCTCTTGGGATTGTATCGAAACCTCCCCTGACATTGGATCGGGACAGTATGACGGCAGATAAAAGCTTGAAAGGGTAAACTCTCTCAAGATAGCTGCCCTACCCCATTCCAAAACGAGAAAATTCAGGTTGTTGGTTTGTTTTGTCCTACTTCAGCTTCTTAGGTCTAATTTAATTTTTTAACGTCTCATATTAGTGATACTGTGATTTCCTATACACTGTGGAATGATGCTGAACACACAGAACAAATGATAAAAGACTTACTCTGTATAACAATACCATTTTTTTAGCTGTCAATTTACAAATTTGGTTTTCTAGGTTCTAACCTTTTCTGGACCAAGACATAAGCTCTTTTCATTAATTGCAAGTTTGCAGCTTTGCATATCTTGCGGTTAATACCAGTGAACATTTGGCATATAACAAAATGTAGCAAGTTTTTCAATTTCACGGGTTTTTGCTAAAACTTTCACCCTTCCTGCTGCAAATAGAGGACTAGAGGCCTAAACTGCAGAAATAAGCACTTACAAGGCTGTTAATCCTACCAGATATTAGAGCAGTCAAGCTTAACAGTTACAGCAATGTATGAATTCAAAAAGGAGATGAGATCACATATCTCCTGATCTTATGTAAAGTCAAGAACATGTTTCTGAATACTTCTTATACTTATCCTTATCGTTACTTTTTTCCCGAGAATTTTTTAAAATCTTAGGGCCAAAGACATGGCAACTTTGCTTTACCTCCCACTTGGTGTCCCCATCACGTTCTACCAGCTTCATTCCATGCTTGTTTTTAAGATGTCTGTTGAACTCCCATTTTGTACCATACACAAAGCTGCAAACAGGACATTTAATGCCACCTGTAAGGAAACACAAATAAATTGCTTGAGTTATTTTCATATAAATTATTTCTCAAGGTAGTAAGGACCCATTTGCTTTGACCCCATCTCAATCAAGCCACATAACTATAATTTAAAAGTTATTCCCTTAGCCATGTGTCCAACATGAAAAAAGAGAAAAAAAAAAAAAATTGCACTCTCACAATGCTTAAAGGGCAATTTGGGATAATGGTAATGGATTGAGTCTGGAACAACTCATGTATCTGGGAAGCTATAGCAATCCTGCTCCCTGCCTGCATGCCTCCCTTTGGTGGATGGGAAGTTGCAGAACTGCTGTTCCCAACTTTCTCCCCCTCTCCAACCCTCTCCCTGGGAAACCCCTATCACAGACCAGTTAGAAAGAAAGAGCAGGAACAGACAACTATTTGCATTAGTCTCAGATACAGCACCATATCTGCAGTTAGGTCCATGTAAGAAGTACAGGCTTAATCTCTCAGGAGATAGATGTTAAGGGAGACTGTTAACAGGGAGAACATAAACTGCAGGGTAAATAATAACTTATCTATTGGGTGAGATCTTGTACTGGCTTTGCTAACAGAAGCTGTTCTAGAAGTGGCATGTACATTAGAAAGTGAAAAGTTTTTTCCAGGAATGACAACGTATTAAGTTTGACCAATCCCACCCCATTTTTTTGCTTGGCCACACAAAAAAGCTGCAAACCTAGGGGATGCTTTAGTCTGTGCAGAATCATTTCCACAGACATGACTCTGTTTGAAATTCAAGTTTAGCAGCACCAGTGGAGACTAGTTCTAGTTTTCAGGTTAAATTTCTTTCAAGTCTGAGGGTCTCTATGACTTATGTTCTGCTTTAGGCTCACAAAAAACAAAGCTTAGCACATGTTTTAAATAATTCTGAACTAATGCTTTTGCCCTGTAAATACTCTTTTATTTTAAAACAGAAAGATCCTTAACGCCTATTTTTAATGCCTACTCCATTACATATCACTGCAGCTCCAAATCTAAATTGTATGTCTAGTCCAAAAACCTACAAGACTCAAGTTTCTGATAAGCTTTAACTCTTGGTTCTCTGGTGTTTTGCAAAGCCGTGGTGTGCCAGCCTTCAGGACACAATGCCATCCCATAGTGCACTGTACTCTTCCAGTAAGTGCTGAGATTCTGTTTAAGTGCTTATAAACAACACTGAGATCTTCATATTTAACATACACAGTAGTGGCATGATTTAATAATTTTTTTAAAATGTATCTTCTCTAAGACAGCTGTTCTAGTTCTGCCTAGAACAGTCATTGTTCTCATTCTGCCTAATGGCTTGTTACTGCTGTCTCTGTAAAACTAGAGTTGTACCGTGCCAAGTCAAAATAGTTAGACACATGGTCGATTAGAGAAATTGCTGGCACAAATAAACTAAGTAAAGGCAGCAAGGGTTTTGGGGAGGATCAAAAATTTGAGATTAAGTGTAAGAGCTAATGGAATAGAATCATAGAATCATTTAGGTCAGAAAAGACCTTTAAGATCATCAACTCTAACCATAAACCTAACACGGCAAAGTCCACCGATATCAGGGAGAAGAGAAAATCCGATTGTAGTAGTTTTTATCATGTTTAGTAGCATAAAAAGTTATATTCCTGCCTGGTTTTGGTTTTGTTTATAAATTTCATCCCAGCTGAAGTCCTGTATCCTTCTGAAAAGATGGTCAGTGCCCCTAGTTGCTTTGTTTCTGGTTGATACGTTATCACAACCTGTAACTCTTTCCTGGCAGTGTCTGGGTGCTAGCAAAGGAGATGGGTTCAGGTTGTACTCCCGTAAGTAGATTTGCAGGTGAACCAAGGCAAACAATTGACTCTGCAGTCAGATGCCTTTTTGGGAGTGGAACCCCTTCAGTTCTAGTGGTTGGTGGGGGGAAGTGGGGAAGAGGAGGAGAAGGCCAAATTAAATATTAAACTGTGTTGAAAATATTTTAATGCTTGGTAGAGTTGAATTTCTTACTTTGTTTCTGATCATTTTGCCAAGTGTTTTCCCCATTTTTTAATAGAAACTTCCACCCTTTTCTTAATATCTCTTGGGATCTTCAAATTTTCTGGTCTTGTCAAAGAAGAAGAGAGACCCGAATAATAATATATATAATTAATATATAATTTATAATATAAATTTATTTATAATTAATTAAAAATAATTCTTCTAAGATGACAATATTTCTAATTAGTATTTCCAAATTATTCATCTAACAGAGAACATTTATCTATTGAGGGTATTAATCCATGTTAAAATAACACTGAAATCGTGACACAGAGAAAGTCTGAGACTTAGACCTTTAAACTCGCAATAAATTGGAGAAATCATTAACTACATTAAGGAGTTTGAACCTATGTTAATTTTATATGACATTTCTTTGTGTCCTTTTTCTCAAAAAAACAGACATAATTTAAGAAGTAGATCTTTGTCAATAAATTTCCGGGCAGGAATGTATAGTAGAATTTTATGATTATTTTCACAGAGAGTGAAAGTTGTCAGGAGAACCTGCAGTTATTTTAAAGATGTAATATTTACTTGGTCCGTAAACAAACCTCTATTCTGTAGTTATGCTGGTGAAGGAAGAAATGTGCACTATGGGGAGCTTTGTTTAACTTTCCAAATATCTGAGCACTGCAAAGAATTATTTGTCTATAGCCACTCGTAGGAACAGGTACCTGAGATTGAATTCTGTTAATATGAAATTAAGGATCATATTGATAATGTTTTGAACAAATTAATCGTAGGAATCGTATGCTAGTTAGGTTCTCCTTCCCCTTTGGGAGTCAGTTCAATGCCCTTCTGAAACTAATTCTTTTCCACTGCAACAAAAACCTGTAAAGTTGTTGAGAAAGGAGGAGTAGTCTGAGAGTGAAAACATGAGAGTGAGACGAGAGGGAGCAGCCTTTGATTTTTTTCTGTGGTGGACATGCTTTGCCCCCCACTTTGGAGCATTGGGCAATGCTTAATGGGATGAAATTCAACAAGTGCAAATGCTGGGTTCTGCACCTAGGGTGCAGTGACACTGGGCACAAGTCTAAACTGGGAGAGGAGTGGCTGGAGAGCAGCCCTGCAGCAAGGGACCCGGGGGTGCCAGTGGGCAGCAGGCTCAGTGTGAGCCAGCAGTGTGCCCTGGCAGCCCAGAGAGCAAACCGCACCCTGGGGTGGGTCAAACACAGCGAAACCGCCTGGTCAAGAGAGGTGATGATCCTGCTGTACCCAGCGTTGGTGCGGCCTCACCTTGAACACTGGGTGCAGCGCTGGGCCCCACGGTGCAAGAAGGGTGTGAAGGTCCGTGAATGCATCCGGAGGAGGGCAACAAAGCTGGTGACAGGGCTGGAAGGGATGTCCTGTGAGGGGCGGCTGAGGGCTTTGGGCTTGTCTCGTTTGGAGAGAAGGAGGCTGAGGGGGAACCTCATTGCTCTCTCCAGCCTCCTGAGGAGGGGAAGGGGAGAGGGATGCGCTGAGCTCTTCTCCCTGGGATCCAGTGACAGGACATGTGGGAATGGATCAAAGCTGCACCAGGGAGGCTCAGACTGGACATTAGGAAGCGTTTCTTTACTGAGAGGGTGGTCAAACCCTGGAAGAGGCTTCCTAGAGAGGTGGTCCATGCCCCAAGCCTGTCAGTGTTTAAGAAGCATTTGGACAATGCCCTTAATGACATGCTTTAACTTTTGGTCAGCCCTGAAGTTGTTCAGGCAGTTGGACTAGATGATCACTGTAGGTCCTTTCCAACTGAAATAGTCTAGTCTGTTCTTTCCATCTCTGACTCTGTATCCTTCTGTCTCTTCCCTTCCTTACACAGCATTTATAGTTCCTGTGCTGCCACTAGTGCTGTGCCTGCTTTCCATGTGTTCACCTGCTGTATGGAGTTTTAGAACAGTAAAGGGGCTTCAAATCCATGTAGTAGGTGTGAAGTCAGTGCCTCTTCTCAGGACTCTGCCACGAACAAAGCCGTGTCAATAGGTGCACTTTTCTCACATGCAACCTCCTTTGCTCTTTGATGCATCACATGGATCTTACACATGGGCTCAAAATAAAACAAGACCTGCATATTTTTTATCACACTGTAGAAACATCAGTTTGTCTCAGTGTTTTGGTATCTCAGTGGGAAAAAAAAAAAACCAAAAAAAACCCCAACGTTGTTCCTTGTGGGAGACTTTAATTAATTAGGATTTGCATTTTGAGTTGATAAACATGAGTCCTATTGAAGTTAATGAAAATGTTCCTGATTTTGGAATCAGAAGATCTGTATCTGGGACACACAGCAGAAACAGATCCTCTGGACACACTATGCAGCATGACAAGGTATGTGTTTCTGAGCTGCTTGGGCCAGCAGTTGCAACTTGCTGTCTGGCTAGCCTCTGTCTAATGTTTCAATTTACCTCATTCATAGATCTGAAAAGCAATTTTGGAAAATTATTCATGTATTCATAAGAGGGAAGAAGACCCTTCAGACCTGATATTAAACAAGTCCTTTGAAACTGGAGGACTAGAGATGAAAAGGAAAAGATGGGAGAACCAGCAGGCAAAAGGGTTTGGGAAAAAAGCGAGAAGGGAAACTAACAAAGATTAATGTATGATAAAAGCTGTCTGTATCTATTCGTATTGTTTTCTGCTTGTTCTACATTACCCACTGAGCCCAGAGTGAATTGCCTCATACTTGCTCATCTTTTCTTCTCTGCTCTCAACTGGTTTTTGACTGCATTGCAGACTTTGCAAATAATCTTAATTGAAAATGTTGATACGAATGTAGACTGCTGGACTCTACTCAGGATTCCTAGAATAAATAAATGAATGATTCATAGAACAGAAGAGGGAACATGTTCATCTGAGTAAGTGCATTGCCAGGGGTAGAGAGCAGTATTTCATTTCTGGGCTTGTATCAGAAATCAGGATCAGCCAGGATCAGAGAAATGCTTAGGGGGTTGGGGAGATTTTTGTTTGCTTCAATAGAAGTCTGTGATCTGACATTTATTTTAGTATTTTAAAGTAATAGAGGAAAATAGATACTATAAGAATTAGATGTATTCTGCATAGGGGACAAGAGTATTACATACGCATTGCCCACTAGTTTTTTGCAAGACCTTACCTGCTTGCTCATTTGATAGCTTCCTTTCTTAGGTTCATTTGCTTTGTGCTGGGCAAGTCACATAAACTTTCTCCCAAAATTGTTTCTTTTCACTGATACTCCCTGCCATCCATTGTTCTGCTCATGTATTCCTACGCCCTCTGGGAGAGACATTTTCTGTTTGTGTTTGTGCAGCATCTTGTGCAGTACATACACGATGATCCAGTTGTGGTCTCTATATTCTATTATACTGCTATCATCACGTGCTTTCTTTTAACATAAAATAATAGTTGCCTTATGGAGATTTTGGGCCAATAAGTAAATTGTTTGGAGAGCACATGTCAGTGCCTTGATGGAAAATAGTTGTGGAGCTGTATATTTGTGTGCATTATTTTGTTGCAAACATCAGTTTTGGTATTGCAAGTAGATAAGGTGTGCAATTCATTTACTTTGTATGTTACCCATATACTTTAAAGAATTGTCTGGAAATTAATTTTCCTGAGCTTTCTTATCAAGTCACTGACATGGGGTTATATATTACCAGTTTCATTCTGTTCTTCCGTTATTTGTTCTTTAATTAAAGTCATAATGACAAAAGTTACAGCTTTAATTTATCAGGTGTATTATTATAATAGTTTCAGTATCAAAGAAATGTAGAGAAGTGTCCTCTCTTTCACAATGGCAGGTTTTTCCTAATACTGCACAGTGGTGTGAAAGGAATATCTAATTTCATTTTCTGTAACTGATAATATCTTTACCCTAATCTGAACAAAGGTATTTTCCTTTTGTGAACTTTTGAGTTTCCCTTAACAGGGAAACTGTTTCAGTTTTGTCTACAGATGGAGTACTGAGCATCTGCTATAATAGTGAAGTTTGGTGAAGACTTAAAATAGATGGAGAGCAAAGAGGAAAAATTGCATAGGAATAATAAGTGTCAGTGAAAACCCGAGCGACTGGGTGTAGTTATATTCTGTTTTCTCAAAATAAAAAAAATCTTTCTTTTTGCCTGGTAGACTACCATATGGTAGGTTTCCATTACTGTAAAACAGAATGCTTTGTCTAATCTCGTTATTCATAAAAGACTATGTGCAGTGGGGACTCGACTTATAAATAGTTTATGAGAGTATATTTGAAGCATTTGAACATGATGGGTAAGAGTCATAATTTGCCACGATAATGTGGAGTCAGTCATCCTGTGGCATAGTTCCTGAAGTGGCATAACACACTCTCCTAGCCATTAGATCTGTTAGAGTGAGTTCTGGTCATGGTTTATCATGTGCAGATTATTTTTTTTTTTTTCTGCTTTAGTCAATAGGAGAAAGAAAGAGAAATATTATTTGCATAATTACAAGCAGCTGAGATCTGGCATTTGACCAAATGACTTCCATAAGAAAAAGAAGTCAAAGCTGTTTAATCGAGTGTAGAAAATCGGGTGCCGATGATTTCACCGTGCTGGTTTTTACCTGTAATGCTGCATATTCAGACAGTTAACATAGTGTTAAATTCACTCTGTGCATCATTTTGTAGATAGACAGAAAACTTAGGTTTGCAGCTTTGTATGTTAACATAAACAGTAGAAACTCCAAAGCAAAGCTAGCTGGGTGAAGATGACATGACATTGTTAACTCTTCCTAGTTTGCTTTGATAATGAGCCAAAAAACTTTAATCAAGTTTTTTTAAAACTTTATTATTATTTTTATTTTTAAATTATTATTTTTAAAATTATTAAAATGATTTAAATGATTTTTAAACTATTATTTTTAAAAATAATAATTAGATCTAGATTAATGGTGATGCTTGAATTACACTGTTAATATTTCCATTATACTAAGAATTTCTTGGCTTTACTTATATAGATAACGTGTGCTTCATTGCCCATAAACAAGAATCTGAGCGTAACAGTTTGTAACCTGTTTTATCTGTACTATCTTTTTCCCCAATTTTTTCTCGTGGGAGAATAATTTGCTGCCATTTACTCTTCATTCTCTTTACCTACATCTTCTCAACCTTACCTTGAGTTCAACCTTGCAAAACTGTCATAGAAATTTATCAGTAGAATGATAGAAATTTATCATTCTTTTCAACAGATAGTGAAACTTTACTTACAAAAGCAGACAAACAAGTGAAAATGATAAATGTATGCAACAATGAATAGTACAGGCAAGGTCAATCAAAACTTTGGTTCACCCACCCTTAGAAACCAAGAACAAAGGACACTGAATGAAGGGTAAAAGGTGGCCATTTCAGAATTAATATAAAGTAGTAATATTTATCGTATAACACTCAATAAACTGAGGAACGCATATTGCACAGAAGTGGTACCTTTACATCAAGTTTGCTTCTGAAAAGAACCCAAGCCTTATATGGTGGAGATGTACCTTGTTGGATAAGTGCATCTGCTGCAGGTTCCCCAGAACCTATATTTACATACTCTTCATTAGGATGCTTTCTGTTGTAGTGCCTCTTCAATGAACCAGATATGTTGCAGGAGTAGTGGCAATGTGCACAACGGAAAGGCTAGAAGCAAAAAGGAAAACGTTAGACCATATTTCCTGACCTCTTCAGGATACAGGTCTAAGCTGCAATGTGTTGATCCTGAGAAACCATGTTCATTTCTGGTTTAGGTATCTTCCAGGGAGACTTTCTAAAATTCAATACAAATGGAAATTGTCACCAAACTTTACCTAAAATTTGGTACTTTTTATTATGGGCAAGACACCAAGTATTCTCAACATTGTAAGATCATTACCCACTTTTCGTAATTCAGTAAACTGTGTTTTCATAATTGATGATCACAGGTCTGACCACGTGGAGACTTTCTGCTACAAGAAAATGACTCAGCTGCCGTGAGCTTTGGTCTGAAAAGGGGGAGTAAGAGAACTAAAATAACTGAAGGTACAATACAGTTGTACAGCCAACCTAATTTAACAGATAACCGTACCTGACAGGGTTGACCTCTTCCCTTTCATTTACTTCTCTCTCCAACATGCTCCCAACTGCTTCCCTTTCACTGGCACTTGCATTCATGTGACCATTTGGTGAGCTAAGTTTTGGGAACTAAATTAATTAATTTTTTAGAACATACATCTCCCTTAAACTGACAGGGAAAGAAGGAAAACAAGAGTTTTTGCCTTAAGTTGGCCTTTGAGAATAACTTTCTGATTGAGATATGTCACAGTTACAGGAAGCTTGACATAACTATTAGGGTCCTGAAAAAGAATACAGACATTGATCCAAGTCCTTGGGGAAAATTCAAGTACCTCAGAATGGGATGTAAAATGTTTTCATGCACAGCAACCAGGCCCACCTAAACCTAGTCAGCAGAAAATGGTTGGTACAGAAATATTTATTAAGAAGCTGAATTTAAAGCAGGGAAATGTCTGCAGTCAGGGTCCATTGACCAGAATATTCCCCGCAAGCTTGTTGCTCATGACCTTTCTTCAGACTCTAAACAGCAAAAATAAGGCAGAAAAGTGGTGTTCAGATTCCCTTAACCTTAAAAATCAGAAGGTAGTGTAACATTCAGCTATTTATTTTTTCAGAGGGTGTACTCTCCTTTTCTATTGCTGAAACTCTGTTTTGTTCAAGAAAATAATCCAGACAGACTGCTGTGTTCTTGTAACACTGTCTATGTACTTGCATGTCCTGTATGTTACCTACTGTTGGATAGCAGGATTGCAAATTCACAGAGCTTGGAAATATGATGAATTAAATTATTATTAGGTTGAATAACTACTGACATTCGTCTGAGTTTGATATGCATGCAAACAACTGTCCCAGAAGAAGGCAACCCATTACTAACAGATAATTTTTGAACTCCCTTTGACAAATACTCTTGATTGACATATTTCAGTGTTTTGCAGTTCTCTTCATAATGCATTGAGTAGCCACACTTATATGCAGGCTGACAGAGGACTGAAAAGAGGTGCTGAGTCAACAGTTCTAAAGCTGATCCCAAGGTCAGAACCAGCCGTATTTCAAGAACTGTATTATGAGTACATTCATCCTGTTAGCTGTTAAAAACCAAAAATTATGTATTTCTATTTACAAAAAATCCTTTTAAGAAGGTAAATCCACAGCAAAACTACATACTTAAGAAAGAAAAATTACTTGTTCAAAGCATATCATCTCTTTAGATGAATTGCTTAATTTTCTTACATGTCTTGTCTTCCAAAATTTAAACCATGAATCAAAAGACTGTCTTCCTTTCTGCTTTAAAGAGTTACATAGCATTGGTATTTATTAAGAATGGCTGAAGTGTACTCTTTATAAAGGAAAACTATTTGTTGTATAATGAAAGATGTTGCATATGGAAATAGTATGAAGTTTTCAATAAGAAACAGTCTCATGGCTAAGATAAAGTGTTACATTAAAATGAACATTTTCATACATACAAAATACTGGATTTTTCTGGAAAATAAACTAGTATGTTTTCTATTTCCTGACTATAACATTTCACAATTATAGCTAGACATATCACGCTGAGATCCATGTGAAATTTAAGAATAAAACTATACTACAGTTTATTAAAATAAACCCTAACTCTAATCTAAACACTTCATAGAAACATTAACAATCTTCAAAAATCTTTGCAAGACACGTTTCACATAAATGGGATGTTTTAAAATTAAATCTCTTCAATTTTCTTCAAGTACATGAAGTCATTTATAGTACATTAGACTGTCAAACTTTCAGAAAAAATTAAGGTGCTCAATGAACAGCGATGTATAGGATTTGCTTTCCTATTCCCTAGGACATTTTAAGGTACATATTAGATTAGTTCTCTCAAGAACTCACGGTCAAATAAAACAATAATTTTTGTTTTATATTGCAACAAACATATATTTTTGGCAGGTAAAGATACTAATTACAAATTGTCCATGAGCAAAATAACCCTACCTTCAAGGTCTGAATATAAAGTCAAAATTCCCCAAATATTAAAATATTAAGATGCCAGAATTGCCAACAAAAAGGAAAGTGTGCCAGTTTTAAAACTGTTGTCTGACATTCCATGTATTTCTAAATGACTGATCAGTAAGCATGATTTATATATTTTCTTACCTTGAAAGAGACATGTTGTTCCATGTGCCGTAGGAGCTGTGGTTTTTGTGCAGCTGTATAGTCACACACTGTACATTTAAACTGCTTTCCTGAAATGGGAATAGAAAACGGAGTAACTTTTTTCTGTTTAAGTTCAGAAAACTACTGATTGTATTTTCTCATAAAGATGATTTTGAAATGGTAAGAATGAACAATGAACAACAGTAGAAGTCTGGCACTTGAGCTGAGATCAGAGTAAAGAAGAAAAAAGGTTTGAGTGTCATCTTTAAATTATAAGCATTAAACAGTCTAGATGCTCCTGGGATAGATACTTGGGAAAGAAGAAAAAGAATCATTATACTACACCTTAAAGGAAAGAACGAAATCAGTTATTTACAACTGCAGGCACAGTTATTTTTCTATTTGCAAAGCAGATTTGGAAATCCTTAAAACACAGGTGTTTGGTCATGTTCACATGTTTTTACCTACTTCTGTCCCAAGTACTGAATTGCTATGATTCAAATACATTCAAATTTTCTTGGTGCTACTTTAAGTTTCACAGAGGAGACATTATACTTGAAACTTCTTTACATGCCTGTGAGCTTTCTAGTCAGGCATCGATACCGAAGGTATATTAACTCTCCAACCTGAAACAGCAACAATAAAATTGAGGAGAACTAAACAATAACTGGAATTTCAACTAACAAAAGCTGACGCTCAGAACATTCAGTCTAAAATAGTCAGTATTTTTAACAGAGAGCATGAGTAATGACTGTGACAATTTACTAGAAATGAGACAGATGCCCTGTCATAAGAAGTCTTTAAATCAAGTCTGCTAAGCCCTTCCTAAGAAGATATACTACAGTCCAGCGGAAATTCTTAGATTAAGTTATGGCCTGTACTCTGCTAAAGATCAGACTTTGTGATCATAACAGTCTGGTTTTGGCCCTGAAATCACTATGAGTCCTTCTTAAAGCAAGATGGTCAGATATTGTCATGATGTATTTTTAGGATTCTCTAACAGGAATAAATTCTCTCTGACATTTTCAAGAAACTTCTGTTGCTGTTTGTGGCTTTGCAAAGGGTGAAACTCCCAAACATACCATCATTCTGAAGGGATCTCTTATTTTCCCTTCAATGCATTCTCTCTCCCAAATATTTTTTCCTTATGATTTAAAATAGCACCATTTCCTTCCTTTTATTCTCTGGGTGTCATAGTCTTTTTCTCCATATTTCGTCTTTAAGTTTCTATCAGTCCTGCTACCTCCAGCCAAATTACAAGCTGTATTAAATACAGAAAGACTTAATTGCTGTATTAAATGTCTATGGCTGGCAAAGTCTATTTGGCTGACATGGGACAAGTATGTGCTAAAAGCTACTCCACAAGCAAAAGAACCAAAAGAAACGATGGAGAAGTACAATACTGAATATTCTGTATTATCCTGAAGAGATCAGGTTTCTTTAGATTCTGGATCTTGATCAAAAAAGTTACAAGCATTTTATACTCAGTATGAAAGTTTCCATAAAACACAGCTAAGAAAAACCTTAAGATAGTTTCTGATTTCTAACTAAAATCATGAAAAGCAGGGTTTCTGGTTTATTTCTAATCACAAACAGTAATAAGCCTGGACTACAGAATTGTATTCTATCATGCCACTCTTGAGAAGTCTGTCTTCTGGAGAATAACAAAGCAGACAGAAAACTACTTTATATTCTACTGGTTAAATCAACCTTGCAGGAATGATACTTGAACAAAAATTGCTTGGATTCGTAAGTCAGGAAGACAAGACTCATAAACAATGAAACATATTTCAAATTCTTTTTATTTGTGAAATAAATGAAGAATATTAGATGTGCTAAAAAAAAAAAAAAAAAAAAAAGTAAGAACTTTTGAAGTGCTGCCACTACAGAGAGGGACACTGGGCGAAGACAAACTGTCAGCATTCAAGAGGCTGAGTCCCTTGACAAATCAAACCCTACGTTCTTAGTGACAAACGCTACCTTGTTTTTCACAAGTGTCCACTGGGGTGGACTTAGTGAAGAAAATTACTTAAGTCTCCACAGACAGTGAGATTCTGTTTCCAAAGGTACGAGGAATTTCCTGGAACACTTTTGGAAGTGTAAAAAGCAAGGTAAAAGAGCCTAAGTCTTGGGATTTATTTGTATCAGTCAAAAAGGGAGGTGGATCAAAACCAAACATGCAGTCACCTCAGTTACTGCAGAAGATGATGACAGTCTGAAGGATCTTGGTAATTCCATTGCCTCTAGAGTCAAGGCTTCAGCCTGACCTAGCAGTAAATGGTAAGAGTATATAGTTTCTTGCATGCAGTTAAATGTTTAAAACTAACTTCAAACCTTTAAACCAATTCCCTACAAAGCTCGCTTCTGCACAGCTATAGTGCTATTCTTAACAGTGCCAAATTTCAAAGCAGCCTCAGTTGAACTGCAGTATATATTTACATACATACATATTTTGTTCCAAGACATAGAACTAACTTATAGGTAAAAATGAATTCAACTTTCATTGCTGAATGTCAGTATTGCGACATGCCAGATGGTGAAAACAAAACAGAAAGGTTTTGAAATGAAACCCCATGCACAGATTTTTTTTTTACAGCACCATAGAAAAAGACCAATTTTTTCTTTATAGTCTGATCATGCTCCAAATTTCCTTTTAATTCAAATACAACCTGTCTTCTTCTCCCAGCCAAGAATCAGCTGAGAATTGCATTTGATAAGTAAAATCTTGATGCTTGCATATCAAGTTTAGATGTATGTGCAACACCTGCTTGTTACCGACCAAGTTATTTCAAAATATTGGAAAGTACTTTTTGAATAATGAGTTATTTACTAACTCATGGTAGTACTACAGTAACTTTGGTATTACTACAGTAACTATATGCTTCCTATAATACGTGTCATATCCATCAATGTAAAAGGGATCATCTCTTTCACTTATACATACAGATATAAACATAAATAAAAATAAATATCTCTGACACAAAAATTTCACATACATTCTAAGATGTAACGGAGTATTGAGTGCTTTTTGTGAAAGGTCAGTGCTAATGAATATGCAAATTCTTTTAAAAAATTATTTAAATGAAATGGTTAATAAAGCAGAATGAGGTTTCACAAGGTTGTATGAGTAACAAAGCTAGTAAGTCATAATGAAGGTCTGTACAACTTATGCTGATAAATCATTTCCCTCAATTTGATCATCACAGAGGAATAAAGTATTATTGTGTCCCTAATTTTTATATTAAATATGCTATTTTTCTGGATTTGCATCTCATTTTTTTCTGCTGTCATCACTGAAATATTAAAATTACAGAGCAAATGCATGTGCTGCATATGTGCCTACACTCAGACTTGCCACTGGCTGACTGGACCTGGGGACACAGAGCTGCAGCAGCCTTGCCTCTATTGGGCTACTGGATTGGACAATTCCTAACAATATTCTCACAGAAGAAAGTAGTAAGAGACTTAGCTACTGAACTATTTGTATTTTCAAATTTCTATTGAGATCAGCAATTCTCCATAAGAATACAAATGGATATAAAGCCAAGAAAAAATTTCAGAAAAATCAAGTATTACAGAGACATTTGTCTCTCTTTCACAGAAATTAATTTTGCAAAGTTTTAAATTATTTCACAGTGTCTCCTGGGAATAAATAAAATTGTAAGAAGCACTTAGTGTTCAACTGAAAAAAGCTTGTTATTAAGGTCCTATAGTACAGCCAGTATTTATTGCCCTAAAATAAACTTGGATTTAATAAATATGCACTTACCATCAGCAGTATGAAGGAGTTTATGGCTTTTCAAAGTGCCTTTTGATTTGAACTTTTTCCCACACATATCACAAAGGTGTGTTTTCTCAGTGCTGTGACGATTCATATGGGCTTTCAAGTTACTCTTGCTGCGAGTGGCATAGTCACATAGAGAACATTTGAAGGGTTTTACACCTAAAAATAAAGAAATATACTATGAAGAAACAAGCTGTACCTTTTGATGAGAGGGTGGATATTTCCTTGAAAGAAATTTCAGATCATGTGAGCAACATCGACAACAAGGTCAACGTTTTAAAATTTGGATATCTACATTTAAGAAATTTCACCTATAGCTTCTGTGTAAATGATACTGAGCTCTTGACAGCATCATTTAACTTACTAAAAGAAAGGAAAGGTTCTTTTAGAATTAAATACTTCCGTATTGAAGTCAGGTACTGAGTTTAACCAAGCAAATACTAATATTTTGGCCTTGGTATGTCCAGCCTTCATTTAGAAGCAGAATCCAGACTGCCTAAGTTGATGCCTAGCTGGTGTACATATCATATCTCCCTCTAAAAGTCTTCAGATATCTATCATTCTCTATTTACTACAATAAAGAATGAAGAAACCTGTTTTAAGGAGGACCACTTCATTAGGTACTTAACATGTAAGCAGAAGTTAAATGTGAAAAGCTGTGTTCTATTGTTAATTACTATCAGATTTGGTAATGGCTCAGGCAGTAGTAATATTTTTTTTTTTTCCTTCCCCTTGGTAAGATGCAAGCACTTAAAATTTCACTTCTCTCAAACAGTCCAAAGTATGTAATAAGAGAGACGCACAGTATGTCATCTAGCAGAAGGTCTACATGCACAAAGTGAATCCTTCAAAGAAAAGTTGAGTAAATCTGAATTGGCAGAGTAGCTCAACAGTTTCATGAGGTTCTGTCAGTTTTAGATTGATATTCATGACCTTAAAATTAGATTTACAAACATAAGGAATTATAGCTTACTTTAAGCAGACTTGATTGCACACTTTGATTTGGGAATAAAAGTCTGTTCACCTCTTTTTTCCTGCTAGTTAGATGAATTCCAAGTTTTCATGGCAGAATAAACAAACTGTCTATTGAATACACACGTAATTGCTCTAAGCCTACAGTGGCATTACCTAACCTCCTTGATGGAGTAAAGGCTACTGGAGAGGACCACTACTATAGTACACAGGCAGGTAAGCTCATAGTTAAAGCATTCAAACAAATAAGCAGTACCAGTATAAATGTCTGAACTATCTGCATGGGAGCAAACACTCTGCAATCAAAATATGAGTTTGAGATTTTATTATCCCCCTTACGTGGAGGGATGGGTAAAGAACCCAAAATAATGTTCGAACACCATAAGCAATCTGTTCCATAGATTATTAACTAACTAAAGAGCATACAAGTGGTCTTCCACCTGTTATAAAAAGACTGGGTAGACACAGGATTTTACTGGGCACAGATCTTAAATTCAAGGCATTTTTAAACTGTATGTTGTCATATTACTAGAATTTCTCCCAAAAAAGTCATAGATACGATCAGCATTCCCTTATGGGGTTTTTAATCACTGTTTATGTCCTGTCAGCTAGCTGTCATGCTCAGCATGATTTAATTAAAATACACACAGAAATTACAAGTATACACCACAGTAAGTGGATTTCAATTGTTTTACTAATGGATTTCCAGACCAACTATTTTTAGACAAATGTGAAAGGAGTAGCATGAGAAGGTACAGAAAATTACTTGTTTTAAGGGACTGAGCATGTGTTTAATTCACTCCTCCTTACACACATTTATTATAAAATATTTTATAGATGTTTATTAATGAGTTTTGGAAAAAAATTAATCAAAAACTTGTTCATTTTATAAAACATTTAAGCTGTCTATTCATGTTATAGGTGTGCAATTCCATATGTGATCCAAAATCCATTAAACTAATTATTTAACCCCTACTGTACCTTGAAGTTTTTGATTCAGGTATAGCAATAAATTTGAATTTTTATGTCAGCAAAGCTTGTGTGGAATATGAGACTGATTATACACCCAACAGCTTAAAACCTGAGCTTTACCTTCATGAGCCCAAATATGACGTTGAAGATCTGATCCATTCTTCATAAAATAAAAATCACAGTAAGGACATTTCACAGCTCGTTTTCCAATAAGTCCTTTCAGCTGAACTCTTCTGCCAAGAATCTCAGAAATAGTAGTCATTGAAACCTCTGAGAGAAATGTAAAAGGTAATAAAAACCAGAAGGACGTAAGGGAATCTGTTCTGTAAGTAATACTGAAGAGCTAGATCCCGATTCACTCCAACTTTCTAAAAGCTCTACTTCCCCTACTGCCACTCAGATAAAACCTGAGCAAAGAATGTAAGAATCTTTTTTTGCCTTAGGGTTTCTAGGATGTTCTGTCCTTTCTTTCCTGATCTGTGTACTCAGTGTCCCCAATGCCTGGTTAAAAAAAAAAAAAAAAAAAATCTTGGGCATGCCACCAGCTTAGAAATAATTTTCCAACTATGAACTTTCCCAATAAATTAGTTTGGCAATTTTTTTGTTCAATATTTTCAAAAGACTGTATTCAAAGTCTTTTATTCAAAGACTTTATTCAAAGACTTATTAATTTTTATGTCAAGGATCTGAAGACAATTCACTTCAGCCACTATAATGATCACAATGCCTGATAATCAGAAATTTTAAAGGAAAATCAAACTCATGGAATAAATGCAATTGGAAGGGACCTCTAAGGGTAACTGCTCCAAGCAGGGTCAACACTGGAGTTCCAACTTCAAAGTTATGTTTCTTGAGGTCATATCCAGTACCCTTTTGAACATATCCAAGGATGGAGATTCTACATCTTCTCTTGGCCCATTCCAGTGTTTGACCACCTTTACAGTCAAAATAACTTTCCTAATTTTTAATGAGAATCTCCTTGCTTCAATTCATATCCCTTCACTATATAGTTTCAAGAAAATAGTGGCTCTGTCTTCTTTCTTATCTCCTATTAGATAGCTGAAGACAGCAACTAAGATTCCCCCTCCTGGCCTTCACTTATTTAGGCTAAACATACTCAAATCTCAAGTTTTTCCTTCCTACAATCTAATGTTTTGATTGTCATAGTGAAAAAGCTCAAAATAATGAAATTTAAATTAAAATGTCCCAAACACACATAATGAAAACACTGCGAAACGCTTTAAAAAAATATATCAAATTACTCAAATGCATTTCAGATTAAGAAAATGCTAAATATCATGACTCAATGGAAGTACAGCACTCATGCAATCTAAACATTAAGAGATGAAAGCTGATGACTTATTATGCCCAAAGTCTTACAGAATTTGAAAGTTACAGTCTAAACTTAGATTTTTTTACTGAATATTAACTGTCATACTAGTCACAATTGGTCCAAGATCAGAATCAAAAATCCTGCCTGAACTCATATGCACAAGGAAAACAACTTCAAAAGGGAAATAGAGAAGCCCATGAACTGAGCAGAGATATGTTCTAAAGTACCCAAGAAAGAAGAATGCAAACACATGTCTGAACCCTCATCTGCCTTCTATGGCTTAGATCCTTCATTCATGACTGCAGGCTAGTATGTCTGCTCAGTAGGGATCTATAAAAGCTGATGCCTCTCTTGTCTCAGGACTATTAACAAATATCATATTAAAACAGACAGTGGATGAAAAGGTAGATAATTCTGAGAGCTGGGGCCAGAATCCAAGTCTACTTCTTCCCTGCTGAGTACCCAAATCATTTGGCAATAAAGCCAAGCTCTCTTATCTCTTTGGTTTGAAATATTGCTCTACTGAAGTCTGTAGAGTTTTTTGTCCCACTGCCTTCATGGAACTAGAATTCATCTCCTATTCTGTACAAACACAGAAGAGGAAGGAGTACTGTTTTATTTCATAATTTCCACTTGATGAAATAGAAGAGACAAGAGAGGGGTCATGCTGAATGATATTAAGAAATGAAGAAGAGGGGAACTCCAGAAATAGGATTTTAATGAGTCTAAATCAGTTTAAATTATTTCTTGGTATGTCATTTTAAAATTCAATTCCTTTTAACAGTATCCATTGTTCCTTTCATCTTTATTCTCTTCTATTTACATTTTTAAAAACTGCAGTCATTCCAATGCAATACTTGATAGTTTATACGTCAGGCCCCTACTATTTATTTGGCTTGTAATTAAGTATGTTGTACAAATAAAGGATTTTCTCCTGATTACAAGGACAGGATGCACAGGAAAAAGATTTGTGTATTAATTCTCTTCCATATATTAAAGCAGTTTTGTTGCATAACTACTGCAAAGGCACATCTTAGATGTAGTATTTCTTTAGTACCATGGAGATATATCTAATAAATCTGGTATTTTGCTTCTAAGGTCTGTTTGCCTGCAATATATGAATTAAAAATGAGGACACAAAATAATAGGCTGTGCAGATTTTCTTTTTTAACCTTACCTGTATTATAACCCAGAATTTAAAAGAAACCACTGTCCTGGATAAAAAAAAAATTACACTACAGTTTTAGAGGGATTCAGATACCAAATGATTTGTACAAAAGTATTTAAATGCATGAGTTTAGCCCATCAGCGCTCCAGAGTTAACTGGTATTTCTGGACCCCAGACACAGCATACACTAATTCAGCAGTCAATGGACCAGTGCAGACCAATGGCAACCTATGAGGACACCGTATATAATGTACACCTAGGTCACAGATCACATTATTTAGGGAGGCCACCTACGCTCCCTGGCTGAGACAGCACAAAGGCTTTACAGGCACAGGTCTTGAGATTCAATTTCTATGCTTACTGGGTGACATACCTCCTGACTACAGTATAGCACAGAAGCCTTTCCTCATCTCAATTTGCTGCATCAGACATGTCCCCTGATGTATGACAAGCCCTCCAACCACACTGTTGTAGAGTGGTCTGCAAATAAAGAGGTTTGGTAACTAAAGAGCTAAAGCGGGAGTTAGTCTGAAATTAAAGTGAAGGAAATTGTTTAAAACACGGGTCTAGCACTATCTAGTGGCAGTAGGAAGGTAAGAAACTACTGCTTTACCTATTATGTTGTATTTCTGCCAAAGACAAGAAAAGTTACATCATTTTATTTTGACTTTTTTCTTCCCCAAACACAGTTTGAGCATGGCCTGTATTTTCTTTCTTAGTATCAAGTTATGCCAGGTGATAGGTAACACCGTAAATTAAAGTATGTTGGCCAATACAGACAACTTTCATTCCTCCACAGTAGCAGTGGGCCTTTCTATCCAACATAACACAGATACTAAGGAGAAAAGTATGGACACACTAATGCAGCTCTGCCGAGTTCACATCAGTCAGATTTAAATCAGTCCTCGCACCAGTCACTTGAGCACTTTGGCACTGAATTTCCAAGATTTGAGAAAGGATTGTTTACTCAGGCACAGCGCGTTGACTTAAAGCATTCATTTTATGTTGTGCTTGCACTGATAAATCAGAGTGCTAGGATGAAAGGTATAACCAAGAGTTTGAATGGACTGCAGTGGTTAGCTTGGATCCAGCCAGGCTTGTCAGCTGCAGCTTAATACTGGCCATACCACATCAGAGCTTGTTCTAGTAAGAGACCTGCTGCAGACTTCAGTTGGCCCTGGAGGTAAAGCCCGGCCACATGCTAACTGAGCACACGTAGAGACAGCTCAGGGATCTCTGCACTGACATCAATTACCTATAGACAAAATAACGTGCAATAAATGCATTTCTGTCAGTTTATGTATGGCCAATGCGAATTTTATGTCTCACGGGTTGTTACAGGATATCTATATGACTAATTCCAAACTTCCCAATGCTTAATTTGAATTCATCTAGGTCCTCTTTTCGAAAGGAGTTCTTTGCCAAATGAAGACAGATTTCTTAACCAAACTACCAGATATACTCCACAATACACATGCTGGGACAATAACGTTTTTCACTCTGAATTCTAACGTCTGCACAACTAATATAATTCTTACTCTAAAACAGTTAAATTAAACATAGACTCTTCTAATTCTTTGGAATGTAATCACATTACACTTCTCACTTTAAACCTTTATCCATTTACTGCAACAGAGTGAGAATTTTTCCTTGATTTTTTCTTACCAGGGTGATTTGTCTTGATGTGAGATTTTATAAGACGATCTTCAAAAAATAACTTCTCACACACAGGACAGGAATAACTCTTTTTATCCTTAAGCAAGCAAGAAAGAAAGAAAGAGATTGCATTATCAGTCCACTGGTGTAATCACTACAGTCATTATTCAGTAATACATGGTTCTCAAAGTTATAACTGAAGGTTCAGTTTTTAAGGAAAAAATGAATATATTTATAGTGAAATAAGTGAAGAAGAAATATTAAAGTATTCTAAGCACATCATTAATATGTACTTGAGAATATGCACAATAATGTAGGCATTATCTTCCAACTGACTCTTTAGAGAACCAAGAGTTGAAGTATCAAGTCACATAACAGAAGAAAATGTATTTGATATAAGCAGTAATATTCAGGTTTTTTTCATTTTTTTCAAGTCTACCCTTCTGAAACCTAAGGATCAGATCTCATTATTCTGAAGACATCCACCAGTATGTATATTTATACTACTACTTAATGGACTGAAATTGAGCAGAAGACTTAATGATGGATACCATTATTGATTCAGTGTCTACATTTCTAACTACTTTATAAATATTCAGCATTTTATGTATTACCAATAAAGTATTATTCTACTATTTTGGTTTAAAACCTTACAGACTACTCTGGCTTTTATCGGTGTCACTGATGTTATAAAAGATTTAACACCATGAAACAAGTTGAACTTGAGAGTTTTGAAGCAATTTCTTCCTATATGCAATTTTAGTGTAATTGTAATTTTAATGTTTTTACAAACACATCTACCTGCACATAAAAATGTAGGACTTTTCTCCATTAATTGATAAATCACCCAATTTAAAATAATCTTTGCCCCTTATTATATAAATTGAAGAGGATGTTCTTTCCACAAGCACCTGCTGACACAACAGACTGGATGCTCAATCAAATGACTGGGTCATCTAGTCAACTCTGCATTGACTAGATTAACATACAAAAGGGTTAACAAAACAACAGATGGAGTAAAGTCTAGTGAGTCCTGACAAGTATGCAGATAACAAGGTAACATATTACCCAGTGGGAGATGTGTACCTACCAAACTACCAAGAGATCACTGTAAAAGGCAAGCTGAAGCTACAAAACGGGTATTTCACTAGTTATTTCAGGATGACAGAGAAGTTCTTGAAGAGCATGGAAGATTGCTGTATCAAAAAGAGACAGACCCCTGTGTTACACAAGAGAAATGTGAAGGTAACAGGAGAATAAGGGTCTATCAGTTTCTGACCTGAGACCAGAAGTATCTCTAAATAGCGAGTAAAAATGCACAAGGGGGTAATTATTGTCTATATGCCACAGTTATACCTCTATAAAACGGACACCTCTCCTAAAAGGAAAGCAAAAATTGATGGGTTTTCATGGCAAACAGGTTTTGGAGTATGATGCAGGTCTTTGCATTCAGTGTCATGTACCTATGTGGAAGAAATCCTTATGTTGAAGTACCCACAAATTAAAAGCACAAGTAGCTTGAGATCCTATGGGCTGAAATAGCAATAAATAATTTAATGGCAGTAGGATATGGGACATAAGCTCTCATTGATATTAATATGACAACAGCACAAGGAGAATTCTTCCTGCGCTGTTAGAAGGTCATTTTCTCCTGTGAGAAGACCTACACAGGGACTGGGTATGGCAGCTTCTGAAGGGTTACCACTCTGAGTAGAGCAAGGACAGTATCTTGCTATGATTGAGTTGGGGCAGTGGCCATTTTGAATCCTGAGAATCTCAAGTGAAGAAGGAACAGCAGAGAATACTAGCTGGTTTTTGGATGAAGAGATTCAAGGAGCCTACAATGCTGAGAAGATCTTCTCAAGAAAAAGCTGTTAATTAATTAATTAAGATCTCTCAAATGATATAAGCTATAATCCGTAAACCTGCTACTGATGACTTTGGATTTCTACCTGACTACGTTATTCAAATGAAAATTGGAAGATTAATTCTAATAAAACTCTTGTAGCAATGTTTGCACCTTTTCAAAGACTGGGTTGCATGATCACATTCATAATTTAGCTCACGTAAGAAAAACAAAAGCACAGTATCATTTACGGGTTGTTGAGGGGCCAGCTGAAATCTGCTGACAGATTTCAGTCTGTTCTTCAAACTTGCTATATACTTGGTTTCAAAATATACAATAAATGAAGAAAAAAAAGTAGTATACTTTTAATGTACAGTTTGGTCTTGCTAGTCTTTAATACTCATTGTATTAAGTATTTCTCAGAGGGCCCAGAACACTGAGACAAATACACCTTGCTCTTTCATAAAAAAAAAAAAGAAAGAAACAACACTCCACACACACTACTTTAAGTAAAATGCTATAATTGTGACAACTTTACATTCTTGTTAATATTATTCAGGAAGGCAAGGCCATAAGCCTATGCCTGAGAGAAAAAATCAAAATCATCAGTAAATGCCTCAAGAGCTACAGAGCAACATGAAAGTATGGGCACCAAGAAAACACCTTTCCACATGACGATGGCAACAAAATAATCCAAACAGCTTTCTTCAAGCAGTTAGAAAGTTATCTATACCAAGTTCTGCAGTAAATGATCTTCAAAATGGGGAATCTTTTGTAGTGTAACAGATTGCGCTTTCAAGCACTAAGTCCCTTCAAAATGTATCTGTTAAACTCCAGCCTCCCACAGAAAGCATCCAGCTGAAGCCAAACCCTTCACTGTCCAGGGCAGTGTCACAGGCTTTTGGAGCTTACAGTATTAATTTTGAACGTTTCAGGACTTCTGTCGCTGCCCTGAGAGCTTGTGTCAGTGCCAGTCCTTCCATGTAACCCCATCACTCACAAAACCAGCCTTTAAGAAATCCTCTGTTGCAAATTAAGTATTTCAGAACACTCAGGTCACAACACAGAGCCCCAAAGAAGGTCTCTCCCACCACAGCTCTGGCTCTTCAGAGTGCCCTTGTCACAGGCAATGACAGAGGCACTTTGAAGGACTTAGGCTGAGGTTGTAGTAATACCTTCATCACATTCTCAGCATGCAAGTTTTCCTCTGGTAAGAATAAAAGTTATTTATCCTATGCCTTATCAAGAGTGCCTGCCTTTAAAATGCCTTTGGTGGTGTTTTTGAAGGACACAAACAGAAGCAAAGCAACGAGAGAGCTGGATCTGCCTTTGTTAGAGACCATCTGCATAGTCCAATCAGCTACTTAAATTTCAAAGTCACTTCCACACTTCCTGAGATTTGCATAATCCCCCTATTAGCCAATTTGAGAAAATGTAAGAAACCTAAAATAATTCCAAAATAAAGGTAGCTTTCTGACTGAAAGTACTGCTGACATTCCATAAATCAGGAATTAACCAGGTCCATAACTATTCTCAAATCTAGTGAAAAAATTAGCCTAATACTATTATAGAATTTTCTTGGTTATGCTGTTTCATTATAAAATAGGGCCGCTTACATGGGAATCACAAAGCCTTTCTCTTTCTATAAATGAATTAAAATTGTGCTAAGAAAGCATCAGTTATAGTGATAGCTCTCTGAACAGAATTTTTTTTTCTCTAAGGCATGTGTTTCAAGGTAATTCAAGGGATAAGTGTACTGGTATGAAGTCACGAAAAATGAAAAGCCTCTATATTTGTAGCATTTAAACCCACAGACCACTATGAAGTTTATTTAATGAATCAAATAGTAATCAATATGACCTACACTGCAAATCATCAGAAACATTAGCAGCTGCTCTACTGTACTCATCGGTAAAGAGACATTCTGATGACACAAGTATCGTCTTATGAACATACACACAATCATATAGTATATGATCTCTATGGCAAATCTGCCACTATTTTCAAAAGAAACTGTGTGAACTCCTGACTGCTTTGTTATCAATTTCATTAATAGTGTAAAATTAAGACCATGGCCATAATAAAAAGTGTTTAGGCCCGAATTAGACATATATTCTATAAATCAACAGTCCATTCCCCTCCTTTTAGTAGTAGTGACATGATTTTATGAGCGGGAAATAAAACAAAGCTCTACTAAATACTGGTACTCTGAGATCATTTCCAGCAGAAGTTCCCACAACTCAACAAAAAATCTGACTGTATAATTTCATAGAGGAATAGAGAGCCAAAGGCAGCTCCTGCATATGCTCAGATCAACAGAAATTCAATTTCTAATGCCTATGGGAATAGAATTAGGCTCCCAAGTTACACTTCTGCAGAGTGAAGACATCCAGAAATCTTCAATACAGTTGTCATGATGTTCAAATAAAAATTTTCATGAAACATTCCTGAATTAAGCTGAGGCCTATTAAAATGCAACTTAGCTAAAATGATCTGATGTACCCATGAGGCGGCTATGCACATGTGTGAAGCAGGCTACAGAAAAATTTGCAAATAGTTAGACAGACTTTTATGAAGTCTGGCAAGCAGCAGATATCACAGTTCACAAAACGACAAGCACCTGCATACAGCACTGCTTAAGCATTTTTTTTGTGAAATAACGACTAGAAAAAAATGAACAGTTATCTCACATTCATTATGGAAGCAAAGACTGAGAACAAAAGCAATTTTCTAACTGAGTGCTTGGTCGTTAGATCATAGATTTTTTTGGTTAATTCCCTCCCTTTCCAGTACCTTGCATTCTTGACTACATAGTGTCACTGCTCCAGAGGCAAAGGTATGGCAGACAGACCAGTAACGGTCTGACAATGAGCACTCCTCAGGAAGGGCAAATAAGCAACCAGAGCTCAATTATCTCACTTCTTACCGAAAGCTCTAACTATGCTATTACGCGAAAGGTCAGCAGCATAAGGCAATTCCAAAGACAAGAATCATTTACATCCCGAAGTTGTCACGTCCCGCTCAGACGAGGGGGACAAGTGACTCAGATTCGCAAATCCCCAATTGGAGCGGAGAACAAGTCTCCAAGTCCAAGCATTTATTAACTACCTACAATGTACTAATTGAACACATGATAATTGGCTAAGTACAGAGGAAGTTGTGGCGAGCAATATAATATTCCTTGCATTTCTTAATGGAAAAAGGAAAAGAGGGAAATAGAGGGAATGGGGGAATACAGATCACCGGTCTGGGTTCCTGCGCTGATCCCGACAGCGAGGGTTCCAGGCGGTGGCTGTCTTTTTCGCTGGCATCAGTCTTCTTCGCTTCACTGCTCTCTCCAGATGGCCGGGGGGCAGGGGGAGGCAGGGAGAGGGGCAGAGAGAGAGAGAGAGAGAGCCCTTTCTTCCCCCCTTTGATTTATACCCACTTTCCTTGGGTCCATCCCCTAGATCGACCCCCAGACCTACGTATCCCATGTACGGGGAGGGGTAAGGTGCTTCATGGGATGATGTAATTAGCATGATCATGACAGCCCTCGTTAGCATATTGAGGGGTGTGAACCCTAATATGCATTTTGTGGATAATGAAGCAAAACTCATTCACCGGACACATGGCCCTTGAAATCTGCCCAGGTGCCCCGGAGCAGAGCCGTCCCGTCTCCACAGGGCTCTCTCCCCCAGCTACATCGGGCAGCGTTATCAGCTTCGGCCTCCACAGAATGCACCCCAGACTCGGAGTTTTGTCTTGCGAGTGTTTGAGGCATTTCTTCAATCAGCCTCAACTTTTGCTTTCCCAGGCTGTTTGTCTTAATTTCTTACAGGCCTGGTTTCTCGTCTCTCACAGAAGTATATCTGAATGCAGATGTAGACAACTAGGAGCAAGTGGTGGTTCTGGGTCTGAACTCCAGTTTTATAGAGGTGTTTATCTTGCAGTATCAATAACATAAATACATTTAAAGTCATTTCAGAGACAAACCCCTCTGTGATGTTTATCTGCTCAGCATACTGAATATTGTAAAAGCTACTGAAGGTAATAAACAAACTCTGGTACTTGTATCAGAATTGTTTAGTTCCACAACTGGTACCTAATGTTACCACTAGTTCATTCATAACTGTAAATTACTCTAAAGTCATTATAAACTGTCCATCCCTTAGGTGCTATGACACTGACATGAAACACATGTGTCTCGGTAAGAACTTCTACAGAGCTCCATAAATGCCAAAAATTGTCAAAAACTACTACACAATCCTTAGAAATAAAAGATGGTACTGAAAATCAGAGAATATATGCAAAATTTTTGTTTGGAATCAAGCCTCAATTCCCTGACTTCAAAAGTAAAAATTTTCCTTGTAACAATAACGTGTAGCAAATACAGAGGCAAGAAGCAGCACATACACATTCTCCTCCAAGGAATAAACAATCCCAAATTCAGTACAAGACTTGGATGGTGTATAGAGAATAAGATGGGTGGCTATATACTGAGTGACAAGGATGAACAGTAAACTACTTTTTAATAACCATAATTCATCCTGTTCACCAAATAATACAGGGATCCAGTTGAGAAGCAGCCAGCAACAAGGTAATGAAAGACATACATTCATACAAGGAACTGAACTGAGATTTTGATATCTTCTATCTCCAGGAAAGCTTTAATTTTAATATTTATTAAGAATTGATTTTGCAAACTAAAATTAACATTAAACTACCTTTCCACATTTAACTGTGCATAGTTTGTTAAAGTACTCTATTTTGGAATAAGTGGTCCTGTTCAGTGAGGTATGCATTAAGTAAATATACTAAGCAGTGGGCACAAAGGTCAATATGAGAACTGTCAGGTTTAGTTACTGAGTAAATTCTAATACATGAATTTTTCAATCCATTTAAATAAGCAAGTATATTTGATGGTAAGCATCAGTAAGCATATTTCTGAAAGATTGCACTGTCACACTTTTTAATTATGAAATGCATTTTCTCGGTTCTATTTAGTATCATGAAAATGATCCTCCTGGTGGGAGCTGCTGGACATTCATCACACTTGAAAAACAGGTACTTACATAAGGACATAGGATAACTAATTTTCGGCTCTTTTTTCTTAGGTAATCTCAGACATCATTTACACAGATTTTTGCCATCAGATAGACATCATAAACACGATAAATTCAAAAGCAGTTTAAAAGAAGGTCTATTATGTGAGCTTTCCACACATTTTGTAACAAACTTGGATTCTGTTTAAAATATCTACAGAATTGGGGGACAAGATGGAGAAAAATGTTCTGGTTGTGTCACCTGTGTTGTTTTGCTTTTTAAAGCTGTCCTGCAGTTACAGAAGACTAGTACTTAACAAGGGTAAAGTGTTCTGTTACAAACACCTTTAAAGTAACTTCAGCTGTTGGAAATACTGGCCAAGAGCACACATGCCTGACAGCAGAAGATGACTGAACCACTAGGCACTGTATGTTATCAACTTTTTTAAGTAGTGACACAGAAATTGTCCACATCTGGGAAAAAATGAACATGAATCCTTAATTCAAACATCACATTTCCTAGTAAAAGGAAGTGTAACAACAATATTTATCATAGCACTTTTAAGTGAGTTGTGATGTTTCTTTCTCATGTCATTATGAGGAATCTGTCATACGTGGTGCATTCTACGAAGGGTGCATAAGATTTATTTACAAGACAATACCAGTGAAAACCATAATTTTGTGTGAAAAATGAAGAAAAGCCTTATCTGTGTGAATGTTTCCTTGTTCGTAAAGGACAGAAAAGTAAGTGTTGCAATTAAACAACTGGTATTTTCTCCTCTGCTGGAATAAGAATAAAAATAAATTCAGGAGAAGGGTAAAATAGCCTTTTGGAGGTATTTTACTGCACAAATTATTAAAAATGCAAATTGAAATTATGTAGTTCACGACAATTTTCTGGCATTAGCAGTCAAGAAAGTTTAATTACAAATAGCATGCTTGTCAAACACTTTATGAAACCCTAAACTGTACTTCATTTAATACCAGAACCTTCTTATAAAATAGCATGAGGTAGTATGTTCCACCTAAGCACTACAGATGGCCTTCAAGAAAGACTCCAGTCAAAAGTGGACTAAATCTATTATGCCGGGAGAGCAAGCACTTGCCAAACACCATTTTCTAGAGGTCAATTTGGAACGGGAAGGAACTTACCTGTGTTCATACACTGTGTGAGTGTACTCACATTAAAACCTCTCTGGGTATACAAGTCTAGAATGTCCCAGATCAACTATACCCTGCAAGTAGGAAAAGAAGTCCACGGTACTCACACCTTTTCTGACAATAGCTTAACCTATTTGGGCCACTCATGCAAAACAATAAAACAAGAAAAAGCTAGGCAACACTGATGTAAAGAAAATAATTGTTTTTTCTGAATCTGTCAAGAAAAGCATGTAAATAATTTCACTTCTAAAAAAGCATTTTAATCAACAATGAAGAATAAAATCTCATTCCCTAGTTTAAAAATATTTCTTATTCTGAATACAATAATATATTTATTAAAATGTACTTTTGAAACAAATGCAAGCAGGGTTGATGTAGAGAAAAATTTTCCTCAAAAGATTATTCGTGTGATAATCTTGGATCAGAGCAAGGTCAGAAAGCAGTGCCTTACACAAAGAGGGCTTCCAGCGAGGCATGCAGCCCCTTGCATAGTATCAGAGAAAACATGTAAGAGGGCAAATTGAAGAAGTGGACCAGACCTGTTTTTAACACAGTGGCATTCAGAGCTGGAAGGCTTACTGAATAAGATAGGAACCTTTAAAATATGATCTTTTCACCTTTGTAACCACAACAGAAAATTCTAGATGTTCAAAGAGAATGGCTGCAACTAGTTGGAGCTATTAAGAAAAAGACTCATATTTTCAACAACTGAAACTTCTTCTGTTTATAGTAATTAAGAGAGGAATACATTTTCATTTTACCAGAGTCATCTATTTATGAAGGAATGGAATTCAGGTCCATGGAATAAAATAAAGTGACAATAGTACCAGATCTCATTTTACTCTCTTAAAACCCAAAGAACCTGACAATACTGGGAAAACCAAACGGAGAAAAAGGATACAGACATACTCTACTGGAAACTAATATGAGAGGGACCAAATATCTAGTTGCTGCAACTCTTGCCACTAGAAGAATTATGCAGAGAGTGATCAGGTAGGAACTCTTACCTATGTCTTCAAATACTGCCACATGATTGTAAACAGTATGATGATGACACTGAATTCACACAAACATACTATTTTGTTACTTACCAGTTCTGTGTGAACTTTAAGATGTGCCTGGAGCTTGTATTTATCTGGTGTAGAGTAGTCACAATGTTCTGTGGGACATTTCAGCAAAATATTACTGTGTTTCTGAATGACGTGACGCTTAAGGCAGTTTTTGGTGATGGAAGAATAATTGCACTGGGAGCAGTAATATAAATGTTCTCGAGTATGTGTACGAACATGCATGTCATAATGCACTTGGTACCAAAACAACTTGCCTGAAAATGAAATTAGACATGAAGAAAGTAATTTTTAAACAACTGTTAGTGAAAATACCAATATATACCCAATTTTCTTTCAGGGCAAAACACACCATTTGAATCCTGCCCCTTTTGTCTTTAATGAAAACTTGTCCTAAAGACCCTTCACTACTGAAAATATATTTACAAAACCCACTTTTGTCTAAAAAGATTGTGTCATATGTCCTGAAACAGACTAACCAGGGCAACTTTAATACATACCAATGACGTTTTTCTTAATGAGAAAGTCCTTTAAACCAGTTCTCCTGTAAAATGAATCTGAATGAAACTGTACACTAGAAGAGATTGTCAAAATCTTTTTTGTTACTTCCTTTCATGTTACTCCTTCCTTAAAGCCTTTCTGACACAATGGCACCAAAAAGTGCATAGCAATTCATCTAATGTACAATGTTATGGTGTTTCAAATACTTTTTTTTTCAAACTTTTAATTCCTTTCCTTTCTCAAGAACAAAGACTACAAGATAAACCCCAAATTGTCTCCTTTACAGTTATGAAAACACAAAAATTTTCAGTTAGAATAAACTGAAATGATGTATTATTCCCACTTTTATAAATTAAAAAAAAAAAATTACAATCCTAACAGTCTTGACCTGACACTATGTAATGAAAATTTTAATCTCAAGAAAACTGATTCAAAACATGTCACAAAAATATGACAGTATATACATATCTATTGTACAGAATGTATATTATCTTACATCCTCCCCTACTACATGAAAAAGACCATGAATCTTATAAGCTGATAATGAAGTTTAAGCATTAAAGCACGGACTGACTAATTCTGATCACATGCCTAAACCTGCCTGGCCCCAGTGAAAGTTATGAGGTGGGGAGAGTGAAATCATCTGCTTCTATCAGATTTCACCTGAACAGAAAATTTTGCTTAGCAAGGTATCGCTTTGCTATATTCTGCTAGTGGTTTTTTAAGGAGATTTGAGTAATTTCACACCATTTATAAAGCAAAAAGTAAATCTCGCTGGACTGAATGCATACCGAAATACAAAATTAATACTAATCCAACACAAATATATCAAACACTATAAACCAGAGGAGCAGAAAAAAGATGGCCCACTACATAACATTTAAAAAAAAAAACCAACCAAACATAATTCTACTGCTCCTTACCACAATATTCACATTCTAAGTCTCCATAAACCTTCCTTATCCTCTCACACAATTCTGTGTTCATTTGTCTCTTCTGCAAGCTGTCCAAGATCTGCATGAAGGCTACAGCTCCACTCCCACCGTCGGATGCAACTGCATTGGAAGAGGCTGCCTGTGGACTGATGGCTGCATTAGCTTCTGGTGCTGGCAAAGGGTTTGCGGTTTCTGATGAATTTTGAATTGGTGGATTGCTTGCTTCTGATTCACTGTAAGGAACAGATTCATTTCTCTCTTCAGAGACTGAAAGGTTCTCAGTCACTACGTTGTTTTGACTCGGATTTAAACTTTTGTCTTCAGACAGCAAAAGTTGCATTTCAGAACTGGAGTGATTAACTTCCTCTTTATTTGCAGGAGAAACTTGTAACTCGTCAGGACCAGAAGTACCGTTTTTCAGCAGAAAGCAATCTGATGCTACACAGGATTGAATATTTGGGACTGCTGTATCTGTTGACTGACACAGCGTCTCTGTTACATTCTCCACCAGAGGATTTTCAAATTTTAAGGAAGGAACTGTATCAATTTTTAAGTCACCATTATGTTGACCATTATGGTTTACATCTGTAGCTGTTGATTCACCTTTAGATGCAGATGGCTGTGGTATGTTAATAGCATCAGTACTCATGATAGTCAATTTATCCGCACTTTGTGCCAGCTGTTCACCAAGGGCTTCTGGCTGGATATCACCTCCTGGCTCAAGCAGACAGAAACTCTGATTGATGGAACTGTTAAAAACGGAACTTTCCTGCAAATCTGCATGTACATCTTTGATGTGAGCACGGAGTCTTACAGAACTGACAAATTTCTTCAGGCACACAGAACACACGTATACAAATGGGTGCTTTCGAACATGAAGCTCAAGGGCTTGGTATTTAGTGGCTCCATGACCACAGAGCTCACAAGCAAAGGGCCTTTCATCACCATGAACAAGCATGTGACGGTCTCGATCAAGCTCATTTTTGAATTTGCGTTCACAAATATGGCAGTTATAAAGAAGTTGTCTTTTGCCCTCTCGTGTCATCAAACGAAGCTCATCAAAAACATCCTTCACCTTTTTATCTTGAAGGTCATGCGTTTCCTTGATATGTTTGATCAGGTTTTTAACATCTGAGTATTTTTTTTTGCAGAAGCGACAATGCTGCTTAATCTTCTTATGAACTCTTTCAATATGGACTTTGAGATGGCCTTTGCTGAGACAGGTGAACGTACAATAATCGCAGCTAAACTTCTCCCCTGTATGTTTCCGCATGTGAACATTAAGGTTGGCTTTGATTGCACTGGCATAACTGCAGTATGAACACTTGTAAGGCTTTTCATTTGTATGAATCCTCAAATGTGCTTGGAGGGAGTGTTTAAATTTGAACACCTTGTTACAGTATTCACATGTAAAAATCTTCAGTTGAGTTGGACCCAACCTAGAAAAAACCCAAACTAGTTATCTTTACAATACTGAAGCTTGGTGACATAATATGTCAAAATTTCCCTAGATATTAATGATGTACAGAAATGTTTACTGTATTTTTAAAAGGTATTCGCCACAGGCTTTTTAAATTCTACAACTTATTCACAGATTATTTTCAGCTATTCCTTTATTTAAAAAGCTCAGAAAATATTTCATTTTATGAATACGGATAGGAAAGCATTTCATTCATATTTTGCATGAACACAAATGTAAGTACTTCAAAATTACCTGCTTGATTTCATTGCCTGTTCATATGAGGTTTGCTGAATGGCATATTCTTGATATCCTCTTCGTTGTGACGGGTCTTGAACTGTTGCCTCTGGAATCGTAGGTTCACTTTCTTGGGGAGCAGCCTCAACAGGAACAATTTTTGTGGCTCCTAAAAGCAAGAAGAAAAAATGCTCATTAAAAATGTCCTATTAAAGCATGCATTGTCTGTAATACACAAGTGTAAACAAAACATTAAACTCTGTAATCATTAGTTCAACTATTTTAGTTTCTGTTGTTAAATTCATGTGCATAAAATGATGGATACACTTTGAGAGTACATCAGTTATTACACTTCACATTTACACCACAGATCTCCTTAAATAACATGCCAGGACTGCTGAGGGTTATTCATGGAGCATGATAACTACTATTATGAGATCCTACATGCAACCTTTAAGTAACTGTAACTTTCCAAAATGAAAGTTTAATTTTTCTGTTTCTGCCTCATATTACATCATTTGAAAATTTCAGCCAAGCTGTTTAACCAGTTCCACAAATAAGGCCAGGGAAAAAACACTGTTTAGTCTACACTTGAAAGTCTGCACATCTTTCCCTTAAACAGATCTTCTACTGCTTATATTTTGGGGCATGCTGCAATCCCCTCAGATTAAAAGAATATGTTCCATGAGCGCTTCTTAATATTAAGCAGAAGGAGGAGTAAAGGGGCTCTACCGAATACAATAGGATCAGATTCTTTAGCTTTAATTAGTGGAGGCAAAAATAAACATATTTTGAGATGTGACTGAGTTGAGATTACTTAGCTGAGTGTTAGTTTCTGAACAGTGGTAGGAGAAATTTAATGCTGGGTACCCACAGTTAACATTGAAGGTAATAAAAATCTATATAAATATTAATTTACACTGAAAAAATACCCAAACAAAACTTCACGTATATCAAATCAAGCACCCCTTATTGATTGATCTCCTCCTTTTGTCTGTCTGTAACTCATCTACCAAAGTGTTCAGTGGGAATGCTATTATCTTCAACAGTCAAAATTATATATATTTGTATATTTATGGATTTATTCACATATATATTACAATTATTATATATCTGCAAAATCTTCATATTCTACTAACAAGTATTACAGAAAAATCTCTGAAAAAAAACCCCTTTCTGGTCTGTTTAATAAAAAATGAATAGTAAATGAGGGTCCATATACTGAAAAATAAAATGAAAACAAGACATTGAATATGTATTGACAGATGAACACCCACCCATCCTAGGAAAAAAAATATTACAGGATGTGTAATTAAAGCTTGTTCTATCATATACTGGGTACAAGGAAGCAAAAGAGGTTGCACACGAAAGTATCTTTGAGTTAAATAACAAAGGTAACAACTTCAGGTAAAACTGAAATTTGGTAAGTTTCACATTATTTTCTTTTTCTTGGATATCACATTTGTGTCTGACCTTATTTCAATTCACCTGATTAGAAGCTGAAGGGAAAAAAAGTATAGTACACCTTTGTGACAGAGGAAAGAATTACAATAAGAATCAAAGAAATCAGAGACAGGAGATCCTAGAAAGAGCTCAGAAAGCAAAAAAGAGTCAACATACTCAACAGATTCTGACTGTTATTCATATATAAGTATATATAGAAAATGAAACACCTGAATAGAAGGAAGTTCAAAGAATTATGTATGAGCTATTCCTTTAATAAAAGGATGAAATTAATTCTCTTTCCAAAGAGCACATTCCTGAATGTATAATTTTAAAAATATAAGTAGTATTGACAGAAAATCTCTGAAACAACAATTGTAAGAACAACAAAACTAAAGAACAGAGAGTACAAAGTCCAAAGAAAACTGGCTAGTTACCAAAATACTATATCTAGTTTCCCTACAAAAAAATGTTTTAGCCTGCAGACCAGCAAAAGTATCAAGAAGGCGGCAGGTAGAGCATACGGGAAAAATCAGTTATAAGTGGGGGTTACCCAACAACATGTGTGAAAGACTTAGGGATGTTAAGTTGAGGAAAGCAGTGCTGCAGACAAGACAAGAGAGAGAAAGATGGAGATCCTCTGGGTCCTTCAGAGTGATTTAAAGTGGGAGATTGAGATATTTTGAACAGAGGCCATTTGGAAGTATGTAAGGCTATTGAAGCTTTTTGTATCAGATGGGACATCAGCCAACACTGTAAATAAACAGGCTGTAATAGCTCTGCTGCTCACTGGCCTGGATGGATCTAAAAATGGCTTTTTTTCACTACTGTTTTTTAATAATGCTTTCAGTTCTGTACTAAAGATTCTGCCAGTTGATCAGAACTATCTTTCAAATTTTCAACCTGAATGTTACCAGAACATTACCACTTCTATTCTTCCTGTCACCCCTTCTCCCAGAAATGCCAGGTTTTTCAGCAGTATTGCATACCCCAAATTGCCCTGCAGTAGCCCAGTGAGACAGGAGCTTGTCACTACAGTACAAGAGATGTGGTTCAACCAGTGGGTTCAGTACCAAGATCATAAACCAGACATTAGACACCAGACCAGTGTTCCCACAGTTCAATATTTTAAAAATAGAAGCAATTTCCCCTTTATTTAGAACAACCCAGTTAAAAGAAAATAGAACTGCTCTACATGAACGGCTACGTCTTCCAGGCCTCCCCTTTCCTGAATGTGACACAAAGTTCCTCATTAAATACTCTGCACTGAACTTCCTCTGTGCCCTTCTGTGTTTCATGATGTTTAAGCATTTCCTGAAAAGATTGTTGAACTGTTTAATAGACTTTTGTGTTCTCAGTATAAAATCTTAATCACCTAAATTAGGTGGACTAGATAAATTCTAACTCACCAGTATTTTACATACTTGGAGTGGACAGGATGCTCCAGGTCATCCTAGCACTACAGTCTATATTCCCCATGCAGTTCACAGGCAAATACCTCTAAGAACCTACAGAGGGAGATCCAATTCTTCGAACATACTGACAGAGTACTTGCTCACAGCAGGCAATCATGTCCCCTCATGGTTAGGAAGTTATCTCCTTCCCATAGAAGATAGGGAAGCATTAAGAAACATTAGATGCGTCCATCCACTTGAGAAGCTGCTTAAGTCTGGGGTACTAATGAACCAGCAGCCATAAGCAATCACAGCTGTATCATAAACTAATGACTAAAGCATATGCCCAGAAAGTGAGAAACTTGGTTTCTAGGCTCTACCTAAGCTAGTAGGTAGTGAACCCACATGACCCACATCCCAAAAGAATACCCTCAGTATTCATGTCTCTAAAAGCAGCCACAAGCCAGGGAAAAGTGTAAGAACAAGGCAAACAGATACAAGGTCTGGTTTTCCATTAAAAATATCATATGCCAATAAGGAAGAGGAAAGTTTTCTTGTTTCCCTGGATGATCATTTCAAGAAGTCAGAATATACAAATACCAGGGGGAAAAAAAAAAAAAACAACAAACGGTTAACTGTACTTATTATTTCTTTCACAAAAATCCTTCCTCCAGAACTATTATCTATTTTAAATGCAGAATAGACTTCAGTTTACTAGACTTTATTTATGCCTTTTGCTTTCCTCTTTTCAGTCAGTATCATCTGTTCTAGGTAAAGCTGCTTTAAGAGTAATAAGATTTGAGTTCCTCATGACAGTAACTTCTACAGATAAGCATTACCCAGCATGCCTTATCTCCGGCTCAAACTCAGTGATGGCCTCTAATCTCTTACAGTCTGGCCCTTAGAAGAGTAGCTTGCCCTTCACTATAAAGCTCTCCAATACTTATCAACAGTCTAAAAGGTAATCGCAATGGAAGGAATTATTAAGAATGGAACAGAAATAAAACAGGAGACATCATCAACCAAAGTAAAACCCAACTGAGTTCCGTGAAACCTCCCACAATTTCAAGTATGGACAACAAAAAGGATACAGAAGAACCAGGGAATAGTAACAAAGACAAATCAGAAGTGTTTTGTTAGGAAAAGGGATACATATCTCTGAGACCTTTAGCTTGGAAGAGAGGTAAGTTAAAGAGGAATGTCAGGAAAACCTCTAAAATTAGCAATACTGTGAAAAAACTGTGAATAATCATTCTCTATCTCATAAACCACAAACACAGAGCAGTTCAAAGAAATAAGCAGTCAGCAAGCTTAAAAAAATACGAAAGAATGTACACTTCCACCCTGTGTGTAATTAAATTATGGAACTGTTATTGCACAACCTTACAGAGACTGAAAATATAAATGTATTCAAGAAGGGACTTAGACAAATTAATAGATACGTATCAAATATGATGATCCAGATGCAACTACCAGCTGAATGGCTATCAGAATCCAGGAGGCTTTACATAATAAGTTTCTTATCTCCTTCCTATAGAGATGCTGCAAGATGCCTTTAGAGACAACTGATCCGACTAGATGAACCTTTAAAAAAAAAGAAAAGCACTGTAGCTTAAGTTTAGGTTTAAAAAAACCCTTCATAATGTAGGTACCCTGGTCTGTACAGGTGAAGTGATTTGCTAAGGGTATGTAGTGAGTACTTGTTCCTTACAATCTACTTCTGAAGGAATGTACTTTTTCAGCTTTTACAATATCCTATGGAATGTGCTCCAAATGCATATGATCCCTGGTAAAACAGATCTGACAGTGAAACCAACAGAAACTAACTCTACCCATAACATCCAACATTCCCCATGCAAACCTACCTCTCACCCCCAAAATAAAGCTTAAAACATCCCAAAGGAACCTTTTAAGAGGTTGGCTCACCATGAAGTTAAACACAATTAACTCGAACAAACAAACAGAAGCACAGACCTGTGTATGGTGGGATGAAGATTACGACCACTTTCAGCAGAGCTGGGCATTAGATCGGCTGAGCTAAATCAATCTGTAACCCCATAGTAATATAGATACCTGCTCACATTCAGAGGGGAAAGCTTTAATTTTCCTAACCTCATTTAATTCCACATTTGCTTTAAATCAATATAAGGTTAGCTTCTTTTCTCTAGCCCTCCACTCAACTACATGTTCCTGATGCCTTAAAGTGCCAGCACAGAAGTTTACAAAGATAAAAGAAGGGATCAGGCTAAAATCTGCACAATGTCATCCTTCTGCAAACATGAAATCAGTTTTCTCGTGTGTTTTACCACACAACTGCCTAAACAGGCACAGTGATCCAAAGCACGGGAATGTGTGGCCAGGGGCTGGGGCAGGACAGCACTGCCACTGTGACAGCAGTCTATCCTTACTGATCCAGCTACTTTAAAAAGGGGTAATCCCAATTCTCCTTTTCCCTGACAGACTCATTTTGTCACCACTTTCCCTCTTGCCACTTTTGAAACTTGTGTGGCCCCAGTGTGACACATTTCAGTAAGCAAAACTGGTAGAAAAAAATTTCTCTGACGGAGAAAATGTGAATGTGTGTGTATGTACATGTTTTCTGAATCAGTTCACTGCAGGCTGACACAAGCACTAGTGCCGGTGCAAGAAAGGGGAAGTGAACTGGGAAATAAGAGACAAGCAGGAAAGCTCCCCTGGCAACAGTCTGATATAAAATCCATTCAGATGTGTCATAAACCCACAACCACTGCTCTGTGAGCTACAAATAAGAAGTCACCTTAAACAGAAAAGACTGTTATCAGTTTAACGGAAAAGACTGTCATCAGTTAAACTAAGTCAGTCCCAAAATAGTAAGCAAAATGACATTCTTCCACTTCTTACTGCTTCCCAAAAAGTCTCGATGGGAGAATGAACCAACTGTTTATAAATTACAGCACAGGATACAGTAGCAAGAGAACATAGCTGGCCTTTTATAGATAGTGGTTCCTCAGAGGAAATCAAGGACAGAAAAACCTGCACAGTATTGTATTAAAAATTTGTAGGATAAAAAATCCAGCTCCTTTAGAAATCAAAAAATAATTAGCATCAAGAATTTAAACACTTTAGACCATTTTTTTATATCTTGAGCTCTACGAAAAAACCTAATAATTCTATCATTGACCATCTTCACAGGAACTTAAGTAACCAGCTCTTTAAAATTAATTACAGGACTCACATAGAACAACAATTTAAATGTTCAAAGTAGAATCTCTCCTGAATCAAACTACTTGACAATAATAAATTGTTTTTAGAAGTCTGATAATATTACAGAATTTAAGCATGGGAAATAAAATACATAAAAAACAAGAAGACTGAGAATTTGTCAGCATTTACTCAGTGGTACTTAAAAACAGACTATGAACAAAAGCATCTGCCATTCAAAACAAAGTATTTTTAGATGTGCATATAACTGCAGTTATGCACTCTCATTCTTAATTTTGATGCTTATCAAAAGCTGTACTATGTTTAATCTGATACCAGGCGAGTGTGTTCTTGAACAGAGCACTCCCTCTCTTCAAGGTCTTTGGCTCCCTTCGGTTATAGAATCATAAGACAGTCTGGGTTGGAAGGGACCTTAAACATCATCTAGTCCCAACCCCCCTGCCACAGGCAGGGCCACCTTCCACTAGCCCAGGTTGCCCAAAGCCCCGTCCAACCTGGCCTTGAACCCTTCCAGGGAGGGGGCAGCCACAGCTTCTCTGGGCAACCTGTGCCAGTGTCTCACCACCCTCACAGGGAAGAATTTTTTCCTTATCTAAATCTACCCTCTTCCAGTTTAAAACCGCTACCCTTTGTCCTATCCCTACACTCCCTGATGCAGAGCCCCTCCCCACCTTTCCTGTAGCCCCTTTAAGCACTGGGAGGCCACTCTAAAGTCTCCCCGGAGCCTTCTCTTCTCCAGGCTGAACAAACCCAACTCTCTCAGCCTGTCCTCACAGGGAGGTGCTCCAGCAGTCTTAACATCTTCATGGCCTCCTCTGGACCCACTCCAACAGGTTCATGTCCTTATGTTGCGACTCCAGAGCTGGACACAGCACTGCAGGTGGGGTCTCTCAAGAGGGGGAAAATCCCCTCCCTCAGCCTGCTGGTCACACTTCTCTTGATGCAGCCCACGACATGGTTGGCTTCCTGGGCTGTGAGTGCACACTGCTGGCTCTTATTTAGTTTTTCATCTACTAGTACCCCCAAATCCTTCTCCGCAGGGCTGCTCTCAATCCACTCATTGCCCAGCCTGTATTTGTGCTTGGGATTGCCCTGACCCATGTGCAGGACCTTGCACTTGGCCTTGTTGAACTTCCTGACATTCACACGGGCCCACCTCTCCAGCCTGTCAAGGTACTTCAATGCCTACACAGAAAACCATTTCCCACTTTCATTCAAACTGTGTTTATTCTGTGGGTTAATGTAAGCTTTCAAATGTCTAAAGCTGTAAATCTATTTATTACCTTTTATATGACTCCAAAATAAACATTACAGAAAAAGAACATGACAAAAAAAATCAATGTTTGTCTAACTGTCCTTTATGGGAAGTTAAAAACTAACTGATCTATTTGTTTGAAGGGACTTTGAAGAGATCAATTTAATCATAATCTACTGAAAAGCAGTGTCCCTTCTAAATAGTGTATAGCAAAATTACTGCAAACTGTTAATACTCCTTCATTTAAGAAGGGAGAGACACAGTCTGAGTATCTCCTCTACACTGTGGATAAAATATAACTAATTCTTAAAGCCTTCTCTATTTTTCTAATTGACAGGATGCTGACCTCTTCAATGGGATTTTACTGCACTGGACACAAAAAGTGATATTTTCATGCAACTATAAAGCTAGATAACAGATGGTTTCAGAATGCTAATGCTTGAAGAAAGTTGACTAAGTTTTGATACTGCTTAAGCACTTTTAAATTTTATTTTCAACTTAACTTTACAGATGATCTAGCATACAGAAAGCAGGAGAGAAGGGAGAAATGTTTTATCTATTTATATTCTTCAATAGCAGTCTATAGCAATAACTCATCTCTTCAGCACATGATAAAGCTCCAGAAAAATGGAATAAAAGACTATGAAAGATCTTTATAAAAATCCCAGATATTAAAGTATTACTCAGGAAGGGGAATAGCCTAGAGAATTACTAGCAACATTAAAATATAGTTAGATCATGGAAATTAATGAAAAAATTGAAGGAAAAGCAATGAAAAAGAAATTAAAACATAACTGTATTAAATTAAATGGTTTGCTTTTCAATTTTCAAAGAGTTAACCACTTACATAATATCTTCTAGAATTTCCAAATGCCGAATGCTGACCTAACAGCAATGACTTTTTTATTACACATGGTGTAGCTTGGAACTTGAACATAAGATTACTAATTGTCAAGCCAATGAGAGGACCTTGAAAAACAGCTGCAGATTCACAGTTGACCGGAAATCCCTTCAGTTCATTACAGCCTTCTAAATGTAACACGTACTATACAGAAATAGCTCCAAAGTTGAAGCTGTTGCAATATGAGTCACTCAAAAAGCATATGTATAAAGAAAACCCAAACTTTTTGTTGTCCAAATAAAAATTTTACTATGTAGCAATCAAGCTACCAATCTCCTCTAGATTTTAATTTCCTCTCCCATATCATGTGCTTACTACTTTTTTTTCCACTATCCATATTTGCTATTATTGTATTCACCTCTTTATGCTAATTTCCTAAGAAAATGGGTCTTTGATTGCACTGTGTACCATGTCTTTCCTCCCCCCCTTGAAAATTCTTCTAGCCCTTGACAGAAATGTAAAGATCTCAAAGACAAAAACTCTTACAAGGTTCATAAAATTTAACACCTGGAGAGAGGAGACCCGAACTACAGCTCTTCCCAAAAGCCCTGATGAAGGAAGGCTGTGTGTATAAATCCATAAACTAACACCTATACGAACCCATTTACTAACACCTACATAAGCCCCTTAACCAGCCATCGCATGCTCCCCTTTGCCCAGATGAAGGATAGAGGATGGGAGGGGAGCCTCACGCGTGGCAGTGAGGGAATGGGCATCAGCGGAGGGGAGAAGCTACATGCAGTGGGAAAGAGGCAAAACAGGTGGGACATTAACAGTGGGAAAATGAATGTTTAGCAACAGCTAGGAAAGAGCCCAGGGTTACGTCACACGAGAGAAAGGGGCCTGCGGTTAGTGACATGAAGCAGCGCAGATCTCAAACCACCATGAAGCCAGGTTCCCACACTGCCAGTGCTCATCGGTCTTCTTTCACCCTCACCTGTATTTACAATATTTGAAGACCAAATTTTAGCAGTCCAAAATCCTACGCAATGTTCCTCAAACAGTGAAGGTGTTATATACTTCCCTCCTAAACACACAGGATATTCATAGGCGAGCTCATGCAGCTTCCTCTACTACTGCAATTAGAAATGCATTTTAGCAAAGTCCAAGCATATCTTAAACCTCAACATCCAAAGAGATTAAAGAACAACATGGAAAATCCAGCTAGCTTCTAACCCACAACAATAAAATAAATAAATAAATACATTCCAGTTGTTCTGAGAGCTATAAGCAAAACAAATATTCAGAAATGTTAGGAATAATGAAAAGGGGAACAATAAAGCTACAAAGCTGAAAATAATGGACAAAACTATTAAAAAGGGATTCTGTCAGTCAGGTGAGTGAACGGTTTATATAAACAGGCAAATGTAAGCCTAGTTTTAAAACAAATAGTTTGAAATGATACCAAAGTCCTTTGATGAAAAGGCAGTATAGAAATTTATGGGTGAAGAAAACTTTAATCATTATATAGGAACTTTACACTTGATTTTCAAATATATATGTACACACATCTTCTGTCAAATGATTTGCATGCATAAATATTAATTTGTATCTATACTATTTGTGCTTTCATAAACAAATTTACATTTATCATAAATATACACACAAATCAAGAGCTATAATAAAGATATTACAGGGGAAAAATACTTTCCTGTTCTTTGGTCACTGTTTTTTTCATTTTGTTGTTTAAAACTATTCACAGACTAAACTCATGTTAATGGAGATAACCCAGGTCCAGCATTTGTCATACCTATGAAGAAATATGACGGTAGTTCTAAAATTATGTAGGTGCCAGATGCAAAGATTCTGTATCAAAATAATCAAATACTACTAAACATTTTTCAGATAATAAATATCCTAAGCAGTTCAGTCTTAGATCAATGACTATTTTATACAGTGTCAGCATGGACAAAACTGAACTTGATTATATAACTGGTGATTCCAATTACCTGGAATGGCTTCATGGGCTGTCAAAACCACACTTATAATAGGATTTTTAGGTCCTGAAACCTGTTCAGTCTCCTTAGTTGATGGAGTTTTCTCTGTTTTCTGAACTCTGGGCCTCTTTGGAGTTTTCTCTCGCTCATCTTCCTTCCTGTCAAGGTCAACGTCAGAATCATTACCTAAAGAGCAAACATCAAAAAGAATGTAACTATGTACAAAAGAAATGCAGGTAGCAGTCACTAGCACTACAAGCAAGAATTAGGAGAAAATTAATGCTATTGTAAAAAGAAATACATGTTAGCAAAACAAGATATGATGCATGAGACCCTAAAGGGGAGCTTTTTTCTTCTATGTAATAAAAGTAGTGTGATACAAACAGAGAAAATAGACAAAACAAAGAAATATTTTTTTTAATGGAATCTCAGAAACATTTGTGTTTCTAAATTATCTTGACATTATTGTGCATTTTTGTGAAAATTCTACAAACTTTGTAGAATTTCTTATGATTTCACTATTAATGAACAAATTACTTTTCTCCTATCCATATGTAATTGTTCTGATGACTTTAGGATTACTCCTACTACTGGATTCATTATCCATCTTATTTAATGAAAAGTCTTCCAACAGCCCCTCTGAATTACACTTCTTTTCCCCACTGTTACTGTGAATCAGTAGCCAGAAACATACTTTTCTTTTTCAATGTTGATTCAAGAATAATTAAGGTTCAAACCAGTTCTTTGGTTCAGTCTAAATCCTGACATGTAATTCTTCATTTTTAAGGCCTGTACATCTAAATCATTCTCTAGCTGTTGCTGTTCAGAATGTCTTCAGCCTTTTAAACTGGATAACTGTTGGACCTGTTAACTAAGAAAGCAATGCAATAGTTGCAATCAAAACACTCATCTGAAATAAGAATGAATAATAAGTAATCAGCTAAATTCTAGCTTCAGTTCCTTGAAGCTATTTCTTCCTTAAAGCATTAAAGCAAATGAGGAATTCCTTAAAATCTTCTATATAAAGAATTAGTAGCATAAAGAAAACCAGGCAGCTGCAAGTTTATACCAACAATTTTTTTTTTACTAGATGAAGTGGTAGAAAATTCAGTCTAGAGAAAATAAACTTGGCAAATTAAGGCATTATACAAACGTTCCAGAGGTAATGACTAAGGAAAGCAAAAACTGATGGAAGAAAATTATAAATTAACCCAGTGAATTTATTTTTTTTTCCACTGAATCTAAAGCTGCTGACACAATATGCAGAATAAATCATCCACTGTATATTCATAACAAGCTGTAGCTGCTCTACTGAGATAGGGAAACAATATATAAATAAAAACCAGTAACATCAAAGCTGTGGTGTGTCTAAAGTTGTTTATGACATGCAAATAGCAAAAGCAGTGGAAAGACATGCTACATGGAAATGGCTGGATCTTTAATTTCAATAATATTTTGTTAATTTTCAACTGAGATTCTAACAAGTCAGTCTCCCATGGTCTTACCTTAATGGAACAAAGGGTTAAAGAGTGCTGGCTGTTCCTTAAAAAAATGAAGAAACAAGCACAACCTAAAGTAGCATAGTTAGAACTGATCATGTAACCATCACCTGGATAAACTGCAAGCTCTTTACTAGATAGAAACCAAAAAGGAAACAAGGTATGTAGGAACTAAGTTTAGATTTTTCTGAGGAAGAAATGTGTATATTCACACCAGTTGATGACTTGATGTCAATCTGTAAATCTGAAATTCATATTTACAATACCTAGAATGAGCAACAACCACATAGCAAACTGGATTCAAACACAGTTAGCAAAGCCATCTTTCTATGGAGTCACATTAGCAATGTTTTTGCCCTAACATCCAGTTTCTAGATTACAGAAATTTATTCTCTGCCTTGAAAGCCCTCTGCTTTTCAGTGCCTGCTAATGATTTCTTCAATTTCATTAGATAAATTCCTTGATATATGCCTCTTCTCAACTACCTTTTTCTCTGTAGATTTCTATGATTTTGGAAAATATTGCCATTTTATAGGTGTAAAGTGTCTCATCATGTCCCCATTTAAGTCCTTAATATAGTTGTAAATTACTGATTGATATTAAAACTACGTATGTCTAACACTGACATTTCTCTGCAATATTTCAAAGGGATACTTGAACATACAGAAATATCCCATTTGACAGAAAGTGCTTGTGCAGTGTTTTCTTTTAGTGTGATGAAGGTGGGTGGAAGGAAAAACCCACATTTTTCCACATTTCCTTCATGAAACAGCCTCTGTTAGTTTATTAACAACAATAAAAGGAATCATCACAAATTTCAGAGTAAAACCAGGCCAAGAACAGAAGAAAGTCTTGTCATAAAGAATCAGAATGCACAAAGAATGTAAAGTGCTTATTAAATTGTGTTTCCCTGAGGCTACTTCACATACTGTTAAATAACAAATACAAAAATTGGGTTAATTTATCTGCTTTTGTTCAGTGGACAGTAGGAGTCGGTGATAGTATTAGGGGGAAAAAAAAAAAAAAAAAAAGGTTTGATATACCTGTGGACCAAACTCTAAGTCATTTTTTGCATGTTTTAGCTAAAAGAAATCCAGAACCTTAGACTGAAAGGAAAGCTTGAGATCACATAATAAGTTCCCAGTAGGCATATGAATAGAATCCAAGCACCCTACTCCTAAATCCTCCTTTCTGACCATTACAAACTAAGAGTTAGTTTAACTAGGAAATAAAGTGGTTGAAACCAAAAGACAAAATCATTTTACTATCTTTTCATGCTCTTCATTTTAACCTCTATTAACTTTTCAATATTGGAATTCCCCTAAAAAATAGAAAGGGACAAACCACAGACTTGAGTTTGTTAGTGATCCACACTAATGAATAACTATTACCACAGTAACAAGCTAACAAATGTTTCATGTTTTTTTCTTTTCTAATGTGCCTCTATCAGGCAGATCAATGTGCTAGGTCCTTCAGTAAGACCAAGGGTAAAAGCTGTTGAAAAGAACAGACATGTTACAAGAAATCTAATTGACTTTGACTCCCTGCTTTCGAAACAGAACTTCAAAAATGCTATTTAAAAAAATTTAAAAATAACATAGAGAACTGCAATATAAAAATGTTTATTAAAATACTGATATTTCATATGCATAGAAACCTTGTACACGGATGCTAAGTACTCAGTACAAAGACTATGGCTATGAGAAAATATTTTTCTTAAGCAACCTAAAGCAGGTAAGTACTTCAAACAAAGGACTGAATCTCAATTTTCATCTTCTCAGTATGAGCTCAGAACATCCGACAGCTAACAGGAGGACTACATTCAGTACCAGCAAAGATCTGAGAAAGGTGTTGAGTGGCATGCAAATTCCATTAAAAAACCCACACACATATATTGACCAAAACCAGGCAAGCGAGAAAATTCAAGTGATTTGCTGATCATACATCTTCAACTAGTGCTGAATATTTGTATGAATATTTTCAATAATCATACAATACATTAAAAAAAAAAAAAGTCTCCTCTCTACAGAGTGGTTAAGTTCTGATACTTCAATGTTAAAATTTATTCACTGATCTGATGCATGTTGATGGCAGTAGCTGCATTCTTCCCCTTTCTGAGAGGAACAAGCATCTTCC